>NC_081846.1:53039204-53640315 GCF_963259705.1 Myotis daubentonii
AATGTTGGTAAGTGTCATGAAAATGAATAAAAGTCACTGATGAGTCAGGTCGTTCTTCCTGAGCAGGATGCAAGGTGCTTTCTTTCCCAGGTTCTTGTCCAGGAGGATTGGAAGAATGAAGCCATGGACAAAAGGTGGTAGATCAGTGGTTCTCAACCTGAGGGTCGCGACCCCTTTGGCGGTTGAATGACCCTTTCACAGGGGTCGCCTAAGACCATCCTGCACATCAGATATTTACATTACGATTCATAACAGTAGCAACATCACAGTTATGAAGTAGCAACAAAAATAATTTTATGGTTGGGTCACAACATGAGGAGCTGTACTTAAAGGGCCAGAAGGTTGAGAACTACGGGTGGTAGATGAAAAGGGTGGAAATTTATTGGAAGCAAGTACAGACTCCCACGTAGGGAGGGAGTCCCAAGGGGTGACCCACTAAGCTCCTTTTTTCTAAAGTTTATATAGGTTGCAGTTCTTTATTTCTTGATATTCCCTTCTGATTGGTCACTATATCAGCTTCAAAGGTCAAACCCCACATGTGCCTCCCTTCTTTTTCTCCCCCTTCGGTGGTAGAATTCTCTATCTCCTGTGAAAATCCGTTTTCCTCTTTCTCCCGTTTGCGTTTGTTGGCATTTCTCTATCCTCTGTGAAAGTTCGTTTCCTCTCTCTCCCCACCCCCTGTGGCTTTTCCCTATCTTCTGGGAATGGATGACTTCCTCTCCCCTTATCCTGTGGCACCCTTTTTCTTCTCTGTGAATGTATGCCTTTGGCAGATCCAGACCTCACCTTTGTGCTCCAAGCCTTCCTCCCCCCGTGGATCCTGTTTATTCCTAAATCTCCCCAAACCTGCTTATTTTGCCCCTAAAACTTCTTTCACTGATGTGATAAAAAGGTGATGAATATATAAGTTAGATCATTTTTACTCTCATTCCTTCCATTTCAATCAAATTTTAGTGAAAAATGCTGCAGTTTAAAAATCATGAAAATATAGCACAACTAATAAATTACCGCAATGGTAACATTTACATTCACATTATATTAACACTAGAGGCCTGCTGTACAAAAATTGGTGCACTGGGTGGGGGAGGTCCCTCTGCCCGGCCTGCCCCCTCTCACAGTCCGGGAGCCCTCAGGGGATATCCTTGGGAGTGGGTCTAAGCTGCAGCCTGGCCTCCCTCTGCCGGAGGCACCACCCCCATCACCCCGCCTCTGCTGCAGGCCACAACAGCCGCCTGCCCTCGGCCCTTGCAGCCACTGTGGCTTGTCTGAAAGAACGTCCAGAAGGATATCGGCTGTCCAGTGTAATTAACAATTATGCTTTTATTATTATAGATACCTTACTATATCATCATTTCACCTGATGCTTTAGTCAAAATATTCTAATACCACCAGGAGAAAGGTTTAAGACTTCATCTAAATTCAAATTATAATAAGTAACCAAATATTCACTCAGTTTAATTTAATGCACTTTATCTGCACAGTTCTGTAAATAATAAGTAATAAAGACACATCATTAATAGGGCAGTTACCATGAGCCTTAGAAAGTCATTTTTTTTTACTAACTCTTACAAGCTAACCTACTTCTACTATATATATGAGCACTCTGGTGTATGTTAGTTAAATGACTGACTTAACATTGAACCTGGATGTATGGAAACTATATTCTCCTTTTAATTTCACTGTGAACCTTAAACTGCTCTTTAAAAATAAAGTCTTAACTTAAAAATTGGGCCTGGATCCTTAATAAAGTTATACCTTACTATTATAGTTAAGTTTTAATTTTAAGTGACACTCAATGGCCAAAACTGTCTTTCAAAACCACTGAAATTGAAAGATTGTCTAACCTCTTCCTGACAATGACATTTACATCACCACCTAGTGCTAGTTCCTTTTCTGACCAAAGGCAAACAGTTTCAATTACCTGTTCTCTCTGTGGTTTGTAAAGTTGGATGATCGGTATCTGTACCATTTCTTTTATTTTTAGAAAACATAATTCCCTTTCTGATATATAGGGTTGAATGATCAGATGAGAGCCTCCTGAAGGATAGAATTCACACAATTAGGTAGAAATATATTGGATGAGTTACTAGGAACTCTATACTGCCTAAAATTACAATTGACCCAATACGTATGTGACTGATACCAACTTTGGGAGGTGGACTCATTATATCCTAGCCACTTTATATTTTATTTACTCTTCTTGAGAAAGGCAGAAAGTGAAGAATGCCAGAAAAACAGAAATGAACGAACTTGGCTTTATCATTGAGTAAATGGTGTTTTATATTTATTTACCATAAAATTGGTCCAATATCTTTATTTTTTCTGACACCAAACTCAAAACAATATGCTTATCATCTTCAGAACAACAATGCTAATGAAACTATGTATTGTGACAGTGAACACTGGGGGACTAAAAGTGGGTTAGTAGGTATAATTAAATCCCCTTTTCAAATGCTTTGGTAAGTGCAGTTAAGATGAAGAATTTTTTAAGCTATTTTCTCTATTGTATAGAATATGAAAGAGTTGTTCCTTATATGTCAGTGACAGTTGTTATGTTTTTGGAATGGCAAATTTAATGACTAATGCCTTTAGTTGGGGATCCAAAATTTTAAGGTCATTACTGGTTATAGACACCTGTCAATGAATGACAGGCTAATCATTTTTAGGAAAAAAGTCAAATAAATATGAACAAGCTCATGGAAATAAAAATAAGTAGGTAACAGTGTTTCTACTATAATGTTTTATAATGTTAAGAAGAAAAATTATTTTAGTCTAATAAAATAAATTTTATGTTTGAAAATAGAGTATACTAAATAACATACATTAGTAAATGTATAAGAATTCCTATACTATAAATATACACAAAGTAATGAAGTTGAGTTTACATTATTTTTAAAAATTATGACTTTCACAACTCAAAGTATTCTTATTCTTATTAAGGAAAAACAATGAGGCAAAATGTAAATTCTGCATATTCACAGATATTCTATATATTAAAGAGGTAATATGCAAATTGACCACCACTCCACACAAGATGGCTGCCCCCATTTGGACACAAGATGGCCTGCAGGGGAGGACAGTTGGGAGGGACCAGGCCTGAAAGGGAGGGCAGCTGGGGGCTACCAGGCCAGCAATGGAGGGCAGTTAGGGGGGCCCAAGCCTGCAGGAGAGGGCAGTTAGGGGGACCAGGCTGGCAAAGAAGGGCAGTTAAGAGTGACTGGGCCAGCAGGAGAGGGCAGTTAAGGGGTGACCAGGCCTGCAGGGGAGGGCAATTAGGGGCAATTGGGCTGGCAGGGAAGCAGTTAGGTGTCAATCAGGCTGTCAGGGGAGTAGTTAGGGGGTGATCAGGCTGGCAGGCAGAAGCGATTAGGGGCAATCAGGCAGGCAGGCAGGTGAGTGGTTGGGAGCCAGCAGTCCTGGATTGTGAGAGGGATGTCCGACTGCCCGCTTAGGCCCGATCCCACTGGGCAGTCGGACATCCCTCGAGGGGTCCCAGATTGAAGAGGGTGCAGGCTGGGCTGAGGGACACCCCCATCCCTGTGCATGAATTTCATGCACCAGGCCTCTAGTGCAGTGGTTCTCAACCTGTGGGTCGCGACCCCTTTGGCGGTCAAACGACTCTTTCACAGGGGTCGCCTAAGACCATCCTGCATATCAGATATTTACATTACGATTCATAACAGTAGCAACATTACAGTTATGAAGTAGCAATGAAAATAATTTTATGGTTGGGTCACAACATGAGGAACTGTATTTAAAGGGCCAGAAGGTTGAGAACCACTGCTCTAGTGTATATATAAATCTGAATATACTATAGCATAGTAGTGAGAACAACTACCATTTTCAGACATTTTCTATAAACTTGGCACAGTGATAAGTGCTTTATTTATCTTGTATTTTGTCAACAGCCCTGTGAAGTAAATGATCATTTTACAGAGGAGAAAAGTGAATCTTAGAAAATTTAGTAGTGAAAAAAATAGTAAATGGTGCAGAAAGAATTTTAACTCAGTTATATTGATTCAAAAGGCCATGTTCTTCACTGGAACATATATTGCCTAAAGTCCCAACTGACTTAATATTTATGTGACACAGTGATTAAACATAGAGACAAATGTTAGCCATTGTTCAGAAACTATGACAGTGTCCTTAAAAAAATAAAAGTAACATGATATACTATCATTGGTGCCAGAACTTTTTGGACTTCAATTTTGATTTACCAGACTGATACTCTTAGTGAAATGTTTACAGTTGTTTGATTTAGTGATAACAGTCTGCATTTACTGGGTATACCATGCAGGGTAGTGCCAACTTCATTTGCAATTATTCCCAATACTACCAATAGTACATTATCATCATCTACAGTTTCCAGAAGGAAGCAAACTTTTATAAAGGATATTATGAAGACAAATGAACCTTTTACAACTACTTAGAAGAAATATACTTTCAAATTTTCCCCTCATCTTCAACTATCATCATGCCCTCCTTCATTACAAAGTACTATTAAAAATGTAAGTTGTATTATAAGGAGGCACTTTCTGTTTGGCTTCAAGCAATTTATCTTAGAAATGTCATTTGAAATAGAGATATTCTCTAATTTCCAATTACAAAAGCAATTCTATATTAAAAGGTAAACACATGATACAGTACCATTTTCAGAAATGTGTATCACTGCATTCGATTCTCTGTTATATTCAACTATGTTTTCAGCTATTGTCATTTTGGCAGTGGCGAAAGGTGGTGAGCAGAGTCAAAGAATATGTGCAATTCTTTTTAATTGTTAAAGCGACACAGTTAACACTCACCTATAAAAAAGAGGAAAAGAAGAAAATCAAAATGGAAAATGTTGAGTCAATTGATTTAACCAAGTTTTCAGTGATGCAAAGATTGCTGCCAGAAATAACTTTTTTTAATTTCTACTAAATATGCTAGAATCAGACATGAAAGACTTCAGCTGCACATTACCTCTGGGAAATAGTGAAGATCTTTTCAAAATTTTCTACTTTTTTCAAAATTTACTTAATTTTTCTTCACGAAGTATAATAAGCAAACAAGTACATTTGGAAAACATTGATCTGAAGGTAGTAAAAGAAAACTTTTCATAATTTTAAAAAATAATACTGTAGTATATTTCAAAATTCAAAGAATAAAGATTATACTAAAAGTCACATTAGGTCAAAATGATGGTAGACTTTTTAAATTACAAGTTCCTATCTTAAGCTAACCTTTTGTCAGTCTCTATAATGTTCTGTTTTATATTACTTTGCCATACACTGATAGGTTTTGTAAACTAAGACTTACTTCACTTACTTTCAAAGACAAATGTTTGCTTAGTGTCTACAAATGGTGCCAACTGTAGTCCCTCAGACATTCATTAGTGTTTGGAATTTGCACTTAAGGAGGACAATGGCATTGTAAATGAAAATGACCAGTAGCCAAAGGGAACATATAATTGTTTGTAATTAAACAAAAGTGTTGCTGAGTTAATCAAATTCACATCTTAATATACTTTAAAGCATTGCTGTCTTGTCAAAATGAAGACTTCAGTTTTCTGTCTCTTTGAAATGTTTTGTTTTTTTTAATTGGTAATGAAACCTAAGCAAATTAGGCGACTAAGATTTTTTTAACCCACTTAAGTACAATAAATAAGCCAACTATGTTTTGATCAAAGATTTCATTGGAACCCTCTTTTAAGTTTCACCAGTTTCATAATTAACAGTTTGTAAAGGCATTGGCCTATTTATAGCTTTTGCTCTCCCATGCCCTGTGCTGATGATCTCATTTTTTTTTGAATTATAACACAAACATACTGAAACATTACATCCTTCCCTTGGTAACTGAATCATTTCTTTGAAACACTATTAACTTTATAGAATTCTCATGGAGGAAAAAGTTTTATTTAAATTTTTATTTGAATTGTTCATTTGATTAAAGGCAAGTCTAAATTAAACAAAAGAACTCAAAATGTTGACTGTCTTACTATAAAGTAAAGAAACTGACATGATTTTGCTGCAAATTATATTTCTACAACCTGTAGAACATTATCTAATTTAAGAGGTCTGTCTCTTAGTTTTCTAAACCTACAGGACTTATCGGGTTTTTCCTCTTTAAAAAAAAAAGGCACAGCGATAAGAAAATTTAAAGTTATGTCAAACAAATTACATTTTAGTTATTAGTGGCTAGTTTGTAAATATCAAAGATCCACTTATTGTCGTGCTTGGAGCTGCATTTGCATGCTGATGAAATGCAAGTGGATGTCTGTGAACTGTAGGGTTATCTCTAGTGCAGCAGTGGGGAGCTCCAGAATCAGACAGTTGAGCATCTGACCGACTCAAGAGTCCAAGCTGCAGACCTCTTCTATTCACTTTCTTTACAACAATTAAAATATGCAAAGTGATAATTTTCCTTAAGTAGCCTTAAATGTGCGATCTATTTAAATGTGAAGAAAATTGCCTGAAGCTTCTGGTGTGAGGGACAAAAAAGAATAAATTATGCAAATAGCAGAAAAGGACTCTACCACTTGAACGCCTAATTTTCCTGTAATAAGCATACTGTTTCATTTAATTTTTTGCCTCTTATTAAAAGTGACAGTTCTTTTGCACTGTCTGATGGTTATATCTGACACAAGCTAGGGAAATGACTGCTAGACTAAATGCTAAAGCATTTTGGTAGCTTTTTTAGATGATGGTTACATTCACAAAGTAATTATGCACTGAAGAGTAGAGAAATAAGGTTTAATTACACAGTAATCGCTTCTGATGGACACGGCAGAAGTGTGAACACCGCCAGACTGCAATCCATCAATGACAAACCCCTGGCCACTTTTAATTCCTCCTCATTTGCATCATAACCTCCGCACCAAGTTGCACAAATGCTGTTAAATGTTAATAGGAGCTGTCTCTCCACTCAAAATGAATGCTTAAGCTGTTTCATTTTTTTTCTCCTCCACCTCAGACCTTCAAAACCAGCTCCTCTCTGAGAGCAGGCATTAAGCACAGAGCATGGTGCGTGGTCACTGTTGTGCTAATTGGGAGCAACACTTAAAGTTTTATCTCTCAAG
Source organism: Myotis daubentonii (assembly GCF_963259705.1). Classification (NCBI taxonomy): domain Eukaryota; kingdom Metazoa; phylum Chordata; class Mammalia; order Chiroptera; family Vespertilionidae; genus Myotis; species Myotis daubentonii. Next base: position 53,046,262 of record NC_081846.1, read on the forward strand.
CGCTAATAATGCACACTGCTGACAAACCAGTGAATAAGTAATGTACTTGGAGGAGGGGGCAAGAAAGGCATGCCTAGAATGAAAAATGCAGTTGGGACCGTTGTTCAGTGACTAGCTATTTGATTAGGCCCTGTAGTCATATTTAATCCAGATCCTTAGGGAACATAGACAAAATTACATCTTCATCTCATCAAACATTCAGCTACATTTAAGCATTCAGCTGATCAAGCTTTTATTGTTTCTCTTGCAGCAACATGGAGACAATGTTGTCCTGCATCCTTCAATTCCAGAAGCTGGCCGAAGAAAGACCCTATGAGCTGTGGGTTAAGGAATTCCAACAGAAAAGGAATGAAATCATTCTAGCCACTATGTACTAATGTTCGAGTTGATAAAACCTCCAGCCTTCAGTTCTGTTTGTACAGAATTTAATATTCAATCTCATTTTTACTATTTAAAGAAAAAAAAGTTATTCGCTCTTCCATGTCTTTAAACTCTGTCCATTTCCTGGGACAGGTCGACATCGTTAAACTGCAGATGGTTCTTTTTCTATTAAGCAGCAGGTATCATTCTTGTCTTGACAGGAGGGGGCTCCACCTGCTGCCTGACCACCAATACTTCCAGCTGACTACTTTGCAGAACAAGCAAGGTAATTTGTAAGCTGTGTGCTAAGTTTTACAGTACACTCTAAGAAGTGACAAAAGAGCCATTTTCAGCGCGAAGATTGAGAATTATCAACACCTTTCTGTGCATAATAGTTAAGTCTTTATCACTTGAGAAGCTGCTGATAAGGTTAAGAACACTAGACAAACTGCTCATTAGTGGAAAGGTTTGCCTTTTACATTAAAGACTGCTGGGTACTGAAGTTTCTCTACTGAGCAATTCATCCCTGGCATTTGAAAAGAATAAGCTGATTGGTATACATAAATGAATATGGAAAAGGAGACCTGGAATGTTCTAATGATATTAGTGAGGTTTTTCCCAAGTTCAAGAAATGATGAGCCTGGCAAGTGTGTTCAAAAGCTGTGCGATCAGGTAGGTAAGGCCCTAGGTTAGAAGTCATAAGACCTATACTCTCTTCTGTATTTTACTACCAACTAGCCCTGTGACCTTGAGTGAGTAACTTGTATTTGATGAAAAATAAAACATAAGATGATTCGAACATAAAATATCAGGATTCACTAGGCTGCATCAATAAAAAATCAGAATCAATTGCAAACATTTCATGCACTAATATATTGGTAATAAATATATGAGAGAATATATTATTTAGGACCCAGTCATTGATTTTATGCTGGGGAGTTGGATTATGGATTAAAGTCCATATATGTCCAGAAGAATGATGCTTATTTCTATATCCCTGGTGTATATTTTTTCATATAAATAAAATATGGTAAATAAATTCCTCAGACTATTTATATTATTATACCCAGCTTATGCTTCCAAATAATTATATAAAGTGGGTAATATTAACCTAATTTTAAAGATGAAGAAAATGAAGATGAAAGTTTAAATAACTTGCCAGAACACATGTGTCTGAGGAGCTACAATGGGGTTTGAACCCAACTCTGTCTGATTTTAAAGTTTATGTGTTTGACCATGAACAATATAAAAATATATGAAACAAATTATTTACTGTTTTATTATAAACTACTAACCACTAATGCCTTAAAAAGCATACAGCAACAAACCTGGTACCATCTGTGTTAATTCATTTTGAGGGTTTTTTTTTTTTAATACACAATTTTATAGTGCCCATGTTACATAATCATCTACTCACACTTCAAACTAGAGAAAAAGTTAAGGATATATTTGAATTCATGATTCCCAATTATAATTGAAAACTATTTGAATATAACGTAATATTATATTATTAATCTATATTTTGAGGAAAATTTCTCAAACTACATGCTATGTGGTAAAAAGTCTACCTTGAGTTAATCTTGAAGCCTGCATTAGCTCTGTCCTCTTATACTGGCATCATGAAGTTTCCAGTGCACTTAGAGATCCCTGAATCAAAGGCACTGTACAAGTAGAAAGTGGTGCACATATTATTAACCTTTCTGCGCTTGTTTCCTCATCTGTAATATGGGGTTAATGATATTTCTGTACCTCACAAGAATGTTGTGTGAATTAATGTTTGTAAAGCCCTTTAAGATCCACGGATGAAAGATGCCATAAAAGTCCAAAGGTGATAATATTATAGTTATTGAAATTGGAAACACCAATAATGCTGGGAATTGAATATATATTTGGTTGCAAGGCACCCTGTACATTATGAATTCACAGGCACTTAAAGAAGCTTACAGCTTCAAAATTAATAATAATAAAAATAAATCCTGAAGAGTTATTACCCATATGTTATAAGGCAAATGGATATAATCTGTTCATAACTGGCAAAAAACACAGTATCAGAGTACACATTTCCCTATGTTTCTCTATAGAAACTACTGCAGTAGAATACACTGGATCTATACTCAAAATCATACAATGTGAGAATGGTGTTTTAAGAAAGAGGCAGTAAATTACATGTTTAAAATGCTAATAAGATTTAATGAAATCATTACCTGTATCTTTTAATACTGCTATATTTTTTCATTTACATTTTGAATGTCCTTGAATAGTTTATACATATTAAGCAAAACACATAACAGCAATCTTTTTAAAAACAAAAAATAATACAAATTATCAGTTGTCACCTATTTGTCTGAACTAATACATATATGGGTATTAAATATTTTTCTAAGGGTTTCAAAAGGCATTTTACTTAATCACTATAATACAAAAAAGAAGAAAATAAGTTTCAAATATAATAGCTATATTTAAAAAAATAAGTATTAGATATTTATTTATGCATTTATATAGTTATCCATTTACTCATTCACTTTCTTGACAATTCATTCATTTAACAATAGTGTTCATTTGTACTACACATCCTATCTAATCTAATAATAGACAAACATGGTAATTGACCATACCTCTGCTATGCTTCCCATTGGCTAATCAGCAGGATATGCAAATTAACCCAACCAAGATGGCTGCCGGCAGCCACGCAGCTGAAGTGAGCAGGAGGCTTGCTTGCTCCAGTGATGGAGGAAGCCAAGGTTCCCCGCCTGCCGTGGTCCGGCTCTGAGCTCCACTCTAAGCAACAAAGTTGCAATTATAGAAGCTAAATGAACCCCAGATACCTGCTTTCAGCAGGCTGTGGCCTCAGAGCTGGAGTGGCAACAAAGTTTCAATTATAGAAGGTAAATAAATCCCAGAATAAAAAATAAAGAAAACAAGGAGAGGCTGGGAGCTTCAGTAGCCAGCTTGGTCAGCCTGAAAACAGCCCTCAGCCCCTTATCCAGGTTGGCCAGGTACCCCAGTGGGGACCCCCACCCTGAAGGGGGTGTGACCAGCCTGCAAACACCCATCAGCCCCTCACCCGGGCTGGCCAGGCACCCCAGCGGGACCCCCACCCTGATCCGGGACACCCTTCAGGGCAAACCCACCTGTGCACCAGGCCTCTATCCTATATAGTAAAAGGGTAATATGCAAACTGACCCTAACAGCAGAAAAGCTGGGAATGACTGGTCACTATGACACACACTGACCACCAGGGGGCAGACACTCAATGCAGGAGCTGCCCTCTGGTGGTCAGTGAGCTCCCACATGGAGGAGCTCTGCTCAGCCACAAGCCAGGCTGATGGCTGTCTGTACAGCAGTGATGGTGGGAGCCTCTCCTGCCTCCTCAGCAGCACTAAGGATGTCCAACTGCAGATAATCGACTGGTCAACCAGTCGCTATGACATGCACTGACCACCAGGGGGCAGACACTCCTACTGGTAGGTTAGCTTGCAGCTGGGGTCCAGCCAATCGGGACTGAGTGAGATGGGCCAGACACGCCCTGGAGCCCTCCCGCTGCCCCTCCATGGCTGGCTAACCTCCTGCGTCTCTCCCTCCCAAGCCCTAATCATGAACGGATGGGGTCCCTGGGCCTGGACTGTGCCCTCTCGCAATCCGGGATCCCTTGGAGGATGTTGGAAAGCTGGTGTCAGCCCAATACCACAGGCCAGGCCCAGGGATCCCACTGGTGCATGAATTTGTGCACCAGACTCTAGTAATGTAATAATTTAAAAATCCAAGTTGCAGAGCATTTATGAGTAGGAGTGTGAATGTGGGTAGGTCTATATGCACAGAAAACAATCCAGAAACATGAACACCTTTCCATTATGTAACTTTGTAATAATTACCTCTAGAAAGTGGTTTGGGACTAGGGCAGCAGTTCTCAACCTGTGGGTCGCGACCCCTTTGGAGGTCGAATGACCCTTTCACAGGGGTCACCTAAGACCATCGGAAAACATATATATGATTATATATTGTTTTTGTGATTATCACTATGCTTTAATTATGTTCAATTTGTAACAATGAAATTGGGGGTCACCACAACATGAGGAACTGTATTAAAGGGTCACGGCATTAGGAAGGTTGAGAACCACTGGACTAGGGGGAGTGCAAAAGAGCTTTCATATACAAAAGTCTATATTGACTGATTTTGTTACAAAAAGGATGTGTAACTTTTTAATTTTTAAAAGCCACATTGCCAGAATTAAAAATAAGTCTGAAAGACTATTTCAAGACTGCAAAATAAAAGTGAAGATTAATAAGAAAAAAGTAAATTAAAGCAGTACAGTTAGAATTCAAATAACATAGTAAATTTATTGTCAAACAGAATGAAAGGAAGGACAAATAATTAGAGGGATGACTCATTATCCTTGATTATAGTTTAGGAGACTGAACATGCACATTTTTTTAGACATATCTTAGAGACTTTCTGATATTTAATTAGAAGGAATGCAAGTTTGTCTTTTAATCCATTGAAGCATGATTTTCAACTAAGTAGAAAAAAGGTTAACTTCAAATGATAGTAGCAAACCAGTCAAGGAAAAACAACAGAGTTCACAATTAAGTCAAGAAGTCAAACAAATGTTATATTTAGAAAGTCAAGAGCTTTGTTTTGGTTGCTTTAGAGGTTTTCTTCAATTTATGGGAGGTTCAAGGTTACCAAGCTCAGCATCCAGAGCTCAAAGTCATTCCAGAGTTTACTCAGTATTAGAGTTCAAAGATTTAAATGTGTTTTACAATGGGAAAATTTGAAATCTGGGACTACTGACTTTATAAATAAATTACAGTAGAAGGTCACATAGTTAGAAAGCTATATTTAGAGGTTTGAAGTCAAGGAACTCAAACACGTTTAATGTCTTATCAAAAATTGTAACTATTTATATGCATATTTATAAATAAGACACTTCGTAGAAAACATAAATAATAGGTAATTAGAACTGAGATAATATGTGACCTGAATTCCATTTTTCTACTCTAACAACTGTTCTTATATGACTTTTTGTTTAGCCTCTGCTCTTGATTTTTTGGCTTCATCATACTGTTCTTTTACCTACAAACTCCACAGTTAATATTTGGAAAAACTGGGTACTCAAAGAAATAAAGTATAATAATAAAAATGCAAGAAGTTACTGATATTTTATTTAACTTTTTTTATTAGTTACACAAATATAATGACTTATTAATTTCCTTAGAATCTTCAAGGATTTATTGTCGATGGGTGAATAACATTGTGTGTGTCATTATTGATTCCCAGCAGAATATTTTAGATTGTAATAAAGAGATCAGTTCCTAGCATAGTATTTAGCAAATATCAATGGCCAATAGGCATTAAAGAATGAATGTCTTTCTTAAGTAATCATTAGGGTCATAATGGAATTAATTGATTGGCTTACCCATCTGAAGCAAGTTGCAAAAAATGTTTGCTTCTCTAATATCTACAGATTTACACTCAAGTTACCCTCCTCATTTTTTCTTTATTTTAATTTAAAAATTAAGTTTTCTCCCATATAAAAACTTTGAAATGTCATCATCTACTGAAGTCAAATCTCTATAAACATGAAAAATATAGTGACTAGCAAACAGGGATCTTTCTAATTACTCCTTTTTTATCCCTTTCACTAATTCTTCTTTCCCTGTCAATCCCTGTTATGATTATTCTTGGAGGTTCTAGCCACAGTTTTCCTCTTATTCTCTATCTGCTTCTGGCTTCTATGATCTCTTCTACTGACCCCCAGTTGATATTTACAACCTCAAATATTCAACTGAGTAATATGCATCCTTACTCATCTGTTTGCTTGTTTTTTTCACTCAGTAATTCATTCATTTATTCATTCAAAATTATTTTTTACTCCAGCCTTGCACCTATCTAAATAAAGCAGCCAAAATAACCCTGCAAATCAGATCATGTCAGTTCTCTGCTGAAAACCTTCTAATGACGCTCCATATCGCTTCATGTCCTTACAGTAAGTAGTCTACAAGATCCTATGTTATCCTCCTACCTCCTAAATCCTGTTCTCATCTAAGAGGATTTCTCTACACTCATTCTGCTCAGCCACCTTGATGTTGAACAAACACAAGTTACACTCCTGGTTAAGAACTTTTACATTGTCAGTCTCTTCTTGGAACACCTACCTACATAGCTTAGTCCTTCATCTTCTCCCAGCCTTCGCTTACATGTTATCTTCTAAGCATTTCGCCTATTCACATTTAAAAATGAAACCCTTGACACAAGTACTCCTCAATTCCCTATTTTTCTTTATTTATCTTCAATGTATCCATTATATTCTATCACAAAGGTTGGCAAAGAATGGCCCATGGGCCAAATTTAGCCTGCCACTTGTTTCTCTAAGGGTTACTGGAACACAGCCTAGCTTATTCTTTAATCGATTGTCTATGGCTTGTTCTGTGCTACAATGATAGAGCTAAGTAGTTACCACAAAGACTACCTGACTCTCAAAGATTAAATATAAGCTATATGCCTCTCTCTTTTTTTTAAGATGTTTAAATTGATTTTTAGAGAAAGAAGGGGAGAGAGAGGGAGAGAGAGAAACATCAAGTGAGAGAAACATCAATCTGCTGCCTCCTGCATGCCCCCTACCAGGAATCAAGTCTGCAACCCAGGCATGTGCCCTAACCAGAAATTGAATCAGCAACCTTTCAGTGCACAGGATGATGCCCAACCAACTGAGCCACAACAGCCATGGATACATATCTACCTCTTTACAGAAAAATTTTACTAACCCCTGTTTTAACATATCAAAGAACAAGCAGGTCTATTTGTTTATTTGTTTTGTTTATTGCTTATTTTTGTTTGCTTTGTTCATTTTTTTTATCTGAAGTGCCTAGAAGAGTGTTCAGTATACAGTAGACATTGAAAAAACATTTGTGAATAAAAAAATGGATCTCCTTTTATGTGCCAAATTAGAGGCCTGGTGCATGAAATTTGTGCACGGATGGGGGGAGGGCCCTCAGTCCCAGCCTGCACCCTCTCGCAATCCGGGACCCCTCGAGGGATGTCCAACTGCCGGTTTAGGCCTAATCCCTGAGCAATCTGGGACCACTGGCTCCTAACCACTCGCCTGCCTGCCTCAACACTCCATAACCCCTCTGCCTGCCTGATTGCCCCTAACCACTTGCCTGCCTGCCTGATCACCCCTAACCACTTGCCACCTGCCTGATTGCCCCTTACTGCCTCTGCCTCGGCCCCTGCCACCTCGACTTCATCCGGAAGGACATCCAGAAGGTTGTTTGCCTGTCCAGTCTAATTAGCATGTTATGCTTTTATTATTATAGATACTGAGAAAGGCCCTAAGCATGCTGAGGTTTTATTCTCTTTACATTTTCCCTGCAGTCCTACTACATTTCCCTGTTCATTTTTTTTTCCTGTGTAAAATAACAAAAAATTCAAAAAGTGAAAACTATTTCGCATCTTCTCATGCCTTAAATTTCAAACTCCCCTTTTCTTTTTCACTCTCAACCAATGACAATGCTTAATATTTATCTGAGAAAACAGAAGCAGTCATGCCGGGAGCCGGTCCATCCTTGCTGTTTCAAGGGACCTGGCATATATGGCATACGGTTCTTAATACGTTTGCTCACCTTCTTGGCGCTGTGTTTTAACCAAGGTCACCTCTCCAAGAAAGGTTGAATCCCCAGGTAAGGATTTTTCCCTGAAGTTAGGGAGGGAATAAAACCCCTCAACTAAGTGCCAGGCAGGTAATTAATCACTTTAACTATGAACAATCATGCTTAAGCTACATAATCTTTACTCCCTGGAATGGAGATAAGAAACGCCCTAACCTTTGTAATAGAGATTGATAGGATTGAATCAACTGGTATAAACACAGATGTAACAAGACAGAAACAGACAGAACTTAGAAGAGAGAACCTACAGACAGAACCTACACAGAACCTACAGACAGAAGAACTTCGTTGGAGAGAACATGGCAAAAGATCCTGGACTGAACCTGACTACAGAAATTGGCAAGAGAACCTGACTAGAACCTGGTGACTGAACCTGGCTGGAGAACCTACAGAACCTGGCAATAGAACCAGGCAAGAGAACCCAACCATGCTGATCAACTGAACACTGTCTCCGTGTCCTTCCTTCTTTGCCGACTCCGTCCACGCCTTTGGGAACCCCTGGACCTGCTGGGGTTGGACCCCGGCATATGGCGCCCGAACAGGGACCCCTAGGTAAGCGCCCCACACTCGGGACGGATAGGACTCCACCGTAGGAAGAGGGTGGATAGCCTTCGCCGACTCCATCTACGCCTTTGGGAACCCCTGGACCTGCTGGGGTTGGACCCCGGCATATGGCGCCCGAACAGGGACCCCTAGGTAAGCGCCCCACACTCGGGACGGATAGGACTCCACCGTAGGAAGAGGATGGATAGCCTTCGCCGACTCCATCTACGCCTTTGGGAACCCCTGGACCTGCTGGGGTTGGCCCCGGCACAGTCAGAAAAGAACTACATCATATTACAATTATATATGCAAACCTATTTGCATTTGTCCCCATATATTTGTTTTCCTCCATGTTAAAGTGACGGACCAGTTCCATATACCCCACAAGCTAAACCCACTTTCTCTACGCTTAACTCATCACAAAAGTTTTTGTACTTGATGCTGCCACTTAATCACGTCTCATTCTTAACTCACTATAAGGTGTTCATCCTCACCACTCTAATGAAAGCTCAGTTATCTAGGTTACCAACCATCTCTATCTTGCTGTGGTTACAGGCAGTTATACTACTGTCCTCATGTTACTTGACCTTTGAACATTTTGGCAGAGTTGATCATTACTTCCTTGTTAAAACACTTTTTCCTCTTTCATCATAGCATTAACAAGTGAAAATATCAACCTAAATTTATGCTAGAGCTATACTTGTTTGCTAGTTTCTAAGAGTTCAGCAAAAATCACAAAAGCATTTGGTGAAAATCAGTTGCTATAAGGAATTTATTGTATAGTCCTGCATATATTTTTGTTACTTATGAACTAGAGGCCCAGTGCCCAGACACCAATGGGGTCCCTCAGCCTGGCCTGTGGGAATCAGGCCAAAACCGGCTCTCTGATATCCTCCAAGGGGCCCTGGATTGCAAGAGGCCACAGGCCAGGCCTAGTGACCCCACTGGTGCACAAATCCATGCATCAGGCCTCTAGTATGCATATAAGATCTTTGGTTAATCTCTTCCCACCCTCCCCGCTTTCCTCTGAGATTCATCAGTCTGTTCCATGTTTCCAGCCTGTGGTTTCCACTCCTGCATTGAGCATCTGCCCCCTGGTGGTCAGTGTGCATCATAGCTACTGGCTGGTTGGCCTGTTGGCCAGTCACTTAGGCTTTTATATATATAGACTAGAGGCCTGGTGCACAAAATTTGTGCACTGGGTGGGGGTGTCCCTTGGCCCAGCCTGCACCCTCTCCAATCTGGGAGCCCTCAGGGGATGTCCGTCTGTGGGATCGGGCTTAAACCAGCAGGTGGACATCCCTCTCACAATCTGAGACTACTGGTTCCTAACCACTCATTTGCCTGCCTGTCTGATTGCCCCCTAATCGCTCCCCTGCTGGCCCGATCACCCCCAACTGCCCTCCCCTGCTGGCCCAGTCGCCCCAAACTGCCCTCCCCTGCTGGCCTGATCACCCACAACTGCCCTCCCTTGCCGGCCATCATGTGGTGGTCATCTTGTGAAGACATAGGGCGGCCATCTTGTGGTAATGCGAGGGCACGAGGGCCACCTAGGTTTTTATTAGTATAGATTGTGTTCTACATGTCCTTTAAGAAAATTTTTAAACAAACTTATATACTTACCCATCTGTGTATCTACCTATGTATAAATATTTTTAGGGCTCCAGCTGTTAAATATAAATACTATTGTTCTGTCACCCCACCCTGAAGCCTGAGGGAGTGAGAAGAACAAGTGCTTAAAGGAAACTCAAGAAAAGAGAACTGCCCTAACCGGTTTGGCTCAGTGGGCCTACGGACTGAAGGGTCTCAGGTTCGATTCCGGTCAAGGGCATGTACCTTGGTTGCGGGCACATCCCCAGTAGGTGGTGTGCAGGAGGCAGCTGATCGTGTTTCTCTCTCATCGGTGTTTCTAACTCTCTCTCCCTCTCCCTTCCTCTCTGTAAAAAATCAATAAAATATTTTTTTTAAAAAAAAAAAGAAAGAAAGAAAAGAGAACTATGTAGGAAGGGCCATCGAATAGGAGCTATAACTTTTGGTAGAGGGATGCAATAGGTCTTTGGTGAGGGTGATGACTGGACTGGTGAGCCAAGATTTTCTCCCCAGGTTGTGTCTCCTGACACCAAAGAATGAGCTCCATGGACCAGAAGATTTATCCAAAAGCCTGGAAAATGTATTACAAGTAGATTCAGACTCCCGCAGTGGGCGGGGCACAAATAATGGGTTACCAGTGAAGTTAGTCAGTCTAGGGGTATATATACTAGTATGTTACAAGCCTGCTCTATATTTACCTATGTTGCCACCTGATTAGTTCTCCCATTGTTCTTGCCCAGCAATGAACCTGAACTTTCTCTGTTCTTATGTATCAGCACACCTTGTTGCAGGACCTCTCTTGGTTTCACATGCCTCCTGCTCTGAGTCCCCAAAATTTTTATTATTTCTGCATGATTGGTTTCTGTGATTAGGTTTGCTCAAACTGCCATGTCTTCCCTGCATATATTCCACCTTCCTTTGTTTCCCAATGGACCCCTTCCCTGTCTACCTGTGTGTCAAGCTAACTTCTCTCAAGGTGGTTAAAATAGGAGAAGGGAAAGCAAAATACTTTGACCACACTCATCTCTCTCCCTTTTGTCTCTCACCAGGGTTCTTCATTTGGGTTGAATGCAAGTAACAGACAAAGGGCAAAAGGTCTTGTTATGTAGTCTATATAGCTTAGCCTCCTGGAGCACAGAATGAGGTGGAGAATAGTAGAAAGTGGATGTAGAAGAGCAGATGGAAGTTATCCAGGTCAGTCTACCACTTTTGCATCTTGACATACATAGTTGTGCATCACCAGGTGGAAAATGTGTGACCTTGAGACAGGTCACAAGTAGTAGGCTGGATAATGGTCTCCAAAGGCTAGCAGGACCTACTTCCTAGAAACTGTAAATGTTACCTTATTTAGAAAAGGGGTCTTTGCAGATGTAATTAAGTTAAGAATCTTATCATGGATTATCTGGGTAAGTCCATATGTCATCACAAGTGTCCTTATAAGAGAGAGGAAGAGGAAAATTGATACATATACAGAAAAGAAAATGATGTGAAGACAAAAGCAGAGACTGGAGTGGTGCAGCCATATGTCAAAGAATGCTGGCAGCCACCAGAAACTGGCAGAGACAAGGAACAGATAATCCTTTAGAGCCTCTGAAGGGAGTAAAGTCTTGCTAATAACTTACTTTGGACTCAGTGATACTTATTTTGGTCCTCTGTCCCCAAGAACTGTGAGAGAATACATTTATTTTGTTTTAAGCCACTCAGTTTGTGGTAATTTGTTATGGCAACCACAGGAAATGGTTTCATTTTGGGCTCAATCCCCAAAGGAGATGTGCAGGAGGCAGCCAATCAATGGTTCTGTCTCATCACTGATGTTTCTAGCTCTCTCCCTCTCCCTTTGTCTCTCTGGAATTAAAACATATTTAAAAATATAAAAATAAAAATCCTCTCTTATAGTAGAGTGCTCAGAGAGGTAGTTGTCAATGTGGTTGAAAGTAGTCTCCAAAGCTCATGTCAATATTTTGATTGGGAAACCACCTTCACTAAGAGTCATTACAACAATGGCAGTTAGTAAGGCAGAGAGAAAATACAATATCTCAACTGATGAGTCTTCAGGCAGTGGATGCTATTGGTTCCCATCGGTATAAGATAGAAGCCATGTTTTCTAGATGCCATAAGCAATTAGCTAACAAGTAAGGATTCAATACACCTATAATTCATCCCTCCCAGATGATTAGAATGTTACGAAAATATTTAAATAAATAAGTATTCTATTTTCCACTTTAATATTTTTTTAGTGTTTTTAAAGTGAATTTAATGCTGATCAGTAGATACTGAGCAGAGAGAACTAACAATAATGGTTTGTGCTAAGGTTACCAGCTGTCCAATATTATAAGCTAGGTTATGCTTTATAGCATAATTTTGGTTAGATTAGCAAAGCTACTCTGATGCAAGTTATAGGTGTGGAAACACCTTGGGACAGAATTCTAAAAATCAAACAAACAAACAAAAAACAGAGAGGTTACTAAGAATTCAAGAGTTTATGTACAGGTGAAATAGCTGTGGAGGTAAAGAGATGGAGAAGACTGAGGAAAAGAGAAGACTTAGAAATAACATGGAGAATAGGAATGTGTTAAAGAGATAGCTGTTGGTAATTTGAAAAATATTAACAAAATAGATAGGTACCATGAAAAAAAAACCTGCACAAATCAGATAAATCACAAGTAATTTAGAATATTATAAAAGAATGTCAGTTCTAGCACTGCCAGGAAAAGCTGAAAAGGCAAGTTTAACGATTTCTGGAATGCCAGGAATTAAAAAGAGCAGAGAGTAAAAGGACAAAATTTATTATCAGTTTTCTGAGAAGAGTGAAGACAGGGTTAATACAGAATTTTTTTCCAGGTAAGGGGCACCCGGCTAGTAACCCTGATTTTACTACCAAATAGATCTAGCGTAGGAGTGATAGAACAGGATTCAACCCTAGAGACCTACTCTAGGAGTGGGATGATAGCTCTTTAGAGTTAAGGGAATAGTTGATGGGATGCAAATTATGATGGCTTTTTTTGTGTGTGATATAAAAACTATACTGGGACCACCAAATGGGATTTAAATTGAGCCAGCACTGCTTAGAGTTATTTTACTATTTAAAAAACAGATGTGAGGTATAAGTTATAAATGTTCCCTTTCACATATGAGGAAAAGCATATAAAAACATGTAACATAATATGTTAAAAATACACAAAATATATATAGAATTATCTAATGTATATGTTATATTTTCAAAATTGTTCTTAACCGTTAAAGATCTGTGCCCAAGTCATTTAAAATAGGTCTCTCCCCCCCATTCAAGAATTGTATTACTAATTGGGCATATTCAGGTACCCTAAATTTGACTCTTGCAACTTTTTTCTCATACTAACAAATGCATCTCATTGTGGTTGCTTTTATTCCTTTCTAAATAAAATGTTTGTTTACATTAATATTGACTAAATTATAACTTGCTTTCTTTTGCGCAAGTCTGTCACCATATAATAAGAGGCTTGCCAATTCCAGTAATGTGTAAAGTGCTGTATTATTATTTTATACTAATGCCCTGGTGCATAGATTCGTGCACATTGAAAGGAAATTAATTACAAGGTGGCTGGCAGAGCAGGACTGGACAAGATGGGCCAGACACACCCTGGAGCCAACCTCCCATAGTCCCTTCCCTGTTGGCCTCACCTGGGGCAGCACTGTGACTCAAAGGGTGTCTGTGTATTGAGCGGGGTCCCTCTGGGTAGGTAGGGTCCCTTGGCCTAGCCTGTGGGGATCGGGCTGAAACGAGCTCTCCAACATCCCCTCAAAGGGTCCCGGATTGTGAGAGGGTGGTTCTCAGGTGATGCACCCAGGAATCAGGCTACCTCCTCTCTAGTTCTGGGGTGCATCACCTGAGAACCGCTGTTACCAAGTCACTGCAGCTCAGCAGCTCCTGCATTGAGCGTCTGCTCCTGGTGGTCAGTGCGCATCATAGCTACCAGTTGAAGCGTCTGCCCCTTGGTGGTCATTGCACATCATAGTTATTGGTCAGACGGTCACTTAGCCTTTTATATATATAGATATGTAAAGAATTCTAGGATTTGAGTGGAAACAATAATAACAAAAAATAACAGTAAGAATTAAAAGAGGTGATTTTACATTGCAAATAACCTTTTAAAAAGTCACCATATGAAATTCAAGTTGATAATACTTAGCAAAAAAAAGATCACAGGAGCAAAAATTCACTTGAATTTTTGAGAAAATATAAAACTATTTAGTATCTTATATTTTTAAGGTATCAACTAACTATTCTGTAAAAAGCTAATTTAAGAAACAGCCTGAAATTGAGGCAGAAGAACAAAGTCGGAGAAGTCACACTACCTGATATCAAACTATATCACAAGGCCATAATAATCAAAAGAGCATGGTGCTGGCATAAAAACAGACATAGAGTTCAATGGAACAGAAGTAAACCCATGCCTCCCTGGTCAATTAATCTTTAACAAAGGAGATAAGAACATAAGGTCGTCTATTCAATAAATGATGCTGGGAAAATTGGACAGATATGTGCCAAAAAATAAATAAAATTAGAACACTGTCTTATACCATAAATAAGAATAAACTCAAAATGAATTAAAGACTTAAAATGTTAGACTCAAAACCATAAAAATCCTAGCGGAAAACATAGGCAGTAAAATCTGAGACATTTCTCATAGCAATATTTTTTTCTGCTATATCGCCTTGGGCAAGAGAAATGAGAGAAAATAAACAAATGGGATTATATCAAACTAAAAAACTTTTGCACAGCAAGGGGAACCATCAACAAAATGAAAAGACAACCCATTGAATGGGAGAACATATTCACCAAAGATATATGATAAGGGATTAATATCAAAATTGATAAAGAACTTATAAAAATTAATACCATAAAAAAATCCAATTTAAAAATGGGCAAAGAACCTGAATAGACACTTCTCCAAAGAGCACATACAGCTGGCCAATAGACATGAAAAAATGCTCAATGTCACTAATCATAAGAAAAATGCAAATTAAAACCACAATGAGTGTCATCTCATGCCTATCATAATGGCTGTCATCAATAAAACAACAATCAAGTGTTAGTGAAGATGTGGAGAAAAGGGACTCCTTGTGCACTATTGGCAGGAATGCAGATTGGGGTAGCCACTGTGAAAAGCAGTATAGAGTTACCTCAAAAAATTAAAAATAGAATTGCCTTATGGCCCAGTAATTCCACTTCTGGGAATGTATCTAAAGAAATCCAAAACACTAGTTTGATAGAATATATGTACTCCTATGTTCATTGCAGCATTATTTACAATAGCTAAGATTTGGAAGCAGTCTACGTGCCCATCAGTAGATAAGTAGATTTTTTTTTTTTAAATCTGTGGTACATATATATAGTGGAATACTACTCAACTATAAAAAAGGAGGAAATCTTACCCTTTGCAATCGCATGAGTGGACCTGGAGAGTATTATGTTAAGTGAAACAAGCCAGTCAGAGAAGGACAAGTACCATAAGATTTCACTCATATGAGGAATCTAATAAACAAACTAACAAACAAAATAGAAACAGACTCATAGATACAGAAAACAGGCTTTTTCTTAAGAGTATAATATCTGCTGGGGTCCAACCCCAGCAGGTCCAGGGGTCCCCAAAGGTGTGGACGGAGTCGGCGAAGAAGGAATGACATGGAGACAGTGTTCAGTTGATCAGCAGCCTAGCCAGGATCTCCAGCGAAGTTCTGGTCTGGATCTCCAGCGAAGTTCTGGTTAGGATCTCCAGCCAGGTTCTGTGTCCATGTTCTCTTGCTAGGTTCTCCAGGTTCTCCAGCCAGGTTCTGTAGCCATGTTCCCTCGCTAGGTTCTCCAGCCAGGTTCTGTCCAGGTTCTCCAGCCAGGTTCAGTCACCAGGTGCTAGTCAGGTTCTCTTGCCAATTTCTGTAGTCAGGTTCAGTCCAGGATCTTTTGCCATGTTCTCTCCAGCGAAGTTCTTCTGTCTCTAGAGAACGTTCTGTGTAGGTTCTGTGCCTAGGTTCTGTCTCTCTTGGTTCTGTCTTCTAAGTTCTGTCTCTAGGATCTTCATCTAAGTTCTGAGTCCTGTTGTCTTGTTACATCTGTATTTATACCAGTTGATTCCAATCCTATCAATCTCTATTCCAAAGGTTAGGGCATTTCTTATCTCCATTCCAGGGAGTAAAGATTATGTAGCTTAAGCATGATTGTTCGTAGTTAAAGTGATTAATTACCCACCTGGCACTTAGTTGAGGGGTTTTATTCCCTCCCTAACTTCAGGGGAAAATCCCTACCTGGGGAAACAACCTTTCTCAGAGAGGAGACCTTGGTTAAAACACATAGTGCCAAGAAGGTGAGCAAACATATTAAGAACAGTATGCCATATATGCCAGGTCCCTTGAAACAGCAAGCATGGACCGGCTCCCGGCAAATATCTACATTAAGATACATCCTTGCCCATTAAACTTATAGAACTCATGAGTATTCACTCAAACAGCTATCAGAGGGGAAGGGGAGAAGGGGGCTGGGTGAAAACGTGAATGGATCAAGAAAAAACAACAACACATAGACACAGGAAACTGTATGGTGCTTACCAGAGGGAAAGGGAGGTAGGGGAAGGTAGAAGAGGGTTAAGAGGTGATAAATGGTAATGTAAGGAGACTTGACTTGGCATGGTGAACACATAATACAATATATAGGTGATGTATTATAGAATTGTACACCTGAAACCTACATTTTATTAAACAACTAGAGGCCCAGTGCATGAAATTTGTGCAAGGGGCTCAACCTTCGCAGCTGCAGCGGCTTGCCTCGGCCCTTGCAGCCCCCGGCTTCGTCCGGAAGGTCATCCGGAAGGACATCTGGAAGGTCGTTCGAATGTCCGGTCTAATTAGCATATTATGCTTTTATTATTATAGATGTCTCCCCAATAAATTAAATTAAAATTTTAAGAATAAATTTTAAAAAAAGAAGACAGCCTGAAAGAGAACCATGCTCTAATTTTATGTTTTTATGTATGCAGAAGATAGTCAAAAGTATTTGGGTAAGATTAGTGTACTAGTGGTTGCCCAACAAAATGATTATTTGGCTAATGGCTAATACATTCCTTAAATTTGTAATTAAAACTTTAAAGACATTTTGACAGTGGATAGTCAATGACAAACATATTCACAGCATAATTAACAATGAAATAGTTATGAGTTATTATAGCATTATTAATGGCCTGTTAGATCACTTTATACTTATTCTCTACAATGCCTTCCATAGCACCATGAAAAAGCAGATAGTTGTTTAACAAACAAAATTTTAATACTGAAAATTATCCCATGCCTGATTGGCTTTTTGCTTATTTCTTATATAACAAAGTAGTCTTTGCATCAGATACTTACATGGCTGTCTCCTTTGCATCACTGAGTTTCAGCCTAAAAGTTGCTTTCTTTGACTACCAATCAATGGAGTCTCCCATTACTATTTTATTTTCATTGTAGCACATTTATTATTAGTTTGTAAGGCTGACATAACTGACGGGGTGGCTTAAGCAACAGAAATTTATTTTTCCACAGTTGTAAACCCAAGATCAAGCAAGGTGCCAGATAGTTTCCTCTAAGTCCTCTCTCCTTGGCTTGCTCATGGCCACTCTCTTGTGCCCCTTCACATAGTCCTCCCTCTGTGGACAAGCATGGTGCCCATCTGTGTGTCCTAATTTCCTCTTCTTGTAAGGACATGAGTCAGATTTGATTGTATTTGGCTCTACTTTACCACTTAAATGGCCCCATCTCCTAACTCTGAGATACAATCACATTCTGAGGTATTGGGCTTAAGGTATCAACATGTGAATATGGGGGGGGGGGGAGGGACAATTCAACCCAAAACAGAACTTAAAAATATATGAAATTATTACATATATTTATTTTCTTTCCTCTCTCATTAGAATGTAAGCTCTATAACACAACTCAACTGTATTGCTCATGTCTGTGTCCTCAGCACTTAGATCATAGCTTGGCACATGGTGGCCACTCTGGATGTATTTATAGAATGAACAAACAGGTAAGTGTATGATAAAGACATTTAATTATAAAATTTTTCATATTTATACTATTATTATAACTTCAATAATTTGATATTCAAGAGTCATGGAAAGGAAGCATTTCCTTTTTTAAAAAAATCAAAGGATGCTAAGCAGAAGTTATTTTCCATATATAGCCAAGACTCTTAATTTATAATAAAAAGATACCTTATGTTTATTAGTTACATCTTGGACTCAGAAAGTAGTAAAAATCTATACCATAACCTTTAAGACCGATAATGTGGCAAATATTTCAATCTGCTCAAAAGGAATGAGTATCCTTGGGAAAGTTGAGGCAGAAAAAAGAAAATTACTTTTCTCTATTAATAGTGATTACCACATCTGTGAGCTAAGAAAACTAATTCATGATAGTGACAGAGGTAGCTAGTTGCTTCTTAGTATCTACTTTTCCATTCTTCTTTATTAACAGCATCCCATGTTTTAGGTGAGAACATTGGTCACCCATCTAAATGACTACATTTTTCAACATCATTTGCTTCTAAATTAATGGCCATTTGATTTTGTCCTGACCAGTGAGATAGAAGAGAAAATGTTCAGTGATACATCAAAAAAGTCTCCTTAAAAAACAAAAGAGGGTTGAGCTCTTCCTCCTCTTCTTCTCCTTCCTCCTTCCTCCTTCCTCCTTCTCCTTCTCCTTCTCCTTCTCCTTCTCCTTCTCCTTCTCCTTCTCCTTCTCCTTCTCCTTCTCCTTCTCCTTCTCCTTCTCCTTCTCCTTCTCCTTCTTCTTCTTCTTTCTCCTTTCATCTCCTTGCCTGAAAGATGATTATGAAAGCTAAGTTCTAACAGCTACCTTGGACCACATTCTAGGAGTAGTGAAGTATTTGGTGGGAAGGCGAGTCTGCATCCTTTATGATTTCATGGAGTTGCTATAGCAGCACTGGATCTTTTTCGTTGTAAATTAATAAATGTGTGAGAGAAACTTGTTTAAACTATTATTTGGGGATTTTCTGTTATTTTAACTAATATAATGATCACCATTCCTTTGTATAATATTCATTAAAAGAATGTATAATCTGCAACTGGTTACTGTCTATGAACCTTATATATTCTTGCCTTGCCTAAAGGTTTTTTCTTAAAGACACCCCTTTAATGACTGAAACATTGTAGCATAGACTTTCCTAAAATTTCTAGATATACCACACTGTACAAAACTGCTCAAGCTTAGCATTTAACATTTTTTATCCTTGAGGATACTCTGATGCACACTCACAGCATCATGAACTAACCCTTCAATTAGTATTTATCATGCTGGATTTACAATTAGCAGTTAATTTTCCAGCCTGCCTCACTACATTGTATACTCGTTGGGGATAGTTTTGTTTACTGTTGTATCCCTAGAAATTGCACAGATCCTGGCCAAGTACTAAATGTTCATTTAAAGACTAAATAGGATGGCTAACATTTTATCCATTCAGTTATTTTCCTTATATATCTACTCCAGGAGAGTAGATTATTATAATTACCATAGATAAAGTTTGACTTTAATATTGACTAGAGGCCTGGTGCATGAATTTGTGCACAGGTGGGGTCCCTCGGCCTAGCCAGCGACCTGGGCCAATCAGGGCTGTCTTGCCCAGTCCTGATTAGGTCAATAGGGTGGGCCAGCCAGGGAGGGAAGGGAAGGACTGCAGGAGGTTGGCTGGCAGGCCAGGGGGAGGGACCATAGGAGGTTGGCCGGCTGTGGGAGTTTGGCTGTGGGAGCACACTGACCACCATGGGGAAGCTCCTGCATTACATGTCTGCCCCCTGGCAGTCAGTGTGTGTCATAGCGACCTGTTGACCAGTCGTTCAGTCTTTAGGTCACTTAGGCTTATAGATAGATAGATGATAGATAGATAGATAGATAGATAGATACTGTAGTGATATTTAAACTTTTACAGAATTGTAGTGCTTTAGAAAGTGGTTCTCAAAGTGTGGTCATGTATCAACATCAGCAGAATTATAGCTCTAACTAGAGGTCCATTGCATGAAGATTCATGCAATAGGCCTTCTTTCCCCTGGCTGCCAGCATCAGTTTTCCTCTGGCACCCAGGACCCATACCTTTACTCTGGCCACCACCTTCCATCTTCACTCTGGACACAGTCTTTGCTGGGGGTGGAAACGTCAGTCTTTGCTCCTCACTCCAGCGGGAGTCTTCAGTCTCCGGCCAGAGCTGCTCCTGTAGCTCCTTCCGCCCCCCACCCTCCTCCTCATAGCTTGATCACTGCTTCACCTGAAGACCTTGCCGACAGGCTCCTGGGTTCTAGGTGGCCGCCTTGCCTGCACCTGGCTTTTTGATCACGATCACGATCACAGGCCGCAGGCAAGGCCGCTCCTGGGTCCCGGGGTGCCGCCTTGCCTGCGGCCTGGCTTTCCAATCACGATCACAATAACGGGTTGCAGGGTCCCGCTGCCCAGGGCTACACATGGGGGTCCTGGCTAGAGGTGGGGCTTAGGCGGCCATGGGGGACGGGATGGCGGCTCGTGCTGGCCTGCCCTGCTGGCAGTATGCAAATTAGCCACCATCTTTGTTGGCGGTTAATTTGCATATCACACTGATTAGCCAATGGGAGGCGTAGCAAAGGTACAGTCAATTACCATGTTTGTCTATTATTAGATAGGATGGAACTGCATAAGAGACTAGATATAATGATGAAGATAAACAATGTTACATAGTCATGGGAAGACAGTGTAACATAGCATTTAAGAACAAACTTTGAAATGAGAAGGTCTAAGATCAAAATTCCAGTTTTAATATTATATATCAGTGAATTAATAATTCTATTTTATAGAGGTATTAGTAAGATTAAATAATTTACCAATTAAATAAAAAATAGATGCATTATATTATAAAAGTTCCAAGTTCTTAATATGGCACATAGAAGATACTCAATAATTATTAGCTATATTAAGTATAGTATGTTAGTAGGAGTTTGACATAGAACTGCGTGACACACTTATTTCATCTTCCTATTTAGTACAGGCTGCTGTTTTTCCTTGATTTTTATTTTATCACTTTTTTTTTTATCAACAGTGCATTCTATGATGTACTGATTTAAGTGGGAAAATTTGGCAAAAGCCTCAACTTCCAATTTATGGATGAAAATCAATAATCCATTGTGGGTTTTTATTATAATACAAACTGACATTGACTTTGCAAAGTAGTATATCTGCTTTTATGCCTAACTTCTGTTTGTATCAAACAAGATTATAGTTAAACTTTATATTTCAGACCTCACATTTTGAACACATAAAATTACTGTAAATTTTATTTTTTTTCTAATAAATATTTTTTCTGGAAATTAAGCATTCATTTTTACTATGAAGATAAATTCTTAATAAATTCAAGTCTAAAAGGGATTTTTAATTTTTATTCCTCAAAGATAAAGAGATTATAGCTCTTAGTAAAGTGGCATGTTAAATCTCATCTCAAACATTGTATTGAGTGAATATCAGTCATTGAGTACTGAATCTGTTTAATATAACTCTCTCAAGTGAGACAAAAAATGGGGACATAGAAGAAAACTGCTAAATCTAGCATGGCATGGGAATAAATATCTGTATCTAATTTGTACTTGCTTTTGTGCACTCATTTTACCCTTCAATGATACTGTAATCCTATATTTGGGGAATCCAATCATATGATGACATCCAAAATTCATTTGTACTACTTTTCACTAAAATTAATAAATAAATATGAAACACAATAACAGTTTTATATCAAATCGCCACCATGATAATATGGGAATTAAATTTGTTAAAAAATGTAGATTGAACTTTGTTCTTATTGGTTTACATTTAAAGATTTTTTGATCTGTGATAACAGTAATATATATTAACATGTTGCATTTTAAAGTGACACTGCCTTTCATTAATCAAGTATCTGTGTGGTTGATTAATTTGTACAAGGTTTAAATTGCTATGAAAATTTATCATTCACAACCATGATCTCCATTTACATATATGTTAATTATGGTAAATGTAATCTTTTTCTGAATCCTCTGGGCTGCATACTAAAAAGACAAAGTGATCACAGTGACTACTTTTTCTATTACAAAGTGAACTCTTACTGTTGTAGTTGCCAAAGCTAAACACATTACAGTATTTTGTGCTAAAGGCAAGTTCAAACTCTAAAGATGGTATTTCCTTCTCAAGTAATTTCCTTATTTACACAAACAGAATTACTCTGTTTATTTACCATAGTATTTAGTAATATCTCCACATGTTGCCAAATTTTTATTTGCTCTGAAGCATTCTCTCCTATTAACTCTATTATTAAGAAGAGTAAGATAAGATTTTAATATATCTGTATGTCAGAATAACTTGAAGTTAGCATGAAAAGTCTTTGCAATACAATTAAATTTAATTAATTGTTAGAAATAAAAACCTTTGAAGTTATAGCATTTTAGGACTACTTGGGGAGATTCTGTACAAAAAAGGTAACATATGAAAGTCACTATAAAAAGAGATTAGATTGATCTTTGGTTTTTGTGGAAAAAATGCTCGCTCCTTGGAAAAACTGAGTTGTTCATAGTTTTTAAAATCATTTTCTAGCTAAGCATATAAATAGTCAAGATAAATGCAAATGTTACCATCTATGACACTGAATTCCTATTGTACAGTCTTTTCTATAGGGTTGATCCCCGAGTATTGTGTGAAGCTGGAAACATAGGAAGTGTGGGTCTGGCCTTACACAGCCCCACTACTGGTCATTTCGCTAGGAAAGTTTTTGTAAGTTCTCCCAAAATCCAGAGCACGCTAGCCCAAAATTATTTTATTATTATTATTTAAGAGGTGCTTTCCATTTGTCCTCCTATAGTGACCTTCTCTCTTGACAATTATTGATTTAGAGAAAATTATAATATAAGTGAAAATGATATCGTGACTAATGTTTTACAGTGAAAGTGATAGGCCTTGCTAGGCAAGTGTTGGAAAATTTAATTATTCCTATTAAATGTCTATAATTTTATGCTTAAATTGTTAGTATTTACATAATATATTCACTTCGAGAGGAGCCTCATTTCTTAGTCACAACTTAATAAAATTAAAATATCCATCTTGGAAACCTTTGCAAGCATAGCACCTCTGACTACCTGACGAGGCTATTTCTAAAGGCACTTATTTGGCAATTTTTTAAATGATCAGCCTAATCACAGGAGAAACAAACTAACATGGCACCTGTTGTAATGGATGAATGTTGTACCTTTCATCCCCTGATCTCAGACCTTGCAAAGCATTTTTCAAGGTAGCATCACTTCCCTCACCACGGAAATGCACCCACCTCTAAGCTGGAAATAGCAAAAGCATAGGGCAGAAGATGAGGAATATATTATCCAACTAAAATTACAGAGAAATTTTAAGTAGGCAGAATATAATTGCCCAATTTGGAAATTAGCCAGGACACAGGGTTTAACATCATCTTTACTCTTTTGAAAAGTGCCATGGGATTTTTAAAAACTGCTGGTGGTCAAGACCTTGGTTTTACCCTCATCCATTAGACGACACCTCCAGCAGTGCAGTGCCCCCTCATACCATGCTGGGGCATCGGTTCAGTACTGACTCAGTGAAAATTGTGCCACCTACTGAATCATCCACAGCTCATCTTAGAGTGCCCTGGCTTTTAGGTTTTCTCTGGAGAGCTGTTATTAAAGATGGGACCAGGCTCAATGATGCTTAATTTATGAGATTTCAAGGTTTTCAACAGTTAAGATCTCAGACCTGGTTTTATTTTTCAATTTGAACCAACAGATTTTTCAGGATTTTTCCATATTTATGGCCTATAATGATGGTCTTATTACATTCTACACATCTCTCCTTGAACATGAGGGGATAAAGACAATAACACACATCCCTACATAAATACATACTTACATACATGGATACATTCAATGAAAAGCAGATTCCCTTATTTGTAATATAGTTGATTTTTTTAAAAATAAAAAAACACATCACCCTTTTAATTAAAAAATTCCATGTAAATTATATTCCACAAGAAGCTTATTTTTCCATCTGGGGTTTTAAGAACCGAGAACCAAAAACTTTAAAAAAGTGAATGCAAACCTTGAAGGAAGTGAACTTTACTGGCCAAAATATTAATGGGAATTTTTGTTAAAAAAAAAAAAGCCATTATCCAATCTTTCCAAATAAAACCTTGCCATCTTCAAAAGTACCTCAATACAGTTTGACTATTCCAAAAATAACTGAAAGAGAATCAAGATTTTTAAACAAGATATAGGTGCGTTTAAACATAAGTGGTAAAAAAAACTGCTCCTTTCTGGCCTTTATGCACCATTTTACTAGTTTTCTCAATCTGCATTAAAGTTTGTACACTGTATACAATTTGGAGGGGGATGGGGGTTGCTATCTTTAGAAACCTTGGTCTTCAAAACGATTTTTGGAGATTCTTTTCTGGCTCTAAAAGCATCAGTATCCTGGAACTGAGAAACTGTTTCTGAACGTTTCATTGAGGTGTTACTTCTGGAAATGAAATTGAGTAAATCCTGTTGTTGGTGAGTGAGAAGAGATAGTTGGAAATGGTTATAAAGAATAGATTGAGACAATAAAGCTGATGCTGCAAAACAGATTCCGATGTATCCCTGTGTTTTCACTCACACTTGCTAGTGTCAAGGATTCTCAAGTTAGCACACACACCACATGACACTCACATGGTCTTCTACTTTCCTTTTTGGATCTAATCAGTTTTCAACTTTCTCTGTCACCTATTTTTCCTTTTAATAATCTATAATGGACAATCCTTATTAAACATAAAATCTTTCTCAAACCACCTACAGTATTTTCCAGAATTTCCCTACCTTATTCTGCAGTGACTTGATCATTCCTTGTTAATAAATTAATTACTCAAATATCAAAGGGTTGGAGATCAGGGAAACAGAAACTATTCCAGGCAACTTAAGTATAATTTGGGGAATTGCTACTGCTGTGATATAGTTAATATGCCTCCTTAAATGACTAGTTTGCTACCAGATGGAAAAATCACTTTTTTTCATTATCAACATGAAAATCACAGATGACAGATATTTTTCCATTGTTAAAAATTAAAATCTGAGGCACAAAAACTCTCTTACTAGGTGCTCCTCACTGATTCATGAAAAAGTTAGTGTAAGTTGTAGATTATTATGGCTTTGATATAATGTTTCATGTTGAGTTGACCATAACTTCCTATAGAGTTGAGTTTATTTAATTTACAATCAAATAAGATTATGCATATAGTGGGTTTTGATAGTCATTACCTCAACCTCTTCCTCTTAAATTATGAAAATAAACCTATATAACAAAGAAACAGATAAAGGACATGCAATTTTCTACATCCAATGTAAACCAAGTATTTTCCTCAGAAATATTCTTATACTCCTAGAACTAAGACATCAAAATTTTATAGGAATTCCTAATCATAAAATGTGACAGAGTAAATATTGTTTTCTAGGTAAATGTTGAATATACACATTAGTCATTCAAGCTGTATTAAAGGCACATGAATGATTTGTTTTTAAAATGAAAACTTGCCAAATTAATAAGTTCCTATATAGATAGTGGATTGAATTGTGGCTCCCTAAAAGATATGTCCACATCAAATTCCTAGAAACCATAAATATTACCTTATGTGGAAAAGGGATCTTTACAGAAGTATTGAGATGAAGGGATCATCCGGGAGTACCTAGGTGACAAGTGTCCTTAACAGAGGAGAGCTTCAAGGCAGAATAGGAAGCAGCAAAGACAGAGGCAGAGATTAGAGTGGTGTGGCTATAAACTAAGGAATGCAATGTTCATGGGCAGCCACAGAGTTAGGTGGGAGGCATGGAATGCATTCCCTCCCACAGCCTCTGAAGGAGCATGGCTAACACCTTGATTTCAGGCTGCTAGCAACTAGGTCTGTGAGAGAATGAGTGTCTGCTGTTGTTTTAAACCACCCAAGGTGTTGTAATTTGTCAGGGCTGCCTCAGAAAATGAATATACTATATAATCTGTATTGAAATACACATTGTGGTAATGGTGATAGTAGCATAGGGAGAAAACAAACAGAAATCAACTAATAAAACTATCAAACAGATGAGTGACAGTATGAAAAGTTTATTTCATGTGTGTCACATAATTTTATCAGAGTCCAGTGTATTACATTATCTAATTCTCCCACTATAGCTAACATCCAAACAGAAGAGTTAATTATTTACCTCTACTTTTGTCAAAGTAAGTACAGGGGTAAATTGTATAATAAAACTTTGTAAACTGGACCACAATTATCCCAAAGGCACTGAGACAAAAATGAGATATGTCCCAACAATGGAAAGCAAATAACAAAACCCCAAACTCATGTGTTTGGAATGTGGTGTGAGAGGAATGGAATGCCTAGAAAAGAGACCTAAGAAATGGGCAAGAACCAAACCATCCCGATCTCAGTTCCTGAAGAGATAACAGGGGCCTATACTAAGCTAGTGAAGCAGTAAGCTGTCATGGGTCACAGTCCCGATTTTGTTGATTTTTATATCCTCAAATCCTAACAATGTCCCTAGCACATAGTTCACATTGTTATGTAGTCTGAATGGGCAAATTTATTTTACAAATAAGATTTCAGAGTATTTACTTGACAACAATCTATTTTCGAGCATCCTCAAAAACCTATTCAGTGCTATTTCTTTCCACTACATGGTAAGTTACTAAAGAACCTTTCACTATTGTATCCTGGGAAGTAGTAATAAATGCTAAAGAAATAATGTTGAATGGACAAATGAAACACCCAATTATTTTTCAGTGGAACAGTGGGTGCTCTTTTGGTAATATCTAGAAGAGTATCAGGAAACATGTAAAGGTCTGGGCTATATCTATCATATGCAACTGGTGTAGTTAGTACTGGCTTTAATGGCATACAAACTATCTTGTTCTTTATATAGTGTATTTGGCCAAAAGGATAGATTTTCCTTGGCCTGCTCATTTTACCAGGCCTCATATCTCCACCAAGCTTAGGATATCAGCCGCCTTTATCCCTAATTACGAAGCTAAAATTTCATACGATTGACAAATTAATTAAATTACAAATACTCCCTCAAGGCATTATACTAGGCAATACTCGATTAGTCTAATTCTAGCAACTGTATGCTCATCAATGAAATAAACTTACATTGTAATGTAGTATTTTATATACACTTTTAATTAACTAAAACTTTCAATCTGTTAAAGTAAATGTTTTATCATAATGGCATTACATAAGAAAGACCAGAATTTCCAGAGCATGACCAAAATTTCTCTCTCTCTCTCTCTCTCTCTCTCTCTCTCTCTCTCTCTCTCTCTCTCTCTCTTTCTCTCTTTGGCGAAAGGAAATCAGTTCTTTAGAATTCAAAGTTACAGAATTCACAGATAGCATTTAGACAACAAAATAAATTTTCACATTTGTATAAGTTGTTGAGGTTTATTTCAGTTGAAAATTGATTCAGGCTTGTATATTATAGTCTCTTTAGTGTGAATATTAAAAAACTTGAAAAATATGTGCACAATATTTGTGTACATGCATAGACAAATGTATGCTTAAAGAAATACTTAAAATACTACACAGAACTTGTTTTCAACATTATAGCATGAAACAGACAGTCCTTTTCCAAGCCCCAGAAAATCCTATCCTTTTATAGACAAAATGCTTATTAGAATTAGAAATGTTCATACAAGAGTACCATCTATTTATTTTTGTACAGCATGAGTTATATTCAAGCTTAAATTCAAGCTTTAAGATAACAATAGTGTAAACTCTAGGGT
Source organism: Myotis daubentonii (assembly GCF_963259705.1). Classification (NCBI taxonomy): domain Eukaryota; kingdom Metazoa; phylum Chordata; class Mammalia; order Chiroptera; family Vespertilionidae; genus Myotis; species Myotis daubentonii. The sequence goes on from NC_081846.1 coordinate 53,074,240, forward strand.
GGGACAAAAGAAGGGAAAAATCCCAGAGGTTCCCAGAGGTAGTTAGGGAAAAAGAAAGAAAGATAGGAGAATAAGGGAATCAAAGGAAAAAGAATGAAGATTCTGGATGGGTAAATCTCCTCTTCACTTAGCTTTTCAAAAGGGTTTGTGATAAACAGCTTTTGTGTAAATGGATTTGATGGCTCTGGGCTGAAGGTGACTGACAGCTGAATCCAGGCCCCCTAGAGAGTGTCCCCGGGGACTGCCATTGTTGCAGGCGTTTCTGCAGACTGACCCAGGAGAACCATTATCTAAGGGGACTCTCACAACAGCCACCCCGGGCAGCCCAGGAGCTCGGAGCAAGCAACTTAGCCTCCTCTTGAGCAGTAATTACAAGGGCAAGGAGAACAAGGGCTGTTGGGCTTCAGTCCTTCTCCAATTCCCAATTTTAAAAAAAATGTAAAGTATATAGGTCCCAAATATGTTTTCTCATGTCTGAGACCCCCCCCCCCCATCCTTTGTTTCTTGGAAAAATAAACAGACTTTTGGGATCCTTCTTAGGAAATGCTTAACCGAAGAGGGTGTAATAGGTAAATGCTTCAAAGTCTTCCTGCTTTAGTGAAGCTTATGTGTTTGCTAAGGGACTATCGTTACCAGACAGCTAAAACCTGCGTGTGCTGCTTTAACATACAAAACAAATTCCTTCCCTGCCGAGCTGCTCAGTGACAGGTGGACAGCGGGTTTCACCAGGCGGCCTAGGCGGCGGGCAGTCGCTTCTAGAAAGGCGTCCCCTCTGGAGAGCAAAGCTGTTTCCATAGCCAGAGTAGATACTTGAAAATACGGAAGCTGGCAAACCTATCAAGACCTTCTAAGCACATGAAGCCATTTTTTACAATGCTGCACCGGGACAGCCCAGGCCTCCATCCACCTGCGCCCCCTTTTCCAGCAGAGGGCGGGGCTTCCGGTCCCGGTGGAACCAGTCGGAGAAGGGGATGGACACTACGGGCCGCTCCCAAGGGCGTGGGTTCTGCTGGCTCCGCTCCCGGTGGGCAGAAGGCTTTCCTAAACTGAAGGGGCAGATGAACAATCGTTTCAGAAAATACGTCTTATTCTGCCTCCGTGAAAGTCAGCCAGTTTTCAGTTGCGCATGACTTAATTTGGAGAATTATCTTAAAACCACACGATCCAGTGTGTCCTGCCTACTCATTCGATTCTCCTTGTCTACCCAGCCTGCTTGGGTTTGTATTTAACTGTTCCTTACTCTTTTCTGTCTCTTGCTCAAATATTCTGCTTTGAAATTAATTGTTCTTAATTTCTTCTCATTTTTTCTAATAACTTAATTTTATTATTTTTTCTTTAAAAATAGTTGAGTCGTCTAGGAATGTTTAGGTTGTCTATGGTTATATTTACATGTGGTAGTGTGCAGATGTGTTTCACTTTTATTTCACATTTGTAGATAAAATTGAGGCAAGGTTGTGAAAGAGAGATTCTTGAACTTGGGACTAGCTGTTGATTCGGTCATGTTCAAGCCTGGCAAATTGCTTAACATCTCTGAACCTCAGAGGACTTACCTATATTCATCTTTTAACAGGATGGTTTATGAGAATTTAATGAGATAACTTGCAAAAGTTCCTGCCCATAGTAGATATTCAGTAAACAATGCCTTGGGCAAATGAATACATTTCTGATAGTAAAATACTTTCAAGGTAACAAAGATTAAGAACCTAACTGGGGCCCTAGCTGGTTTGGCTCAGGGGATAGAGCCTTGGCCTGCTGACTGAAGGGTCCCAGGTTTGATTCCAGTCGGGGGCACATGCTGGGTTGTGGGCTCGATCCCCAGTAGGGGGCGTGCAGGAGGCAGCCAATCAATGTGTCTCTCTCATCATTGATGTTTCTAGCTCTCTCTCTCAAATTGGCTGCTCCAATAGTAAGTCTCAGGGCTTGGGATGTGATTCCAGGAATATGACTTAACTACTATGTCTATTATCATCATTTGGAAAAGGGACATTTTCCCCACCTTAAACGACCCTGTGTACTGTTAAAAATAAGACAACAGGCCCAAAAGAAAGCCACTGATAAGCCTTACACCACCAAGCCAAGACTTATCCATTACAGTCTGGCTGTCCTAGAAATGGGATTTTAAATCAGTCAGTCAGGAATTGCCTGATAGGCCCTGCATGCCCTAAAGGAAAGTACCCTTGCAATAACCAACCAACTTTTTTGTCTATTATAACTTCCTCGTTCCTGCTCCTGTCTGATAACAAAAGTCTTTCATTTTATTTATTTATTTTATTTTTTTTAATATATTTTTATTAATTTCAGAGAGAAAGGGAGAGGGAAAGAGAGATAGAAACATCAGTGATGAGAGAGAATCATTGATTGGCTGCCTCCTCCACACCCCTCACTAGAGATGGAGCCAGCAACCCAGGCATATGCCCTTGACTGGAATCGCACCTGGGACCCTTCAGTCCACAGGCCAATGCTCTATCCACTGAGCCAAACCAGCGAGGGCAAAAAGTCTTTAATTTTACATAGCTTCTCAAAGCACCTTTCTATTTGCTAGATTGGATGCTGCACAATTGGATTAGATTTTTGTTCAAATAAATTCTTAAAAAATTTAATATACCTCCGTTTATCTTTTAACTGTACATTAGATACATAGTGTAAAACACCATGCTGTTAAAGAATGTTGTATAGCTCAACTTTTATTATTCTATTTTGTAGGTAAAATGCTGTTTTAGACAATAGAATGAGTTGGTATGCAAAACATTATTGTGTTAATTAAACATAGGATTGTGTTAAATCATTAGGTTAATTTTCCCTGAACATTCTGTCGTCTTTATATTAGAGTTACTATTAACAACACAGCTTGACAAATGCTTCTGTTACTCGATTTGTCTGTGGTGCTATTTTCGGTGAAGAGAAATTATTAGAAATGCACTGTTTAATAGGAATGGTATTCAGGAGCTTTTAATATAGCTTTAGATAGATCAGACCTGCTTGTGAATGTTTCTCTGAAGTCTGAAAATAATGGCCATGTTCAGTTCTTGGTCTAACAAAAAATATCTGGGCCAGGCAACCCCAAGAAGGTTACAAATTCCAACTCAGTAGGAGACTGACCTATTCCTCAGAAAGATCATACTGCTGTCGAAGTCCTATTCCCCCACTGAACACATAGCTGAGCTGCAGATAAAAGTTGAGGTATCACTGTTGGAGGTTGAGGAAGGAAGAATTTATGTAAAAGGAAAAGATGGTCTAGTAACAACTACCTAATGAGGAAAAAAAACAACAGTAAAGTGATTTAATCAAATCTACTATAGATTTGCCTTGTAAATTGTTGAAATTGTTTATCTGTGTTCTTACCTTTGGTACCCTTAGAAAGCTTTTTATGCTGATACATTTATTTACTTACCTGAAATAAGGATCCAAGAGCATCATTCTCTTCAGTTAAAACAATTTATTTTAAAAACCTCAAGCAGTAATTTCTGTGTGTATAATTATGAAGAATTTAAATTCTTTATACCTCTCTCTTTCAACTTACAAATGCCCACTAAAGGAGCAATAGATAAACTGGGTGGGGCCAAAAGAGGAGAATGTAAGCAAAAACACTGTCATTTTAGAACATACCTTTTCTGAATGATTACGCCGTTTCCATTCTCCCTCTCATGTTTATTTGTTTGTTTGTTTGTTTATTTCCACTTGGGGAAACAATGTTTGCCAAGGTAAGGTTTGAGAAGAGAATTCCCAAGGATAACTCAGATTAAGTAAAGGGGGCTCTTCTCTTTTCATCCCTAAGGGAGAAAAGAGCTAAATATGTAATAATTATTAAAATTAGCAGCCAAGCCCGGCCTGAGTGTTCGGTGGTTGACTATCATCCCATGACCCAGGTCACAGTTCAATGCCCGATCAGGGCAGATGCCCAGATTGCTGGCTTTATCCCCAGTAGGGGGCGTGCAGGAGGCAGTCGATTGATGAATCTCATCATTGATGTTTCTATCTTTCCCTCTCCCTTCCTCTCTCTGAAATTAATAAAAACATTAAAAAAATTAGCAGCCAAGAATGCCAAACAGGGTCAGAAAGGTATAGAGATAAGGACCCTGTACATGGAGCCAGAAGGCAAGGATATCAAACTTGGGTGCATCATATACTAGTGTGTGTGACCTTGGGCAATTCATTTCCCAGCTCCTAGGATCTCAACTTCTTTATATTTATAGTGGATACTATCTCTTTTTTAATAGATCACTGGGTTGTTATTGAAACCAAATAAAATATATGTGTAGAAGAACACACACATTTACACACAATAGACATAGAAAATCTAACATGGTGGTTTTCATAACGTTTCAATAGAAAAAAGTTTTTGAGGAGCTGCTGGAGCCAACCTATAGGCAGTCTGTGTTTTTCCCAACCCAGGGCAGCAGCTCTACTTTCATCTCTTTTATATGCTGTTGACACTTACAATTATATCTCATTGGTTTTAAATATTCTATTGCTAAGGACAGAATCATGTACCCACAACAGGTCTGTGCAGTCTTCTTTCAAGATAATATCAACTGCAGTCTGTTTAACACCATGTAAAAAGCATTGAAAACATTAAAGACACAGGCAAGGATGTTATTATGAAGTGGGCCAGTGACCATATTTTAATACCTTTCAAACTTTTTGGTCTCAAAACTAGTTTATACTCTTAAAATGTATTGATGACCCCAAAACGTTTAGCTAGAAAATTCCCCCAAACACTAAAATACACAAGCACACATTCCATTAACCACCAGAGTGATGATGTCATCTCATGCCTCTGGAAAGTTCACTGAACACTCATGAGACAATAACAGTGAAATAAACAACAGTGTCTTAGTTTTATTGTGAAAATTAGTCTGACCTCATGAGGCCTCTGAAAAGGGGGACCCAGGGGACCCAAGACCACACTTTGAGAACCACTGACCTATTATTTTGAAAGAAACACCAAGGTACCAAATTATACATTAAGTCAGTTGTGTATTTTTTCCATCTCTGCTTCAGGCTCCAAGAAAATTGGAATGATGAAAGTTTCACTTCAAGTAGATTTCATAAAATGCTTTTAGTAATATCTTCACTCTTTAAACCTGTGTTTTACAACCTTTAAAAAAGTTATGTTGGGCTTCTTTCTTAAAAATATATTTTTATCCATTTCAGAGAGTAAGGGAGGAGAGAGAGATAGAAACATCAATGATGAGAGAGAATCATTGATTGGCTGCCTCCTGCACGCCCCTCCTACCCCCGCACTGGGGATCAAGCCTGGAACCCCGGCATGTGCCCTTGACCAGAATCAAACCTGGGACCCTTCAGTCCACAGGCCAACACTCTATCCACTGAGCCAAACCAGCTAGGGCTTGGGCTTCTTTTATTGAAGCATAGCAGCCACTTTTCTCTCCCATGAAGCAAAAATCAACCACCAATTTCAGTTAAAATGAAATTTGGACCCTTCATTTAGCCATTGACAAAATGTTTTAATTTAATTCCTTTATTTTTTTTTTTACCAGTACATGTGTATATGCTGAAAAATTAGTCTCAGTCAGTCAGTAAAGTGACATTTCAGAAAGGTAGAGGTACAGGGCATTATCACAAGGAAGGGCACACCTTCCTTTGAGTGGCTCCACTTTAATTCATGCTTGAGCAAAGCATTGCAGTCCTCAATTTCTTTAAACAACTCATTATAGTGTAGTAATTATAATGCTTGCTTAACATCAAATAATATATTTTAATTGGGCACAATTGGCTCTTTTGTCTTGAAAAACACTTTTTTTTAAATAACATGCCCATTTATAAGCAAAGACAAAAGCTCGCCCGTTCCCAAATGTACTTTCCCTGCTTCAGTTGGAGGACATCTGTAGCCTGAATAGTTTTCAGTACCTCCCAAAAGGTCTCCTCTCAGCTGCTCTGCGTTTTTACATCTCTCAAGAGGGGTTAATTCTTTACAGCTGTATCCTGCCTTCCAAGCATCTCACATGTGCAAATTATTAATCTTTTTCTAGTGCTACAGTAACTCCCCAGGCCATAAACACCCCCTACCTAAAACTGGCCCCTTTCCAAGAAAAACTTTGGTATTCTTTCCTGAAAAGATCATTTGGTCTCTTTTGGTTTACATTGTTATTTAGGACAATTGTTGAGATACAGAAACTTACTTCCAAACAATTGTTTAGAAATAGAAACTTAATCTTCAGGTTTAAAACTCTATCCACTGTTGTACAACTTAAGCCTGAATTTTACATTCCATTTGCTTTAAAAATCATGCTGCTTATAATTTTCACAAGAGTACTTTTCAGTATTTTAAAATTTTGGTATTATGCTGATTATATCAAGTAGGATATTTTAATAGAAGAAAATAGTGTGTAGACTTTCTGTCAGGGTAAATTACTTTTTTTCAAATGTAACTTGCATGCATTTATTATTGCAATATATGTCATGTATGTTTTGGTATATAAACATTTTAATGTCCCTTTGTAAGGGAGAAAAGAAACAGAATATTATGGTGAGACAATCTACATTAGTATACAAATATGTTGGCCAGTCCTAGCCAACTTCTCAATTTTAATGTAAAACATACTTTATTCTTGTTTTTATATCCTTCATTGTAAGCTGTAAGACTCATTGTAAGTTGGCCGCTGCTTGGCCATTTCTTTCCACCTCCATGATGTAAATTTGTTTTCCTCTCCATCCCTTAGTTACTGGTTGAATACTCTTATGACATCTCCAGCCTTCAAAATAAATCATTTATTTTATAAGTTAGATATGTCATAATAAAGCATTAAGAAATTCCAGAAACTGCATTTCTCAATGATTACATGCCTCTAGTGGTGTTCTGAGGCACAAGGCAGAGGGACCAGTGATTTTTACCATCTGACAAGTGCAATAATCCCCCAGAACTGCAAGGCCTGGAGCATCTTATTGCTTTTATGAAACAGAATTTATAAATAAAAATAAGGAAAACAGCCAGGGCCATGCATTTCCTGAGCTTCACTGACATTGATATGACAGCCAATCAGAAATTTCCATTTATGCCCAGACTGCCAAACCAATAATTTTAGCAATAAAGCCTACTCTAAAAAGTATTAAAATGGTTTTCCTCTAATATGTATTTAAACACAAAGGAAGTTTAAAGGTAGGTTTGTTATAATTCAGGCATACAATCATTTTAATATATACGGAAAACCTCCCTGTAGACCAATTAAAAGGAGCTTCCAAACAATACTGACTTTTAATTCACATATATTATAATTCAAGCAAGTTACAGTTTAACATTTTTAGATAAGCTGTATAAGAGTAGAAAAAAAGGGATTAGGACAATGGTGGGATTTGAATTGTATTTTGTATTATTTCAACTGCATTTTAACAGGCTTTATGATGGAACGGGGGAGTAAGAATGTAGAAGGGACAAACTTGTGTAGATTATTTTTTTCATTACATGCAATTATTTTAGTTTAAAGATGTCCTTAGCTTGTCATGTTAACTAAGAATGCATTCACTATTGTACAGATCTAAAGCTGGAGTTAAACTGAGAATTTTGCAAAGGACAGATACAAAGAAGTGATTTTTCCTCCTCTCTGTATATAAAAATAGAACTTTCAGAAATGTCATGGCTGACACATTTAGCTGCTGGACATTGAAAATCCTCTTTCTGACTCACAACCTGTGACTGGAACTCTGTCAGAGTAATCAAGAGATGTTATACTATAGAGCACAAACAGTAGGGGACTCTTTGCTATTTGGCCTTGTTTTTAAATTCCGATCATAACATGAGTAATTGTTTCTTATACTCCTCATTTTTAAAACACAGAAAAAGAATTAATTGTGTAAGGTATTTGGGCAGCTAATTATCTAACGTTACCAGTATTTTATTAGCATGTGGAATCCTGAAACAGTATAACATAGTAAGAGAGAAACATAATAGAATAAATATTGGATTATTATTCTAAGATTGTGTTGCAATTCGGTCAAGAGACTACTATCTTAATATTAAAAAACAATTTGACCAAAAAACAAACTGAAGCTAACAGAACTGGCATTGTTGGACTCTCCAAAACAGAGATTTGCAGCAATTAAGCCAACACCAAGTCAAGTAAATGCTGCTTGAAAAGAGAAGTAGCCTGCCAGTGTGGCTCAGTGGTTGAGCATCAACCCATGAACTAAGAGGTCACCAGATTGATTCCTAGTCAGGGCACATGCCTGGGCTTTAACATATTTTTTAAAAGGAAGAGAGAAGTAAAGCTTTGTGGTGTTTGACCTGCCCGTGCCCCACCCCCTCCTTAGTGTGACTGCACTTTTCAAATGGTAGTGGCTGTGCTCCCAGAAGGAACCCAGCTGACCACAGTCGCAGATTCCTGTATCTTTCCGTTCTAGCCTGCCTGGGGCAGTGGGAAGGATTGACACAAGTGGCTGCTCTGCCGCTGAGAAGGGAGGTGCTCACTTGCCCCCCAAAACAACTTGGTGCCTCAACTTTCTACTCAGGGTTTTGCTTCCAAGAGCCAAATTATTCCTTTTTTTAATCATTTTTTAAATCCTCACCCAAGGATATTTTCCCCATTGCTCTTCTGAAAGAGAGTGGAAGGGAGGGAAGAAGGGAGAGAAACATGGATGTGCCAGAGGCACATGGATTGCTTGCCTCCCCAATGCGCCCCACCGGGAGCCGAAATGAACCTGCAACCCAGGTACATGCCCTTGACCGGATATGGAACCCAAGACCCTCTGGTGTGCAGGCCAACGCTCCAACCACTGAACCACACCAGCAAAGGCTCCATTTTTAAATGATGGACGTTCTCCCAATTTGAGAAACTGGGAAAACAGAACTCTTGCACACGAACAGCAGGGAAGTTAAGTGAAATCTGTGGTTCCTGGAAGGCATTTGCGTGCTGTGACAGTGAGCGCAGTTTTGAGACGGAGACTGGGGCCACAGCTTCCAGCCCAGCCTCCCCTGGCCCCTCACATGTGAATGTCTGAGTTTTGTGTAAGATCTGATTGGCGAAATTAACAAAGAGACTCTTTCAGTCTCAAAATAGAAATATCATTCCAATGCAAATTCTTATTCCCAAACCCCAGAGAGGCAACATGGCCCACAGCACGTGAAGGAGAGGCACAAGGAAGCCCGGTCCATGGCTCCTCTGGGGGCAGCACGCAAAGAAAAAACAAAGCAAAATGAAAACAGTTTGTATAGCTTCCCCAAACATGAGTTTACCCTCCCACCAACCCTCACCACACTCCAGAGTTATTTATGCTTTTGAATTATATGCTTTGAGTGTATGTTTCTAATGGCATTTTATTATTTTAGGAAAATTTAGGACAATATAATATCTCAAAGTACTCAAATACATAAGGTAGCCCTTTGGGATTAACTTAAAAATGCTTCAGATTAATGTATGTGTATGTATAATTCACTTGGTAAAATTTAAACTTTTAGAAATCAAACATTAATAAGTATAGACATAATCCTTAGGGGAACAGCAACATGTCATGTCTGTGTTATAAAAAAAAAAAAAAGAAGAAGAACTCTTTTGTTGATGTAGTTTTCTATATTTAGGGAATCCCTAGACTCTAAAATCTAAATGCTGATTAGCAGTTTATGAACAAAGTTGAGGTAATTTTGGCATTTTTACCTTAGAGTAAGTCTTGAGTCAAGTTTAAATTCTAGTGGGCAAACTTCTTATATTATTATACATAGCTTGGTATCAGTTGTTAAATCCAAATCCTCTTGAGGCTTCTCATTTGAATATTTGAATTTTAATGTGGCACACCTACATTTTCAACACTAAATTCAAACCCACCCTGGCCATGTACTAATTGAACAGAACTGTCCATTCCAATTGTGGGTAATGGGATTAGGGTGCTTACAAATACAGTCCATTGATTAGGTCACATGGTATCATTTGAAGGCTGTGAAAAATTCTTATCTCTGGTTTTGCCTTTCCCTTGGGGTGCCCAGTCTTCTCTGTGACCCCAACTTGCTTCAAGATTTTAAATTTGCTGCTAACTAAGGTGGATGCATCTCCTGACCTTGCTGATGGGAATAGAACAGAAGTCTCTCAAGTGCTGTAGGAACTAATTAATATGCATATTATTCCAGGAAAGAATCATTATTTCATAGATATCTTTGTAAGATAGTATGGCTGCCATGGTGGTTAATTACTAAGGCCATACCCATTGCTAATAAAGAAAGAAATCCTTTATTTAGATATATTTTATTTTTATAACTTAAAATACTTAATATAAATTTGTAAATGTGTAAATCTGAATATATGTAGTTTTTATACCATTCTTAAATTGCCTTTCTCTGATTAATAAGTAGTCCATCAAAAATAAGCTCAGAAATTACAAAACTTCCTTAAGACTTTTGAGAATTAAGGGGAAAAAATTATAGTTATATTACTTAAGTTAATGTCACAAATGATTTTTTGGGTGGTTATGAAGAACAAAATACCACACTATATCAGGCATAAGAAATACCATGATAAATAAAGCATGACTTCTCTCTGAAATTTAATCCCTCTATTGACCTTATTCAACTAGGTTAGGAGCTTAGTTCTTATGGCACAGGCCAAACCTGAAACTGACAACCCAGTGTCAGAAGGTTACTAACAGCTAGTAGATGGCTATCCAGGCAAAGCAGGCAGTGTAAGGGTACAGCTAGGGATGAATGCAAGCTTAAACTTTCAGTTCAAGAACAGGACCAGGACTTAGACATTGGCATATATGGCACGCTTTTGAGCAGGGAAACTGGACTAGAACCAGAAAACGAATGAGTTACTAGATCTGGAACATAAAATGGAAATATGAAACAGAGATAAGTCAAATACCCAGTTCCTTGACTTGAAAACTGCCCAAAGTTGATCTCCAACTCACACATGGGGTGAAAGCCTTTTTGGTTTGAGGTATTTGAACACTCATCAAATGACTACTAAGCTATGCAGACACACATAGGTTGACCCATTGGACTAAAAATTAAAATTAAAAAATACTGATAGAGACTTCTATAAGGGAAACTAATTCCACAGATTAATTCCAAATAAGATACTGAAATAAACAAATGAACAAACAGATAAAATCCAAAAACTAAACAGAAAATCTAGAACAACAGTCCTCAGGGAAAAAATCATAATCTGCAGTTGCTATATATATAATCTAAAATACCTACTTTTTAACAAACACAAATAAATAAGAAAACCATGTAGAAAAACAGGAAAGTGTAACTCAGACAGAGGAAAACAAAACAATAGCAAACAATAAACTGTCTTTGAGAGGGCCTGGATCTTCAGCAGACGAAGAGTTCAAAGAAGCTATTGTAAATATTTCAAATAGTTAAAGGGAAAAAAATTCAAGACAGTATGATGATAATAACTCATGACATAGAATATCTTAAAAAATAGAAACTATTATAAAGAAACAAGTGGAATTTCTAAGAGTTGAAAAGCATAGTAACAAAAGGAAAAAAAAATCCACAAGATGAAATCAATAACACACATAAGATAAACAGATGGTAGAAAAAAGAATTAATGAATGTAAACATAGATCAATGCAAAATATATAGAATCGATAGAAATAATCCAATAAAGAAAATAAAAGGAAACTATTGAAGAAAAATGAGTACCATCTCAGAGACCTGTAGGACAACCTCAAGTGTGCCAACATTTATGTAATAAGAATCTTACAAAGTTAATTTTTAGTACCCTTGAACTTGACAAAAAAGACTCAATAGTACAAAATATAAAGTAAATGTAATAGTTGCCACAGCAATGGTAGATGTGAATCTGAAGCATGTCACTATGCATTGTTCTGAGCTGAGGATGTCAAATCATCTCTGTCTCAAGTGCCAGATATCATTGATTAGTGGCGGCTACCAGGAGTGTGGTGTTTAGGACTCTGAAACCGAGTTGTGTAGAGAAGATTGCCACCATCAATTATTAATGTCTGTCATGGTTACAGGAAGGTATTTTGACACCATGAGGTTATAGGATTTCCCAAGCCTGTCATTAGCCCTTATTGTATTCAACACTATATGAATGCCTTGAAGACATAAATTGCATCTTATCTAAATTGTAGATAACACAAAACTGGGAAGAATATAAGTATGTTGGGCAGCAATCACATCAAAATTAATTTATAGGTGGCAGCATTGCTCTTACAAATTAAAAATTTTTTTTTATTCATTTTAGAGAAAGAGGAAGGGAAAGAGAGAGAAACATCGATTTGTTGTTCCACTTACTTATGCATTCATTGGCTTATTCTTGTATGTGCCCTGACTCCAAGGATTGAACCAGCAACCTTGGCATTTCAGGATGATACTCTAACCAACTAAGCTACCTGAGCTCAGACAAAACTAAATGTAACTGAAATAAATGTAGAATCGCACACTTAAGTCAGATAAAGTCCTTGATGTTGGAAAAGAAAAGTACTTAAGCATTTGATTCATCAACAAACACCAGAGGAGTAAATAGCACGATAAGGCAAGAAGCACAATGTCTGGCGAAGGGAAGCAATGGTTCCTGTTCACTTAGTGATGACCTATTTATTCTTAAATTTTGGTAGCCACTCTAAAAGTAACTTTGGGAGGACACATGAAACCATACTCTTTTGGAAAAGTTGACTCAATTGAATAAAAAATGGAGCATTAGAGCATTATCATGTAGATGTATTTAATTTATCTTAGATCCAAATTCTAGAGCAACATGGGACACATGGATAGGTAAAAGACAAGGAAACTGAGGTTTAATCTCAGGGATTAGCAGAGTCTAAAAATAGAATTGGCCACCTTGAAATAACCAATCATTAGAGGTGCTCACTGCATACTAGAAACACATTTGCCAGGAATGCATTCTATACTGGTTTCTGTCCATATTTAATACCAAGGTCTATATCTGACACTGGCTGATTGAATTTTTCATGAGTTCAACTGTATAATAGAGCATTAGTAGAATGAGACGCTGAAGATCTAGATCTGGTCCTGGTTTTGCCATTGAAAAACAGTACTCAGAGTGACCATTTTAAATATGAATTAGATTATATCATTTCTCTGCTCAAAGCCCTCCAATGGCTTCTCATTTCATTCAAAGAAAAATCCAAATCCTTCCAATGCCTTCAATGCTCTACACCTTCTGGTCTCCTTTTCATCGCCAATCACATCTACTTCTCCCTGCTCCATCTCCTACTTGTCTCAAACTGAATACTCACACTGACTTCTGTGTTATTCCTCAACTAGCCCAGGCACAGTCTAACCACAGAGCTTTTGTTATAACTAAGCTGTGTTTAAAATTTTTAATTGTTTGATAGCATTCCAAAGCGCACATTTTTTTTTTACCTCAAATTTTAGATGTTTGGCCTTTCTTGAAGTATTAAAAAAGTTGAGAGTGATGGATGCACATTTCTAGTTAGTAGCATCAGCCAAAGCGGCATAGCAGCTTTTTCCTTTAAGTGGGACGTGCATGAGCTTTCCAGTTCACCAACCAGGCTGAATCACTTATTTATTACTGGCTTTACCTCACAAACATTTGGTGCTGCTGCATTAACAGTGCTTCTTAAATTTTAGAGTGTGTGGAGTCATCCGGAAAACTTATTAGATTAAAAACCACTTGGCAATTCCAGATATTCTGATTAAAGTCTGATTGGAGGCCCCCGAGTTTTTATGTTTTTGTTAATCCTTACCTGAAGATATTTTTTGCATAGGCTTTTTAGAGAGAGTGGGAAGAAAGGCAAAAGAGAAAGAAAGAGAAAGATCCATATGAGAGAGATATATCAGACGAGATCGGGCGCGTTCAGGGTGGTATGGCCGTAGACGAGAGAGATATATCAATTAGTTGCCTCCTCTATTCACCCCAACCAGGGCCAGGATTGAACCTGCAACCCAGAAACATACCCTTGACCAGGAATCAAACCTGAGACCTGTTGGTTCGTGGGCCAACACTCTAACCACTGAGAAACACAGGCCAGGGTGCCAAAATGTCCATTTCTAACAAGCTCCCAGGTGATAATGATGCTCTGGTCTGAGGACCAAACTTGAAGTGGCACTATATTAACAACATTTTCATTTATAGTACTTTTTAGTTTTTTCTTCCCAGAATTATTTAGTTTTTAAATTAATAATCAGCCTGGCCAACATGGCTCAGTGGTTGAGTATTGACCAGGAGGTCACAGTTTGATTCCGGGTCAGGGCACATGCCCAGGTTGCGGGCTCAATCCCCAGTGGGGGTATGCAGGAGGCAGCCAATCAATGATTCTTTCTCATCAGTGATATGTTTCTCTCTCTCTCTCTCTCTCTCTCTCTCTCTCTCTCTCTCTCTCTTCCTCTCTGAAATAAATAAAAATATTTTTTAAAAAGGTGTTTTAAAATATATTATTATTAAATCCTCATTATTATGGTGCTTACTTGTATATAAATGTTAACAATTAAGCTGCTTAATCCCCTTATATCTTCAAGACCATACATTTTTTGTTCTTCTTTATTCTCTCATGATGCTTCATCGGTCTTTTGATTTTACCCTGAGTTACAGTGTTATGTGCTGGTCTTCCAGAATAAACTAAACAGTCATTAGAATTTCAATAGCATTTTTTACACAAGTTATTTTGAAAATGCCATCTGGTATTAAATATTAATAACTTCATAGTAACAGAGAAACCAAGATTTGTGGCTGCGAGGTGATAATCATCATCAAATAGTACTTATGGAGCATGAGGCCCAGCTTTTAGACAAAGCTGGGACTAAAGTTAAAACTCACTTAGACATGAAGCAGAGCTGGTTACACAACTGAGGTATGAAGAGGATTGGATCACTTGATCAAGTTCACAAAGGTGATAGATATGGGATAGTTTTTCCAACTATCCTTCCCTTTGAAAACTGTAAATCACTTAATTAAAAAAATAATGTTTAAAAGTGGATTAGAGGCAGAAATACTTCTTCTTTCTTTTTTTTTTTAAAGACTTGAATATGAACATTCTTAGCTTTATTTATAATGGCAAAAAAACTGGAAACAATTCAAATGTCTCTGAACAGATGACTAGAGAAACAAACCCATACAATGGAAAGCTATTCAGCAATAAAATGGTATAAATTATTGATAAACAACAGAATGGATGAATCTTAAAATAAGTATGCTAAAAGAAAGAAGTTAGACAAAAAGAAAAGCATATGCTATATGGTTCTTTTTTTTGAATCTTTTTTTTAATTATTGCTTAAAGTATTACAAAGGGTATTACATATGTGTCCTTTTTCCCCCCCCACCCTTGACAGTCCCCTAGCCTCCCCTATCCCCCAGTGTCTTATGTCCATTGGTTATGCTTATATGCATGCATACAAGGAAGATAAACAATCCAATCAAAAAATGGGCAAAGGACCTAAATAGACACCTTTCAAAAGAGGACATTCAGAAAGCCAAGAGACATATGAAAACATGCTCAAAGTCACTAATCATCTGAGAGATGCAAATCAAAACAACAATGAGGTACCATCTCACACCTGTCAGACTGGCTATCATCAACAAATCAACAAACGACAAGTGCTGGAGAGGATGTGGAGAAAAAGGAACACTCGTGCACTGCTGGTGGGAATGCAGACTGGTGCAGCCATTATGGAAGACAGTATGGAGTTTCCTCAAAAAACTGAAAATGGAACTCCCATTTGACCCTGTGATCCCACTTCTAGGAATATATCCCAAGAAACCAGAAACACCAATCAGAAAGGATATATGCACCCCTATGTTCATAGCAGCACAATTCACCATAGCTAAGATCTGGAAACAGCCTAAGTGCCCATCAGTAGATGAATGGATTAGAAAACTGTGGTACATTTACACGATGGAATACTATGCTGCTGTAAAAAGGAAGGAACTCTTACCATTTGCAACGTCATGGATGGAACTGGAGAGCATTATGCTAAGTGAAATAAGCCAGTCAATGAAGGAAAAATACCACATGATCTCACTCATTCATGGATAATAGAGACCATTATAAACTTTTGAACAATAATAGATACAGAGGCAGAGCTGCCTCAAACAGATTGTCAAACTGCAGCGGGAAGGCGGGGGAGGGTTGGGGGGCAGGAGGGAGGAGGGTAAGAGATCAACCAGAAATACTTCTGATTCTACACAAATGGAATACTTTCTTCTGTTATCGGCTTTGTGCCACTTGCCATGGGCCTGACTCTCAGCAGGGAAGGCACTGCGGTTAGTGAACTCCCCTGTGATCCTTACAGGTAGCTGTGGAGCATCTACCAGAGATGCTGTGAAGGTGAGGGTCTTCAGGAGCCATGTGGTGGTAGCTGCTTGCAGGAGTGACCATGAAAGACCTAAGGACTGCTTCATATCCCAGTGGATTGCAAAGTGTAATCTCTGAGATCTCACCCACAAGCTTCAAGAGTCAGACAGTTCACATGGCATCAGGAACACTGGCTGCTGTCCTGGACAGCAATCCTAGGGACTCATTACAACTCTGCAGTGGGACTGGATATGGCTTAAAAATGAAGACTACTTCTTCTGAGAGAACCCCTCTCTCATCAAATGGTGGCAGAGGAATAACCCTATCAAATTCTATGGGGAAAATTCAACAAATTGGTCAGTAAATAATTATCTGCTGGGTATCTCCTCTGTGCCAGACACTGTTCTAGGCACAGGAGATCTAGCAGTGAACAAAAGATGTATGACCCTGCTTTCAAAAAACACACGTTATATTGGGGGAGATGGGCAAGGTAGACAATACACATGTAAAAGAATAATTATGCTAAATTCATTTACTAATAAGTGACTTTGAACAAGAAAAATAGGGTAAAGTGGTTAGGAGTGACAGAGGTGGGAGTGTGTGTGCTTTATTTCGGGATGTCAGAGAAGGCCTCTTTAAGAAGGGCAGGTGCTTCCAATAGAGAAATAGCATGTGAAAAGATACTGAGAGCTTAACCTATTTGGATTTTTAATTTTTTAAAATATGTCTTTATTTATTTTAGAGAGCTGAAGGGAGCAGGATAGAAAAATAGAAACACCTATGAGAAACATTGATCGGATGCCTTCTGCACTCCCCATGAGCCCGCAACCCAGGCATGTGCCCAGGTTGGGAATCAAACTGGTGACCCCTTGGCTCATGGGTCAACACTCAACCACTGAGCCACACCAGCCAGGCTGAACTTTCTAAAAGAGCAAAAGAAAATGGAAAATGTAGGGATATGAGGTTGGAGAAGGAGGTGGGGCCAAAATCATTAAGCAAGGGAATTACATAATTTAATTTCTGTTTTACAAAGTGCCATGTAGGAATTAATTGTAAGGGGCAAGCAACGGTTTAGGGAGACCCATTAGGACCTGTTTTTGTAGTGCAGGCTGGTGATGATTTGACGTGGAATTTAATTTTAGGGGCACAGTTGGTAAGAAGTGGTAGGTGCAACACAACCTATTAATGAACTGGGAATGGGATGGTAGCAAAAGACAGAAATCAAGAATGGCTTCTAGATTGTTGACCTGAGCGACTGAGTGGAGGGTGGGTAGTACTTTTTCACTCTGCATTTACTGAGCTATAGAAGAGCTAAAAAGGGCTCCAGATTGTATTTAGATGGATGCCTTCTATCAAGAATTCTGGTTTGGCCACACTATGTTGAGATGCTCAAGTGGAAATATTGTGGAAGCAGTTAAAATATAAATCTAGAACTTGGAGGATAGGGCTGAACTTGAAGCATAAATTTGAAAATCATTAGCATGTAGAAGGTAGTTGAAGATATAACATCTGTTGTATGGCCCACTGGATGAAAGAGCCATGATAAAATGTCCCTTTTAGCCTCAAGGCACCTAGCCAATGTTAATGCAGAACAAGACTCAGGATTCCAGAGTTGAGATGAGGGAGCAGACATTAGGGGATTGGTTCTTATAACTCCAGGAAACTAGCAGAACCATTCTTACGTAGCAGGCCTTTGCACTGCTGGCAGGTATATAAACAGGCCGAACTTGTGGGCTTTCTTTGATAAGGGAAAGAGTGGATATACAGAAAAAGTTAAACTTCCATATTCATTTCTGTTGAAAAGGATGTTGAGTGGGTGCATAGAAATATTAGATTCACCCTGAAGAAGGTAAATCTTTGTTAGTATTTAACTTATAAACTTTCATGAGCTTTGAAATAAATATGGTGTAATAATATCTTAGGACTTAGTGCAATTGCGAATACTGGGCAAAGAAGACAGAGATGCCTAGTTTCAAATTGCCATTCTCCATTTACTAGCTTAGGCAGGCAATTTAGCCAGTTTCCTCATCTGTAAAATGGGTTACCTAATTTGTTGTTGGAAAGATTAAAGTATATGGTCTGTAGTATCAGGCACTAGAAGTCTCCTAATAACTACTTTAATTATAGTTATTATTTTTAAAAATAACAGGTAAACATTAGAGCTTGAGATCAATTTATGGGAATGGCAGATCTTATAAAACTAGAGGCCTGGTACACGAATTTGTGCATGGGTGGGGTCTGGCCGGCCTGCCCCGATGGGGGCCCATTGGGCTGGGCTGGCGAGATGGAGGGGCCACAGGTGGTTGGCCGGCTGGCTCTGCCTCCAGGGTGTTGGGGGCTGATCACGGCCTGGATCAAGCTGATTGGCTGCCACAGTGCACATCATAGCCACCGGTCGTTCTGGTCGTTCTGCCTTTCTGGTCACTGGACTTATATATATATCCTATCTAATAAAAGAGAAACATGGTAATTGGCGTACGACTGCTACCCTTCCCATTGGCTAATCAGGGCGATATGCAAATTAACTGTCAGCCAAGATGGCAGGGGCAGCCAGGCAGCTTGAAACTAACATGAGGCTTGCTTGCTTCAGTGACGGGGGAAACCAACATTCCCCGCCTGCCTTGCAGGCCTCTGAGCCTGCAGTTTGAAACATTTTAACAAATAATAGAAGCTAAAAAAAAACAAACCCAGAAACCAGCTTTCAGCGAGCTGGAATCTCAGAGCTGGAGTCAAAGCTGGAGTTATACATTGTTTCGAACCGAAACAAACCAGATACCTACTTTCAGCAGCGGAGGCCTAAGAGCTGGAGCCTCAGAGCTAAAGCTGGCCCAGAATTAAAAAAAAAGAAAGAAAAAAAGGAGCGGTTGGGAGCTTCCGTCACCCGCCAGCCTGAAAATAGCCCTCAGCCCCTCACCCAGGATGGCCAGGTACCCCAGTGGGGACCCCCACCCTGAATGGTGTGTGACCAGCTGCAAACAGCCATCATCCCCTCACCCAGGCTGGCCAGGCACCCCAGTGGGGACCCCCACCCTGATCCAGGACACCCTTCAGGGCAAACCAGCCAGCCTCCACCCTTGCACCAGGCCTCTATTCTATATAGTAAAAGGGCAATATGCCTCCCAGCACCGGGATCAGTGGAGCCGTGAGGCCTCCCAGCACCGGGATCAGCATGACAGGGGGCAGCGCCCAAAGCCCCTGATCACCCTGCAGCTCTGTGTGTGACAGGGGGCGGGGCCACAACCTCCCTATCTGCCCTGCTCTGTTTGTGACAGGGGAAGGCGCCCCAATCTCCTGATCATCCCTGCTCTGTGCATGATACGGGGGAGCTCCCCAACCACTGATCGCCCTGCAGCTCTGTGTGTGACTGGGTGCAGCGCCCCAACCCCCTGATCGGCCCTGCTCTGTGTGTGACAGGGTGCGGCGCCCCAACCCCCCACCCCCACGGGCCCTGCTCTGTGTGTGATGGGGTAGAGCCATAACCTCCCCATCGGCCCTGCCCTGAGTGTGACAGTGGCGGCGTCCCAACCCCCTGATCCGCCCTGCTCTGTGTGTGACAGGGGGCGGCGCCCCAACTTCCTGATCGACCCTGCTCTGTGCGTGACAAGGGGGAGCTCCCCAACCCCCTGATCGACCCTGCTCCGTGCATGACAGGGTAAGGAGCCCCAACCCCCCTGATGGGCCCTGCTCTGTGTGTGACAGGGGGCAGCTCCCCAACCCCCGGATTGGCCCTGCTCTGTGCGTGACAGGGGGTGTGCCGCAACCTCCCCATCGGCCCTGCCTTGAGTGTGACAGGGGGCGGTGCCCCAACCCCCCAATCGGCCTACCCTGAGCATAACTGGGGGTGGCATCGCAACCTCCCGATCTGCCCTGCTCTGTGCATGACGGGGCGGCACCCCAACACCCCAATTGACCCTGCTCTGAGCCCAACCAGGGGCTGCACCTAGGGATTGGGCCTGCCCTCTGCCACCTGGGAGCAGGCCTAAGCCAGCAGGTTGTTATCTCCTGAGGGGTCCCAGACTGCTAGAGGGCACAGGCCAGGCTGAGGGACCCCCTTTCCCCCCGAGTGCACAAATTTATATATATATATATATATATATATATATATATATATATATATATATATTCAAATTATACACACACACACACACACACACACACACACACACACACACACACACATATATATACATATATACACATATACACACTAGAGGCCCGGTGCACAAAATTCATGCATGAGGGAGTTCCCCTCAGCCCAGCCTGCACCCTCTCCAATCTGGAACCCCTCGGGGGATGTCCGTCTGCCAGTTTAGGCCCTATCCCCAGGCAGTTGGACATCCCTCTCACAATCTGGGACCATTGGCTCCTAACTGCTCACCTCCCTCTTTGCCTGATTGCCCCTATCTGCGCCGCCCCCCCTGCCAGCTTGGTCACCCCCAACTGCCTCCCCTGCCATCCTGGTCACTCTATGCAGCCTGCTGCTCAGTCATTTGGTCGCCCCTCACCAACCTCCCTGCCGGCCTGGTTGCCCCACACAACCTGCTGCTTGGTCATTTGGTCGCCCCTCACTAACCCCCCTGCCGGCCTAGTCACCTCATGCAGGCTGTTCCGTCATCTGTTTGGTTGTGATGACCACTTAGGCTTTTATATATATAGATAGATGACTGCAGCTTGGATGAATAGCTGACATCATAACACAGGATATTTTTTCTCTTTTGTAACTTTGAGCTGATTCTATGATATGCATAAATTGCTACTCAGCTACCGGACTCTAAAGCAGTACTATTTGGAGTCTGAGGCAGAGGCCCGAAGAAATGAACACAGCCCCTCAATGAGCAAAGAGAAGCTGGGAACCATATGTGCCAGAGTTAATCATGTGTTCTTGGCCCAGTGGCTTAACTTCTCTAATCTGGAGTTTCCTCATCTTTAAAGTGATGACATCTGTGGCTACACCTTCATAAAATTTCTGAAGCACCAAGCACACTTAAAAAAGTACAATAGAAGTTCCTCCTTCTCTACTCCCTCCCATTTCAAAAATTTGAAGCCATGGACATAGCTGTTAATGACAAAATACTAGGACAATATTAAGCCTTTCACATCTGCCCCCCCCCCCCCCCGTCCCAATTACCTGCCACTCCCACCCCCACTCACAAACACTATGAACTGCAGCAAGCTCTTTGCTGGCATTGGGTCCTGTGAAAATACCTGATGTGGGCTTTCTCCATTTCCCTCAGTCTGGCTTGCGTGGCTGAACCTTTCCTACTTTCCTTGTGTAGTTCAAAACCAAATGAATAATTAAACTCTTAATCCCAGTAACTGATTTTCAGCAAGTGAATTTCTCATATGAACTGTGAGAGAATTTAGTTGAAATGGCTACTGCATGCCAATCTATTATTTTATGGAGCCTAGAGACTTTCACAAACCCTATAAATATTCCTTTTTGAGTGAACAGCATATTCCAGTAGGTAGAGGGTTACTTTAATAGCCTAAGTGGTGTGACTTCCAGATTGGTCTCAGGGGCCCACTCAGCCTCAAAGCCCCTAAGCTCCGGAGGTGTTCCTTGGGCAATAGCTATACCTCTAAATACACAATGAACATTGACTGCTAGGTAGGCTGTTACATAAAGGTAAGAGGAGATGACAGTTGCTACATGGCCTGATTTTTTTTTTTAAGACTGCTCGAAAGAACTGCGCTTGCAAGTATCATTTCAACTGCATTCTGTGAAATCTCCCTGTTAAAATTCATTGCTTTTGTTTTCAAATGTTTGCTGTTTGAGAGATGCCCTGTTACAATTTAGATTTTCCCCAGTACCTAACACATTAATTTGCCATCACTCAGTAAGATCTTGAAGGAAACTGAGGTAGGAGGGAAGAAGGTGAAAAATGAATTTATTTTCAGTAACCAGAGTATCTAGATGCTGGGTCCCTGGAAAAGCCTAGTTATCATGTTATGAGAGAACAAGCATGAAGGACACTGAGATGTGCCAAATACATAATTTCCTACTTTATGGTTTGGTCTTCAGACAGCTTTGGTGTGGAGGAGTAATAGTCTCCCAACTGAGCCAAGGTATGGGTAAAAAATAAAAAAAAGTGTTTTAATTTGTATCAGAGGACCTCACACCCTGTAGGAGAACAGGCAAACATTCAATACAGTTGAGATGTGATCACTGTCCTTTCTGTCTACCTGAAGTTGAGAGGTAAAGAGTGAAAGCTTATGGCCCTCAAAGAATTCAGAAATGACTTATGCTTATATGCTCCCTTGATAAAGGTAACACTCTGGGACAGTGGAGATGGAGTATAAAATGGAGCTGGAAAAATTGGGTATTTATTTGGAAAAACAATGAAACTGGATCTCTAACTCATACTAAAAAATTAGTTAGCATGGATTATAGTCCTAAATGTGAAAGGTAAAACAAAAAAGGTTTTAGGAGACAATATAGGATCTTTTTCACCCCAGTGTAAGTAAAGGTCAAGACAAAAACAAAACAAACAAACAAACAAAACTGCAACCACAGAGGGAAATATTTATAAATTTCACCATAATAAAATTGAAAACTTCCTTTCAAAAGCCAAAAAGAGAGAGGGAGAGAGGAATGGCTAGATGAGGAGGGGAAAAAAAGTCAACACAAAACAAGAGTTGGTAAGTATATGGAGCCACAAAAACTTCATATACGGTTAATGGGGATATAAATTGGTGCAAACATTTTAGAAAAAGTTGGTATTATCAGTAAACTTGATGACATCCATTCCTATGAGCCAGCTGTTCTGTTCCGGTATCATCCTTAGAGTACCAAGTGCTTATGTGCACCAGGATATATTTTATATAATAAAAGCTTAATATGCAAATTGACCAGTGGAATGGCTGGTTGCTATGACAAGCACTGATCACCAGGGGCAAACGCTCAATGCAGGAGCTTTCCCCAGCCCGCAGGCCCCAGGCCAGCCAAAGCGGGTGCCAGTGGGGGCCCCCTGATTGCCCCACTGGTCGCCCCACAGAGGGAGGCAACCGGTGGCGGTGGCAGGGGTGCAGGACCAGCTGGCAAGCAGGTGGTGACAGTGGCGGGGGGCAGGGCCAGAAAGCAGGCAACACCAGGCCAGCCAAGGTGGGTGCCAGCGGGTGCCCCCCCAATTTCCCTGCCAGTTGTCCCACAGATCAGCCCTGATTGCTGGCCCGGTCTAGAGACCCTACCCATGCATGAATTTCGTGCACTGGGCCTCTAGTCCTATCTAATAATAGAGAAACATGGTAATTAACCGTAACATAGCTACCCTTCCTATTGGCTAATCAGCGAGATATGCAAATTAAATGCCAACCTAGATGGCAGCCGGCAGCCAGGCAGCTGAAGCGAACATGAGGCTTGCTTGCTCTAGTGATGGTGGAAGCCAATGTTCCCCGCCTGCCGCAGCCCAGCTCTAACCTACACTCTAAGCAACAAAGTTGTAATTATAGAAGCTAAACAAGCTCTAGATACCTGTTTTCTGCCAGCTTCGGCCTCAGAGCTTAGAGCGGCAGTGATGGCAACAATGTTTCAATTATAGAATCTAAACAAACCCAGATACCTGCTTTCAGCAGCCGCAGCCTCAGAGCTGGAGCCGGCTCTCAGCTCCAGTGACAGCTATAGAAGGTAAATAAATCCCAGAATTAAAAAAGAAAAAGAAAAAAAGGAGAGGTTGGGAGCTTCAGTCACCCGCCAGCCTGAAAACGGCCCTCAGCCACTCACCCATACTGGCCAGGCACCCCAGTGGGGAACCCCACCCTGAAGGGGGTGTGACCAGCTGCAAACAGCAATCATCCCCTCATCCAGGCTGGCCAGGCACCCCAGCAGGACCCCCACCTTGATCTGGGACACCCTTCAGGGCAAACCAGCCGGCCCCCACCCATGCACCAGGCCTCTATCCTATATAGTAAAAGGGCAATATGCAAACTGACCCTAACAGCAGAAGGACTGGGAATGACTGGTCACTATGACACACACTGACCACCAGGGGGCAGACACTCAATGCAGGAGTTGCCCTCTGGTGGTCAGGGCTCGCTTACATGGGAGGAGCTCTGCTCAGCCAGAAGCCAGGCTGATGGGTGCCAGTACAGCAGTGGTGGTGGGAGCCTCTCCTGCCTCCTCAGCAGTGCTAAGGATGTCTGACTGCAGTTTAGGCCTGCTCCCCGCTGGCAAGTGGACATCCCCCGAGGGCTGCCAGGCTGCCAGAGGGATGTCTGATGCCATCTTAGGTCCAATCCCCCAGGGAGCAGGCCTAAGCCAGCAGGTGGTCATCCCCTGAGGGGTCCCAGACTGTGAGAGGGCACAGGCCGGGCTGAGGGACCCCCCCCTCCCCCAGAGTGCACAAATTTTTGTGCACTGGGCCTCTAGTCTATATATATATAAGCCTAAGCAATTGGCGGACTGGCTGACTCTGTGACCGGCTAACCGTATGGTAGCTATGACACGCACTGACCACCAGGGGACAGATGCTCAATGCAGCAGTGGAAACTACAGGTATGGAAACATGGAACCGACTGATGAATCTCAGAGGGAAGAGGGGAGAAGGGGTTGGAAGAGATTAACCAAAGATCTTATATACATACTACAGGCCCCATGCATGGATTCGTACACATTGAAAGTAAATTAATTAGAAGGTGGCTGGCAGGGCAGGACTGGGCGAGACGTGCCAGACATGCCCTAGAGCCAATCTCCCGAGGTCCCTTCCCAGCTGTCTGCCTGGGGTGGTGCCATGGCTCAAAGGGCATCTGGGGAGTGACCAGGGTTTGTTCAGCAGGTGTGGACCCTTGGCCTGGCCTGCGGGGATCGGGCTGAAACCAGTTCTCCAGCATCCCCCGAAGGGTGCTGGAGGGCGAAAGGGCACTCTGCAAAGTTTCTGTCGCTCTGCAGCTCCTGTGTTGGGCGTCTGCACCCTGGTGGTCATTGTGCGTCATATTTACCAGCTGGTCAGCCAGTCTGCCAGTTGCTTAGCCTTTTATATTTATAGACTAGAGCAGTAATGGCGAACCTTTTGAGCTTGGTGTGTCAGCATTTTGAAAAACCCTAACTTAACTCTGGTGCCGTGTCACATATAGAAAGTTTTTGATATTTGCAACCATAGTAAAACAAAGACTTATATTTTTGATATTTATTTTATATATTTAAATGCCATTTAACAAAGAAAAATCAACCAAAAATATCTCATAGGTTCGCCATCACTGGACTAGAGGCCTGGTGCAGAGATTCGTGCACCGGTGGGGTCCCTCAACCTGGCATGTGGGGATTGGGCCGAAACTAGCTCTCCAACATCCCTCGAGGGATCCCGGATTGCAAGAGGGTGCAGTCCAGGCCGAGGGACTGCACTGCTGCACGAATCCATGTACCGGGCCTCTAGTATATAATAATGTTCTTAGTAACAGTGCTTATAAAAGAGCAAAACTTAAAATAATTCAAATGTTCATTGATGGAAGAATAAACAAATTGTGATACAGTAATATGATGAAATACCATTCAGCAATGAAAAGTGAATGAATTATAGTTACCTACAACATGATTAACACTGAAAACAATGGTGAGTAAGAGAAGGCAGACATCAAAGAATGCATTCCGATTAATTCCTATTATGCAATATTCAAAAGTTGACAAAATTTGGAGGTCTCTCAGAACAAGGGCTTAGTTTTATTGTAACCTCATTAGCCACCTCTACACAGGAATAGTCTCCTTCATCTCTCACTCTCCTAATGTTTTAGGTGTTTTACTGCAGTCAGGAAATTATTCTGTCCTGTGGGAACTTCATGAGTTGGCTGCTGGACTCCACACTTCTAGATGACTCTGTCAAACTTACAATCTGCTACTTCACTGTCTTTGTACCCATCCCACGCTATTGAGCTTTGATTATTTCATCTCTCACTTAGGAAAATAATGCACACCATACTTCTATATATATATATTTAGTGGTAGCTGACCTCTATGATTCTCTATTCACTCATCAAATACTTATTGAACATAAAATATTACCTTGTCGAACCAAGAAGGGAAAAAAATTAAAAATCCCTGTTTTTATTGATCTTCCATCCTACTGATGTAGAAATAAACAAGGGGTTATGTTAATGAATGTTATATGAAGAAAATTGTAACAAGGTAAAAGAGATAAGGAGTTCACTGGTAAAGGTTAATATGTAATTTAAATAGAGTAGTCTACATTGTGATAGTCACATTTGAGCGAAGACTCAGAGGAGATAACCTGAGTGGATACATGGGTGAAGAGGATTCTAGGCAGAGAACAATAGTGTAAAGTCCTGGAGTTGGGGGCATGTTCTGTATACATGAGGAGCAATAGGAGACCAAAACATCAGGAATACAGAGTTACAAGGAAAGTTGGTAGAGGAAATCAGAGGTAATGGCAAAGGGGTGAAGTGAGAAGATAGGCACTATATAGCCAATTTGGAGTCATTTCCCTTCTGAAGACAAATGATTATAGCCCATTAATTACATCCAAATATTATTTAAACTCCTCTCAGTGGCAACTCCTCTAGGGTTGTTCCAGTTATCTGCTTCTGCATAATCAACCACTCCAAAATTTAGTGGCTTAAAAGAATAGCAATCATTTACTGTGCCCAGAAATCTAACATTTGGCAGGGCTCAGCAGGATAGCTGGGACAGCTCATATGAGGATAAAAAGCTACTAAGATGGTTTGTGTTCCTGGCTGGCAAGTTGATTGTGGTCATTGGTTCCTCTGCAAGTGACCTCTCCACAACACACCTTCTGCTTCCTCACAGCATGGTGTCTGGGTTTCAAAAGCAAGTATCCCTAGACAATTGGAAAACGAAGCTGCCACTGTCATTTACACTGTGTTCTATGGCTCAAGTAATTACAGAGCTCAAGGGAGAGGATGTAGACTGCATTTATCAATAAGTGGAGTGTCAAAGAATTTTGGGACCAAACTTCCACAGGGGCAGAAGCAAATATGAAATGTTGGAGATAGCCTGGATGATGACATAAGGTTTAATAAAGAAATATATGAAGCAGTCACTAGAACTGCCATGATCTATAGCTTGTCTTGAAGCACAAAGAGGATGGATTCATGCACAGTTTTCTTGGTGCAGGATACATCCACTGTTCAATGATCATGTAAAGAAATGCATCCCTGGCTGGTGTTGTTCAGTGGTTACAGTCTAGGCCCACACACCGAAAGGTGGAAAGTTCGACTCCAGGTCAAGGGCACATGCCTGGGTTGCAGGTTCAAGTCCAATGAATGTGTCTCTTTCAGATCAATGTTTATCTCTCCTACTTCCTTCCTCTCTTCCACTCTCTAAAATCAATGGGGAAATATCCTCTTGATGGATTTACAATAAAAAAAAATACAATTTTTCTGGTAATTGGAAAAGGTCCCTACCCTTTTGATACATCCCAGAAAAAAAAAATAGGTTTTAAGGTTGAGTGTAACCCAATTTCAGAGAAAGCAAGTACAACCCGCCCCCTCCAGTGTTAAAGGAAGACTAGATATGTCTAGTAGTCACAGCTGTGACAATGTGCCATAATAATAAGGCTGATTGCACACTCAAAATGACCAGGGGCTGCAAAATACGTAAATAAGCAAATAAGCTGTTCAAAAATGTCTTAAAACGCTTCCAATTTACAAAATTGCTCAAATGTGCTTAGTCTATATATGCAGAAAAACTTAAGACAATTAAGCTTTGATAGTCATGTTGCTGATACTGGAGTGGCTTATAAAAATTGCAGAATGTCTTCAGGAGTAGAACTGATTGTGAGTGATTCTGAAGTCTGTTTGATCTTTAGTTTATATCACCAGAAGAAAGAAAGAAAAGGGAAGGCATTACCTTTCCCCGAGTGCCAGGCACTGGGCCGAGTGCTTTTGATCTGTGCTCTCATTTATCCCTCAAACAACCCTCTGCGGCAGGTATTACCAGCCCTAGCTCTACAATTGAACAAATTAATGCTTAGGGAGACTAAGCAACAATGTCGTTTTCACAGAATTTGAACCCACAGTTGTTTGACTACCAAGTCCTTCCTCATTTCAACACATTAAACTGCCTCTGGAGTCAGAGGCTGTTCACAGCAAGGACCTGAGAACCTGGTGGTGTTCAAAGAAGAATTAAAGGAAGAAGTGCTAAGTGTTTAAAATGTGGCCCTCTAAAGATTAAATGTTTTCACTTCGTTTGTTTTTTAGGATCATGAACACGTCATCTTTCTACCAAAAAAAAAAAAAAGTGTATACGAATGAGTTGATGTTAACATTTTCCCACTATCTTTGAGAGCAGCACAAGCTCATGCTCTGAGTGGGCATGCCTTAGCTGCAAAGGGCTGGACAAACAGGTGTGTTGGAATTTCCATTGTAGAAATAGGCCAGTGGGGGAGGAAAGGAAGCTAGAAGAGGAAGCCGCGAGGACCAAGGGTTGGGCGAAATGATCCGATTTCAGTGCTGACCTTTAAGAGAAGCCAGCAGTCCTCTATTGTTTCCAAAGGACCCTTGGTGAACTGGAGATGATACGGGTTGGTGTCATACATTATCCAGCTGGCAAGGGATGGAGGCAATGGCCATGTTCAGCCAAACGGGGGGCAGCAGGGTGTTTTGGTGGTGTTAGTTATTGAGAGAGGGGACCAAGGCATTGGATAGGGTCAAGGGACACAGTCCAGCCTTTCCTACTCTGACAAAAGATAGGAAGGAAACCAAAGACTCAAAAACATGCACTGAAATTTTGGGCTGAACTCTAATTCTACAGGGAAACTGGAGTGGTAAACTGGAGACGTAAGGCAGAAGCCTCGGCATACAAATTGGGAGCACGGCAGCCTCAGGAAAAGGCTGCATGTAACAGCATGGATAAGTGACTGCCGAGTGCCCGCCCCGTGCAGGCATCGGCTACTATACAGCGAATTCCGGAACCCGGTGGCGGGTGAGGCTGAGCTCAGAGAATCCTCTGCTTCCTCTGCTTTGCATTAGTTTACGAGTTTAAAACATAAGATCCTGTAGTGCAGGTGAAGGTAGCAACAGAATGGGCATAGCAGTTAATATTTTATTTTATTTACTCATTCCTTCACTTTTTCATTTATTACATAATACTTACTCCAGGCCTTTATGTGTACAGGTACAGTGAACTTCACTCTTATATAACATTTTAAAATTTCAACTAGTAAATATTACAAAAATTGCCGTGGAAACCATGCATGATTATGTGTTCCAATATGTATTTCTCATCAATCAACAAGGGTACAATCAGAAAGTGCCTAGAATGCAATAATCATATGATTAAGATATCCATTCCAATAGTTTTCTCCATCAATAATTCCTTATCTCTCCTATATTTCCAGTCTTTTCCTTTATATTCTCTCTTTTCTAATCATGAAAAAAATGTTCAAGTGTCTGTGAAACAAAATAATCCTCCTTTGATCCTTATTCAAATTAAAGTAATGCCCAGTATGTGCTGGACACAGTTCTAAAATATATTTTTATTGATTTTTTACAGAGAAGAAGGGAGAGGGATAGAGAGTTAGAAACATCGATGAGAGAGATGGATCAGCTGCCTCCTGCACGCCCCCCACTGGGGATGTGCCCACAACCAAGGTACATGCCCTTGACCGGAATCGAACCCGGGACCCCTCAGTCCACAGGCCAACGCTCTATCCACTGAGCCAAACCGGTTCCGCATATTTTAAAATATATTTTTATTGATTTTTGGACACAGTTCTAAATATAGTAACTCATAGCAGTTTTATGGTAACTGATGTTAAATCAGGGGTCCTCAAACTACTGGAAATCATGAGAGTAGATGGAATAACTAACCATGGGTGTGAAAGAAATTTCCAGACACCAAGCAAATTTGTTTGCCTGCGGGCCACATGCAAATACAAATATTGTATTTGTTCCCGTTTTGTTTTTTTACTTCAAAATAAGATATGTGCAGTGTGCATAGGCATTTTTTTATAGTTTTTTTTAAACTATAGTCCGGCCCTCCAACGGTCTGAGGGACAGTGAACTGGCCCTCTGTTTAAAAAGTTTGAGGACCCTGTGTTAAATCTTCACTTTAGAGATAAGGACACTGAGGCACAGAAAGGATAAATGAACTGTTCAAGGTCACACCGACGATGGGAGGTTAAGCAGAGATTTAAACCCAAGCAATCTGGCTCTAGAGTTAGTGCTGTTTTCCCATGTCATGCTCCTCTCCTGGAGTCCTCTTTACCTTTCATTCCATTTCTCTTCCTTCCTCAGTCACTTTTCATTAAGGCTGTCCACTGCCTCAGATTTCACTTCCTACCTTCATTAGATCCCATGTATGTACCTCTCCAGATTTGTTTGGCCCCTGCTGCCTCCTGGGTCCCCGTCTACTTGCTTGGTTCTCGGTGGAGAACTGCCATATCCACAGCTGTCTCCTTCCTCACCTTCTATGGTGGACTCCCTGAGCACAAGGGCTATGCCTTGGCATGGCCCCAATCACACTTTCCCAGGAAAGAGGCACAGTTGTTCCAGTGCCAAACTCTGAGCTGACTGGATCCACAAAGGCTCGGGCTCCCTACACTCAGGACTCAGAGGCAGAGCTGTGTAGTGACTGCCCTGAGGGGCTGCATGCCACGACTTGGGAGTGTGAGGGAGTTAACTCCCCATAAGGTACAACTTTGACCAAGGAAAGACAGGGGATGGAGGGTGGGGCAGGAAGAGATCTAGCACAGCGGTTCTCAACCTGTGGGTCGCGACCCCTTTGGGGGTCCAACGACCCTTTCACAGGGGTCGCCTAAGACCATAGGAAAACACATATATAATTACGTACTGTTTTTGTGATTAATCACTGTGCTTTAATTATGTTCAATTTGTAACAATGAAATTGGGGGTCACCACAACATGAGGAACTGTATTAAAGGGTCGAGGCATTAGGAAGGTTGAGAACCACTGATCTAGCGGTACATTTCTCTTCCCTTTTTTTAATCTGTTGGACTGTTTTGCAGTGTGGGTGGTTCCATATTGCCTGTCCAGACACCAAGCAACTGGCTGGATTTTCTCAAAACTCTGTAAAAGGCAAATAGTGTACCTCTTTGTATTTGCTGGCCCTCAAGCCTGCTTCCTGTTCCTTTTCCTCACATTGCTACCTCCTGATGAAACATTAGCCTCAGGATTTCTTTTCTCTGGGTCACCAAGGCATTAGGTTTCTTCCATTGCCTTAGGCTTACCTCTCCACATCTCCACTCAAAGGGTAGTCAGGAGGGTACCAGTGATCACCACATTGCTAAATTGAATGACCGTTTTTCATTCCTTATGTTGTTGAACTCTCCACTGCCTTTAATCCTTTTGACCATTTTCCACCCAGTAGTTATGATAATTTGTTCCCCTGGTTCTCTTCTCACCTAGTCAATGCTATCTTTAATGCCATTCATGTACTCTCTTTCCATAGTCACACTTAAAATGTTGGAGTTATGCAGGATTCTCCTTTTGACCCTTTTCTTTCACACCCATGGTTAGTTATTCCATCTACTCTCATGGTTTCAGCTACACAGTCCAAATACTTTTATTTAGCACAGAAATTCCTCCTGAACTTTAGACCCTAGATTTCTATCCCTGTTTGAATATCCTACAAACACAGGCCACTTATGGGTAAACCTAAACTTATACCCTCAAATCTATATCTGTGTTAGATATCTTTCATTTATACTTCAAGATCCACTATCCACTCCTAGGTGCCCAGCTTTGTTGGGTGGAAGGGGGACCTATATGGACTACCATAACTGCTTCCTTGCTGTGCAGTTCTGGTTGAGTCCAGACATTTGGCAAGCACAGTTGAGTCGAGTTGTTTTCCTGAGCAGGATGCAAGGGTGACTTCTTTTCTGGGCCCTTGCCAGATGGAGTCGAAGAATGAAGCCACGGGCAAAAGGTGGTAGATGAAAAGGGTGGAAATTTATTGGAAGCAAATACAGACTCCCACGTAGCGAAGGGGTCCCCAGGGGGTAACCCACAAAACCCCTTTTTCTAAGGTTTATAAATGCAGTAGTTCTTTGTCTCTTCATGCTCCCTTCTAATTGGACCCCTTCCCCACTTTATGATCCTATACTCTTCTAATTGGTTACTCTTTTTTGCGGAATATCAGCTTCAAAGCCTAAACCCCAAGTGGTGCCCCTCCTCTTCCTTTCCCCTTTATCTTATAACATTTCTCTATCTCCTGTGAAAATCTGTTTTCCTCTTTCTGCTGTCTGTTGGCATTTCTCTATCCTCTGAAATTTTGTTTCCTTTTTTCCCCATACTCTGTGGCTTTTCCTTATCATAGGTGAATGGATGTCTTCCTCTCCCCTTATCCTGTGGCACCTTTTTTATTCTCTGTGAATGTATGCCTTCTGGAAGCTCTAAGCCCTCACCTGTGCATTCCTCCCCCATGGACCCTCTTTATTCCTAAAACTCCCTAAACCTGCCTATTTTATCCCTACAACCCCTTTCACAGTGAGTGGGGATGAGATGAAGAAGGAGACTGAAATCTGTGTACTTGTTAAAAAATATATCTTTATTGATTTTAGAGAGGAAGGGAGAAGGAAAGAGAGCTAGAAACATCAATGATGAGAGAGAATCATTGATTGGCTGCTTCCTACACATCCCCTACAGGGGATCAAGCCCAAAATCCAGGCATGTACCCTTGACCAGAATGGAACCTGGGACCTTTCAGTCGCAGGATGACACTCTGTCCACTGAGCCAAACCCCTCTGGCTGTGTATGTATTGTTTCAGCATTCTTCCTGAGGGGTCAGTGTGAGTTGACTGCATTCTTTGATACAGAGTCACAGCTCTTGTTAGCCCTCTCTGCACAGCTATTTTGGACTCTTTATCTATATGCTATAGATGCATCACTCTATAACTAGAGGCCTGGTGCATGAAATTCTTGTGTGTGTGTGTGTGGAGCGGGGGGGTCCCCTCAGCCCAGCCTGCATCCTCTCCAATCCGCGACCCCTTGGGGGATGTCTGACTGCCGGTTTAGGGTCGGACATCCCTCTCACAATCCTGGACTGCTGGCTCCTAATTGCTTACCTGCCCACCTGCCTGATCACTCCTAACTGGCCCCCCTGCCGGCCTGGTTGCCCCCAACTGCTCCCTCTGCTGACCTGATCACCCCCAACTGTTCCCCCCACCCCCCGCTGGCCTGGTTGTCCCTCACAGCCCCCCCACCGGCCTGGTCGCCCCACGCAGCCTGCTGTTCAGTTATTTGGTCGTCCCTCACTAAGCCCTCTGCTGGCCTGGTCATAGGCAGCCATCTTGTGAGGGTGTGAGGGTTAATTTGCATATTACCTCTTTATTATGTAGGATTATAACCTTCTCTGTTGCTTTAACAAAACTTCTTTTGAGTAGGGATCTCATCTTATGTATTTCCCTGTCTCTAATAACTATCTTAGTTTGGTACAGAAAATAGTATATTCTCAATATGTATATATGTGCTCAAATCTATGTCAAATGAAAAAGAAAGAATAATAAGATTTTACCCTACCCTCACAGAATTGAATATTTGAGCAGCTAGGACTAGCATGTGGAGACAAGAAATTATTAGGAATTAATATAAAAAGCCAATTTCTTCAATACTTCAAGAAACTGACTTCTCAGAATGTAGAGCTTTATATGCTCTCAGGGATCAGCAGGATTTTATAAACTAAGAAAAAAGTACTAGTTATTGAAGGCTTAGCTTCCAAATCAGCTTGTAACAAGTCTCACAAAACCAACACTCAAAACAAAAATCTCTAATAAAGAAAGCAATAGTAGCAAAACAAAAACAAAAACAAAACAAAAAAACAAACAAAACATTATCAACCTTTTCTCTTTCCAGTGCCTGCATTATTACTTAAAAGTAAGTGAAATTGACATTCTTTAGTATTCATTCTAAGCAAGGAGATGACTGGCTATTTCCAAGGTTGACTTAAATGTCACTTGGAGTTCTCTCTGCAGGTATTGAACTAGCCTGACCTACAGCTTTGGTTTTAAAAGATTATGGAAATTGGGGGTATGAGGCTGTATGTGTGTGTGGTGTGTGTGTGTGTGTGTGTGTGTGTGTGTGTGTGTGTGTGTGTGTTTAGGGTGGGCAGAGGGAAGCTGCAGACTGTATTTCAGAACTCTCAAGACTGGAAATAGAAATCCCATCAACACAGCATTTGTGTTTTAGTGTGTTAAAAGCCAATTAACATTAGCCCTGTGACATAGTTTCAGCTCATACTGTTTTCTACAAAGTACCCCAAAATTGTCCCTGTTGACATAGTTGGAGAACACTGGTCTAGGATACAGTGTTAAAGCTGCCATTGATTAATTCATCAGGTAAATGAGTATGTCACAAACACACTATCTTTCTAGTTTAATTGTACAATTCTCTGCCTCTCAACTCACCAGGGTTTCCTACTTAGACCTGCTGTTTCTGATAGCTCATCAGAGAGGTGAAATATGTAAACATGCTGAAAATGAATGAAGTGATACTCATTATATTAATTTTATGTACTGCATAGAATACAATGTGAACAAACATCAAAGAAGGGTAATATAAACCTTTTTTCATTCAGCATTTGTATTAATATCACTGAACTATCAGCCATGTTCTGTCTGCCTTAAACTTCTCCTAACTTTTCCAGCCATAGACTCCCAAACCTGCATCTGTTCATTGGAATGCCTTCTGCATGCTTATATATATACCTTCTGGCCTTAGAACCTTAGCACATATGCACTACCTTTAGGCTGGAGGATCCACAAACATAATTTCCCAAAAGCCCAAGTCCCCAGATCTTATCATGACTGGTTGACAGAGTCCATTTGTACAAATGATGCCCTTGTGGACTTAATAATTGTCAGAATTAAAGACTGAGGAACTGAGGTGGGGGTAATTATTAGAACCTGGGGCATTGTAAATTGGCTTAGAGGTGTGAACATGCTTTTAAGATGATTTTAAATTTGAGTAACTTAAAGAATAGAGTCAAAGTATAATTAGATGGTTCCGACAGAAAGTTAATCTATTTTTTGGATTTAGACAGATAATATTGATTGCAGGACATTTTATGGTAAAAGTACCCATTCATTCATTTATTGAACAAACACTAAATATACCTGTTATGAACCAGACATGAGCTTAAGTGTCAGGGAGGCAATAATGGAAAATTTAAATGATGATTTTGGGGAAATTAGTGTGGGGAAGACCAAGTCAGTGCTAGAAATACCCAGAATCTGTGCTTGTAGCTCTTGGGCATTTGTGAAGAGTTTCCAATAAGAATATGTGTTCCTGGCTGCTGGGGAGAGTCTGTGATTTGTGGTAAGGGTTGAGGATCTTTTGTTGTTGTTATTAATCCTCATCCAAAGATATTCTTCTATTGATTTTTTTTCTTTTTAGAGAGAGTGGAAGGTAGGAGGAAGGACACAGAGAGAGAAACATTGATGTGAGACACATCAATTGGTTGCCTCCTGCATGCACCCTGACCAGAGTTCCACTATAGGGCCCAATGTAAAACTTGTCTGGATACATCAAGTTTATGAGACAGTCTTGAGTTGGTGGAAGATAGGTTTAAGTCAGAAGTCAAACTTGTTTCACTGCAAATGAAAATATGGAGGTCTATTCTTATTTATTTGAGGGACAAACCATTTGAAAAAAAATGTTCTATGCCATTATTTATATTTCTAAGTTTATTTTGTTTCTGCTTTTATTTTTTTCTCCAGTTACATTTGCTAGCACTTTGTCTCAAATTCATCATAATCAATGACAATTTGGTCAATTATGATTATGTACATTGACAACTTTTATCACAGAAGATGGCATTGACAGTGATTGAGAACAGAATGCTGGTAGGATTGATGACAATGGAACTTCAGACCTAGAATTACTACAAAAAGTTTTCTTTATAAATGTAGATTCTTCCTGAAGGTATTCTATATAATAAAAGCTTAATACACTAAGTGTCTGGTCATCTGGTCAGCCGTTCAACCAATCAAAGTGTAATATGCTAATGATATGCTAAGGCAACTCAACTGCTCACTATGATGTGCACTGACCACGAAGGACCAGACGCTCCAACTAGTAGGTTAGCTTGCTACTGGGGTCCAACTGATTGGAACTGAGCAAGATGGGCCAGACATATCCTGTAGCCCTCCCACAGTCACTGCCTGGCTGGCCAACCTCACCCTGGCCCCAGTCATGCACTGGTGGGGTCCCTCGGCCTGGCCTGCACCCTCTCACAATCAGGACACCTCAGGGGATGTCAGAGAACCAGTTTCAGCCCAACAGCAGAGTGACCAGTTGCTATGACATGCACTGACCAGCAAGGATCAGACGCTCAATGCAGCAACTGCCCCCTGGTGGTCAGTGTGCTCCCACAAGGGGCACGCCGCTCAGCTGGAAGCCGGGCTCATGGCTACTGAGCACAGTGGCGGTGGTGGGAGCCTCTCCCGCCTCCCTGGCAGTTGGACATCCCCGAGGGCTCCCAGACTGCGAGAGGGCTCAGGCCAGGCTGAGGGACCCCCCCACCCTGAGTGCACAAATTTTGTGCATCGGGCCTCTAGTACTAAATATTTGTGTGTTGTTGTTGTTGTTTTTTGTTGTTTGTTTGTTTGTTTGTTTTTTACCCATGTTGACTTTAAAATTTGTCCCAGAAAGATCCACACAATGAAGGCCTGGGTATCCAGGATGTACTTCTGGATGTTATTTTGCAGGTAACTCTTTAGAGCATTTCTTTTTCTTCTCCTATGTCAGCCTACTGACTACACTAGAGTTGTTTAGGTGTCTTGTTACATATATTTTCTACACACATCCATCTTGATGGAATTGTGTTTGGTAAGTGGTACTTCAATCCTGGTAGACTGGCTACATTCCAGAAATATACTGTTGGTGATTCTGTCTTGCCATTTAGTGTGAAGAATGTGACACCTCTCCTTCAAACACATTGCAGATTCAATAGCATCAAGGTTTGGATAACAAAATGCCAACAGTAGAGTACCATTTCTATAAGTGTGTGTGTGTGTGTGTGTGTGAGTGTGTGTGTGTGAGATGGAGAGGGAAAGAGGGATAGAGAACTGTAAAGGGTAGAGTTTATAATATTTTTTATAAGACAGAATAGAAACAATTTAAAATATGTACTCAGAATATATTTGATAACTAATGACGCAGTTTCTCATAAAACTGCAGATCCATATTTCACTTTCAGGAATAGACACACTATTTCCTTTCAGCTATAGACAAAGTATCTTTCAGGTAAGACAGTATTTTACTTTACAATCACACAAAGTCAAGCCAGAGTCATTGTTCTAAAGGAGCTAACCTTCTGCCACTTCAACAACCCTTAAGTGCTGACTGTTAACTCGTTTTTCTTTTCCTTTGATGTGACTGTGACAAGAAACAAATTCAAGGAAGTAGAATTATCTGTGATGGTGGGCCATTGATAGCTGACCTTGGATAAATTAATACTCTAAGTGAGTCGTAGCAGTCACTACAGCCAGATGTGTGCCAGAGTTGCAATTAGGAATACATATTTTTTTCTGTTGCTAATTTGTACTATTTCAAAAACAGAGGTTGTTTTAAAGATTGCTAGATTCGTTGCTGTCAATCTTTATTTGTTTGTACAGAAATATGTGGTTTCAGTACTTTTAATATTGATTTCAAATTTTTAATTTGGACAACTAGAACTGTGCACACATGTGTCCAATACATATATGAGTTTGTGTGTGTCTTTAATGCATAACATGATATCAATGAGGCTCAGAGATAATCCTTTCTAGTAACAAGTATGTGGTTACTTTAATATTTATTTCTGCTTATTTTGGGGAAGATTGGTGTAATTTTTCTAAGACAGTATGTGTACCTTTCTAATGCGATTCTTATGAAAGAAATGGAGTTTGCTAGTATACTTTCTAACCTTTTGCCTTCTCTACTTCACAATTTTGATTAAACTCCCATTGGCCTTATTCTCCAATCTCCCCACTCTCACAATGTATAAATATGCTGCTCACCTCTTTCTTCAGACACTATATGCTTATCTTTGCTCCACTTATGATTTAAATGCCACACTCTCTTTTCCCAATAAACTTGATATTGTTTTCCCTTTAAATATTAGTGGGAGCTATACCATACTGAAACACAAGAGTGAACATATAAATTTAGTCACATTTGGGTCAGTTCAATCAAATATCTAGTTTATTTATATTTAATTTATGGATTCACTAAATTTACTTATTTGATAATTTGGCCATAGATCTTATATCTATAATAATAAAAGGGTAATATGCTAATTAGACCAGACGTCATTCCAGACATCCTCCCTGATGAAGGCAGGGCTGGAGGGAAGCCAGTTGGGTCCCGGGTGCCTGAGGGCAGCTGGAGGAGGGAAGCAGCTCAGGTCCCGAGGGAAGCTAGTGCCAGCAGCCGGGGAAGGAAGGGCTACTCTTGCATCAGGCCTCTAGTATATATATAAACTTATATATGTATCTTATATCTTAAATATATTTCCATTTGTTGCCTCATTCATTCACACATTCAGCTGGTCATTCAATTCACTCTCACTATTGTATCAAGAAGACAAAGCTAACTATAACATCACCTTGTTATTGATGAATTTAAACTTTAATGACATGTTGGTTTGAATGATAAAGTCTTATTGGCTAATAATAGTAGCAATACTAGCTAATATTTCTTGACCATTATTTATGTGCCTGGCACTGTAGTAAGTGTTTTATATGCATTATCTCATTTCATATTTATGGCAAGCTCATAAGACATGAATTACTTGGCTTTATTTTAAGATAAGAGATCTGAGGTCCAGAGAAATTGAGTAATCCATGCTAAGTCACATAGTTAATGAGTGATAGAGCCAGGAATTGAAGTAGGCATCCTAAATCTTAGGGATGCACCCTTAGTCACTATATTCACATACCTTGGGAGGACCAGCCAGGATGGCATGGGTCTAATTCTCTGCCATAGCACTTGGGCATTTAGAGTTCTCACATCTATGTTGATTCTGGAAAAGGAGAAATAGACCCATAGGGTACTGAGTGGGAAGGATAGATAAGGTAATTTGAGATTAAATATTTCTTAATGATATTTCTAATATGCAGACAATTAATAATATACTATTTTCTTCTAATTTATGTACTTAATTTTACTTCAATTTTTTAGAAATGTAAAATTTATTTTTATAATGATCTCAAATATTTAAATTTGACATATACAGAGATCAGACAGTAATCAAAATTTAGTTTTTAGAAATATGACATGGTTTACAGAAATATTTTATAACTTTTTCTGTAATGACAGAGATTCCATTCCCACAGTTTTTCTTTTTCTTTAGGAATTTTATCTTTTAATTCCTTTAATGGTATTGTAACATTCAAATGGCATCTAATAGGGCATTTAACAATATATATGTAAATATGTGAATGTATACATATAACATAAAATAATTTTAAAAGAGAATATTTTAGTTTTTCTCTTCTCTGGATGGTCTTAAATGAGAATTTTTTTTTCATTTAAAGAAAATGCAAAGTTTGGGTCCAGATTGGTCATAAAGATCTGAAGGAGAACATTTGCCCTTTGGAAAATATTTGCCTGGTTTTCTTTAAGATTGTGCACGTACACATACTCTAAGTTGCTGTTATACTTAAAATGCACATTGTTTAAAAGGTTGAGAAGTTTCTGATCTTTTGGTACACAGGAAAGATAGGGCATCTGTGAATTTGACCTCTTAAATTTGGGAAGTTTCAAAACTATCTTATGATTGTATATTTTTGTAACTTTATCATAGAGAAAAACAGCTTAATTTTGGGTTAACATTTGTTTTTGTTTTTTTGTTTTTGGTTTTCTTATAACATTTTCCTTCAGCCTTATGAGAGTTCTAATTAGATGATTAAACAAATTTTAATATCATTATAGTACAAAGAATCATTCCAAATATGTTATATGATATTTGGAAAAAATCTGCCTAGATTTCTATTAAGACTTAAATGAAATTCACCCTGCAATCAGTCAATAAATATTTTAGTATCTATATTTATTTATATCTATATATATTTATATATTTGTATACACACACACATACATCTATACTAATAACAGCCTAGGTGGTCCTCGTGCGTGACGTCATCACAAGATGACTGCCACTAGATGGGCACCACAAGATGGCCGCATGCACAGCAGAGGCAGGGCCTGGCAGCCACTCTGCACAGTGAGGCCTGGGGGTCCCGTGACTCCGCATGGGGTGGAGGAGGCAGGTCCTGGCATCTCTTCCTCCTCACGAGGAGGAGGCCAATCAGGCCAGAAGGGGAGGGCAGTTGTGGGTGATCTGGCTGGCAGGGGAGGGCAACTGTGGGCGATTGGACCAGCAGGAGAGGGCAATTGGGGGTGATCAGGGGGGCAGGGGAGCAGTTAGGGGGCAATCAGGCTGGCAGCAGAAGCGGTTAGGGGCAATCAGGCAGGCAGGCAGGTGAGTGGTTAGGAGCCATCAGTCCCAGATTGTGAGAGGGATGTCCAACTGCCCTGTGGGCCTAAGCTGTCAGTCTTACATCTCCTGAGGGCTCCCGGACTGCAGGCTGGGCCGAAGGAAACCTCCTCCTCCCCTAAGTGCATGGATTCTGTGCACCAGGCCACTAGTTATAGATAAAAGCTTAAGTGACCATTCAACTGGTAGCTATGATGCACACTGACCACCAGGGAGCAGATGCTCAATGCACAGGCATGGGAACATGGAATAGACTGATTAATATTAGAGGGAAGGGAGGAGAAGGGAGGGAAAGAAGAGATTAACCAAAGATCTTATAAGCATACTAGAGGCCTGGTGCACAGATTCGTGCACTGGTGGGGTCCCTCTGCCTGGCCTGTGGGGATGGAGCCAAAACTGGAAGTCTGACATCCCCAAGGGATCCTGGATTGTGAGAGGGCACAGACCATGCTGAGAAACCCCACTGGTGCACAAATCTGTGCACCAGGCCTCTAGTATTTATATATTTGTTTTTGTCCAACAATTAAAAAAAAAGGTAAAGAGTTTAAGAAATGGGGAGGGCCCAGGTTTTCAGAAAGCTGAACATTAATGTAGTTGTGGAGATGAGGCCTATAATCTTAGAATGATTAGCAAGCAATTTGGTCTCTTTTGGTCTCTGAAACCTTTGAGCCAGTAAACTTATCTCCTAATACCTCAATTTTCTTATCTGTGAGATGGGGGATCATGATTTTACTTTTCTGAGATGCCATAAAGATTAAGTTAAATAATATATAAAAATACTTCTGGGTTAAGTAGATGGAATAGAAAAGGTGGAATACTATCTCATTGATTATCTTCTTAGTAGACTTGATGCCTAAAACACTGTCCAAAAAGGCCAGGCACTAAGTATATGCTCAGTGAATAAATGCATATTCCTGGATGATGTAGCACCCACTATAGTTGCTTTAGAAATTCAGAAAAAGTGAAAGATCAATAAGCTTGAAGCATCTAGGGAAAGATTTGAGGTCAAATTTAGACTTAACTTGGCACTTGTATGAAATACAGTATTTTGAAAAGAAAGGAGGAAAAGAAAGGGAACTCCAGGAGGAAATACAGTCTTTTGAAAGGAGAGGAGGAAAAGAAAGGGAATTCTGTATAAACAAAGATACAGGAATGAGAGGGAAATCATCGTGCAGAACATTTTAAAAAGTCATACTTTACATCCACATACAATAAAACATTTACTTACAAAATAACAAATTTTAGAATTAACTTTAATTTAAAATATCATGTGTACCAAGAGAAAATTCTAGAGCTTAGAGCTTCAAGTTTTCTTCTGGCTTGTAAGAAATTTAAAACATTTTAGAATAGCATTCCTATCTTTAAAAGAGAAATGAGAAAAGTTATCTAAACCAGCATTCTTTATTTTTTTATTTGAAACATGCTTTGCTATTTATAATGATTGCTGTTCAGAAGTAGAAATTTGCTTGAAAACATTTTACATGTTTACTGCTTTACATCAGAATGACTTCCTGCATTATTTTAGTTCTAAATTAAAATTCTATGCCACCTGACCAAGTTCATAATGGATATAATTAACTGTTTAGATTTGTAAACTAAAATAGAGGACTACAGCTTCTCTTTTATATTTTAAAATATATTTTTATTGATTTTAGAGAGGAGGGGGGAGGGGGAGAGAGAGATAGAAACATCAATGATGAGAGAGAATGATTGACTGCCTCCTGCACACTCCACATTGGGGATCAAGCCCACCACCTGGGCATGTGCTCTGACCAGGAGTTACATAGTTAAAATCTAACTTAAATAGTAATTTCAGCACAATGATTTGGGGGCAGGCAAGTAGGTGTGTCCATTTAAAATAGGATAGGGACACATGAATTGATTAATGATCAAAGTAAAATCAATAAGGAGCTGGAGCCCTGGCTCAGTTGGTTGAGTGTAGACCCCAGCACAGAAAGGTCTCTGGTTCCTTTCCTGGTGAGGGCACATGTCCAAGTTGTGGGTTTGGTCCCTGGGGTGCATACAGGTGGCAACCGATCTATGTTTCTCTCCCACATCGATGTTTCTCTCTCTTTCTTCCTCTCTCTCTAAAAAAATCAATAAAACATATATATTTTTTTAAAGTACTTAAAAATGAGCTTGAAACAGAACCAAAGAGTGCTTTTCTTAGGCTGATTCAGAAGACTTTTAGCAGTAGGTGACTTTATGGTCACTTGTTTTCTGAACCTGCTGTGTCAGTCTGACACAAACATTTGCATGTGAAAAGTTGACTGACACTTTCTGGGTGTACATTTTAGTGTCAAAGATAAACCCATCAATGAACAGAAAGCTTTTCTCAGATAATAGTGTATTTGTTTACTGGTGTCTACTGTCTGCTTTGAGAGTATTAGATCATCAAAAAATATTAAAAACCCAATTTTAGTCATGGGAATAAATAAAACAACCATGACCTATTGTTTTGTAAGTCTCAACCAAAATTTTGGTTGTACTGACAGTTGAATAAACTATTAGATTAAAAACTGAAATGTCAAACTTGGTGTGATCTGTTAACATGATTTTGACGTACATTCATTAGTCTTATATGTGTATAAAATTTTATACAAAGTGTAAAATCATTGTTTAAAAGAAATCAAGTGTTTGTTGGATAATTAAAAAAATTTTGGTAGAATCCATTGTGAGATATTCAGAATTGCTTTTTTTTTTTTTTTAGGAATACAAACACATGTAGAAAGATCACATCAATTTCCTCTAGCCTTATAGTAACCTATCCTTTATGCATGTCAAAGTTTTCAAAACATTTTTATCTCATGGAGGAGAACAAAGATCACTGGGCAAGAAATTAAGAATGGAGGAGTTTGACTAGATCATATCTCAAGTTTTTCTTGTTGCAAAATACTCTTTAAAAAGTCAGTCCTAATGTAACCTTGTGCAACAGACAAGACAGATAATTTCCCCTATTTTGAAAACAAGAAACCTGGTGCTTAGAGAGGTTGTCAGATAGAAGGCCTCTCATAAGATTTGTATACTAAAATCTGATTTGGCAAATCTGCTGGATTATCTCCCTTAATAATTTAATAATTACACCTGAAATGTCATTAATAGTTTTTTAAAAATAATTGAAAAGGTATATGTTTACTCACATGATTTGTTAGATGTCTCTATAATTAACAAGGGGTGATTATATTTGGAGAAGATTTTGTGTTTTGTCTTGGAAAATCAATCATGTTGAGGCAATGGTAACTAAAGCAAAAGCTAAACTTAAAAACTTAGTGGTTGCCCAGAAGCAGTGTTAATCTCTTTTACTTTATCCCACCAAACAGATTCGAGTAAGCACATACTAGTATATTAGTGTTGATAAATACTTAGCTGGACTAAATGGTGGAGGAGTGATGGCATGTTCTGCTTCCTTGTGTATATGTGTCTAAGGCCTAATTCCTCTGAAGGAAGAGGCACATCTTAATTTTTGTTTATCTTCCCTGATGTTTATTACTTTGATCCTGTCCATTTTACAAAAATGTTCTACTTATAACCTTCTAACTTCTCACACCCCCCTTTATCAGTAATAAATGCTATAATGTAAGCATTATGAGGGCAGGGACTTTGTCTCTTTTGATTACTGATGTACCCCTAGTGCCTAAGCACTGACACATATGTAGGTGCTCAATAAACATTTGTTAGATGAATGTGTGGAAAAACTATCATCAAGTCAATTCTCAATACAGAAAGAAAACAAGAAAAACGAAACTCCTAGTCTTTACACCCTAGTTACTGCATAAACATTTATGAGCAGAAGTAACATATCTGAGAAACTTATTTTATTGTTTTACTAAAGAAAAAATGGATAAGAAAAGCTTGAAGTTGGACTTTGTTGTTTCAACATGTCACTTGGAAATGAGAATATTTAAAATAAAAAAGAAATAAAATTTACTTTAGGCAACCATAATATTGTTCCCCAGAAAGTCTGTCGTTATATTTCCCATTGCTACATTGTTACACTGCTATATTGTTTGCAGATGAGGTAAATGTAGACTTTACTTTTATTTCCTTTTTCCAACTTCTCAGCTTTACTGGTTATTCTTTTCTCTCCCTTTCCACCTCCAACTCCCACTCGTGCTTCCTTTTTTCTGATTGTGTGCCTTCCCCTCCAAACAATCAAAATGAATTTGACGTGAATGATGAAAAATATAACTAAGGAGGTGAGGGAGGGTCAGGTACCTGGGGACCTGAACCCAGGT
This sequence comes from Myotis daubentonii, assembly GCF_963259705.1. Taxonomy (NCBI): domain Eukaryota; kingdom Metazoa; phylum Chordata; class Mammalia; order Chiroptera; family Vespertilionidae; genus Myotis; species Myotis daubentonii. The sequence goes on from NC_081846.1 coordinate 53,119,069, forward strand.
CACCATCTTTACACTGCAGTCTGTGTTTCTGGATTTATACAGGTGAAATGTTGACCTAGAAGTACAGTGTATGGAACAAAGTACTACAGCTTTAAGCTGTGGAGGTTTATCAAAAAAGAGCAGAAACAAAGGCAAGCAGATGGCTAAAGATGAAGGTCACATCAGATTGAGAAGTTTGTCAAAATGTGATGACATAGGTAATCTGTAAACTGTTATTGCGCCTAGCTGGAGGTGCTGAAAAACATTTTGAAATTACAAAAAACACTGGAGTCACCAGCACAGAGGCAGGAATGATAGCCTGGAGTGGTTCTGGTCTATGGATGAATGCCAGATGTGGAAAGCGACATATCTGGAATTAATGATATTAAACATGCTTTTCTTTTATGCTCAATAATAACTCTATTATGATTGATACAAACCGCAGACACTTTATCTAGTACAAATGGAATCGTCTGTCATTGACTATATTAAATCATCAATTTCTGCATGATGAGGATCGTTTAGGGTAACTAATCATCTGTCTTGTTCTGCAGTCTTTAAGGCTGATCAGATAACGTTTTGAATACTGCCTGAGCAGCCATGACAATCTAACCCTTCCATGTAAGGATTGAGAGGGGCCCATTATGCCTTCAAAGCCTGTGGAAATATCACAGCTCTTTCTCTACATAATACCCTGCTGTAAATAAATCACTCTCCACCGCAAACTTTATTGATCACAAGCACTTCCATGCTTGTGTCTAGTGAAGTCTCTACAGAATAAAATGCTGCTTTATATTTTGTCTTGTCAAAATATTAAACGGCTCTGTCAAGCGGAGTCAGGCTGGCCGTGATGGTGTAATTCTGCTCTAGCCCTTCTCATTCCCTCCTCCTATCTCAGCTGCCAAGCTTACAAAGCAGGATTTTTTTTTTTTATAAACTTTCCAATTATAGTCTCGTAAGATTATGAAGCCTTAAGATAAAGTGTCCTAATTTAGAGCAGTGGAGTACTGAGCTACTAGGAAAGCGACTGTTAGATAAAACGGCATTTCTCACAAGGAAAAAGATAACCGGGCTTATTTATATACACAACTCTAATGGGCAATGGGGCTTAGGCTAAAAAAAAAACAAAACCTCTTTAATTTTGTTTCGCAAAAAGGAGGGTGGGGTGGAATCTAAATTAATTTGCGCTAAAGTGCTCATCATTCATACTTAGAACATCATGTGTTATGATGTGTTATGATCTAAACCAGCTTGGGGGGTGTGGATTGAGTTAACACCGAAGTTCGTCATGAGCACATGTTTGCAAACGGCACAGATAGGTTATCCAGTGACTAAGTGGTACCGCGTACTGTAATATGTTTGTGGCAACACCCAGAAACAACAAGCAGATTAAAAGTGTAATTTACTGCCTGCTAACGCTGAGTTTCCTGGGCAAGCATATGGGTTTAATGCAATCTGAAAGTAGTTTCATCCTTTGTCCCTTATAAAGGGGTAGATTTTGCTTTCAATCAGGAATAGAAACAGGCTGAACTCACTTAGAGAAGAGTTTAAGATTTAGTGTACTGGGCCATTAGTGCTGCTTGGAGGACACTGGGTTTGATCTTTATTCCCTTTAGGAAGATCATTAACTCTTTTAGACATTTAGCAAATAACCCCTTCAAGGCTTGGAAGTTTATGTACCACCGTAAGAGCATTTTGCTCCTGTCTTGCCTGATTCCCAGCCAGATATTTATTGAAGCTTCTGTTTGGTCATTTTTAAAAAGAAGTTAAGCCGTAAGATGGATTGATAATGCTAGACAGTGAATTTATTTTGGAGTCATAAAAATTGGATGCCACAAAAACAAAAAGCGTTGGTCTAGCTGTGGACCTCTGTGCACACCTCCGTTCCTGCCTAGGAGAGATTCTAACGAAGAGGGAACAAATTTTAGCTTAGGGACAGGGTTAAACCCATGGGCATATTTCAAAGAAGCAAGTAAACAGCTTTTTACTTTTTGGACGGTAATAAATTTGAACCATCAACTCCCTTTAGCTTAATTCAAGTTCTAATTCATCTCTGTAGTCCCCTCCCAAGTATATTTTCAAGCACTATAATAGGCAGTAAACCTCAAAGATAGTAGAATTCATCAGCTCTTTTTTTTTTTTTAACAATAGGGAGGTCATTAAATTCTACTGAATTGTATAGTCTCCTTCTATGTAACTATATCCATGGTTTTCCTTGGGAATAAAATAAAATGTGCAATTGTATTTGCAAATGTGTCATTGCCAGTATTTTGCTTAAAGTTGGAGCCACTTTACCCTTATTCAGTAAACATTTACTAAATCTTTCCACCTACTAGAAACAGCCTCCGACCTTGAGAGGCTCGTGGTTTATTGAGGGAGAAACACTTGTAAACAAGCTACAACAGCGCACTACGAGAAAGCTATGATGTGGGTACCCACCGTGTTAGCCTTTGTTTTGTATTTAACTATAAGATGCATGTTAGTTATTTCTCACCTAGCAGTTTAACTGGCATCTGTGGTTTATGCCTGCTAACTCTCTTATGACAGCTTGGCTGCAATTCTTCACTCAGAGATAGACAGTGGTCACCCAGACAGGAAGAGGCCGAGTCCGGTTTACACCCAGGCATGATGGCTCCAGTGCAATCGACCTAATGTAGAAGGCAAACTGTGTGGGTGAGATATTGAGGTAAAAAGAGCCAAGCCAGTCCCCTGAGAGGCATCCCTGGGACTTTCCTCAGCTGGTATGCCTGGGGCTGTCCAAGGGCACCATTTTGAAGAAAGAACCTGCCAGAGAATTAAGCCAAATGCAGAAGAAAGAAGAGTTCAAAAGTGGAGAAAGAATGATATACTGGGGAGACTGAATGAGCTGGTGGTATCATTCGATCCAATGGATCCATTCTTCAAATATCTATCCTTGGACTTTAATCATAAGAGCCAATACTGTGCTTAAAGAGATACAGACATACCTTTTCAAAGGCTCCATTCGGAGAAAGCCAGGCACCTCCTCTAAAGGCTCTCAGAGGATCCTGAAGTTTGATGGGTAGCGGAGACAGATTGGGAGAAGGAGCCTTCAGGGGGAAGTCAGTATTTATGATCTTCTAAATAGGACTTTAGTTTCTTTAATAGGGATCTAGCTAACAATGGTACACTATAATTTCTATCAGAAGATTTAAAAATCTATTATCTAAATATTTACTTCCTTTTTATTTAGTAAAACAACTTCTTCCAGTTTCTGGGTTTCCTCTGATTTGCACAGCAGACACATAGAGAAGTCCTATAAATCTTTCTTCAGCACATGAAGGTATCATTTAATATCCTGGGAGGTATCTCTTTTCAGCCACCAGAAAAAGCAGTTCTCATACCATACTTGAAAGTGTTAATGCTGTTTCCTCAAGTACCTACCATACTCCTGGGGAGTAGCTTACACTGTGGGAGAATCTAGGTCAATATGCATGACTGAAAATAGCTTAGCAGTGAATTCAATATGAATTGAAAAAAATAATGAGATGAGATCCTAGCCATGAGATACCCTGACTACACTGATATTGGGTCTAAAAATCAAGCAACCCAGGTCTTGGAATAGGTGTTGTGGTCAGCACAACACACCCCCCCCCCCGGCCTTGTTGAACTGTTTTAAAGAAGCACTGGATACTTAGATCCAAGTTTGTCCAAAGAGGCTGCCAAAGACAAAGGGTTCTTCCCCATACAGAGGCCAGGCCGCAGTTAGGAAGGGAAGTAAAAACTTCTAGTTAGCTGACATTACGTATCTAGGCAATTTTAAGTTTTCATTCAGGATTTCACTACGGTCCCCTGAAGACATGACATTTCCTCAGGTTAATTATTTCACTATATAAAGGAAATTTCAAACCTCTAACTGTTCTAAAATTTGGTAAACAGATTATGTAGGGAAGTGAACAAAATATTCTTTTGTTTTTGGAAAATAAAGGCTTCAGATTGCTTTATTTGTCAAAATTTTCAACAGAAAATATTGATTGCTATCATATTCCTGGTTTTTATTATAGAAAAATAATTTACTGATAACATAAATAAATTCATAAAGATTATTCTCTTACATAGAAAATAATAGTTTATATTAACAGAGTACTTAAAATAATGTTTTTTTCCACTAATGCAAAGTATGATTAAGTAGTTTCAATAATATCAACAATACATTCTGTTCTATCATTATGCCAGCGAGGTAGTGTCTCTGAAAAGGAAAATCATCTTATTTTCTCATAACTTTAAGCTACTCAATTATTTTCCAATTAAAATAAAATTATTTTCCAATTAAAATTGATGATCAATTTGCCAGACCCCACTGCAAGCTATTGTGTGATATACAGAGGTCTGGTATTTAAGACTTGGTTGCTACCATCATGGATCTTTTAAGCTAGCTGCATCTTTGGAGGTGGCTTGTGAAGGAGTGGAGCAAAGAAGCAGAAACAAATGTAATTAATATAATGTAAGGCAGAAGAAAGCAAGCACTAAACAGAGGCACAAGTGCTGGGGAGACCAGGAAAGAGTAACTGATTTTACTACGAGGCTCAAATATGGCCTCATGAAAATAATATTGCTTTGAATGTACAAGTCGAGAACGTACAAGTAGAGTAGGCATTTCAAGTTCAAAGGACAGCATAATCCTTTTATGGAAGCATAAAAGTATATGTTACAATTGAGAATGCTGAATTAATCTAGTATTTTTGGAGCTGAGGAAGATTGAACTGGGTAGTGAAATATAGGTTGAGTATAGATTGTTGCATTCTTAAATGGCAGTCTGAGTATTTTTCCTTTGGCAATGGGGAGGCATTGACAGGCAGTCATGCTTTAGTCTGGAACTTTAGAAGATTAATGTTAATAATATAATAGGAGCTAACATTTATTGAGTGCTTATCTTGTGCCATGCACGGTTGCACATGTACAATTTATATTAACTCATTTAATCCTCAACACAGTTCCATATGTAATTTCATTACTATCCTTCTTTTCAGTAAAGCATGGTGGGGGTTGAGCAATTTGATGTTGGTCATATAGCAAGGAAGGAACAGAGCTAGGGTTTGTCCAGGCACGATAGCTTCGAAGTACATGCTCCTGACCGCTATGCTGCTGTCTCTCGATCTAGCCAATATAGAGGATGCAGTGGCTAAGTGAAATACTGAAGGTAGGAAGGGCATTCAATGGTGAAGTCCTAAATGGGAAACTAACAGTGGAAATAAAAATGAAAAGATAAATTTGAGAAATACCTCCAAGGAAGAAGGAACCAGTTTGGGCACTCAATTGGACATCAGAAGTGAAAGAAAGAGAGGAAATGAAAATGACTTCATCATTTCAAAATGGAGGAGGGTGATGAATGCCAATAACAAAGGGACTTCAGGGCCTGCAGGTTGGGAGGGGTTGATAATGTGTTTGGTTGCTAATAAGCTACATGGAAGGTGCCTGTGGTTCATTTCTGTAGATATGTCAAGTAGGCGTTTGTATATGCAAGTCTGATACCAGGAGAGGGATCAAGGCTGAACAAGGATTATAGAAGTTTGCAGCCTAACCAGCCTGGCTCAGTGGTTGGGTGTCGACCTATGAACCAGGAAGTCAGAGTTCAAGTCCCCATCAGGGCACATGCCCAGGTTGTAGGCTCAATCCCCCATGGGGGGCCTGCAGGAGGCAGCCTATCAATAATTCTCTCTCATCATTGATGTTTCTGTCTCTCTCTCCCTCTCCCTTCCTCTCTGAAATCAATAAAAATATATTAAAAAAAAACCACAATCCAGCAATCATTAAAAATAAATACATGGATTAAAAATAAAAAAATAAAAGCATAGATAAAATATTGATACTCAGTAAATGCAAAGATAGTGCTCAGAACAATTTATTTGTTGGTTGTTCAGACGGGATTGAGATTAGAGGAACCTCTGCCCTAGAGTTGAACCACTTGATGGAATGTCTGGAGTAGCATGACAGTTTTGCCATGTCTCCTTTCTGCCTTCTAGGGGAAAAGGTTATTATCCTCCAGGGGTTCTAATTCTAAACAAGACCCGATTAGAATGGGAATATATAATGTTGCTGATGCCTTATAAGGAAGGCCGGTGTGAGTAGTTTAATGGTGAGGATGGAATGCTGTTGATGATCAAGGCTGAAGTTAAGAACAGTCTCATTTGGCCCGAGCTGGTTTGGCTTGGTGGATCAGCCTGCAGACTGAAAGGTCCCAGGTTAGATTCCAGTCAAGGGCACATGCCCGGGTTGCAGGCTTGATCCTCAGTAGGGCGTGTCCAGGAGGCAGCCGATCAATGATTCTCATCATTGATGTTTCTATCTCTCTCTCCTCTCCATTCCTCTTTGAAATCAATAAAAATATATTTTTAAAAAAGAACAGTCTCATTTTCTGTCTCCAGATTCAAATATAGGCACTTTATACACTGATGCAGTCATGGCGAACCTTTTGAGCTTGGCGTGTCAGCATTTTGAAAACCCTAACTTAACTCTGATGCCGTGTCAAATATAGAAATTTTTTGATATTTGCAATCATAGTAAAACAAAGATTTATATTTTTGATATTTATTTTATATATTTAAATGCCATTTAACAAAGAAAAATCAACCAAAAAAATGAGTTCGCGTGTCACCTCTGACACACATATCATAGGTTCGCCATCACTGCACTAATGTCACATGAAATTTAAACGTGAGGAATATTTATCACTGTATCTAGTTATTTCAATGCCTATATCAATATCTAGCTATTTTATACATACTTATATTTCTATCTACCTAAAATCTACATAGAAGAAAAATCCTTTTATAGAATTTATTGACAATGTCTTATAACAACTACAGGCAATATGTTGTAGGTTCTATATTAGAAAATGATCTCCATGTTCAAGTAGATCATGTTTTAGTGGATGGATCATGTTCACTGAAATAAGTTGATTTGATAAAGGCAGATACTCTACATAAAGAGTCTAGGACAATCGCTGCTGAGTCACCATCCACATGATAATTTATTTTTATGAGGAAAAAAATATCAAATTCAATGCTATTTATAGAGTTATTCTTATTTGCTAATCATTGTGAAGTAAACATTCAAGTCAGGAAGTGAGGTTCTTCATTACATTTTGACTAGTAACTGCTTTTTATAATTAAACTAGTAGCCCTGCGTACCAATCCATGCGCCAGTAGCTCCCTGCTGCCCTCCTGTAGCTCTCCGCCCACTACTCCACCATCCTGTAGCTGCCTCTGTCCCCCTTTACCCTCCTCCTCCCATCCCCCCTCATAGCTTGATGCCCTGCCCCCTCCTGTAGCTCTCCGCCACCCCTTGTAGCTCTCTGCCCCACCCTCCCACTGATTCATGATCCGGTCATTACGTGATCTGCTGTTATACTTTATGGTGTAATGACCATTTTCATATTACATCTTTATTATATAGGATATTTTATATACTTCTGTCTGTCTGTCTGTCTCTCTAATAAGATCAAGGCACTGAGAGAAAGTAAGAATGCTTTGTGTATTTGTGGCATGAACATAAGTTTTCATATAGGGCCAATCTCTCTTTTCTTCTCATTCAGAAGACTTGCATTGCCTGTTTCTAGCTTTGAAAAATATTTTTAGAAAGAATGTTTTTAGAAATTTAAGCATTTTATAAAACCCGCAGTGCAATGTATCATGAGCTTTGGTGAATGGATTTGCCTGCCATAAGAAGCATTCAAAGGAGGAGAAGCATTTTGCTTCAAAATGAAGACAGGAACTAACTCAAAGTGAGTAAAGCTCTAGGTTTAAAGTCTGCCCCCCTACCCATCGACATTTTTCTTCCTGTGACCCTTTGTTCTGGTAAGACCTTCTTGATTTTTAAGGCTGTGGTTCTGATGGGTGGGAATGGTTGGAAAAGGAATCCTGGGTGATTTTCCTGTCCTTTCAAAATCCCCTTTAACGTCTGGACATGTCAGGCCACTGCTAAATCTGTCTGGCATAACATTCCTGACAGGCATAATTACTATCTTGGAGTTTGCCTTTACTAGGGCTTCTGTTTGAACTCCCTAGAAGCTGACATCCCCGTAGAGTATGAAATCCACCACACGGGCTGTCAACAAGCTGGCAGCTTACTGACTGTGTGTGTTACCTGCTGGGCTGCTCTTCCCTGGTGAAGGCTCCTGTCTGCTGATTTACCCCAGAACAGCGTCTTGCAGATGAACTGGGAATGAGCACAGTGCACCCAAACGAGAGTATGATTCTAGCTCTCCTATTTGTTCGTCTCCTATTCTTCAGCGTCTTTATGACGAAGACCTACAGGACTACTTTCTGGTAACACATCATTTGAGTCACCTGTCAGCGAAACTAAAGGTCCAGAAGCAGAATAGATCATTTGGGTCTACTGTGTGAAGTGGCAACACTGCAGAGAGCGGCAGGTCGATAACTATTTATAAATAGGTTTATCTGATTCATTTACCACCTAGAGTGTGCATCAATGTGGGTGCCTATTTACATACGTAGACCTAACTCATTTGAAGTAAAATGTTGAAATATGAATAAATATGATTAGCCCAGATATTCTCAGTGAGAAGTCACTTATAATTTATAAATATATAGCCAATTGGAAGATAGATAGATAGATGATAGATCATACCTGCATACATACATACATACGTAAAAAGAGATCAACACTGAATTGAAACATGGCCAAATAAGGGATTTGAGGGTATTCATGGAAAATTCTACTACAAACAAGGTTTTGCTGCTCTCTTTTCTCCCAACCACAACATCAGTTTCTCCCTTCTGCCTTCTCCCTTCTCGCTGCTTCTCTCTCCCTTTCCTGCTCCTTAATACTTGCTTAGCCCCTAGGAGCCTGCTGAGTGGTAGCGCTGGCAGCAGGAAGCAGATTAACAGGAATATTTGAGAGACAGACTCTGCTGCTTCCCTTCATCACTTGGCTCTCACTTCCAACTTCAACCCTTCTGCCACCACCTGAAAGGCAATCAAAGATTAAGTGAAAGAGAAAAATATGTCGACATTTTTCTCTTAAAAAGAAGTCTATTTGTCTTACAGCTTGATGATATGCCCTCATAGGTTAAGTTTACTTAAGGTTTTTTTTCCTTAGACTTTTGATTGCTAGCCCTGTGCTGCTGAAACACCTCACCTAGCCCCCATGGACTGTGGCTGCTGTCACTCCTAACAGATATGTAGCATAGAGCATGACTATCGTTTTCGGGTCCCTCCCTTCTCCTCTATTGATCCTAACTAGTTCATTGTGTATCAGCATGACTGTTTAAAAAGAGCCAGGGATGGAAGCAATAGTTCTTTCCTATATCCTATACCTAATAGAATAGAACCAATTTTCACATATGCTGTCCCATTGTTACCTGAATACTCTAGTATTTGTTAGACCATGTCACCTGACTTTGGGTATCTAGTGTAATTTTGTTTCTTTCTGTTGGTGCCTCCAGCTGTAGACATTTCCTTTTACAGTCTACAAGTTGAGTAGGTATGAGCAAACACTAAGCCTCGCAGATATTTTAATCTGTGAAATGGGAATAAAGATACTAGCATGGGATTCAGTGCCATCTATACATTTATATGTGGCTGAACTCTGAATCCTCCACCAAAAACATAAGGGTCTATCATCATTTTTACACAGTCTCAAGCATTGGGAAGCTAAGGTTTTCCTGCTTTGGGGGGCACAAGTGGGCCTCTCATACTCTGTTAGCACTATCTATCAGAGTTCATAATCATTTAAAGAGGGACCTGGGAGCAAAAAGGGAAACTATGGAATACATTTACCATTGACTAATACATGAAAGCCAACATCTAATTTTTGACAAAAGGAAGTTCCATTATGAATCCTTCTGGAAACTCTAAGCTTTGTCCATTTTGTAGAATCAATAAAATTATTATCATACTCATTGTCAGTTTGAAATTGCTCAGTAAGACATGTCTTAGTAAGACATTATTCATTATGGCTTATCCCAGGAAGACATTTAGAATGTTTATTGTATTTTATTTTTTGAAAGGAAAGGAATATCATCATTTTATGAGAGTATAATCTGTGACAGTGTGAGGGGGGAAAAGCTAGTGTGTAATTACATTGTCAAATCTCAACAATGTTTAAATTAATCTTCCTAGTTGGTTTTGCATTAATCATGTTTTTAGTAAAGATCACCTGACCCTGTGCAGAAAATTCAGTATTTTGGCCTGATACCTTGTCTAAAAATGAACTCCTCCTACAATAATCCATATGTTTGTTTGTTCTCACATCAAAAATTGCTTTATAGCATGCATTGAAAATCTTTTTTATTTTTTTAAAATATATATTTTATTGATTTTTTACAGAGAGGAAGGTGAGAGGGATAGAGAGTTTGAAACATCAATGAGAGAGAAACATCGATCAGCTGCCTCCTGCACACCCCCTACTGGGGATGTGCCCACAACCAAGGCACATGCCCTTGACCAGAATCGAACCTGGGACCCTTCAGTCCACAGGCCGATGCTCTATCCATTGAGCCAACCCGGTCAGGGCTGAAAATCTTTTTAGAGAAAAGTCTCTAGAAGAAAGTGCTTTGGGGTTGATTGTTTTTTTACCAGAAAGTAAAGATATAAAGGCACAGTTAACATGAACACCAACTCTAAAAATCTTATTCTTGAACAGTATGAATACTGAAGACTAGATGTAAAATTTCATCAAATGTCAGTCACTTCATACCAATGGCCTTACCACAGCCCTTTAGAGTGTTATAAGACTTTTCTTATTTTTTTTTTATTAGAACTACACTAGGAATTACACTAGGAATTATGTCAGTCCTCCAGCAATTTTCAAGAAGCCACAAGTCCATGATCCTGAAACTTGGACTGCTGACAAGAAGTTGCTTGGAGCAGCAGTGTTATTAACAAGCCACCTTTCCTGCACCCCATCTGCACTGGAAGCCATCCCCAGCTCATCACCTCCATCTGTCTCTCTGTACGATGGGGCGTGCACACCAGCAGGCTCCGGCCATGAGGGTCAGTTTGCTGCTGAGTTACTCATCAAACATCCCTTGCTGGGTGGACTCCTTACTCTCAGTATTGCAGGCTGCAGGCAGCCAGTCTGTGAGTCTGACAAAGTGTACTTACCTTCTTTTATTATAAAGCCTCTTTAGACAGTAATTTTGATGCCCTGGGAATGAAAATATTTTATGTATGTGCCCAGAGAGATCCATTTGGGGCGGTGGGTGTCTCTCCTGAGATTTATGACAACCTCTTAGGGGGGTGGGAACCCCTTGATTTGATGCCATCAGGGCTTTGTTCTCTGCACAGTGTCCTCTGACTACCAGCCCTGGATTCTTCTTCCAGCTCTTAAAAGGCCTCTGAGGACTCATAAATTCAGTGCTTCTGGATTAAAGCAGAGGATATGCACGTGCCTACTGTTCTGGTCTTTTCCTGGTAAAAGACCCAGCTTTTACTCTTGCTGCTAGTTATCAAGTGGCGTGTAAATGACTCACCACACACAAGTTACCCCCCAGCCCCCCACCCCCAGCACTGCAACTATTATTTGCTACAAAATAGTGGGTTATCAGTTACTCTTAGAAAAACTTAATTTTCATTTTAAAAATAATAATAATTATTATTATATAGTGTTATCTTCCTGTTCCGGGTAGATTTCTCCCCATAGATTTCTCTCTCAGATCCCTGTGTAGCACTTCTGCATTACAGGGAAATGTCAATGACTGTCCAAAGAAAAGGACCATACTAGTAGATCCTAGAAGTCATTTTTCCTCTTGACCCCAAGTAAAATGAACAAATGGACTGTAGAAATGAAAACAATATAATGTAGTGGGTAAAAGAAAAACATGGATGTTGTGGTAGAAACTGTAATTCAAGATCCAGCTTTGCCAACTACCAGTTGCATGGCCTTGAGTAAATTAAATAATCTAAGCCTCTGTTTTGTCATCTGTAAAATGGGGAAAATAATAGTCTCTAAGTTTTAGATCACATTTGGGGTGTGGCAGTAATTAAACTAGGTAGTGCAAATGCTGGGCTAAGCACAGATCATGACATATAGAAATACTTAGATATTAGCTTATGTTATTGTTATAACTGAGGACAGAATGCTCTTATGAAAGCAAAGAAGAAAATCAGACAGAATTATTTCTGTTAGTTTTACTGTGTCAGTACTTTCTGCCTTGTAACACCCCAAAATTTTTAATTGCAAGTGAAGAAACTGAAAAAGAAATAAAAAGTTGCCATTTGGGATTATATCTAGCAGTCTGCACTAAGATTCAGCCAATAATTTAGGACTTTGGGCCTTCCAGATGTATCTCTATCCATAAAATCGTTTTCATTTCACTTGTATAGAACTGTATGTCCAGAGGGCACTCAATAAAAGTAATGACAAAATTCAACCCATTGCCGCACACAGGAGTGAACTTAAAGATATAGCTCACAGTATTTTTAGTGGCCCTCAAAGCACCCAATTTCTTGGGGGGGAAAGTAAGCAGCATTGCTTGTAAGCTCTTATGCCTTCTTGTTTAACATCTGTTTTGGTCTTGGACTATGTTACCATTACTGTTATGTGGCAAATCGGTTCTTGGAATTAAATTTGATCAAACATATGAACTAGCTCATTTATAAAACCAGGGATAGTTAGCTTCAGATTCAGGCACCAAAATGGTGCCTACCCATCACATACTGTGACAAAGTTTAATAAAAATAGTTACTATATTTGCCCAGCCAGTGTGGCTCAGTGGTTGAGTGTCAACCCATGAACCAAGAGATCATGGTTTGATTCCCATTCAGGGCACATGGACAGGTTGTGAGCTTGATCCCTAGTATGGGGTGTGCAGGTGGCAGCTGATTGATGTTTCTCTCTCACGGATGTTTCTATCTCTCTATTACTCTCCCTTAAAAAAATCAATGCATTATTTTAAAAAATATTTCTTATTTTGGAATATTGAAATCTTTAAAATATATAATGATGCACAAATGACCACAAGTAAAACTGTGGAAATCTGAATAAGATAGGTAGAGATTGCTGTTAAGATCCTGATTGCGGTATTACACTATAGTTTGTAAAATGTTACTATTGGGGAAAACTGGGCAAAGTGTAGAAGAAGAGAATCTGTATTTTTACTTACAACTGTGTGTGAATCTACAATTATCTTAACATTTTTAATTAATAATAGAAATGGTAGATATCCTCATATGACTCATATAAGAATTTTTTTATTTATTTATTTATTTATTTATTTATTTATTTATTTGTTAATCCTTACCCAAGGATATTTTTTCCATCGCTTTTTAGAGATCGTGGAAGGGAGGGGAGAAGAGAGAGAGAGAGAGAAACATTGATGTGGGAGAAACACATTGATTGGTTGCCTCCCACAAGCATCTTGACAGGGACTGGGGTTGAACCTTCAACCCAGGTGTATGCCCTTGACCGGGAATCAAATCCACGACCCTGCGGAGTGAGGGCCAATGTTCTAAACACTGTGCACAACAATCAGGGCAAGGATTATTTTTTAACACACCTTCCACCACTCCTTACTTTGTGTAGCACCTAAATGAAATGTTCATCGGTGATGTTTTCTACAAACTCTTTAGTTATTCCATGGCCTTTAAATTTCATAGAAAAATGGCATGAAGTGGTTGAACTACTAGAGCTTGTTTTTTCTTGCATAAAAACTTTGGAAATTGGGACAATCCTGACTTTTTGACTTTAAAAAATTGTTCAGAGGATAGAATCCACAAAAGAAATTTGCGTATAAACCAGCACAGTAATGCTTCAAAAGAAGAGCATCTTTCATTGATCTATTTTTAAAACATATTGTGATAAAATCTAAACTTTTAGAACAGCTTCCATCTTTCAGTTCTGAGATGTATATAACCATTAGCAGCGGTAGCATATACTCCTGCTGGGAACTTAAAAATAGTTATTTTCCGATTGTCCTCTCTGAAACTTTAATATCCCATAGCTTAGCATATAATGGATTGTTTATTTTTTGTCTGATTTTCTTAGTATTCTTGTTAAAATCATGGGGTGCACATGGTATTTCTCTCCATCACAATAATTTTAATCCATTCATGTGAGCATAGAGAATTGTCATCAATACCTGAAGATCCACGATGCTTCTAGATCACTAGAGATAGTACCTATGAGTGGGCATGGCAGGAGTGAGTGACAACACATCATTGTCTTTTCAACCTCAATAGAGCCATGCTGGTTTTAGCCATGGGAAAGACAGTGGAAGGGGAGGAAACTGTGACTTTCTAGCCCTGTTTCTGTAACTCAGATATTTACAGCTGAGATAACGAATGCTTTTGGCTTTTATTTGCTTTAACAAAAACAGTAACAGTGCATAATGTACAAGACCAGACATGATCATGGTGGAGTGTTCTGTATATGTGCCTTGAGAAGAAACGACACTTATTTTGGTGACCTAGAAATTATTGTCAGATATATACTCCCCGTTATCTCATGTCCTCAGACTTTAGAGATCAGCGCACATGGTAAACTTATGCATTTTCAATATTTCCAAGCACCATTCAATCTTTAAAAACCTAAAAATTACGTTCTGAAAACTCTGAAATATCTATACCTGTTAACTTAGGTCATTAAATAATGAGCTATAGAAAACAACATAAGACATACATTTTTTTCTCTGATTGTAACTCAGTGTGGATGTGATTGCACAGACCTTTATACAGTATTCAGAGTCTTCACCTACTTTAGCCCCAATCTGCATGTTAGTCCTTCATTATCCACTCTCAGATTTAGTTGGAAATCCAAAGTGGAGCTCATATAACTCTTCTTGAAAGGCAACTGCCCAATCAACCCTACTTGACATCAAGGAAGTTTTGTGGAAACTAATTATAGGAGAGTCATGATAAATCCCAAACTCTTAGGTAAGTAAGAAACACTGTGAAACTATGAGCTATAATAACAGCTTATTTACAGAATTGCTCTCTATTTGGGCAATTTTTAATGGCTTCACTGTACACTTTTAAGACACATGAGTATGCATTTGCTGCTCATTACACACTGCAGTTCTGGGGGTAAAGCTGGGTACAAAGAGTCTCTGAAGGACAAACCCGACCATTCATCTGTGCACATGTACCATGCCGGCTGCTGTGGGTTGTGGAGAGAGGCTCTGCAGTTTCTCCAACCGGAAGAAATAATGAGCTTAAAGCAACAGCTCCTCTGAAAACAGTTGGCAGTTAGATAATGATGGATAGGCTACAAATTCCAGAGATACCAACCGGAAAAGGTGAACGATGTGTATAAAGAAAGGAAGCTAAAATCTACCACCTTTCTTTTAAAGGTAAACATTTAAGATGCTTTCCAGTATGAGGATGTTGCCTGAGGTATATTGTGCTGCATAATAGATGGCAGCACTTTGCAAAAGGAAATCCTTTCTGAAGGAAATTAATAAGAAAGAAATCACATGTGATGGAAAGAGCTGCAAAGTGGAAATTGAAATTTGGGGTTTTCACTGTGGTCTCTTGTTAAAATCACCTCTTTGTTCTTTCTTGCATAAAAACTTAGGAAATTGGGACAATCCTTACGTTGGGCTTTAAAAAATTGGCCAGAGGATAGAATCCACAAAAGAAATCTGCGAATAAAGCAGCACAGATCTCCTGGATCTCCTTTGTATGGGGGACATGGGCTGGTTAACTTAAGACAGTGTTTACGGACATCAATACCATTGATTAAAAAGTAAAAGTTCTGTCGAACAGTAGTTTGATCTTCATGACAGCAAATAGCTTGTTTGATGTTTTTATTGAATCAATTGATTTTTTTCCCACTGAATTGATTGGTTGTTTTACTATCCTGTGGACACTTCCTAAATCAACATGTGCCTCGGTAGAGGTGTTTTTGAAAAAGTCTGTATTCGTGATGTCGGCATGCTAGAATTTCTGGCTCAGAGAACATTATGAAATTCCAAATTACGTCAGGATTAATGGCATTAATGCTGAGAACATTTTTTCCTCTTAAAATTTGATTTTAATTTCAGAAGTAAAGCAACTCAGTGTTATAGACTGACAAAAAGTCATTGTTTTCCTTATCTTGTTCAAGTATGTACTTTGGATATTGACTGAATTGTTTGATAATAATTTATCAATAAAGGGAAGTTGAGTTGTCACAGGTCTTTAAGGATAAAGAAAAAAGGAAACAAATACTCAATCTACTCTTTAATAGCCGAGCTAAAATATTAGCCAGGTTTTTCTGCCCTTTCAAAGAGTGCTATCAAACTTACCATTCATTCTAGGCCAAAATTTTTTAAATGCACATAATGTGAGTCCTGCAAAACCTCATTTTTCTCTAATAAAATTAGATTTACCAGTAAGTTTTTGTTTGAACAGTGGAGTTCAAGCACCAAGATAAAGTCTGCTAGATTCTGCCTCTGGAAGTGATGCCCAGGCCATCACTCTGTATGAGGTGGGAAGAGAAGGCAGGTGTAAATATCTTTATCTGTTCTGGTTTTTATGCAACATATTAAATACCACATCTCATAGAGGCAAGATTGATGCTGCTTATATTATTATTATTTTTTAAATCTATTTCTTTAATGGTTTCAGAGAGGAAGGGAGAATGAGAGAGAGATAGAAACATCAATGATGAGAGAGAATCATTGATCAGCTGCCTCCTGCATGTCCCCCATTGGGGACCGAGCCCAAAACCCAGGCATGTGCCCGTGGCTGGAATCGAACCCGGGACCCTTCAGTCCGCAGGCTGACGCTCTATCCACTGAGCCAAGCTAGCCAGGGCGATGCTGTTTATATTATTGGCATGTGTCTCTCCCATGGAGGCTGCAGTAGGATGAATTTTGCAAGGTAGTTGTGATGGACCTAATCGGGTCAGTTATAACAGCTCTGATCCATCAACTTTTAGCACACATTTGGGTTGTTCAAAACTCAAGTTCGCCTAACAAGGAGATTCTGTCTATTTAGTGTATCCTTCCCTCTGCTGTTAACCAAAGTGTCTATAGATTTTCTTCTGTCATTTGTTCATTCATTCACCTACACGCTTTGGGCCCCCAGATCTATTTCTTAAGACACCTTATTTACTTGACTGATAAAAGTTATGTGACACAGGCTTTCTTATTTCCTACCTCCCACTAACTTCCCATTATCTCTGTATTTGTATCCTTCCCGAAAAACTGCACTTTAGCTATCTTTTCTTCCCTTCATAACATGTAAGGACAAATTTACTAGCCAGAGAGAGCATTTCCCTTCTACATCACTGTTTTATAATTATTCCCTGATTCTTCTGAATGAACATGGATTTCTAGTGATTCTATCGTCGCTGTTCACAAATATTTGCATGTGTTGCCTAACAAAAGGAAAAGAGGTCTCCAGCTTGTAGTACTCTTCAGAGTTACTACATCTTTCACTGCCAAGTTCTCCAAAGGGCAATTGACAATTTCAGCCACCATCCCCTCACCACCCCTCACTGGCAGCTTGACTTCTGTCCTCCTCACTTTACAGGAACTCCTTTTCCCAAGGTCACTGGTGTCTTCCTAATTGCCAAATCCAACAGTGTGCTGTTATCAGCCCTAATTCCTGAAATCACTGTAGCATTAAAAACACTTACTTGACTTCTTTGACTCTTGCCCACTTTTTTTGTCCCTTAGAGAACTTGTGCATTCTCATGGTTTCAATTTTGAGCAGCAGGGATGGATGGTAAGAGCTTTGATACCAGGAATATATTAATTTTCAGTCTATATGGCTCTTCCATTGATGAGATATATGCTCTTGGATACATTGCTTTAACATTCTGTAACTTCAGTTTCTGTATCTTGGAAGTAGGGATAACAATAATACCTTTTGCATAAGAAAAATAGGATTAAGTGAAAATGAAGGACACATGCTGGATGCTCAGTAAATGTTAGTTTCCTTGACTTTTCTGAATAATTTCCTGCTAAGTTTTGGTCATATTTTTTTTCTCTTGGTTGGTCATTTCTCCTGGACACCTTGATTGTGCCTATTAAAGCACACACCATTTTTCTTCTCCCATAACCAAACCCCCAATCTTCCTCTTCTAAAATTCTTTTTCTTTCTGGGGCATCATGGTTTTCACAAAACCCAGTGATAGCTGCCTCACTAGGGAATCACAGACACAACTTTTCTGATGGATCTCCACCACTCTGGTTGCTGGTATTTCTCCCAACTCTACCGGGGCTCTATTTTATGTTTTTCTCTTTTTTATTGCTCGGTGAGTTGGCTTGTTTTAAGCTTTTACCACTGACTTTCTTCTGAGTCCAACAGAGACTCTGTGTTCTGGTTCGCATCCATTCTTGGCTTTCTCCTCAGCTCTAACTGGCTCTGCTGTTTCCCCTAAGGGTTGATAACCAAGTTCATGGTTTTCAGGTTCCCAGAGTTGCCTGTCTGGATAGCTCTCTGTTGCCCTCACCTGACACAAATCCACAATTTTCAAAGCCACTTCACTGGAACCTGCTTCCAAGACTCACCCAGTCAAGGTGTGACAAGTAGTGTCATCACTTTCAGTCTCACTAGCTGGAGTGCTTGAATTAGCTTTTCATCTTTCTTTCCTTGCTTTTTCTCTAGGAAAGCCCCAAAATTCATTCAATTCTCAGCTACTTTAGCTTTGCAGTGTTTTATAGATGAATCTTTTCTTTTATTATTTGCTAGAGGCTCAGTGCATGAATTCATGCATGGGTGGGGTCCAGCTGGCCTGGCCCCAATCAGCGGATTGGGGTCTGGCCTGTTGGGAGGAGAAAATGGTGGGAGGTTGGTCTGTTGGCTGCCCCAATCGGGCCCGATCAGGGCCAGGCCAGCTGAGGCGAGGGGCCAAGGGCGATTGGCCGGCGGGCCCCACCCTCGATTGGGGTGGGGGGGCTGATTGGGGGTAGGGCTGGCCGTGGGGAGGGGATGTGGGTGGTTGGCTGGCTGGCCCTGCCCCTGATCGGAGTAGGGGGGTTGATTGGGGTTGGAGCTGGCTGGGGGGAGGGGCTGCAGGAAGTTGGCCTGCCAGCCCTCCCCCTATTGGGGTGGGGGAGCGATCAGGGGTGGGGCCGGCTGAGGGGAGGGGCTGCGGGCCAATTAGGGTGGGGCGGGACCAGCAGGTGGGAAGGGCCACTGGGGGGGGTTGGCCAGCTGCCCTGCCCTTGATCAGGGTGGAAGAGGCCAATCAGGGGCAGGGCCGACTGGGGGAGGGGCCTCGGGATGTTGGCCAACCGGCCTCACCCCCAGTCAGGCTGGTTTGCTGACTGCTGTGGGCATCATAGCGATAGGTCGTTCTGGTCGTTACAGCATTCTGGTTGCTGGCTTTTTATATATATATAGATAGATAGATACCAATAGAATAACAACACAACAGTGTCACTAACAACAACAACAATGGGATAGTCATTGAAAGCCTATTATGTGCTAAGCATCTGGAAAGACTTTATAAGCCTCATCTATTATAAGGGAGAAAAATGAGGCTTAGGGAGGTTAAATACCTTGCTCAAGGTCATGGTAACTGTCGGGCTAGGTATTTAGGCCCAGATTTGTCAGCTCCCAAACCTACTGTCTTATTCACTGTTCTACCAAATAGTGTTTGAACTGATCACATTTTCTTGATGGAAACATTGATGTATTTTTCCTAAGTATTTCTCAAATTGCATATTTTTCTAACAACAGAGTTTATGAAATTGCACCAAACAAGTGATTTCATGGAATTATAAATAAATCATAAATAAATTTTACTCTAGTAAATATTTGCCCAGTATTGGCCGGAAGTAAGGATGGCCTCAAATGCTGAGAGAAGGCAGGAGAAGGGAATAGTGTGATATTATGGAGGAAGCAAAGGAGTAAAAAATTGAACTCTGATGCTATGAAGTTATTTAATAAGTGGAGACATTCTCTGGCTGGGAAGAAATAAAAGGGGGTGTCCTCGGAAAGAGTCAAAATTGAAACAGAGCTAATGGTGCCAGGCAATAGGAAGTCAATGGAGAGGAGCAGTCGTGTGGCTTAGGAGGACAGCTTACTGCTTGAAATACTTTCCATTAGCATTAAGCCCTTGTACACGTACATTGTAATGTCAAAACAGTTTGTATGGAAATTCTCGCACTCTTTGTGGACAGTGTCAGACCTAGCACGGGACTTGGGATCTGAAATCTAAATTTCCTTTCAGGCTCTATTATTAAACAGGCATTTGACCTTGGGCAAATCTCCCAACCTTCTCAGTCCTGAGTTTTGTCATCTTTAAAATCCCTGAGAGTTGGCCTGGATGGGCTGTTAAGGCTCTCCTTTGCTTCCGCATCCTGGTATTCTATATGCTCACAACATGGTGAGGATGGCGGCTTAGGTTTGCGGCCCATGACCCAGGCTACACATTTCCTAACATCGCATATGGATGTTCCGGGCTGCTCTGGTCACTCAGGTTGTGCAGGAAATTTAAAATCTTGACAAGGGAGTCCCCAAATGGAGGATAAGCACCTGACGTCCGAGGTTACACACCTTTTGTAAAGAGCCAGAGTGTGTTAGCACTCTGCCCTGCCTCCGCGGTCCCTTTCCGATTCCTGAGTCAAGCCTTCCTCTGCCCCCGGTGCATCTATTTCATCCCAGTTGCTGCATGTCACTCCGGTTAGCATGTGCATGGGAGGGACTGTGCAACCAAACACGTGAAGGCACTATTACAACTGAACCAGGGAACAACGTGGTCGGTAGTTTTGTATCTCAAGATCTAAGGAATGGTCAATCTCGGCTAGACGGGTAGACCCAAATTGCCCTTTTTATTGCTTCACGAAAACACACCACTTTGCCCAGTTCATTTATTGACTTTTTCATCTCCAGCACAAATTCTTACCTAGGTAGAAGTTAAAGGTCCACACATAATAATTGTAAAAGCCAAAGTGTCATTCGACAGAATTCCATAACCACCGGAAATGCCTGTGAACATAACTTGTGTGAATTCAGTATGAAAATGATTTTCTTTAAAAAAGAGAGTTTGTGTATTTCTTTGAAAAGTTTTAACTGTCTGGTACAAGAGAGTGTTTATCTATGGGTAATGAAAGAGGACTTTGCATCAGTTGCAGAAAAGAGTGGGAAACACGGAGGTTGCTTTTTTGGTACCTTTCTCCTCCCCCTCGTCTGCTTTGTGGAAAGCAGGGCAAGAGTTAAAACGTAAGAGCAATTTTTAGAGGAAACCTCATGACTAGCAATCAGCGCTAATAAGATTCTTTTCCTCTTGCAAGATTCACAGAAAGCCCTCGATCCATGCCGAGCACATTCAAAGGCAAGGGACTAAGAGCCCCCTCACAGGTTCATTATCATTCTCAGGTTATCCTAAGCCAAGTGAATCAGGAAAGCAAATGAATTAGTGAGAATTAAGGAGCCTCTGTGGTCTGAACCCACTCCAAATCTCGGCAAAGATGAAAGGTAGACGCTGATGTCTTATGTCCCAAGGTTCTCAGGCTTGGAGCCCCAGCGCCTAGCTGCTCCTCCAGAGCCGTGCAGAAATGTGCAGGCAGTTAATGTTGCCTAACGTCTTCTGACCGTGGGTTCAGCCATGTGGGAAAAGTTTTACGAGGCTGCAAAAGCAAACCCCCTTTCACTCACAATTAATCACAGAAGACTTGTTATATAGCACCCAGCTGTCAATGAGTCCAGTGTGAGCACTTCCTTCTTATTTTGGCCACTCACTAATAAACAAAGATACCAGGGTAATGCTGTATGATAGGATAGTATCAAATGGGATGCTTGAGGAACAAATTTATTAAAATATTTGAACTGCTAAGTGTTAAGCTTCTTTAGAAGCAATGCCTTGAGCGGAGGAGCAGGATTTGAGGTGCCCTAAAGTCCTGAGAATTGCAGAAGTTTTTGTTGTTCTGTCCTGTTGTTTTAAATGCTACTGTTGTTTCAGAGGGGAGTGGGAAGAATGGGGAGGAGGCACGCTTTGTGTTTGTAATGAAGATACAGTGATCCTTGGAGCCTCTGTGGGACTTAAACAAAATATGTAGCCAAGGTTTGGGAGTAGCACTTTGTTTTCATTAAGTACTTGTTACTGCTAATTATATTTGATCATTATAAAGAATACAGTTCAATGAAAGAAACAGGGTGTTTAGAAAAATATTTGATTCCCAGAGGAGAACAATTTATCTTTGCACTAGTAAGTGGGCAAAACACTAATTGTGACTGTATGTTTTTCGGTTCATTATTGGTTTTCATGGAGATGTTTTATTCCATTCACGGGGAAAAGTCTTATTTCTGTTTTTAAAATTACAGTAAAGTACTAATTTCATATCATGCTGCTTACATGCATGCTTCAGTTTATTTAACATAAGCAATTATTTTAAAAATGAAACAACATTTGGCAAATGACATTAAACAACAGATTCAAATGTCAATCTGAATCAACATATCTTCTTTCTCTTTGGAGATAGTTTCAGTGTTAACTCTTTCAGCGGATGCTGAAATGTGCTGTGACATCAATGTTTTCCCAAATCAACATATGGCTTTAATTTTAATTTTGCAAGGTAACATTTTGGCAGCGGTCTGAAGGAAATTACTGGAAAATGAAGGCAGATAACTATTCTTGTAACTGAAGCTTATTATTCATGTTGCTTGTATATCACTCTATATAATCATTCTTTTAAGCAATCAAGCTAGAGAACTTTGTTTTTTAAAAAACGTATCCTCTCAACATTAGTTTAGTTTGAGTGAACAACCAAGAGTTCTACAAGTTTAATGGGCAAGGGTATATCTTAAAATAGCTATTATAATCTTAAGAAAAAGGATAATTTAAATATCATGTTTACAGTATGTAAATGTCATGGATGACTCATACTTAAAAGAAAAAAAAATTTCTTTTCTTGCAATCTTAACACGAGAAACAGTATTAAAAAAATAAGCACGTTAATAGTTTTACATGGTATTTTAAAAAGAAGTAATCGTTATCTTTCCATTTCAAACACGTGTCTGTAAATTTTGGAGAATATTTAGTCTATAACTTTATAATATGCTGACTTTAACTATTTTTTTTTCCTTATAACCCTCAAACTCCACAAAATTTACATGTTAATATGTTTGGATAATTATATCTTTTAACTCAGAGAGAAAGGTGAGCCAAAAAAATCATATTTAAAATATAGCTTAGATATGCTTGAGGCTTTGTAGCTATTTTTTCTTTTTACATTATACATCATGTGTTTAAATTCTCTTTAACATATATAAAATTAGATTACACCCGAGAAGACATAAGTTCCCAAGTATATCCAGTAAAAAAGAGACATACCATTATTTTTGGTCTTACAATCTATTCTGTTACTATTATCATTATTAGTATTTCCTATTACCATCACTTAAATATCTTCCAGTGAGAAGTTCTTCCTCCTCTTTTTGTAAAACTGAAATAACTTGACACTTTTGGGTAGAGGAGGAAAACAAATTTCTAGCTTTTTGATAAGTTATGTTAATGTGTATGAAACCTGCATGTTTGAAAATGCTAAATCTATAAGTAATTTTGAATAAAGCACAGAAAAGCAATTGAAGCAGTTTAGTATCTAACTGACAACCTTGATAGCAGCTTTCTGAATGCTGCCATCAAGGCAGAAACACACCCTTGTTAATAGAAACATCATTTAAAACGCTGTGAATCGGCAGCAGCCTGCAGCAGTGGCAGCAAGCAGCCCTGCATTAGCACAGAGGCCTGCCCTGCCCTTGTGCTGCCCATGAGTGACCAGAGAATTCCCAGGGGTACTCTTGAATTTCTGCATTCTCATTTCTTCAGCTGCAAAATATCTGTCACTCACATCCCACCCTGGCCAAAGTGACACCTGTCAGTCTCAAGAACAAGGACACATTATTGTCCGTCTGCCAATTGTGTCAGCAGTGCGAGCAGAGCCATGGTAGGGACGTGCATCTCGATGGTGTATTGTTGAACTCTGTAATGTGTTTTTTGGATGTTTCTTTTAAGGAGGCTAATTTTCAGCATGTTGTTGTTTAACATTCAGAACATGTACTTTTGTGGTCCACTGTACATCATAATGACCGATCTAAAAGAATATTTACAAACAGCTGGCAAAATATATATTTAATAAATGTAGTCATTGCTGTGCAGGGCAATAGGATGTTATTGTCATGAAAGCCCTGTGGCTTTGGTCATAATGGGAAGGCTTCTAGGATACTTTTAGGGCCAAAATCCAAAAGCGTTCCCTCAGATTCACCTTCTTATCTACGTTCCGTGGTGTGTGTGTAGTGTGTGTGTGTGTGTGTGTGTGTGTGTGTGTGTGTGTGTGTGTGAGAGAGAGAGAGAGAGAGAGAGAGAGAGAGAGAGAGAGATCTGTCACCATGTCATATGAAGTTTTACAACATTCTGTTGTTGATGAAATGCAATGTGACAGAATGTAATGTAATGTAACATATCAAAAAATGTAAATAATACACTTTGCTGGATTAGATATCTGCTGTCAATTCCTACAGTAGGGATCTGAACCGAACTTACTGAGGCACACAGAAGCTCCAAGAATGCCAAACTGGCCGTGGTGTTTGAGAACTGGCAACCACCACAGTTCACCGATTTCCCCAATTACTTTGGGGTAGTTTGGCGCGTCTAGAAATGTTCAACAAAAGTTCTCTTGTTGGACACTTCTGGGAAGTAATTTGATTGTTAATTACAAACGCTCAGGGTGATTGCTCCGCATAATTGTTTTACTCTTTCAGCACTCCATTAGAAGCTTATCTGCAAAAGGTTTATTTTTAGATCTTTGATTTTTTTTTAACATCTTCTGTATGTCAAACTGATGCAATATGAATGACCCCTCCAGATAAAAGTCTTTAATCAGCCAGGGTAATCCGGTGCCTCCAGTGAGAGGCAGAAGGGGAAAGATAGTATGACCACATGCATTTTATCTCCAGTAGCATCTATAATCACACAACACACACATACCCACACTCACACACAGGTTTCAAAATTCTGTGTATTTTGAGAACTAAGTTCAGTCATATACTTTAAATTGCTTGAGAATTGTAAACGGCAAAAAGCACATCTCAGAATTAAACCAAAAGCATTCCCCATGCAATTTCTTTTTATTGCCAAGCTTTAGTCTCAGCTCTTAACAATAGATAACACAGAGCAAGTCCACATTGCCTTAAAGGTAAATGGGCAGACAAGCTCATTTGATACTGCATTCCTGAGAATGGAACCTCTTATTTGCCGTCATAGTGATGACTTTTAATTGTCCTAATAAATACGCTTTTAAAAAGCTTCTAAAATGTTCTCTAATAACACACTTTGGTCTTTCGCCATAGAAATGCAGAAATAATTGGAAGTGGCATTGTGTACACTGCCTTCTGGACTGGGCTGAAGGTGAAGGAGAAAGTCTCATGCTATCCTTGTCAGCTGCAAGGGTAATTACTGCTGGCTGAAATTACTCAACATTTGTTTATAAGCTCCCCAGAGCATGCTGTAAATAGATTGTCTGTTATAGTCCAATCACATTAAAACGCTGCTCCTTGCAAACTGCTACCTCCTGTTTTCTGTAAGCTAGACAGAGAGAGCCCGCTGCTCACTTATTGAGCACTGAGCAGGGAAGAGCTACGTTTAATGTGATTGTTTTCATTAGATTCTTCTCTGTCCAAGATCACATTTGTCATTCCTAGAGTCTGAACACTAGCGGGGTACATTACTGTCATTAGGAACCTTTTATTTGCTTTAGGTACATTACTTTCATTAGGAACCTTTTATTTGCTTTACTTGAATTTCTTTATTATTGAAATATGTATGTAATAATTTGGAAGAAAATTTAAAACAATACAGAGGAGTGACCACATGCAGTGCCTTCGACACATGGAATTTGTTTACCTCTATTTAGTTTTGGAAAGTTAATAAAATTCACTAGTTATATCAATTTGATTTTATTTAGCATATGTTTCTAGAGTTTTCTCTATATGCCTAACATATAGGTACTACAAAAAATACTTATTTTGGGGGGGGGCTAAAATTTAGGTGGGGAAAATGACTTGGAAATGTGATAAAATTAAAGAGTAATAAGGTATGTGATGAAATACAAATTTGAAATATTATAAATACCCAAATGAATATTCAAGTTTTAGTGTTTGGAAAATGAGTAGAATTTACTGTTTTGTAAAGATAATAAGGCTTTATAAATAATATTAATGATGTTCCCTTCAAAAGGATCAGAGGCAACCCAGACAGTAGCTATCTCAGCTTTTTGGTGAACTTGGCCTTCCGCTTATCATTTTACACGGGAGGGGCTTTATTGGACTTTATTTCTAGGCTGGCTGTCCTGACAGGTTTTGAGTATAGGAGAGAATAGGAAATTACAAGCCGCTCAACAGAAAGAACCTGGATAGTCACTGAAGCAAATCCTGTCGTAGCCCAAGTTTGCTCTCTAATTGTTTCATAAGCGAGCTCAACTACATTGTTTTTGTTCAAAAGAATTGGGAATAATCCCTGAGTTGTTTTCATTTATAGTTGAAAAAGATTTCCAAAATGGGTGATTATGTCTTTTCAGCAGTCTCCAATAAAAATAGTATTTTAATTCATCAAGAGAATAAACTGCTCTATAAACTTGTCTTGAAAAGGGGCAGATATTGGAAGAAAAATATTGCACAGAAGGGATTATTACTCAGTTGATGGCAAGCCTAGGAACAAGACATACAAATTGTAAATTCATACCTGAAAGGAAAAACAAGAAACAAAAAACTAGTTGTGAAGTGGAGAAAATGTAGATATAATCTTACTTTCCAGGATATATTTATCCCTTTCTTTCCTTTACCCCATTTCAAATTTTTCTCAGGGAAATTATCCTTTTTTTATCTCGTCTGGAATTGATATAGGTTTCAAAAACTCCCATTTCCTATTATGTGCGCCAATGCCACTGGAAAGCAGTATGAGAGATATTTGAGCACCAGAAATGATGATTCAATTACATTTTACAGTAATTCCTGGAAGTACCGTCTTCTAGGCGTTAGTGCAAAAAGAGCAGATGCAGATCAGATTTTGGGTAGGCACGTATATTGCTATAGAAAGCCAGGAATGTTTTACATAGAGAGCTAAATGTACGTGGGGAGGCCAGTGCTGTGTTCATTTCGGGATGTCTGGCTAAATTTATTTTCAAGAGAGAAGTAGAACTAAATAAAATTGTCCTTTAGGGCTGGCATGCATTGTCTTAAACAAGACTGAATCCGTTTGTAATCTATACAACATTTTTACATGCTCCCCATTACTCACTTTATGCCATTAGGAAAGCACTGAATCTTTAAAGAGAAACTTCCTACAGCTAAAAAAGACATTAAGGGGGAAAAATGCTGGGAGCCATAGTGACAGGTACGACTAAGCTTGTATCCTTCGGTTCCCTGGAAACCAGTCAAACACTATCTCATCTTGGAATGGTTGTGTCTGATCCTGTGCTTCAGACATCTTCCTAATAATGGCAACAGCAGAGGTGACTCTCTGCAAATAAGGGCTTGCAGCCACTGGGCATCCATCACATTTCTCCAGAGCAACATTAGACCACCCTAATGGGTACTCCCGTCTTCATTATGATATTAATTCTCTAAATTTCCGAAGTGATTTCATTTGTAATATGACAAAGGCTGGCTGCTCAGGAGACAAACTGTTTTCATCCCCCTCCTGCATGCTCACAAAGGCTTGCTCTCTTCAGTCTTTGGGGGGAAAGGAATTTGATAGCATCAGATCTCGTGTGATACACAGGCTGGCTAACAGCTACACCACCTGCTAGCACGTCATGCCTGGCCATCCGGCCTGAAGCTCTCTAAAGCCGTGGCTGATGAGTGGAACATGGATGTGGGTTTTGGAAAGACACTATGCGAAGAGAAAACAGCGGCAGAATAAAAAACTCGGCATGGAAGCTGAGTGGGATTTGAGGGTAACAGTGGGGTCAGAGAGAGGCTAGGAACAGAATCAATGGCAATAGGGCTGGCTTGGTAAATGCAACAGAGTGGCTTTTCTCCCTTGTGCATTGCAGGCTTTGTTGTGGCTACAAATGTCAAGGCTGCCAACTGTATACAGCCTCCAGAACCTGGTAATTCATTTTCCTTTCAATATGCTAACCTCTGAGGACTTTAATGCAATCTACTACATCAAAATTAGCTTATCTTCTGCAATGTTAACTAGATATAAAACCTAGGGAAAAAATCCAGTTTTGATGAATATTGATAATTTTTCACATACTGATCATTATTGTTTCTAACTGAAATTTGCATCATGGAAAGAATGGCTGAATTGGGTGACAAAGTGCCGAATTTTTGAAAGGTCCAGCATTGGTTAAAATACTGAAGCCGATTAAATTTTTCTCTGTTTTTCTTTTTCTTGCCTTCTGGCAGCCTCTTGCTCTTACTTTAACTGCTGAAACCTATTTTGTTTTAAAAAATTTCTTATTAGAAACTAAATAAATTCTCAAATTTTTAAATAAGGTATTAACTAATCAGTAGTTCCCTATTATTTAAAAACCCAGTTTCCTAATTAGAGATAGCACAGTTAAGTGGTTAATATCAGCAGAAAGTGAATTTGATTCCATTAACAAACTATGAGATCCTATGAAAGTGAATGAAAGAAATTATCTCTCTTCAGTGTATACATTTAAAAGTGAGCTGAGCCCAGCCGGTTTAGTTTAGTGGTTGAGTGTTGACCCATGAACCAAGAGATTGGTTACCAATTTGATGCCCGGTCAGGGCACCTGCCCCAGTTGTGGGCTTGATCCCCAGTAGGGGGCATGCAGGAGGCAGCCCACTGATGTGTTTCTCTCTAATAGATGTTCCTATCTTTATCCCTCACTTTCTCTCTCAAATCAATAAAAACATATTTTTTTTTAAAAAATGAAGGAGCTGAACTGGAGACTCAACTATTTTATGTTATTTCATATTATATGTGTATTAATATCTTAAATATTATTTAATATTAATCTTAACTTTTGTCTGTATGTATTCAAACACCTAGTGTCCATGCAAGATGCATTTAGGCCACATTTCATTATTTCACATTTTTTCTTGTTAATCCTTACCTGAGGATATTTTTTCCATTGCTTTTCAGAGAGTAGAAGGAAGGGAGGTGGGGAGAGAGAGAGAGAGAGAGAGAGAGAGAGAGAGAGAGAGAGATCAATTAGGTGCCTCCCACACATGCCCAACTGGGGGTTGGGAGTGAACCTGCAACCCAGGTATGTGCCCTGGACTGGAAATCAAACCCGAGACCCTTGGTGGATGGGCCGATGCTCTAACACTCACTGAGCAACACTGGCCAAGGCTCATTATTATAAATTTTAATTGACTGTTCATATTATTGACCTAAAATTTCAGGATATTGACACAGCTCAGAATCTGTGGGCCGTTATTAGATTTAGAAAAAATTGTATAGGTTAATACTTGAATGCATTTTATTTATTTATTTATTTATTTATTTATTTATTTATTTAATATATCTTTATTGATTTCAGAGATAAAAGGAGAGGGAGGGAGGAAGAGAGAGAGAAAGAGATAGAAAACTCAATGATGAGAGATAATCATTGATCAGCTGCCTCCTGCACACCCCCTACTGGGGATCGAGCCCTCAACCCAGCCATGTGCCCTTGATAGAAATCAAACCCGGGACCCTTCAGTCCGCCGCAGGCTGACACTCTATCCACTGAGCCAAACCAGCGAGGGCTGAGTGCATTTATTTTAGATTGTATTATTAATGGAATATAACCATATGCATTATATATGTTGCTGTTAGAAATATCAAAATAAAGATGTACAGATTTTTAACAAAGGAAAGCAATTATTTGTGAGTAATAAGTGTTGCCCCTCTTGAAAACACAAATTCTTCAAAAAAAGGTTTTTTGGAGCAAGAGAACACTATTGGATATTTCATCTCTCATCCATCTTATTTTTCAATTTAAGATACCATCTTATACATTTTTCACAGTTTTGTTGTTGTTGTTGTTAATCCTCACTCAAGGATATTTTTCCATTGATTTTTTATGGTGAGTGGAAGAGAGAGGGAAGACAGAGAGAAACATCGATATGAGAAAAACACATTGATTGGTTGCCTTCTGCAGGAGCCTTGAACAGGGCCTGGGCAGGGGAGGAGCCTGCAACCAAGGTACATGCCCTTGGCCGGAATCGAACCCGGGACCCTTTGGTCAGCAGGCCAATGCTCTATCCACTCAGTTAAGCTGGCTAGGGCTACAGTTTTTGTTTTTGCTATTTTGTTTTTAAAAATATATTCAAAACAAAGCTTTGTTTATTTAATCTCAATATTCTGCAAATGTTACAATGCTTCCCTTAAATATAAGAACAAGTTGAAAGCTTTTTTTGACAATTCAATTTCTAGAATAAATCTTTTTTCAGTTGGAAGGTTTTGCTTCTCAAGATGTACAGAGGATAAAGAGTATACACTAAATATTTTATATGAATCTTATGAACATTTGCAAAATCTGTGTCCAGACCATTCTGAAATTAGCAGTATCTACTTTGAAGTGGCCTTTGTATACACCTGCCAGGCACCTTTGGCTTCACTGCTGCTAGGAACTTCTTGGAGTCCTATTCCCACACTAGTGTCTTCTGCAGCAGTGGAGTTCCAGAATCCCCTGCCATGATGGTCGCTTAGAGTCTGGTGGTGTGACATCGGGGGGGGGGGGGGGGAAGCACAGCATGGAGATTCCTGAAAGCTACAAGATTGCCATTGTGGGAGAGATCTTCTTGGAGTTTCAAGTTGGAACAAAAGAACTGAGTCATTGTTCAATCACCAGGATTTTTATTGAGAGCCTACTATGTGCAAGATAGAAGGCACATTTCCTTGGAATCTCTTCCCCCAGATATCTATCTCCTTCAGCTCCAAATGTCCTCTTTGGAATATAGTATGTTTCACTTTCTTCAAATGACTGAGATTGTACAGGTTTGTAACATCCTCCTAAGGCTGTGCTATTTGATTAGTTCTGGATAGGTGACATTTTACTGCAATGTAAATAAAATATAAACAAATAGAGGATGATTAGGCCTTTGACATCTGACTGAAACCCTGAATGCAATGTAAGTTCTTTAATGTATTATAGAACTGTACACTTGAAACATATTAATGAATGTCACCCAATAAATTTAATTTTTAAAAGTAAGCTCTTTGAGATCAAGGATCATTTCTTAATTGCTTTTTCATTATCTATTCTTAGTTTATAACAGGCATATATATATATATATATATATATATATAAATGGACTCTACATCAAGATTCATAACAAATACATTTATGCTAGTTTATAGTGTAGAAATTTAAACTAATTTTTTGAACAATTTATGTCTTTAATGGGGCTATTGCAAAGAGAAATTGCATGCTGTTGTGTTGATAATATTATATATAACATATTTTAATGACATCTTGTATGCTAATAGGAAAATTTAATGATTACTAAATGAATTTTAGGCAAAAGCAAATAAATATCTAAATTATTTTAGGTTACTTTTGAAAATAAAAATAATTTGAAGAACTGTTTAAAATTATTTCTATATTAATGTTTTTATGTCTGACTATCAACTAATATATTTTAAGATAGTCATAGAAATGTTTTTTACTTGAAGATAAGATGGGAAAAGAAATTACCACTGACTGTTCTTGCAGTGGTAAAACAGAGATATACACAAGGCTGAGAATCAGAATGGATTTATAAGCCTAGTAATTCTGCTTAATCTTAGCTAGCTAGCAGATGTTTGGGTTCCTCTTTCTCATGATTGCCATCTGCAAAGATCCACAACAGGGTTTATATTCTACTCTAATGACTGTTGTTTCTTAAAACATCATCTTTCCAATCCACCAGGCCTCAATAGGGCCTTCAAAAGTATTTGTGAAAGTCCTAAATTAGTCTAGCCCTTCATATTCACATAGTAGGGCTCAGGGTGTTTAGCATGCAGAGGTAGTCTCATGTTAATATAGAGAAAATTAGCCTCCCTGATAGAACATGCTTTCATATTCCTGTAACCAAGGTGGACATACTAAGGAAATGTTGAACTCTTTGAAGTCATTGGGTATTAGCCCAAAACATAGGAAATAAAAAGTCTCAATAGTAGTTTTTAAAAAATGTAAATTCACTAGTACAGTGTGGTTTATAGACTTTAAGTGAGTTGGTCTAAACATTAGGAACCCTTAGATTCTAGCTTGATCAATAAATGGCTCTGTGTTCTTGGACAAGCCCCTCAGCCCCTCAGAACTTTAGTTTTCTTGTTCATGAGAAGGAATGGATGTAAATAATTTCTAGGAATCTTTAAAATTATAAAATGGTTGCTTTTAACAACAAAAACAAATTATGCTTCTTTAATTACTCATTTACAACCACTACTTACTATTTTAAAAAAATAAGTAGAATGTTCATTAATTCTATTATTTAAAACTGTTTGCAAAAGAAATGTGGTTCTATTTTCACATAACCATGCTATTATCTGTTAGCCATTATTTTTGCTATTTAAAGTAACCTTGGCATTTTTGGTAAGTTTTCTGTAAGTAGTTTTTTTTTTCCCAATAGATATTTTCTCCCAGAATAGCAAATTCCTATTATCATTATTTCAGGGATAACAGAAGCATCAAATCAAGTTGTAATAGTGAAAGAAGAGTTTGGACATTACTGATTTTATCCCCACTTGCCATTTTTTAAAAAAGTGTAAAAAATACTAACAGAATTAAAACCACTGGCAATTTTTTGCTATCCTCAGCTGAGAAAAACTAAAAGAGTGTGCTACAGGTAGAAGCTCTCCCCGTTATAAAGACAGAGCTCTCTCTAAGAGAAGGCACATTTTCTTGGAAATCTCTGTCCCCTGATATCTATCTCCTTGCCCTTTTACCCAGGCGATGCACTACGATGTCACCTTCCCAGAGAGAATCTTAATTCCTTGTTGAAAATAGTGTCCCCTGTCACACTGGGTTTCATTTCTCAGCTGTATTTGTCTTTACGTAACAATTATCCCCACCTGCAATGCATTTGTTTATTGTCGATGACAAGCATGGAAGTTCTATGAGAGCAGGCATGATGGAGCGCCAGCAGACACTGCCCTGTCGCCAGTGCCCAGGACAGTGCTTGGAATGTACAAGCAGCTCAACAAACACTGAATGGATGAATGAATGAATGAGTGAATGAATGCCTTTGAAAACTTAGTGCTAAATAGAATCAGGCAAGTGAAGGAATAGAGCAGTGTGGCATAAAGAAGAGCATGGAGTAACCAATATTTCTTGCATGAGGGAAAGCCTGGGCTCTAGGGTAAGACTCATCAATGCAGACAGTTACAGGGACCAAGAAGTTAATTGTAAATATGCTGTTAAAACAATAGGGTGTGATAAGAACTGTTGCGAACTGAAAAATGCATCCATATCTAAAGAAATTCACAAGCTTCACATCCCTGGAAGCCAAAACAAACAACGTTATGGGCTACAATTGGCTCTTGGGCCACGTGCTTATAATGTGTGCTAGGTAACTTTTGTGGAACAGTGCAAGTGGGAATGACCTTGTACTCTATTATGAAGGAGACAAAATGTAAACCAAAATAAATAAAACCTAAAATGGAAGCCACCTGGAAATTTGAATAGCTATTGATGTGGAAGGTCACCAGAAAACAGAGCCCCTGGATATGAGCCCAACAGTGACATCAGGGCGTTTATCAATAATTAACTTGAGATTTCCAGGAGAACAATGGTTAGTGTGATTCTAAGTATTCACTAAAAATCAGTGTTTCTCAAGCAATGCATCCCTTGCTTCTAGAGGAAAGCTTCTTTGTCTATAATCATATCCTTTTCAGAAAATGAGATCATTACAGAAATCATATTTCCGACATTTCTTTTTAAAGCAAAAATAACTAATTTGCACATTCTAATTGCCATCTATTCTTTTGTTGATAGCTTTATTGAAGTCTTTGTATGCCTTCTAGAAATGTTTGCCAAGAGAGCTATCTGGAAAATAAAACATGCAGGTAAATAGAATTTAAATTACAGAAAAGTTTTTATTCAAAGAGACATGATTTATTCCAGAAAGCCGTGCTGACTTCAGGGCATTGAGTACATACACTATGACGCGCTATACCTGAGGCACTTTAAAACCTGGGCTTTCTTCTGCTTGGTATAATTGCTCTACTTCAGCTTACCGAGTAGTTGCTTAGATATCTAGTTTTCCTTGTCTCCAGATCTAGCTTAGCTTCAGAGATAATTCTAGCATACTAATACATAGAGAGAGTGAGGTCACCTTAGTACAAGAAACAGCTCTGCTTAGCTCTCTCAATATTTTGCATTTCTTGAGTCTTCTTAATGTCTACCATAGCAGTTTATATGAAAACTAGGCTTGCAGGTCGATGTGGAGGCAGCCTGCCCCCAATCCTCTGCCTACTTCCAAGAACTTGTAGTGATCAGTCAGTGGGATGGAACTGGGTATGGAGTTGTCTTCTGTCTCTATTTTCATTCCTTGACAACCATCTTGTTCTTGGGTTGGAAATGCATATCTTCTTAGATGTTCCTAACCAAACACTAATAAACATAGTCAAGAAAGGGGGAGTTGGACTCAATATATATAAATTAAATCGATATTTCAATTTAATTGGGTAGGCACTTATTGAAGGCCGTCCATGTTCTAGACCTTGGGCTTGGCTCCTGCTTCGAAGGGATTTATAGTCTAGAGAGGGAGATGACGGGCCTCTGAGGCCATTGCATGCATAGTGGTACAAAGGACCACCAGGACAGACATGCCAATGGGAACATCATAGTTGGCCATTAGGCCAGGCTCTTTTGTCTTAGATGTATAGAGTCTTGTATCAGTATGTTATATTTCCTTTTTTTTAATCTAAAAAAATTTCAGATTTTTAGCAGTGAACCCATCCTAAATTCCCATTTAAATCTTGACAAGAAGGAAAAGAATGGCCAAAGATGCAAGATAGTTTCTACCTGGATGTGGTAATCAGAAAGGGTGAGTTTTGTGGTATTCCTCAAGCTTTATTTGTCCCTGAGGAATAGTAAATTCCAGGGGATGGCCTCATTCCCCAGAGTTCAAACCTGGAAACTATTAACAGAAGTGCTGATCTTAGCTGTTGGGAGAAAAGGGTGTATCTCAGGCACTAAATATAGATTTACAGAGCTCCCACCAAATGATGTTCTGCAGGAGCAAAGACAAGCGGCAGATATCTGGGGAAGGAAAGTGAAGACTGAGGGAAGCCATTGTAAATGGTGCATGTTTTACATTATGCACAACTGAGCACGTGACAAGTACGTATGTAGTCAAAGTAAAAAAATGCATCATTGCCAACTGGGTACACAGTCCCCTCTCAACACAATTGAAACAGAGTTTCTAATGTATCCATGATGTGGGCCAATTGATATATACCTGGAGTCCTGTCAGTAGGAAATATGAATGTGCATAAATCTCTTAAATTCAGTGTTCAAGGTGGGTGGGATCAGCTATTCAACCTTCCCTTTTCTCCTCCTCCTTGCTTCTCCTTTTCTTCCCCCCACCTCCTCCCTTTGTAAATTTATGATTGAGAAATTATTCAAACTGCTTCAAGCTCCGTCATTTCTGCATGAGTGCTTGATGCTTGTTCTTAGATCTTCATCTTGTTACTGGGTCTAGAAGCAGAGGTATAGCATTACATTAAAACACTTTACTGCAAAAAAAAAAAAAAAAACACTTTACTGCATTGTGTCTGTTGGCTTGGTTAACTTCTGTGTGGCAAAACCAAACCAAATTCTGAAATGATTCACTGGATCTTTTTTGCCAACATTAAAAAGAAAAAAATTATGAGTTAAGCAAATGCTACATTAAAAATACGGAGCTTCGTGGTTTGACATTAAAAACTTTAATTACAATTTTGTTTAAATTACTAAAATATCAGCTGTAGGGGTACTTCTGCACACAGCTGATGTTAATGGAGATTAAATAATACTGCTTAGTTAATGTTTCTTATCTTGTCTTCTTTTTAATGTTTAGGTACTCCACTTGTCTATTCCCCAATTAATGCTTACAACTTGCCCTGTCGTCTTGCATTATATATTATAATGTATATGTTACAGTTAGTCTTTGCTATGTAATCTTCAGTATCATGTAATACAAGGGCAATTACCTCACCTCCATGTATAGCATTAGAAAGATCCTTGAATATATTGCTTCTCTCTATCTCCGTGTTGCCCACATTTGCACAAGCTTGTAGAGAGATAACTGACTTTTCTCTGTGGCAACAAGAGGATGATTAACCAGTTAGACTGCTTCCATGCCTAAGTTTTTCTCTGGCACTGAATGAAAGGGGTCGCTGTAGTAGATTAGTGAGGTAGTTTGTATAATGCAGATAGCTATTAAAATTGTCATATATAGTATATGTCATCAACACCCTGTCACTTAACTACCTTTGTGGACATCTGTAGGAGCACATAATATACGTCTGAATTCTGGGCAAAACTATAAACTTGGTTACGTTTCCAAATGTATTATATATAAGATTAAAACCCTCAAAGTTTAAAATGACGGGCTTGTTGTCAAATGCACTGTACTTTTTATTCTAAAGGATCAAAAGGCTTTTGTCTTCCTACGTCTTCATGAAAACTCCTAGTGGTTTTAAGAGCAGCATCATGCTGGTGAGACCTCTCCTACCTCTGGGGTGTCCTGCCGTGCTCTCCATCTGGATGGAATAGGAAAAAGAAGTAGAACAAAGTTTTTTTGGTTGTTTGTTAAAAGTCACCAGAGGCTTATTTGTGTGTGTGTTTAATTTTTACAGCTTTGTTGTGGTTGGTCTTTTGCAATTATACCTGTGAGCTTACATGGTGAATAATAAATTATGGGAGTAATGTACAAAAACTCTAGAGAACGGCTTCCTGACTAAATGGCCACTTGTGACAAGTCTGAATTTGCTTTCTGTGTTTGGAAAGATGCTATTGCTCTCCTGGGAGTTCTCCTATTGGCAGGTCACTAGCAGGCCTTTCCAGGGAATGGCGTCACCCGTGACAACTCAGAAAGAGAGGGCTGCATTCCCCAGATGTACCCTCTAAGACTGCATGAGGTTTAGAGCCTCCAAGAGTCAAGGTTATAAAGTATCAGCTGGGGGTGGGCAGCTTTATAGAGAAAAGTGCACACCAATATTCTTAATTACCCCTACCCAAAACAGCAACTCAATGAAAATTACGACATAGGTACACTAAAATCTAAATTATCTATTTTGATGCAGGGGTACATTTGTTAAAAGCCATTGTATTAAACACAGGTGACATTCTGTCAATTGGCAATGGTATATTAGATTTATTATTTAAATTATGTTGCATTTAGGCTAATATTAGAATCTCAGTAGTTTACGTTTCCTATGCAAGCAACAATAAAGGGCTAAAGGCTCAGAGGTGCATTAGGAGGCAAATGAAAGCCACTCCGATAGCAATCATTTTTAACAGATAAGCCACGAAGTAGATACTTTACACCTTGGTGATCAGTAGATCACTATAAATATCTGTAGGTGGTTGTGCGTAGCATTCATGCTTACATGTACATAGCTAACAGGCTGATTCCTGAAAAGGACTGTCAACAGATGAGTGGTGTTGAGGTAAGATCATGTTGCCTGGTGCCAGAGGACTTAGATTTGAACCCACTTCTGATCTTACCAGTTTTTTCACATTGAAGAAGCCTTAAAAGTTCCTAAACATCAATTTCTCTGTCCATAATATTGAGTAGTATACTTGCGCTCCTTATAGAATGTGTTTTGTATTATTAAAGTTAGGCAAGGGTGATTCCGCAGATGGGTAAGACACAGGTTTAGGCCATAAGGAGATCAGGGGGTGAGTGAGCAGAGAGCAGACCAGTAAACGTGCACTAGTGCAGCAACTTTAAGTGGTTGTATGAAATACCTTTATGTTATATTTCTTACTGTACAATGAAATCATGTATAATTAATTTTGAACCACCAGAAAGTAGGTTAGGCCTAGGCCATAACATGCACATGAAGCATTTTTTGTGTGAAATATATGATTTTTAAGTCACTCAGCACAAACAAAGTTGTAGCCTAGAACAGGAAAACTTAGAACCAAGTACTGTGTGTATGTTTCTGGGTCAGCCCCAACTTTACAAGTAGGCAGAGGAGGTGACTTAATGAGCCCCTATTTCTAATATGCCTAGCACAGTGCCTGGAGTGAAGTTCACTAAACAGACATATTATATGTACTATGACAGGGTGAGTGGCAGCCATTAGAGCATTCATGCACTCAAAATATTACCCTCAGCGATCTGTCTTAGTTATTGGTTGGTTGAGACTCCTACCATTAGACTTTCACTCTGACAACTAGGAAATTGCATCCCTGGAACTCTTCCCTGAAAGGTTGATGTCCCTGGGGAAAGATAAAACTTATAAACTAGGGTGAATCCCTAACACTATAGTGTAAATTAGTTTCTAACATTAGCAAACTTAACATCAGAACACGACAGGGCATGAAATAAAGTAGGAAAGCCTAATCAGAAAAGAAGAAGGAAGGCAAGGTCTGCAGTCTGGAGCCCTGTTAGCGAGAGCCTGAAGCATTTTGGTGGGCCCTAGGGTGGCATGGGGTTCTCTCTTAAGCTGAGATTGATGTGACACTATTGCCTCTCTGAGCTCAGCATTTGGGAGGTTCTGCTGCAAAGTGGTGCGAGGACCCTGACTGTAATCGTCACCTAGCTGTGGACCAGTCCTGGTTATTTCTGCAAATCTGCCGAGAAGGTAGAGTGACAGTAGACAGGCTTGTGTTGAACTCACTCCCTCCACCATAAGAATCGAGAAAGAAGCTTAAGAATACAACAAAATGGGAATTTTGATGGGGACCAAAATGGCCACATCTGTACATTTGCTTCCCTGTTCCTAAGTTAGCAGAAGCCATTAACCACTGAGCTGGGAGAGTTGGTATGGGGCAGGAAGCAAATAAGAGAACTAGAGACACTTCGATTGCCTACTTCCCCTTCCAGCTTGGGTGTCACTCATTTAAACATTCTTGCAGAGGAAGAGCTGTCAGGCTAACCCTTCCAAGGGAAATGCTAAACAAAAATATCAGTGTGTACCTTAAATATTGCATGGAAGTCAAACACTGGTCGTCAAGATCGTTAAGCAAGGCTGAAGGACGAAATTCCAAAAGCCATAGGTAGAGATGAATCCTGCACAATTCATGTAAGATTCAGCAGCTTGTGGTGTTGTTTTTTTTCAGCGCTAGAGAATAATCCACTTTATTAGCGTGTTTGCAGCAGACATGGATGGCATACATTGCATATTATAATTTGCCATGGAGATTTTACCGTTCCAATTAAGTGTCTGTTTAGTTAGCACAAATTTGCAGCGAGCTATCCTTCTAAGGCCTGGTGGTATTTCATGGTACGTCAGTCAATAACCCATGTCCCCAGCCTAATTGCCAAGGGGCTATTTCCTGACTTCTAGCCAGAGGTTGGCCTTGGGAAGTATAAAGTTATGTTTGTTAAATGCAAGCCTCACGATCTCGGGAAGGCATTAGCAATAATCTTCCTGCCCATTGCACAAATTTCTCCCTGTAAATGCCAGTGATCATGGTGTAGACAAGCATGTGCTCCACTCCCAGGATTTTTCTTGAAAACTAAACTTCTTGTGAGTTTCCAAAGCCTTGCTCTCTTTTTTAATGTTCACATTATGTTAAGGTAAGTGGAATTAGAAATAGAAATAAATTAGTTTAATCATACATGAAGTATTATTTTTCATAAATACTTTAGTCATTTTTACATGTAACAATGAAAAAATGAACATATTAATTTGCTGTCAGATTGAAAAATTCTAAAAAATATTAATTTTTATAAACACTTGTCGATGTTATTTAGAAATAAGTCTTTGTTAGATTACTCAGCTCTGGATCTAGAGTTGAATAAGTTTTCTGTAACATTGCTTATTGTAAAGAGAAAGATATTCCTGTTGTGCATGTGCCCACATTCGCATGCAAACACATGCATTTTATAGTTTTTGAAAATAAAGTGTAAATGTATCTAATTCACCTCCCAATACTGTATATCAGTGTAAGAAAGGCATGGATTTTATGTGAGTAAATTTATTTTTATTATGATAAAATAATCAAAATTATTGCTAAGAAAGTTTCCCGATATTTACAAGAGCTTAAAGGTAGAAATTAAGGATATAGCCATACACCCTAGTGATAGAAGAAGAGAAATGAGATATCAGGGTATAGAGCAGTCACCTTTAAATCCCACCCACCAGTGTTTTCAGTGTTAAGCAGCCAGGGAGAGGAGAGCAGTCTTGTCAAAAGGGCCATTTGTAAATCACAAAATGTAAGGGTTAGAAGGCACTACATTTTATAATCTAGTCTCATCTACCACTGAATTCAGAAATCCTTTCTATTATAATCATGACTTTGACTATTCCTTAAGAAAGTATGATTGGTCTGGCTGGTGTGGCTCAATGGTTGACTGTCGACCTATGAACCAGGAGGTCACTGTTCTATTCCAGGTTAGGGCACATGCCCAGGTTGTGAGCTCAGTCCCTGGTAGGGGGCATGTGGGAGGCAGCCAATGATTCTCTCTCATCATTAATGTTTCTCTCTCTCTCTCTCTCTCTCTCTCTCTCTCTCTCTCTCTCTCTCTCCCCCCCTCTCTCTCCCTTTCTCTCTGAAATCAATAAAAATATATTAAAAAAAGAAAGTGTGATTGGCCCATAAGATTGTTAATTTTAGTACTGGATGTCAGTAATGTTTATATAATTCTTCTGCCAGAAAATTTTAATTTCTCCCTAGTGTTTTTCTCCAATTCTTTCTTTTATTAGAAGTCACCCCTCACTCCCACCCCAACACATTTGCCTTTGGGCTGGGTTTATGGCTATGTATCTAGAGACCACATTTCCAAATTTCTCTAACAGTTAGCTGTAGCCATGTAATTAAGTTTGGGGCAATGGGATCTGAGCTAAAGTAATATGTGGAACTTCCAGGTCATCTGTTTAAAGACAAAACCGTTTGTGCTGAATTTCCTGGTAGTAGGCACATGGCGGCAACTTTAGATTTAGAGATGGAGCTGTGTATTGATGATGACTGAGTTGATTGTCAAGTTTTAATACCTGGATCACATCATAGAGCAAAACTTTCTACCTATCCCAGACCACATCCCTGTCACTCACCATTCCATCTTATTTAATTTCACTGTATTTTAGGGTTTCTTT
Source organism: Myotis daubentonii (assembly GCF_963259705.1). Lineage (NCBI taxonomy): Eukaryota > Metazoa > Chordata > Mammalia > Chiroptera > Vespertilionidae > Myotis > Myotis daubentonii. The sequence goes on from NC_081846.1 coordinate 53,160,100, forward strand.
GTTAGGCAATTTAGTCTAACCGTGGCTCGTGAGTCACATGCGGCTCCTTGGCCCCTTGAATGTGGCTCTTCCACAAAATATCACGTGCAGGTGCACACGTACAGTGCGATTGAAACTTCGTGGCCCATGCGCAGAAGTCGGTATTTTGTGGAAGAGCCACATTCAAGGGGCCAAAGAGCCGCACATGGCTCACAAGCCGGCGTTTGCCGACCACTGGTCTAGACCCCAACTCATACATCTACTTGTGACAAAATATGCCCCTCTTAATTTCTAGTGTTTCAAAGATCTCTAGAATTGTACAGAATTAATACACTTCCTCTTTAATATAAAATTGCTCTGACTCTTGAGGGATAATAACTATCTGCTGCACATTTATTTATTTTCTTCTTTTCTAAGTCTTCCTCAGACTTTACTCATTCCTCAAAGGGCTGGAAGTTACCTTCCTTAATGTGGACACCATATCTTCCTCGTGTATCCTTGGCTTGCTGCTCTGTCACATTCTCATATTCTTTTCACATGAAGAAAAGTCTCTGGTCTCCCGTGTAATAGTCTCCTGCGTCATACCTACATTTATTGATTTTAACCCCTTATTTCAGCAAGCTGAGATAATTGAAAGAGTCCAGGCTTTAATAAGACCAATAGTAAATATGCACAAGTTGTTTGAATGTCTTCCAATAACTTGAAATTGTTATACTTATGTATCAAAAATGAAATGCTTGGGGTTTAAAATATTGAATATTCCTGCTCCCACTTTTTCTAATGAATACCCAGTGTCAGCTACTATTAGCATTTTACATGTATTAGGTCCCATATTATACACAACAACCCTATTATTTTTATATTTTTCTGATAAGTAAATGAGTCTTGGAGGGAAAGGAGGAGTTGTCTACACAGGTGGAAAAAAATAGCATAGCCAAGTGCAAACCCAAGTTGGTATGACACCTAAGCTTAATTTGCCACTAGACTCTATTTCCATTTGATGGGCTTCACTTTACGCAAAGTATAGGCGTATGCCTTATGAGAGGTTCTATGTTTGGAAAAGACAAGGCATATACTTAGCTTTTGTCAAAATGCATACACTTTTCTTTGTCTATTTTGGTAATGGTTTTAACCCAAAAGCAAGGGAAGGAAAACATTCAAATAATTAGGAAAACCAGATCTATCTACACGCTTAGACCTGCTTTATACACAAAGCTTGGTTCTTCTAACTACACCAAAAATGGGGGATGTATTCTACTTTGAGACTTTTTACAACACACTTCCCAGAATTGAATTTGATACTAAAAATGAAGGTCTGGTTTCTTCTGCTGATGATTTCAATTTTTTAATCCAGCTAGTAAGATATTACTATGGTTCTTGGATTAAAGTTGCTTATCTAGATGAGAATGTGCTTTGCTTGATGTCTCCCTTCTTTGATGAGTTAGTTGGCTATGAGGTCTCTACACATCCAAGAATGCTTGACCTCCTTTAGGATTGATGCAAAGCATGGTAATTTGTGTTTAGAGTTCCCCATCTCCACATCAAGATAATTTCCCCGTGTTCTGTAAGTCTGATCACCTCCCTTTCATGTGAGCCATACTGCCATTTTCATGTTCTTCTCTCCTAAAAAATCAAGAAAGTAAAATGCAAACCAAGGAATGATGCATGTTTTGTTTGGGAAATTTATATGTTGGGGATTTTAAAAACCTTATATTATCTTGTAAAAATGGAAGTTGTTACTGAATGATGACAAAGAAAAATATCAAGTTCAGAAAGAGTTTACTAATTATCTATTTCAACCTCCTTATTTTATAAATGAGAAAATCAGATTTCAGAAAGCTTAAGTGACTTGTTCAATTTCACATTTCTAGGGAGACACATTTGAGTAAGAAGACTGCTGGCATATTCCTCAAACTATACCACGTGATCCACTGTTTGTTTGTTTTTAAAACATGTGTATTTATTATTTAGCCCTAGGCCACATATCCTTTTTAATTATAGATGTGTCTAGTGATGGATGGACATTATTTAAATCTTGTTTATGCTTTTGTCTTCTGTCTCTGAATGACAGTGAGTACAATTAATAATAATCCTATGTAATAAAGGGTAATATGCAAGTTGACCCTAATGGTGGAACGGCAAGAATGACCACTCAACCAGTTACTATGAGGCACACTGACCACCTCTAGTTCCCTTTCCCTGGCTGGCAGGTTCTGATCACCTGATGGCTAATGGGGAACCAGGGGTGGGTGGTGGCAGGCGGCGGGGCCAGCTGCGGGCAGCCAGGGAAGATGGCCCTGATTGCAGGCCAGGCCTAGGGACCATACCCATGCATGAATTTCATGCGCCAGGCCTCTAGTAGTAATAATAATGGTACCAGAGAATATTTATTGAACACTTACTATAAGTTAGACACTATTATAAGTGCTTCACATTACCAAATTACTTGATCTTCAAAAAATCTTCATGAGATTCATAAAATTACTAAAATTGTCTTTCTCATTTATAAATGAGGAAATGAAGATCCAGGGACTTGTCTAAAGTCACACATCCGCTAACTGGTAAAATCTAGAACTCAAGATTTGGAATCTGGCTTTAGGATCTGTGCTCTAAACCAGTACACTAAGTTATCTCTGATAGAGAACGTTCAACCTAGTTTTTCAACAATGGATCAACTGTGTGTGTGTCTGTATAATACATGTGTGTTATCCATAATCTATGCCGTATTATGTTAATATATGCACAATGTACTCTTTCTGTATGTGAGCTACAAATAGTTTTGAGAAAGAAAATTGACTTATGGTTTCTTATATGTATATCAATAAGATTAATTTCCTGGCTTCATAATTTGTTAAGATAATTGAATAACACAGCAAGAGGCTAAAATACTTTATTATATAATGATTATAATTGAAATACAATTATTAAACTTTCATAATCATTTATCTATTTTAAAAGAACTACCTTATGTGTTTTACACAGTGTTTGCTTATTTAAACTTCCAATCCATAAACCAGATGACAGGCAAGAAAACCCAAGACAGAAAGTTATGAAAATTAGTGTATTCTTTAGATTCTCCTAGACCACACTATATACCATTTTACTGATTGATTGATTGATTTTAGAGAGAGGAAGGGCGAGAGGGAAACATCAATTTGTTGTTCCATTTATTTATGCATTCATTGGCTGCTTCTTGTAGGTGCCCTGACCAGAGATATAACCCACAAACTTGGCATATCAGCACAATGCTCTAACCAACTGAGCTACCAGGTCAAGGCTAATACATACCAGCATCTGTAACAACTGGAATGACCGATGACTGCTCGCTATGATACCAACTGTGGCCAGCGAACTGGCCTGATCAGGGTGGGGCTGGCCGGCCAACCTCCTGCGGCCCCTTCCCCTGGCCAGCAATTCCCTGATCAGCCTGCCCAACCACAATAGGCCCACAGCCCCTCACTCAGGCCAGCTCCACATCTGATAGCAGCCTCTACCCCAATAGGGGGTGGGACTGGACCAATAGGGGGTGGGGCTGGACCAATAGGGGGTGGGGCTGGCAGGCCAACTCCCACAGCCCCTCCTCCTGGCCAGCCACACCCCTGATTGACCTGCACCCCAATAGGAGGAGGGCTGGTCAGCCAACCTTCTGCAGCTCCTCCTCCCTGGCCAGCCCCACCCCTGATGGGCCCCCACCACCCTGATTGGCTCACAGCCCAACCACCAGGCTGGGTCCAACCCTAATTGCCCCCCCCCCATCAGAGGCAGGACCGGCTGGCCAGCCACCCATGGCCCCTCCCCTAGGCTGCTGGCCCCTGGTCGACACCCCCCATACTATTCTGGAGTGGGGCCCACCAGCCAATCACCTGCAGATCCTCCCGATCCAGCCCTGATGGGGCCCAGATCAGGACAGGCCAGCTGGCTAACCTCCTGCCATCTCCTCCTCCCACAGGCCCAGCGCTGATCTGCCCCAATTGGGGCCGGGCCGGCTGGACCCCCCCCTGCACAAATTCATGCACTGGGCCTTTAGTTTTTTAAGTAGAAAAAGAAGGTACACATGATGGTTTTGGTGAAGAAGGTAAAAGGGGCATTTTGTTACCTTTACCTCCATGTCACCAATATTCTCACAGGCTACCACTCATCAATCTCCCATTTGAATCTTCTAGGCTTGTTTTTAAAAACAGTCTATTCTTCCTTTCAAACTGAAATGTTAAATCTATAGGAGGAACTAGGATTTGAGCAGTGTTCCCTCTTGCCTCCAAGACCATCACAGTAAATCTAAGTCTGACTATTGTATCCTTGAAGTAGTGTTATAAACATACTAGAGGCCTGGTGCATGAAAATTCATGCACTGGGGGGGGGGGCGGAATCCCTCAGCCCAACCTGCCCCCTCTCACAGTCCAGGAGCCCTCATAGGATGTCCTACTGACAGCTTAGGCCTGCTCCCCGCGGGGAGCGGGCCGAAGCCACTGTCTGGCCTCCCTCTGCAGGAGGCGACCAGGCCAATCAGGGGAAGGCACTGCTCCCATCACCCTGCTGCTGCTGCCACTGCCTCCATGGCCCTTGCAGCAGCCATGGCTGCCGGCCCTCCTCGGCCCTCGCAGCCACTGGGGCTCTGTCTGGAAGGACATTCGGAGGACATCTGGTCTATCTGGTCTAATTAGCATATTACCCTTTTATTAGTATAGATAACCAAGAAGTTTGTGTGTACCTATTTTAAACTTATTTTACAGTTTATAACTGATTTCTATTTAGACTGCAGACACATATAACCTACTTATTATTAAATAAAGTCTTTATATTTTATTGTTCAAGCATTTGTATATTTTAAAAATATGATCACATGTCCAACGTATTAAGAAAATAAATACCTAATGCAATATGAATCTTGGCATATTTAGGAAGTTATTAAGTATCTAGGAATTGGCTGCTCTTATAATAACTTCTTGTGATTAAATTTAAACAGCAAGATTTTATATAATTGATTTTATACTCAAGGATGGTCAAATTCTGAATACTCCTTATAAACGTACAAAATAAACATATTTTTTCAATAGTAAAAAGGGAGAATTGGATTTTAGAGGAAAAATTAGACACTGGTTGTCAGTTCATTTTAGCCTAGCACTTTCATTTCTTATAAAAAATTCAAAATATGCCCATGAATTCAGAAATATCAAATAAAGTTCAAACTGTTTAAACTTAATTTGCATCATATTACATCAGATCAAATTTCTAGTTATTTTTTCAATCAACATTTATAATATGTCTGTATTTTAATAAAGATCCAAGAAATAGAATGAAGCTTTGGTTTTAGTATAAATGTATTGCCTGTATTTATTATAAATATGAGCCTAGCAGACATTTAGCATAGATTTATTTCAGTCAAACCAATGTCACTGTATTGATATTCTTTTTCTAATTGAGAAATAGAACTGAGATGGCACTTTTTTCACTACATCCTTTGTGATTGACATGTGTGTGTGTTGAAATATATTTGTGCACCAATTCATGGTGTAAATTAGATAATTTGCCTTCAGATAAAGTCCTTGTTTAGAAGACTTAAAAAATATCCAAGAATGACAAAGTAACACTTGATAATACCCACTTTGAGAATAGAGGCAATAAAAAAATTATAGTTTAGAAATATGTATCTGCTTTATTTGTTGTTATGATTAGAGAAGAATGCATTAGATTAATCTTTGAAGCAGAATTGTAGCAAGATATGTGAGGCATTAAAAGGATCCATCATTTATCTTTTGTTCTCCATCCTTTTAAAAAAGATAAATGCCTCTCCATTATCTTTCATTATCAAAGTTCTGTATACAGCTTTCAAATTAGACAGGTTAAAATATAAACTAGTCTACATATGACATATCTGAGAATTTACAAATTTACCTCTCTGCAATCCAGATTTTTATGCCACTCCCTAGATGACTTAATTTTTTATTTTTTTAAATTATTTTTCTTTATTGAGTAAGGTATTATATGTGTCCTTATCCCCCCATTGCACCCCCTAGTGTCTGTGTCCATTGGTTATGATTATATGCATGCATACAAGTCCTTTGGTTGATCTCTCCCCCTTTCCCCCACCCTCCGTTGCCTTCCCTCTGAGGTTTGACGATCTGATAGATGTTTCTCTGTCTCTGAATCTGGTTTTGTTCATTGGTTTATCTTGGTCATTAAATTCCAAAAATGAGTGAGATCATGTGATATTTATCTTTCTCTGATTGACTTATTTTGCTTAGCTTAATGCTCTCCAGGTCCATCCATGCTGTTGCAAATGGTAGTTGACCCAGTAGTCCTACTTCTAGGAATATATCCCAAGAAACTAGAAACACCAATCAGAAAGGATATATGCACCCCTATGTTCATAGCAGCATAATTCATAATAGTTAAGATTTGGAAACAGCCTAAGTGCCTATCAACAGATGAGTGGATTAAAAAACTGTGGTACATCTACACAATGGAATACTATAATTTAATTTTTTGTTTTAAAAAATGTTTCTTTCCAGTCCAGTTAGAAAACTGCAAAATAAATGGTCAGTTTGATTCTTCCTTTATTTAATTAATTTTTCTAACTTGTAATATTGTTTACAATTAATTTTCAATTAAAAGAAAGAAAGAAGGAAAAAAAGAAGCTTAAATCTACAAAGCATATGAGTGTGGTAGATTATGAAAATGTTATTGTTGAATCTTTAAATGCCAAACTGACTACAAAAAAGACAATCTGATAATAGGATCACCTCCCACATTTCCAGGGACTAATAATAATATGTGACACTGAATAAAGAAAACCTCCTTTAAGATGGAGTTGGGAGGCCAGAAGGGGGAGCTCCAATGAAATAACAGACCCCAAATGGAAAAGAAATACTTTTCATTCCCAACAAGAAGTGTCTCTACTTAACATCTCAGCAGGAGGAAGGAAGATTTTCTCCTTGACCAGCAACAAGCCCATCCAGTGAAAACTGTTGCAACTCTGCCAATGAGAAGCCATCACCAGCCTGGACTCTCTCATTCTTTTCATTGGCTTTCATTCAAATCGTCACCCCCCCACCCCCAACTTTCTCCTTTTTCTCTACAAAGTAATGTTCCTCTCCTTTCTTTTCTGAACTTACCTATAGTTTTTGCCAAAGCATGCTTGCCCCAAATTACAATTCTCTGCTGTTCCTGAAGAAAACCTCTCCGTCCCCTGGCCCTTTTTTTTTTTTTTTTTTTTTTTCCATTGAAAATAACCATCTGTTTTTAAGGTCAACAAATAGTTGCACTGTTACCCGTTTCCAACCAGTGTTTGTTGCAAAACTGCGTTCTCTAATGTGCATTTGGAAAGCGTAGAATTAAAAACAACATCAAAATGGCCTACTTTTTGAAGCCAGAAAAGCACACCCCACAATTGGTTTGTAATTGAGTCTCAGTTTCCTAAAGTTCATCAAACCAAAGAAAGAAAAGAAGAAACCAGAAACAAGGAGAAAAAACACAGAAACACAGCTATACAGAAAGAAATATATTGAAAAAGAAGCAAGAGAGAAAATGAAAGCAAACATTAGTCTTATAAAGATGGAGAGACTGAGCTGCAGAAACTGGTCACATAAATAGTCATGAAATGAAAAGTTTCAGATTTGTATTGAAGAAGAAAAAAAAAAACTACTTAGAGAAAGGCCAACAGGCCAGACTAAATAATCCTCGACTTACCGTCCAATTCTGAATCCCATATTAGCTGCAGAGATTTTAATGTAAATATGCCATTACACTGTCATTACAGTGATCAGGCTTCATGGCTCACAGGTCACATCTCAGCCACTGTTAATTTTGCAGGCAAAAGCTTTTTTTTCTCTTGAAATGTTAATAACTTTCTATTAGTTAATGTAGCGTGACTAAAATTCAGATTAGATATAATTCATTTTAATATCTGTGACTGGCTATCCTGATCATTTAGCAATGGTTTCCAGCTGAATACAAGATGCTAAATTGGACTCATTTGCATAGCCCTGTTAAAGCAATGCCATTCTAGAAATGTAGGCATCTTCAAAATTAATTTAAAAGATTTTTTTTTCCCGCCTGGTTTTGCTACTCGGATAAAATCTTTGGTTGACAACTCGTTGAAGTTACTATCCATTTCTCTGCTGGCCCACCCATCCCCCAAGAAAAAAAAAAAGAAACCAAAACACTAGACAGGAGTGTTAACTGGTAAATGCAGAAAGCACCCAGGGCTTCAGTACACAGAAAGGCTCAATTTAGTAACGCTAATGTTGTTACACAAATCTGAACTGTTGACAAGGTCTGTAACAACCAGGCCTTGGAGAACGTTTTGTTCCATCATCTCAAACCTATTTTTAAGTCTCTGTGTTATGCAGATTCAATGTATCATTACCTACCAAGTGTATGTAGTCTAGTTTGTTGAACTAGATAAGATCTGCTGCTTTCCAAGGAAGAAGCCTGCACCAGAGTGGAAAGCGCTATTGTTATTAATCATAAATGGAGTCTGTTCTTCTCTTCCTTTGCATGTTTAACACCCATTCATGCTAATGGAGAAAACAGATGCGACATGAGACAACCAGATCCCCGTATTAGCAATGCCAGTGTGTAGATGCTCACACAAACAATTCAGGAATTGCCTTTGTGAAAGGATTCAGGGATTCTTTGTAACTTGATCCAGTTTTGCTAACCTCATCATATTTGATGATTTGTTTTCTTTCCAATTATGATGCAAAACAATTTAAAATATTAATCACCTCCTCTTTCTTCACAGGTATCACAAACTTTGTGTAATGAATATGTAAATAAACTATATCGAGGTCAAAATTTTGAGTCAGGAATTCTAAAAGATTATTAGGAAGTTAAAACCTGGAATAAACAAATTTTTAATGTTTTCTTGATTTTGCTAACTTAAAAAGCAGTATTTGAAATGTTCACTCTCTTTTATGAATTTATTTAATCATTATCTATTCATTTAGATAAAGATATTTGACTTCAAGAACCCACAGTGTAATCTTTGAAATATAATTTTAGGGACTAAGGGCATAATTAGTTTTAGTCCCAAGCCAAAAAATAGGTCTCAGATACAGAGAATGTATATAAAGGTTTGTTGTGACTGAAATGATCATCTCTAGGACACTAGAGACAACATATGAGTTGGAAAACAGTCTCTTTATGGTACTACTCTCCTTCCCCTTTTCTTCTTTCCCTGTTGGTAACTAAGTGGTACAGGTTACATTTCCTTAAAGCTGTCCCCTTTTCTATTTACCACATGAGGTCAAGTTTTTATAATTTCTGACCGGGACTATTTCTAGTACTCTTACCTGTTTACACTGGCCACCTTAATTCCAATTTATCATTAAAACTGGAGTTGCATTTCCACAGTATAACTCTCATTGTTCCTTCTGTTAAAGTCCTTGAGTGACCTCTTCATGATTTTCAGGGTCAGAAGTCTCTGTATGGTATATGCTTCCGTTGATGAGGGGCCTTGACTGGCTGTCCAGCCCTATACTCTGTATTATCTGCATTTGCACCCTGAGCCCCAGCCTAGACTAATTATTCCCATTTCCCAGAAGGCACCATACTTTCACTTGTTTCTGTGCATTTGCTTATACCCTTTTCCTTTTCTGAACATGCCTCTTGACCCTTGCCCACAAATTCTTACTCATTCTTCAGTACTCAGCTCAAGTGTTATCTTCCCCTCCCATGTCTTCAGAAAGAGTTAATCACATGGCCCTCTGTGCACCATGGCACTAGCTCATATCTTGAATGTACCAATGTGAGATTTTATATATATTTACATATAAATATAGTGAGTGTCTGTAGAGTAGAAGTAGATATTGGCATAGAATAGACCCTTTATAAATATTCTTGAATTAATAAATGATTAGTAAATGTGCCTTTCTATCAGCAAACATCTAGCTTTTATAAAATCAATTCTAGGTCCATTCTGTATCCCTGAAATTTTATTTTCACCAAAAGCATTCTGCCTGGTATTTGAGGATAAAATCTCCCAGGATCCTAAGCAAAAATTGCACTTTGAAAAGATGACATTTCAGACTGGTTCTGAGATTCTTTAGTTGCTTGTAGCTTTTCCTAAAAATTACCTGAAATTCCAGTTTCTTTGCTTTTCCTTTTTCAAGAAATGTTAAAATTTCATATGTATTTAGAGGCTGTTTCCCTGAATAATGACATTGGATATTTATTTCCATTTAAAATGAAGATACTTGATAGTTAGCCTGAAATAGGTGTTCCTTAAATATACAGGGTGTTCAAAAATGTATAAACACTTTAACAGCTGATAGCTCAATTTTGAAAATGAAAAGTATTTGAATAAACACTGCCTTTATCGTTATACAAAGTTTGTATATACATTTTCTTGGGAAACCCTAAATTTATAAAGGCGTGGGAGAATAAACTTAGCTAGGTTTCAAAACCTATTCTCTGGTAGATTTCTTTATTTAACAATGGGGGTAAAAGGGAACATCTGTAAAACTTTCAACAGTAAAGATACATTTTTTTAAAAAAAATAATGTAATGTAAAAAATAAATAAATAAAAGTTATTTTAAGATACAAAAGAGATTGGACCAGATTTTAGAACTTCAAAACCCACCAAAGTCTTTCAGTTGAGTTTCCCTCATAGAATATTCATCATTCATTCCCATTCACTCTTCTCCAAGTTCAGAGAGATACAAATCTCTTCCTTCCTTTATTTCAGAATTTCCTACCTGGAATATACAAATACAGTCATTAAATATGTTGAACTAACATAAAGCATGTAAAAAGATGAGATATTAACCTTAACCTAAAAAGGAAACCACAAATTAATAAAGCAGTCCCATTAAAAAAAGAACCTGCAGTTATAGCTTCCTGTTCCATAAATGCAGTGACTCCATATTTAGACCCCCAGCATGGATTAAACTGGGCGGGGAGGGGGGGTGATGTTTAAATGGTGATTGACTAATTTAATGAGGTGAATGTCTTCTAATTTCAGGGAAAGAAATAATAGTCAGATAAAATCATCTGGTTACTTCAGTATAGTTATCTTATTACTTCACTTGATTATCTTTTACTTTTCTTCTAGATTTTTCTTGACCTACATATTAAAGCATGACTATATCCATCAGCATTTCTATTACTATATTTTTTCACTTGTCACTATTTCATTGTCTGTGTTATTAAGAAGGCCATTATTTTGTATCTTCTGCAAATTTCATTTGTGTACTTTCAATCTTTTGACCACTTTTCTTCATTCCAAGATAATAGCATCTCTAAGCATTTGAACAATTAAATGAGATAATAATAACAGCAGTGTCAGGATCACAAGAAATAAACAATGGTTTCAAAATGCTCCTGCAATCTTTATTGGAGCAAACAGGTATCAGAATGGATGGTGACAGGATTAAACACACAATTAATTAGTGGTTATCTGGAAAGTGGTTGAAAGGGAATGAATATTGTGAAGGTAGTGGGGGTGGGGAAATGCACTAAAATCAGTGAACTCTTATGAACTTACATAAGAGTAAAATTGAGTTAACTCCAAAGAAGAAATCAGTGTGAAGGACAGAGCCATTGGAAAAAGCTTTAAGGAATAAATTAAATGTTACTTGGTCTTCAAAGGTGGACAGGAAAAGAAAATATTCAAGAATGTGGAACAATATAAGCAAAGGGTAGCATTGGAATTAGCAATTAAGTTCAGAGAAGCTTCAGGTCTGATGTTAGATAGGATGAAATAAGAATGGTTTATAATAATATAAGCAGAGATATCTGGACTCAAAGTAACGACAGTAGTAAGCCTCTAGAGCAGTGGTTCTCAGCCTTCCTAATGCCGCGACCCTTTAATACAGTTCCTCATGTTGTGGTGACCCCGAACCATAAAAGTATTTTCGTTGCTACTTCATAACTAATTTTGCTACTGTTATGAATCGGAATGTAAATATCTGACAGGCAGGATGTGTTTTCATTGTTCGCGACCCACAGGTTGAGAACCGCTGCTCTAGAGCCTGTGAGGAAGCCACCTCCATATAAAGTGAAGGCTGTATTTGTTATCTGTTGCCCTGTGACAAAACCCCCACATTGGGCTGCTGAGAAGGCATCCATTTATTATCTTACATTGTTTTATAATTTCTTAAGGGAGCATTTTAGCTTGAGTTTCTCTCCCAAGTCAAGCTGTCAGTTAAGGCTGTATGCTTACATAAGATTAAAATTAAGAACCACTTCTAAGTTTGGTCATGTAGCTGTTGGTAGGCTTTAGTTTTTCACCGTCTGTTATCTGGGAGCCTTCATTCTTTGCCAGTAGGGCTTCTAAAAAGGCTGCCTCAAAGTTCTCCTACACCATAGAAGACACAATGACTTAATTATAGTAAATTTGGTGAAATTAAAACATCAGAGACTAAAAGAAGACTTTAAGGTTTTGAACTTGGAAAATTTGAAGACTAATATTGCTACCAATTGATTGAGTAGTACAGAAATGGTAATTTTTATGTTAAGGTAACTTGAGTTGTAGACCTGTTGAGTGTGAGGTGGCAGTTATCTATCCAAGTGAAGATACCCTCAACCTTGTAGTGCCCAGGACCCTGTTCAAACCACTGAGCTACAACAGCCAGGGTTCCAACTTTTTGAATTTGGAAAGTTTAAACATCAAGAGTAAACTTGAGGTTTACTATTTATGGTATTTTCTTATTTTTCATTTGGCTGTCTTTTTTTGTGATTGATCTGTTGTATAAATACATGCATATTTAAATATGTATGTATATATATAAATGGAATATATTTTATATACTTACTAGAGGCCCAGTGCACAAAATTCATGCACTGTGTGGTCCCTAGGCATGTCCTGCGATCAGGGCTGATCAGAGCCAGGCCAACTGGGGCCAGGCCAATTGGGGACTGCCAGTCAGGGTGAGGTACATGGGTGAGGGACCATGGGAGGTTGGCTGCCAGCCCCAGGAGGGAGCTTGCCCTCAGCCTCCCTGGGAAAGTGGCCTCATCCGTCACCACCCACCCCCAGTTCCCCGTCCCAGCCTGGGGCCCAAAGGCCCTGGTGGGGTTGGGAGTAGAAGCAATGGTCACTGGGCCGGGTGTGGGAGGAATGGATGCCAGATGCTGATGCTGCCATTGGCACACTGCCATGGCACAGTTCCCCGCCTACCCCCTCCTCTTTCCTTGCCACTGTGCCGCCACCATGGCAGGCAGGCTGATCAGGGCCTGCTGGCTAGGGGTAGGGACAGGATGTGGGAAGTTGGCTGCCACCCCGAGGAGGGAGCTGGCCCTCGGCCCCTCTGGGAAAGGGGCTGCGTCCGCCACCACCCACCTCTGGTTCCCCATCCCAGCCCTGGGCCTGCTGGCAGGGGGAGGGACCACAGGAGATTGGCCAGCCAGGAGAGGTTGGCTGTGGGAGCACACTGACCAACAGGGGACAGCTCCTGAGTTGAGTGTTGTTCTGGTTGCTTAGGCTTTTATATATATAGACTAGAGATTTGTGCACTTGTTGGGGGGGGGGTCCCTCAGCCTGACCTGGGCCCTCTCACAGTCAGGGACCCCTCGGGGGGATATCCATCTGCCAGCTTCAGCCCAATCCCCGCCACTCAGACATTCCTCTCGCAATCCGGGGCTGGGACCCCTTACTTCTTACTGCCTGCCTGCAGTGGAGGCAGGAGAGCCTCCCGCCACAGCCTCTGCGCTCACCAGCGGTGAGCCCAGCTTCTGGCTGAGCTGTGTTCCCCCTGTGGGAGCGCACTGCCCACCAGGGGTCAGCTCCTGCATTTAGCATCTGCCCCCTGGTGGTCAGTATGCATCATAGCGACTGGTTGTTCCACCATTCAGTCGATTTGCATGTTACGCTGTTATTATATAGGATAGTTCTTTTCTCCCACTTGAAAGTTCACCATTCCTGCTTTTAATGATATGTTTAATGATCTAATGATCAGTAAGTTTGATGTTAATGAAGTCCAGACCTATCTTTCCTTTATGGTTATTATCTTTGTGTCACATTTAAGAAGTCTTTTCCTAGGTCAGGTCATGAGGATACTCTTCTATGTTACCTCTTACTAGCTTTATTGCTTTCACATTTAGTTCTATGACCCAGCTGGAATTTATTTTTCATATAGTGAAATAAGGGCTAAATATTTTTCTTTAATTTTATATTCCATTATTTTTGTACCTTCTTTCCCCCTCTGTACTGCCTTGTTGTAAATCAGGTGAACCTATATATGTAATTGATCCTGGATTCTATTTTCTTTCACTCTTCAAAAACACACATTTTAGTTACTGTCTTTAAAGTAAGTCTTGATGTCTGACAATGTATATCCAACAGCTTTGTACTTCTTTAACTTTGCCATTGCTATTTTTGACTCCTAATATTTCCATAAAAATTAGCTTCTCTGTTTTCACATAATAACCTATTGGCTTTTGATTGCACTGAATTTACAGTTTAATTTGGGGCAGAATTGGAATGTTTATGATACTGAGTTGCCCAATCACGAACATGGCCTGCCTGCAAGAAATAAACTGGCAATGTTGTAGGGTGTTACCCATCATTCCAAACTGTGTGAGACCTCTCCAACTATGGCAGAGAGTTGCTCATTCTCATGGCCTGCCTGCCCTCGCTCAGCAGCTGACCTGGTCAGGGGAGTATTGAAAGCTGCCCAAAAGAGACAGCACCGATTTCTACTCTTCTTTCTCAAATCCCAGCTCCTGCATAAATGCTTCTAGATTACTATGTACCTTTATGTGCTTTCCAGAGCCTTGAAATCTTTTGTTATTGTTAATTCTGTAGAGTTTTAGAGATGTTTTAGGAGAGATGAGTTTGACTTAGTCATAGCCAAAAGTCTTAAATAATTATTTCTTCCACAGGAATTTGTTTATTTAATTAAAGTAGTCAAGTTTATTGCAGTGATGTTTTTTCATAAATTCCTATTATTACATTTGTGATAACTGCAACATGTAATAACTATGATAACAATAAATATTATCCATGTTTCTCTATTCATTGTATCTTTTCTTTATCATACTTTCTGTGAGTTTATAAATTTTGCTATTTTTTTTAAATATATAAATTTTAGCTTTGTTTATTTTTCTATTACACATTTGGTTTTTTTTTAGTTACTTTTTACTGGCTTTATTTTTTTCTTTTTCTTTGTGTTTACTTAACTGATATTTACTGGAATATTGTGATTCATGTTAATGTTAGTTCATTCATTTGGTACCTTTCCTTAATAATATTAATTTAATGTGAAAAAAAAGCTTTATCTGTATCCCACATATTCTGAATAGTTTCTAATTTCATACACTATTAGGTATTATATATCTAATATCATTACATAGAAATATATATGCAGCCCAGACTGGTGTGGCTCAGTTAGTTGGGTGCTGTCCCATGCACTGAAAGGTTGCCAGTTCAATTCCTGGTCAGGGCACATGCCCAGGTGAAGAAGCCTATCAATGTTTCCTCTCATGTCGATGCTTCTCTTTTTCTTTCTCACTCCTTCCTCTCCTTGTAAACATTAATTTAAAAAGATATTTAAAAAGAGCATCCATATACATTTAACTTCCATACTGCTGTCTTCCATAAAAGATGAGTTATTTACTATTTTATTGTCTAGTTACCTAATTTGAGAGGATTTTCTAATATCTTTTTATAATTTTTATCTACCTTAATTTCACTGTGCTTAGAGTAAAATTTTTCAGAGTGGCTTTATGTTTAAGAACAAAGTCAATTTGTTAAATGTTCCAAGTAAACTTAGAAAAACATGTAGTCTGTTGTTTTGGAAAGTTTCTCTATATTAATTTTTTATCTCCTTGTTCCATACTATATTGAGAGTAGTTTTCAAACTATGATTGTGGAGGTTTCTATTTCTGAGTTTAGCTCTGTGATTTTTTTCTTTATATAGTGGGGCTTTCCTGTTAATGCATACAAGATTAGGATTGTTATATCTTCACATTGAATTGACCCTTTAATTATTATGAAATATTTATCTCAATCTCTAGTTATACCTCTTGACATAAAATCTACTTTGTCAGTATAACTGTACCACATTATTTTTACCTTCAACCTTTTTGTTTCTTTATATTAAAAATGTCAATATCATATACTTGTTTTACAGTTCTTATCTACTCTGATATCTTTTATTTTAATCTGTGTATATTGTTTATTTAAATGCAAATTTATTTCTGCTTTGGGGGGTTTAAATCTTCCATTTTATATTGGTTTCTACTTATCTTACCTATTTTTCTTTCTTGCCTTTTTTATTAATAAAGTAGTTTTTATTAATTTTTCATCCATTATCTTTTTATTTACACATTCTTTTATTGATTTTTCAGTAGTTATTTAAGAGGTTATAATATGCACACTAAACTTACTAAAATCCGCCTTCAATTATTTTTGTAACTTTTCAGAATATTTGCGGGTTTTAAAACACTTTAAACCAATTTACAGCCTTTATTTCAACATATATTTTAAACAATATCTCTTAATATTGTTTAAAGTAGGAGTGGGTAAATTATGATGTAGGGGCGAAATCCTCCCCACTATCTATTGTTATTTTTTTTTTTGTTTTAATGATTTATGAGCTGAGATTGATTTTAACATTTGTAAGTGGCTAAAAAAGTATAAAAAGAAAAACCATTTAAAAATACATGAAAATTATATGAAATTTAAAACTTATGCCTATAAATAAAGTTTTATTGAAAAAAGCTACACTCATTCATTACATGTTTTCATGGCTGCTTTCCCAGCACTACAGCAGATCTCAGTGGCCATCGCAATAAATACCATGCAGATGGTATGCTCATCGCTTTGCACTGCTGCTCACTGCACTACAAACTGTAGTGATGAGTTTTAACTGATCAGAGTTTCTAGTGCCATACACATTGCTGTAGTGCATTTTTTTTATATCAGTTCATAACCAGCATGACAAAAGAAAGAAAAAAAGTGAATTCTAAATGTCATAATTTTAAGATACAGTGGAGTATGAATTATTTTGTTACCAAATTAGATGGCAAAGCATTTTATTTTTTAGCAACACTATAGCTGTGCTAAAAAAATATAACAGACATTGGCAATATCAGACTAAATAGTCATCACAATATTCTCAACTCACAGTAAAGCAACAGCAAGAAAAATTAGAAACTGTAATATGAAAATCTCATCACAGAAGACTTTCTTCACACACACAAAATGAAAATGAGTCTGCAAACAGAGTAAGTGTGAGAGGCTCATGTGTTAGCCAAGCACTGCATAAATAATTATAGACTGGCAGCAATTTTATTTTGATGTTTTAAAGATGTCATTTCTTTCCTGCTGAATTTCATTGTTTGTGTTGAAAAGTGAGATATTTTTACTACTGTTCCTTTCAAATATTGTGTTTTCTATTAAACTGTTTTTAAAAATTTGTTTTTGTCCTTGATTTTTTAAGTTTTAATCTGACATGGCCAGGTGTAATTTTTTTTTCAATTATCTTTAAAGTTGCTAGACCTTCTTGTATCTATTTGGAAAATTCTTACCCTATTTCTCTTAAAATATTGCTTCTACCCCTTTATTGCTTTTCTCCTTCTTGGACTGCAGCTGTACATATGTTAGACCTTGTCTTCATGACCCAGGAAATCATGCTATTTTATATATATTTCATCCTTTTTTCTTTTAGAGGTTTATTCTAGATTTTCTACTAACCTCTATTGCTATTAAATATATACTTTGGTATTTTTATTTTGTAATTTCTATTTGATTCCTTTTTTTATATTTTCTTTCTGTGGTGAAATGATCTATTCTTTTATCATATTATTTGTCTGCACATATTTAATACTAGTATCATTGGCCCCTGTTCTCTTTGATGTCAATTGGCAAATGTTTCGAGAAGAAAATGAGATGGTAACTGTAAGGGCCACCTCAGTGATTTTCTATTTTTTCAAATGCTGGTTGCCTCGGTTATTTTCAAAGGCCTTCAGATAGTGTTCTCTCTGCCTTTCCTCCTTCCCCAAACTTCTACAGTTGTACTCAGAAAGAGAAAGACAGCAATCTCAAATAAGCTGCATTAGAAAACTAGCCCTATTCTTGCCCCATAGTTAACATTCAACAAACATTTTCAAGTGAAGTAATTAATGTACTAAATCCTGAGTTTGTACTGGGCATCTCATAAAAGATATTTAAGTTATACTAGAATTCTGAAGCATATAAAGAGGGAACACATATTTTTCCTAGCTGTTCAAGGGCTTTTACTCATGAGAAAGCCTAAGGTGAGAGGAAAGATAGGATCGTGCAAGAGGTAGGTAACTTAATTTTTATTTTCTGACCTTCCAAATTTGAACCGAAATACATGCTCTTAGTAAATTAAACCTTTCTTCAAAATCTATTTCCCACACTCTGCAAAACTATTAAATGAAACAATCTCCAATAAATAAATAAAAGTAACAAAAATTATCTTTAAATTTATGAGGTCATGATTTCCTTGAAGTTATCTGATTAAAAAGTAAGATACGACTAAGTTACCATTTATTTGTTCAATTGCAATAAGAAGAGACATTTGTATTTTGATACTTTCTATGAGCAATACTATTATTAGGATGTGGGTCATAATCTCCCATGCTTTTTAAACCCTTCAAATCCTAAATCTATGTCAACTTTACAGCAACCTTATGACCAGGGCAAGGAGACATATGAGGCACCAAGGGGAAAAAAAACAAACAGACATTGAGGAGGTACTCACTCTCAAGGTAATACACGTTCATGATCCTGCACTTGCTTGTTCCTAGGAGGGAGTGCCTCCTTACATTTTGTATGCGAGGTGCCTTACTTGTTCATCCTACTTACCAGCCTGCTTATGAGGTGGGTAGAGCAAAATTTATTCCATGATTGTGTAATTGTGGGCACCAGCATAGAAAAATGATGTGATTTCCCTAAGGCCACATTGGAACTGTTGATCTTAAAAATAAAACAAATTAGTAAAAAATGGATTTATTCATGAATAGTAGAAAATTGCAATTTGGGACTTGCAAGTTATGGCACAACCATAGGCAAGTTAGGAAAACAAAAGAGAGGAACTTTTTTTTTTCCTTACAGAGAAAAGGGGAAGTTTGGAAGAGTTGTCCATTGAAGGAAACTGGGAGTTCAAAGTGTAGTGGCTTTTCATTGCTTAGGCTGTGACAGTCTCTTATTGGCTGGGCCATCATTGAGGGAAAAGAAATCTTCCTTCCTCCTGCTGGAATAGTAGAGTAGAAAACATTTCTGTTGGATTTACAAAGCATGTCTTTTCCTGTTTGGAGCAATCTGGTTCCTACCAACTCCAATCTTGGTTGAGGTCTCCTTTTCTAATTTTCATAGAACCTAAAAGACTGATAAAAGAAAACAGAAAATAACTGGTAAGTGTGGGTAGAATACCCAATTTTTTTGTATAATTTCAGAAAACCATGTGCAATGCTAGTCAAAACCATGTGAGTTCTTTCCAACAGTGGTAGTAAAAGTAAATTTCACATGATTAATTTCCATATATCCAGCATGTTCTATGCCTGAGTGAATGGTATTTTTGGTTCCTGGGTGATACACATTGACTATATTGTGTGTTGTTGTTATTGATGTCTACCACAATAATTAGGCTTAATACTTAATTTTTGTCCTCTGCCGGTAGTTTGACAAGCCTTAGTTATAAAATCAAACTATTACTGTGTATCGGTTACTCTTACCTTAGCAGATGCAGCACTGATCTCTACAACTATGCTAATGCAGCATGTACAGAAAAGATCTAAGAGATTCTTTGCTTAAGAATGTGGACTGATTTACAGGTGTTAATGGGCATGCATTATTTCCGAGGTGCTGTTCAATTAAGGCATATGTGAAACTACAGAAAGGCTTCGTGTTGAAAGCGAGCGCACCTGCTTGCAACCTGTGAGCGCACCTGCTTGCAACCTGCTAAAAGATGTATTCTAAATCAGAGGTCATTATCCAAAATAGTCCTAAAAGCAGGGATGTGACAGTCATCACTGTCTCGTCTTCTTTTTCTCTATTCAGCATCTTTCTCAGGTGTGAACTGAAAACTTCACTTTGGATCAGAGTTATTTCACTTAGGAACGAAGGTTGAGTTTAAAGTGCTATCTCTTAAGTGAAGGTCAGTAGTTTATCCATTATAGCACCCAACCCCAAATACTTCTCATAATTAATTATATCTATATCTGTTTTTATAGAGTGAAAGAATAAAGAAACGCCAGTCAGCAGTTTTAGAAATACAAGTTAAAGGTGGTCTATCATTTAAAATGATATATCATTTTGGAAAGAAAATTTAAAAGCTAGTATATGCAGTCTAAAATTAAATACAGATTTTGAATTTCAGGCTGTGAAGCTAAAAAGATCAAAGGAACGCCTTTATAGTACTTTGGAATTTGGTATAATACTTCCCGGGAGGTCATTACTCCCATAATTTAGTCTGACTTATTTTGGCTTCAGGTCCATTTAAAATGTGCAGCAAAAAAAGGAGGCCTCTTTTTACTTTAATTTTTAACAGCAACTTGTCAGTAAAAAGAAAGGTGTCTGAAAGAGGATCATCTATCATAGTGCTAATAGCTTTCAAATCTGACTTTCTGAATCTGAATGAGAGAAATTTACCTTGAAATGTCTATATATTAACTCTTTCCACTGTTCTGTGGAGGAGTATTACATTAGACCTTAAGTACTGCTCAAATGTAGTCACCACCTCCTACGACACCCATGGCTGTTATACTTTAGCTAAGGAACCTTTAGCTGTCAAGAAAATTGGGTGTGCTGTTGGGTACAGTTTTTATCTGTCTGCTCTTTTCAAATGATTGAGTCCTACTGACATGAATTTAGCTCATCAGTGAATAGTTGTATACATAAAACAAAGGTCAGGTAAATAATTTTTTACTCTTTTTCTTTCTTTTCTCTCTCTCTCTCTCTCTCTCTCTACACACACACACACACACACACACACACACACACACACACACACATACACACAGGGAAAAATAAACTAATTTTAAAATCAGAGGCTACATTATGCAAGGGCTAAAGTACTTTTCTTGGATTCAGAAAAAAACAACACACAAAACAAAACAAAAAAGAATCTTGTGTTCTATCTTCCTATGCATGTGGGTTTCATTGTACAAGTCATTTCATTTCTCTAGTCTTCAGTTTTCCTTATTTGGAAAATGAGGGGGTTGAGTTTGATGCTATTTGAGGTCTCCGCTAGCCTTGAACCTGTTCTGAGCATGACCCCTTTGGTATACTAGTAATTACTATTTTACAATAACAAAACCTATAGAGGAGTGCTCATCTCCTCAGAGTTTGGAACCAGAAAACTGACAAAGGATGACTCCAACTGCATCAATATAGTTCAACTCAGCTTTCTAAATAAGTTTTCATCACAGCAGATTTCCACCCACTATGAGGATGGTAATGGCTGTCAGCTAGTGACGGTGGCTGCCGAGAATCCTGTGCTGAGGATTGTTAAGCTGGGTGCAGAGTGATGTGAGCTCTGAGCACTGGCTTCTATTGGTGAGCAAGGGGTGAGGGGGGCACACCTACCACATGTCATCCCTGACCCTCCGCCCACCCCCCCTTGTCATTATTGTGGGAAAAACACTACCAGGAAAACCTTAGCATAAATCCAGCTTGAATGAAATAAAACATAAGGCATAAACAAGGCTTTTGTAAGTATCTTTCTATAGCACTGCCAATCAAAGCAGCATTCTTTCCAAACTTGTCAATTTCTAATACTTCTCAGTTCTGAAATTATTGCTCTTACAATGAAGAATGCATTTATTTGTGGACCCCCTGAATATACTCAAAAAATAGACGTATATTTTATTAAATAATGTAGGAACTTCATGGCTATTTCCTCTCTGCTTTTAAACATATTTTAGGGAGTCTCCCTATTAACCTACCTACTGAAATTGTCATGATTTAAGCAGTTTATTTTGATTTGGCTTCGTGTCAAAGTCCAGTTTTTTAGACCAGTTTTTGAGTCAAATGAAATAAATTCTAGAATTTATTCATTTTTGCTTGCAACATGAAGAAACTTGTTTGCATCTTATGCTGTTCTTGACACTTACTGTAGAAAGGTTCCTGCAGGGCAACCTCTATTGTATTATAATCTAAAAAAAAAAGAACAACATTAGCATTATAGAATTTATATTCTAATTCTAGTTGCTAAAAATTGGTAGAAATGTATTTTCTATTATGTACTCAGGCATTTGTGCTTCGTTTTATTGTACTTTACAGGTGTCTCAGTTTTTACAAATGGAAGGCATTACCTTCCACCAGAAAAAAGATTATGACCCGCTTTATTTCGTTGCTCACTTTATTATGGCGGTCTGGAGCGGGAACCCGCAATATCTCCGAGGTATGCCTGTATAAGAAAGTCAAATGACCACTTGGGGACCTGCTGACCATACACTTCTCAGAAACACTTGGATTCGCTGTTTTGTTTTTTTTTAATTTAAATTCTTTATTGTTTAAAGTATTACATAAGTCTCCTTTTCCCCCCCATGACCTCTCCCCTGCCACTCCCATCGCCCAGCACACGCCCTCACCACTCTACTGTCTGTGTCCATTGGTTATGCTCATATGCATGAATACAAGTCCTTTGATTGATCTCTCTTCCCCCGCTCCCCTACCTTCCCTCTTAGGTTGGACGGTCTGTTCAATGCTCCTATGGCTCTGGCTCTATTTTCATTCATCAGTTTATGTTGTTCATTATATTTCACAAATGAGTGAGATCATGTGATATTTATCTTTCTCCGACTGGTTTATTTCGCTTAGCATAATGCTCTCCAGGTCCATCCATGCTGTTGCGAATCGTAAGAGTTCCTTCTTTTTTACTGCAGCGTAGTATTGCATTGTGTAGATCTACCACAGTTTTCTAATCCACTCATCTGCTGATGGGCACTTAGGCTGTTTCCAAATCTTAGCTATGGTGAATTGTGCTGCTATGAACAGAGGGGTGCATCTATCCTTTCTGATTGATGTTTCTGTTTTCTTGGAATATATTCCTAGAAGTGGGATCACTGGGTCAAAGGAAAGTTCCATTTTTAATTTTTTGAGGAAACTCCATACTGTTTTTCACAGTGGCTACACCAGTCTGCATTCTCACCAGCAGTGTATGAGGGTTCCTTTTTCTCCATATCCTCCCCAGCTCTTGTTGTTTGTTGATTTGCTTATGATAGCCATTCTTACAGGTGTGAGATGGTACCTCATTGTCGTTTTGATTTGCATATTTGGATCTCTCAGATGATTAGTGACTGTGAGCATGTTTTCACATGCCTCTTGGCCTTCTGTATGTCCTCTTTCAAAAGTGCCTATTTAGGTCCTTTGCCCAGTTTTGTATTGGGTTGTTTATCTTCCTTTTTTAAAATTGTGTGAGTTCCCTGTAAATTTTGGAGATTAAACCTTATCAGAGATAACATTGGTAAATATGTTCTCCCATGCAGTGGGCTTTCTTGTTGTTTTTTTGATGGTTTCTTTTGCTGTGCAGAAACTTTTTACTTTTTTGTAGTCCCATTTGTTTATTTTCTCCTTAGTTTCCATTGCTCTATGAGCTGTATCGGTAAAGATATTGCTATGACATATGTTTGATTTTTGCTGCCTATGGATTCTTCTAAGATTTTTATAGTTTCCCATCTTACATTTAAGTCCTTTACCCATTTTGAACTATGTATTCACCCACTGCATAACACAGTGTAATGCATTGTATCACGCAAATAATTTTAGCCAAAACTGTTGAAACAATACAAATAATCTGCTGACCTGTTTGAATTTTTTTTTCTCATTTTGGCAGGTTTTTATATTGTAACCTTTTATTTTTTATAATTTCAAAGTTACAGAAAAATTTTTAAGCTGTGAGAATGGTCCAAGAAACTCCCCATATCCTTTCCTTATTCACTGATGTTTACTTAATCTATTTACTCTCTCCCATTCTCTCTTTGACTCTCTCTTTTTTTACCACCCTCTCCTGTTCCCTCCCAACCTCTCTTCCTCCCATCCTCTATCCACTTTTTATCTAAACCAATTGAATATTAATTGGAGTTACTGTGTCCCCTTTCTGAATACTTCCTTGTATGTTTTCTAAGAACAAGGTCATTTTTTTTTTTTTTTACGTAAGCCCAATATGATGACCCAGGTCAGGAAATTTAATATTGAAAAAATACTGTTTTATAATCTAGAGTCCATATTCAAATTAAGGGTACTTTATAACTAATTTGCATTTTGCTGGGAAAAATCAGTAGAGAGGAAATCATTGATAATCTAGAAGAGAGCTGAGTAAAGTATTAGACACCCTTGAATAGGCAAGAGGAGATGCTGTTTGGTACAGAAGTCATGGGGTTGACCGTGGTTATGAGATTAGGCAGAATGCATAGGCAAAAGGAAGGTGAGTGGTTCATTTGGTGGTCAGGACTTGGATGGTTCTCCCTGTTACTTATTCTTCTTAGAGAACTAAGAAACTGAAACTGAGGAAAGGGGAAAGGTATTAAAGGTTAAGGAAGAAGAGGAAAGTAGTGGGGCAATAAGTGGATTAGGAGCAGGTAGCATTAAGGGTACACTTGAGATTAGTGGTCATAAAGTTAAAGTATGGAGGCTTAGCATGACTATTTTCTTACAACCACACTTGGCTGTACAGGTAGGTATAGATGCCGAGTAAGGGGGTGGTTTTATTTAACCAGAGCTGAAATGTTGACAAGGTTGTACAATGAAGCAAGAGAGAAACAGTGAGTTGGGTGTGTATGCAAAGGAGTATTGATGAAGACTGACCATAGATTTAAGTTGCATAGTAGGGATGTGAGGATCTTAGGAGACAAGAGGTAGTGAGGAAAGTTGCAGTTCTTGTAATGACGAGGTCTAGGATTTATTTTAGGAGGTGAGGAAAGGTGAATGACAAGACCACTGGAGGAGAAGATGTCATGGGACTCAGAATCCTGTGTTTTGGAAAGATTACTCTATATGGTAATTGAAATTATGACAGGAATAGTGTGAGAAAGAACCAAGGAAAAAGCACTGAGAAAGTATTCCAAAATGACGAGTGACATAGATAGAGCAAAAAGGACAGGTAGTGTGTGGTATAAATCTGACAAGAAATTCAAAACTTTGGATTTTTTAAGGGAGGAGAGAGGTCTGAAACAGTGATGAAGAACCTGGGAAGCACTTACTGCACCTCCAGGCTGGAAGGTATGAGGGCAGTGGGGAGAAACATGAAAGGCTTGAAGGGAAACAGAGTCCTCTGCAGAGCCAGGCTTCTGTGAAAGCTTGAAAGGGAAGGTTTCTGCACGGCATAGAAGTGTAAAGCCTTTCAGGATTAGAGGCGATGTCCTTGATAAATTCTGATTCAAAAGATTTGGGGCACGGCCCAGGCATCAGTAATTTTTATGGTTCACAGTGATTCCAATATGCTTCTGGAGTTGAGGGCCACTGTTCTAAATTCTTTATCTGTATTAAACTAAACAATTCTTATAAATGCTTTTAGGCACTTTATGAATTCACTAGAGGCCCAGTGCACGAATTCGTGCATGGGTGGGGTCTGGCCAGCCAGGCCCCAATTGGCGGATCAGGGCCAGGCCTGTTGGGAGGAGGAGACAGAGGGAGGTTGGCCAGCCAGCCCGCCCCGATGGGGGCCCAATCAGGGCTGGGCCAGTTTGGGGGAGGGGCCATGGGTGATTGGCTGGTGGGCCCCAGCCCCAATTGAGGTATGGGGGGCCGGTTGTGGGAGGGCCCAGCCGTGGGGAGAGGCTATGGGTTGTGGGTTGGCCGTTCCGCTCCCCCCCACCCCAGCAGGCCGGTTAGCTGGCTGCAGTGAGTGTCATAGCAACCGGTCATTCTGGTCATTACAGCATTCAGGTCATTGGCTATATATATATATATATATATATATATATATATATATATATAGTGACACAAGCATAATTTTATATATTGTATAAAAAATATTAAGTGAATAAATCACTAAGCATATCACCATTGCCAATAGTTCTAAATTAGCCCAGATAGTTTTTATCCAATAACTAGATGCTTCCATGTTCATTCACTGAAAAGATCAAATGAAATCCTCATATAACTGGACCTGGGAGACATGTGGTGCCCTTTGACACTGTGTGCTTTCACAGGGTAATTCTTCAGGGGATCATTAAAAAGATAAGCACAAAAATATCTGTTACTGATTTTGTTTATCATTACAGATCAATCTGGGATAAAATAAATAGTTTCACCTTAATTTTTAATTTAATAACTAAATACCTGTGTAGAAGTCTTTGAGAATAAGTACCTTTCCACACTCTCTATTTTGCTAGCCACTGGAATTTACATGTAAGGTTTTCAGTTAATTCATGACAATGCTGATTCCAAATTCAACCATAGATGTTCTGCTTCCCTATATATTCATATCTTTCCTATCTGCCATTGAAATAGCTATCAATTACCTGTATTGAGACATGTTGCTTAACAACTCGATTTGGAATTTTAATGTTAAATTTGCGCTCTCATTAGTATTGATGTTGATAAAATAACAAGTATCTTCTGATCAGTGCAGACCTGATTTCACAGTTCCCTATGATAATGTAAAACAAAAAAACCCCAAAATGTTATGGTATAATCTTAATTTTAAATATATAATATTTTACACAATTTACTGGGAATTTACTTCAGTTCTACTTTAATGCTTCATCAATTATCATGCGGCTGGGCATCTGTCAGAAGCAAACACACTGAAGATGGTACAGTCTTTGCTCACAGATTTTCTATTATTATAATATTAAGTATAGGATGTAAGAGATCCTAAATGTAACATATCAAGAAAATATTATCTTCTACAAATACCATAATTTAGATTTGTTCCTATTCAGAAGACATGTTAGAAATGCCCTAGGATATTGTACACTGATTTCTTTCACTCTGCGATAGCTAATCCCCCTTTTGGACTGGTACAAGCAGTCAAATCACTCCCAAATCTTCAGGAAATGAAAGGCTAGATCACTAATCACCACATACATACTTGACTTTAATATTTTATTCAGCATTGATAGAAGATTATAATGGACGATATTATAAAGGGCACCACTACAATTGTACTCGGTGGGCCACATGCAATATTTGAAAGTATATCATCTCCATGAGTACTTTGTAAGTTGCAGAATAAGGTGAAGAATAAATGTTAAATTTATCCTCCTAGCCCTCCAATCAAAAACATTTGTTATGTGCCCTCTATAGTAAAAAGCTATATTAAATGTGCAGCTTGTCTGTGCTATTATTCTTAAACCATGCTCCTGGTGTGTTATAAACAGAGCTAAATGGCACCTGGCACTAAAATAAAATAAAGTCAATTTCCCCCCCAGTTTCTAGCAAATAGTTAAGCCAGGGCTTAGAACTTCATCAATTTCACTTTTCTCCAGCTAGTTTTCTTAAATGTTTGATGCCTGCTACTGCTTGTTTATATTGTAGCTAATTGTAAACAGTGTCCAAATTAAGACTTATTTAAGTAATACATTTTTATTATATGTTGCTTGGAAGATAATATCATGATTACCAAGTATCCTTTCTGTCATGTGAACAATTTTGAACACCAGTGTGCCTTAAGATGCCTTGAAAGAACTGTAACTGATTTACTTCAGGCTGCTCAAAATCAGTAAGTTCAGATAGTTGACTAATATACAAATTTCTAAAATATAATTATGTATTCTGAAAGAATGTAACACAATTGAAGAGTAGAGATAGGTTAGATCCCAGGAGGGTCTGGTATATATTGCTTTTACTTATATGATTTTCTAGTGAATGAAGTTCAATTATGCCTATTATTTTTTAATGCCAATCATTTCCTACAATTACATGAGACCATCTGTAAATTTAGGCCTCACAGATTATGTAATAAGTTTGTTTTAATTTTGTCAAGTAGTATTAGCTTAGTATTTACTATAATAGCAAACGCTGAGTATATACTTTGCATCAGGAACTATATTCTGCATAGCTCTTTTAAACCTCACAATCACCTTATGAAAAGGGTGCTCTTATTACCTCCTTTATTTAAATAAGAGATTGATTCATAAAGGTAAAGTAAACTAAACCAAGTTTAGACAATGAATATGTGACAGACCAGGGAGTTGGACCCAGGCAGTTTAGCCACAGAGTGTGTGTTCCTGACAATTGAGCTAAACTAACCCCATTTTTTATTTATTTAAGAATGTTGTATTATTTAAGATGCCTTTAGTTGCAACTATCACCCTAACTTAAACTGGTGGAAACAATAAAAATAATTTACTGGCTCACATAATTAAAAAGACTAGAAATAGCACTTGCTTCAGGCAAGGCTTGATTTATTTATTCAATGATGTCACTAAGATCCCAGTTTCCTTCAGTCGCAATGCTCTGTTTTCTCAAGATGGATGCCAGCAGCATTAGAGGAAAATGCTTCCTTTTTCACATTCAGCAGGAAAAGGAGTGTCTCTGCCTCAGTATTTCTTGCAAAAGTCTTGAGAATCACTCTGAATGAGCTGGTTTCAGTTGCTGATTATCCCTGAATCCATCACTGTGGTCATGGAGATGAAATGCTCTGCTTGGCTTGGGCTACATCACTTATGCCGCCTTGAAACCATAGAATCCCCAATGGGTTTCTAAAAAGGAGGACGTGGATGCTCCAAATGCAAACCACAAATGTATACAAAATAGATTATTTCTACATTTGTGTCATGAGAATTATTTTCGGTATATATCACATATATATTATCTATCTATCTATTTAACCCATCTATCTATCCACTTATCTATCATCTATCCCTGCCTGATATCTTTCCTTGGAAATCAATTTTTGAAACAAGAAAGATGTGTTATAAAATGATATCTTGGAGGGTGTGTGTGTGTGTGATGTTGAAACAGCTATTCTAAAATCACATAAGAAGTAATGCCTATTGAAACCAAGACTTACTCAGAAGATTTAATTTTGTGGACATTTAAAACATTCAATAAGACAGAGAAAAAAAATAACATTTCATTTAAAATGTTTTTTTTTAATTCTACTAACTGACAATACCTATAGTTGTTATATGAATAATTTTGTAGTACTGTTTTTGCTTTTGATTCATACTCTTTTCGGAACTATGTACTTCTTTGAGATATGGACCTCACAAAGACTATGTCTGAAAAATTTCAATGCCAAGGTTATACTGGTAGTGTATGATGTATAGGAATAAAATTGTTGTCCAAAGGAGACATCCACGCTTTATGCTTTTCTATGCTTAAAAGGAAACACCATAAGAAAAACCCACCTCTGGATTCTCATGTCAAGGCTAAACCAAAGTACAGTAATAAACATGCAAGTGAAAGAAAATACAAAAAAAAAGATAAGTGATTTTGGTATTACTACAGTTCATGGCATCGTAAACTGAATGCTGTGATACATGAGATAGACAGTCTTGTTGAACCTAGAAATTGTGAAAGGTAAAATAACCTTCCTATAATTATATGGAAAGACTATCTCCTTTATGTCTGATGTTTCTATTTCAAATCACTTGTGGTGATTTCCTTGAATTAACTGTAGTGTTTTGTATATTTATACAACAGGAAATAAAAGTACTTCATTGAATATGTTTGTGAACCATTGAATTTTTTGAGATTTTCTTTGCCTGTCTAAAAGACAAAACAAAACCGTAGAGATATAATAAAGCCATAAAATTTGAAATTGCCAAGTGAAATACACCTTTACAAATAAAAATTAAGAAAATAAATAAATGGATCTATCTATCTATATCTCTTCACCCAATGATATGTTTATTTTTTAATATATTTTTATTGATTTCAGAGAAGAAGGGAGAGGGAGAGAGAGAGATAGAAACTTCAATAATGAGAGAGAACTATTGATCGGTTGCCTCCTACACGCCCCATACTGGGGATAGTGCCTGTAACTCGGGCATGTACCCTTGACCAGAATCAAACCTGGGATCCTTGGGTCTAAAGGCTGATGCTCTATCCATTGAGCCAAACTGGCTAAGGTCCAATGATATGTTTTTATTGATTTTTAGAGAGAGAGGAAGGGAAACAGAGAGAGAGAAACATCAATGTGATAGAAACGCATCCATCCATCGGTTGCTTCCTGTACGTGCCTTGAGAAGGGATGAGACCTGAAACTGAGGACTGTGTCCTGACCAGGAATTGAGCCCACAACCTTTTGGTGTATGGGATGATGCTCACACCAACTGAGACACCTAGACAGGACAAAAAATATAAGCATTTTAAATAAAATAATTTTCTTACATTCATATTTTTAAAAATAAACTTTCATTTTAGAGCAATTTTAGATTTACAGAAAAATTGGAAAGGTAGAACAGAAACTTTCTATGTACCCTATACCCAGTTTTTCATAATATAACATATTAGTATGGTATATTTGTTACAATTAATAAACCAATATTGGTACATTATTATTAATTAAAGTTCATATTTTATACAGTTTCTTAGTTTTAAAATAATTTTTTATTTTAGAACAGTTTAATATAGACAGAATTACTGTATTGTGAAAATCTATAGAGTTCCCATGCTTCACACTGAATTTTCTCTATTATTGGCATCTTACATTAGTATGGTGCATTTATCGTAATTAATGAACTAATATTGATTCAATATTATTTTTAAAAGTGTACACTTTATTCAGATTTTTCTCAGTTTTAACTTAACTTCCTTTTTCTGTTTCTAGATCCCACCCAAGTCACCGCATTACATTTACTCATTATGTCTCCTTCAGCTCCACTTGGTTGTGACAGTGTCTCAGACCCTGACAGTTTTGAGGATTATTGGTGAGATATTTTGTAGAATGTCCCTCAACTGGGATTTTTCTGATTTTTTTCATCATGGTTAGGTAGGATCTTTGAGTTTGGGGGAGGAAGGCCACAGAGGTAAAATACTATTATCATCATATCATATCCAGGGCACATACGACTTATTAGTGTTGATCTTCACCTTGATCACCTGGCTGAGGTAGTGTGTCAGGTTTCTTCACTGTAAAGTTACCCTCCCCCCTTCTCATACTGGCCCTGCTAGACAAAGAAGTCTCTCATTGGAAACTCAGAGATTTCTGGATTGCTTATCTACAATATTATTTATATTGATAATGTTTAACACCGCTACTAGGACCGACACTGTAAGTCCCAGCTCTATGCCCATCTTCATTTGTTTCAATCCATCATTTGTTGTCTCTAAACTAGGTCCCCACTAATGTCAAAATATCTCCAGCTGATGGTAGGGTGACCCTGTTTCTCAGACATATATTTTGGGAAAACAATTTGCCTTGGGTTTTTCTCCACCTGATGTAGAATTCAAAAATAAGTTTAAATTTGATAGACAGAAGCTAGCAAAAATGCCCAATATCTTCTTAATTTAGGCTGTCACCAGGTACACCACAATGCAATTACCCATTTATTAAGAAATAAAATGAAGGCAAAAAGCATTTAATTATAATTGCCTCTGATGCTCACCATATTGTCACTTTTTACTGGCTCACCATGGCTGCCCAGCTAGAATTTATCTTTCATGCAAACAACAGGGCTAAATTGAATTACATAAAAAGAAGCTACACACTGACTCCCAGCAGTATGTTTTGACAAAACATTTTGTCTCCATAAATGATTTCAAATGCTATAGTCAAAAGCCTTGACTGCAAATAATGGGTTCATAAAACCTATCTTTAAAATTTTACCTGACAGTAATGCCGTGCAAATATCGGCACTTCCAGCTCACTTTCCCCACTTGTTTACATCAGGATTTTAATAGAGTGGCTGTCACAGAACACCAGTTAAAGGCCACTGTTTGATAAGCTGCTGTGAAAACACACTGTTTAAAATGAGAATTTCCTTCTTAAATTCAGCCATCATAAAAGGTGATGGTGGTGGTGGTTAGAAAAATATTGAAGAAACATGTTTTCTTGGAGGAGCTCAGTAAAATGCTCAGAGTTAAGTGACATTCTAAGTAGCATTGACTTTCAGAGTCTGAGTTTTGAGTTGCTAAAGCAGCACCTGGCAAAAAGTATCTCACCTAGTAGGATCTCCATAAATGTGTTCCTTCAATAATTACACCGCCTGTTCTTTAAAAATGTAGCTTCGCAGAGCCTGAATTTTGCTCCAGTGTATTTAATTCTATCAAATACAGACATGAATTTTTTTCTGTGAAGAAATTGCACTAGTATTCTAGAAGCAACTAAATGTACTCTGCTATATGTTTTGCTTGTTTGTTCTTAAATATTTGCCCTGAGAAAAAATAAGACCTTAATAATGAATTTTAGATATACTTTCTGGTTCCTATGTGGCTTGCAAGGTGCTAAGCACTTCACATGGATTATTTTATTTACCTTTCATCAATCCGATGAGGAAGGTATTGTTTATGAAGAATCTGAGAAGCCATCCTATTCCTTAAAATTAATTTTACCATTTAACAAAAAAACATTACTAGTTATACCATAACAGTAAAGTGTTAGATATGAAACATTCAGTGTCTACACAGAATTACTTTTTTTAAAAACTTCTTAATAACACATTTGGATGTGGGCCTTATTTCTTCTCATTGGAACATGTTTCAGGGTCTGATGCTTTTTTTCTAATAAAACTTAGCAATTTCTTTTAATATTACAAATTCAGCTTCATTTTTAACAAGGTGAATTCCACAACTGTTTTAGTTTGGTTTTTCAGTGCTGTGAAATAAACAGCAACAGTGTTAGCATTACCTACTTTTTAAGAATGTAAAAGTATCTATCATTGTAAATATCAAGCTACAGATTTACTATCATAGTAAGAAATTAGAAATGCCAAAGGGTAATCCTATACTGTCATATATTTTGTCAAAACACTACCCTTTCATTTTACTTTCTGCCTTCAATGCAGTTGTGCTAACCCCAATCACTTCACTCTCTGTTCTACTTAACCTAAGTTCTTCCCTCCCCCCACCCCAAAGAAATAAGTTTCTTTGCAAGAGTTCCCAGAATGATGTCAAACATTCTCTTTCGTGGCAAACTCCTTCCACACGGTTAGAGAACTTTTGTAGATTAAGATTATTGAGATTATTTTGATTCTCTTTTATTCTAAGCAAGTTACATTCTCTGCCTTGTACTCCCTTGCTCATTTTATTTCATCAGTGTCTATAATTTGAAAATAGGGAGGAAATTAGATTTTGTCTTGCAATGAGATGATATTTCGGGGATGAGAGCATCCCTTGCGATATTAAAGACTTACTCTATTGAAAAAGAAATGGCAATCAATTTTTCATGAGTATTATTTCATGATATTACCTTATGTTTGTGTTCAAAATCTATGCTACTTTTACAAACTCCCTATGAAAGACCTCTATAAATCAACATGTGCAAACCTTTGAATCTTAAGATTGACAGGACATAAGAAATGCAGCTCTAAAACTATGTTGCCATTCAAAATACATCATTTTTTCATCACAGGAGGAAACTTCAGAAAATACTGATTTTAACATTATTACAGCACTATTTGTTTGCTCCTTGCTTAGGAGAAAAGTCATAGCAACTCTCACACTTATGCAGTTTCTAAGAGTTGAAGAGCCATAGAATGTTAGAACTGAAGTAAATCTTAGGTATGATTTAGTTATTTAGGACTAAATTTTGCCTTAAGTGTTCATCTGTGTGAAAACCCAGCAGGCAAATAAATAGTGGAACCCAAATTGAGTCTCTTGTCCATTTTTCTTTGATCTCCCATTTGAGACCCCAAACATGATCATTTTTATACCTGGACTCAAGATGCAATTAGAAAGGAAAGATGCAGTTGGGCCCTAGCCGGTTTTGCTCAGCCTTGGACCCGAAGGGTCCCGGGTTTGATTCCGGTCAAGGGCATGTACCTCGGTCGCAGGCTCCTCCCCAGCCTGGGCTCTGGTCAGGGCTCATGCAGGAGGCAACCAATCAAGGCGTTTTTCACACACTGCTATTTCTCTCTGTCTTTCCCTCTTTTTTTAGGACCAGGAACTCTTACCTTTCACAATGTTTCACTTCTCTCTTCACCACAGGACAAATGCTCTCATTGTGAACAAGTCTATATGAGGAATATGAGATTGAACATTATTAAACAAGGGCAGTAGAAATGTGTTAACAAAGCTTGAGCTTTGTACCCTTGAACAAATTAGGTAGCTGCTTAAAACCTCAGTTTGACCAACTATAAAATGTGGGTAATAATGATATTTGCTCATTTTTAATGTAATGTGATAGTTCATGAGTGCATTCATCCCAACGCAGAAACCCTCCACACATATTAAATACTGCTGTTAGACTTACTACGATGCGTATGGGTGGAAGTGAAGATAGCTGGTTTCTTGATATGTAGGTTATTGTTTCTTAAAATCAATAATGTATAGGACCCTTTTTGAAAGAAACATTTCAACTATAATTTATATGCAGTAAAATGAATCATGGATGCTACATTTAAATTTTCATAAAATAAATGTGTCTCTGTAGTCATCATCTAAATCAAGAAATAGGACTTAAGTGGGTTCCCTCCTGCTTCCTCAGGTACTGCTCTCCTAATAACCATTGATTAGTTTGCATATTTTAGAATGTTCTAGGAATAGAATTTCTGAGAATGGCATTTGTGTCTGACTTGTGTTAATAAGATTGTTTCATAGTGCTAACTGTATCAGCATATGCTCATTCTCATCACATGAAAATACTACAAATTATTTGTCCATTCTAAAGGTGATGGATCTTTGGGTTATTTTATTTTAGAATTATGAATAAAGCTCTTGTAACAATCTTGTACATGTCTTTTGGTGCTCATAGATATGCCTTACTCTTGGAATTAAACCCAGGAGTGGAATTTCTGGGTTGCAGTTTATGGGTATGTTCAGCATAAGTAGATGCTGCTAAGCAGTCTTCCAAAATTTATACTCCCACTGGCAGAACATGGGGGTCACAGTGGTTCCATATATTGAAAACACATACTATTATTTTCATGTTGTTAACTTTCAAATGTTAATATTTCTGTTAGGTGTGTAATGATATCTCATAGGTCATTTCTCTTAAGAAGGTGAGTTTTTGTTGTTCAGACCTTGCATTAGATTTCTTATTTTAGAAAATGCCTTTAAAATTTTTGCTCATATAGTTGAATTTTAGAAGTTAGATATTTTGGATACAAGTCTTTGTATTGTGTTTTATTTCACTTTTATATCTAGAATTTCTGTGGAAATAATTTATGTGGGTATGATATGAAGTAGAGGTCAAGATTTTTTTCCTATCGATACACAGTTGACCCAGGATCTTTTATTCTTCACTGAACTGCACTGTCATATTTGTCACAAACCAGGCTTTAGCTATTTCTGAATTCTATTCCACTCCAGTTCTCTATTTATTTTTTCTTGCTTATACTATAGTATGTCTTTATACAATGTCTTAATTTTGTACTTTATAATTAATCTTGATAACTGCAAGTGAAGATTGCCTACTTTGCTCTTCTTCAAGATTGCCATGGTTATTACTGACTTTGTTCTCCATAAAACATTCCAAAATCAACCTGTCAATTTCCACAAACTAAGCCCTAGCTAGGTAGCTCAGTTGGTTAAGAGCATTGTCCTGGTATGCGGTGGTTGCAGGTTCATCTCTGGTCAGGGCACATACAAGAATCAACCAGTGAATGCATAAACAAGAAATCAGTGTTATCCTCTCTTTACCTCTCCCTTCCTTTCTCTCTCTAAAATCACTCAGAAAGAAAAAAATAGATTTCCCACAAACTAAACGAGTTAAGGTTTTGATTAGAATCACATAAAATACCATTCCAAGTCAAGTCTTTTTCCATCACCATTTTTCCCCTCCTTTTTTTTCACAATTCTATATAATAAAAGACTAATATGCAAATACACCAAATGGTGGAACAACCGAACAAGCGGTCACTATGACGTGCGCTGACCACCAGGGGGAGTGCGTGGAACATGGCAGGTATTGGCAGCAGGTGGCAGAGCATGGAACATGGCGGGCAACAGCTGCAGTGGGATGGTGGAGCAGGTGAGCGGGGCACCAGACCAAGGCCAGGTGCCGGTCGCTGTCATCAGGGTGAGCCTCTGGTGGTTACTGAAAATACTTCGCTCCTGCACGCTGCAGTCCCACCTGGCGCTCGCACCTGCTGCTGGCATCGGACCCACTCACACCAGCTGCCAGTGCCTGGCGCAGCCTCAATCGCTTGGCGCTGTCAGTGGGTGTGAGCAGTGGCTGCTGGCCCTGATCAGCCAATCAGGGCTCTCCATCTCTCCTTGCTCCTGAGGGTTGATGGGGGTGGCAGCAGCCTCTAGCACCTGCTGCCGGTGATGGCCCCACTCGCACCCACAGCCAGCACTGGAGCCGCCACTCACACCCACTGCTGGCGCCTGGCACCGGTCCCGATCACTCATCGCTGTCAGCAGGTGCGAGTGGCAGATGCCCGCCCGATCACCCTGAGGGCTTCTCCACATCCCCCTGGTCCTGAAGGGTGATCAGGGCAGCAGCCATTGCTTGATTCTACTGACAGCGCCGGCCCCCCTCGCACTCACTGCTGGCGCCGGCCCCAATCACTCCATACCATCAGTGGGTGCGAGCGGGGCCAGCACCGTCAGTGGGTGGGAGTGGTGGTGGTGTGAGCAGTGCTGCCGGCAGACAGGGGGACAGGGGCTGGATGGGGGCATGGAGGACGGGGCGAGACCTGCCCCAATACCTTGAGGCCCACAGCTCCTTTCAAGGTCTACAAATTCGTTCACTAGGCCCCTAGTACAATCTACACTAATAAAAGAGAAAAATGGTAATTGGCGTACGACGATACCCTTTTCATTGGCTAATCAGGGCTATATGCAAATTAACCGCCAACTAAGATTGGCAGTTAACTGCCAACAAGATGGGGGTTAATTTGCATATGTAGGCACAATGCAGGGAGGTGAAAGGGAAAGCAGGAAGAAGCCCCCTGCCACTGACAGTGATCGGAAACCCAGGGGGGAGCTAAGACCTGGGGGGCAGGGCAAAGGCGGACCTGGGGCCACATTTGCCCTGCCCCCCAGCCATGATCGGAGAATCAGGCGCCTTTGCCGCCCTGGCCAGTGATAGCAGGAAGTAGGGGTGGAACCAGCGATGGGAGCTGGGCACGTTCGAAGCTGGCAGTCCCGGGAGCTAGGGGTCCCTTGCCTGGGCCTAAAGCGGAGCCCACGATCGCGGGGCTGCTGCAGCTGCGGGTCCCCGCTGCCCGAGCCGGACGCCTCAGCCAGAGGCTTCCTGCAGGGGCAGGGGCAGAGCCTGCAACCGCGGGGACTGACACCTCTGCTGGAGGCCTCAGGCCTGGTCAAGGGGCCGATCCGGTGATTGGTGATCGGAGGGTGATGAGGGTCAACTCCTCTGGCCTAGACATCAGGCCTGGGCGGGGGGCTGAGCCGGGGATTGGGGGGATATGATGGTCCCCTTGCCCAGGCCTGAAGCCTGGGTCAGAGGCGTCAGGCTTGGGCGGGGGGTGGAGCAAGCGATCAGAGGGAGATGGGGGTCCCCTGCCCAGGCATGATTCCTGGGCCAGAGGCCTCAGGCCTGGGCGGGGGCCAGAGCCAGTGATCGGGGGGAGATGGGGGTCCCCTGTCCAAGCCTGACACCTCTGGCGGAGGCGTCAGGCCTGGGCAAGGGGCCGATCAGGTGATCAGAGGGTGATGGGGGTCTACGCCTCTGGCTGAGGCATCAGGCCTGGGCAAGGGGCAGAGCCAGCAATCGGAGGGGTCTGGGGGTCCCCTGCCCAGGCCTGATGCCTGGGCCAGAGGCATCAGGCCTGGGCTGGGGGCAGAACCAGTGCTGGGGGGAAATGAGGGTCCCCTGCCCAGGCCTGACACCTCTGTCAGAGGCGTCAGGCCTGGGCAAGGGGCCGATCCTGCGATTGGAGGGTGATGGGGGTCAATGCCTGAGGGCTCCCAGTATGTGAGAGGGTGCAGGCTAGGCTGAGGGACACTCCCCCCCACACACACACCCAGTGCACGAATTTCGTGCACAGGGCCCCTAGTATATAGATAATGTATTGTAGAATTGTGTACATGAAACCCATATAATTTTATTAACCAATGTCACCCCAATCAATTCAATAAAACTATTTTTAAAAGAATCACATAAAATAGAGCAATCTGAGACAAAATTGTCTTCCATTCATCAGCATGTTATAGTTTTCCCTTTTAATTCAGGTTTTCTTTAACTTTACTCTGTAAAGTTTTAGAGTTTTCAAAGTAGAAGTCTGGCATAGCTTTTTGTTGAAATTATTCCTATATATTTTATGTATTTAAGGTAATACATATGTTTTTCAAATTCTCATTTTGTAATTTTTAGTGTTATATATAAATAAAGTTTATTTTTTGCTATATTTGTGTCTAATGAAATAAAGTTTACTTATTAATGCTAATCCTATACTTGTAGATTATTTGAATTATTTACATACATAGTGTCAACTACAAATAATGGTTTCATTTATTCCATTACAATGCTCCTACCATTCATTTATTTTTTTTGTGCATTTGTTAATTTATTTATTCCTTAATTTATTTACTTTGTATTATTGCATAGGCTAGGAACTCCAGTGCACTATTGACTAGAAATGGTAATTATAGGTATCATTGTCTTGTCCCTTATTCCAATAAGTGTAATGTTGCTGTAGTTTCTTATAGATACTTTAAAAATTAGTTTATTGACATTCTCTTTTCTCTATAAATTCCTAATAGTTTCTATTATAAATGTGTATTGAGATAACATATACTTTTTCTTCTTTATTCTGTTGTTCTTGTGTGTATTGAGATAATTATATAATTTTTATGCCCTTATTAAAGGTGAGTTTTCTGCCCTAACCGGTTTGGCTCAGTGGATAGAGCATCAGCCTGCGGGCTCAAGGGTCCCAGGTTCGATTCTGGACAAAGGCATGTACCTTGGTTGTGGGCACATCCCCAGCGGGGGGTGTGCAGGAGGCAGCTGATCGATGTTTCTCTCTCATCGATGTTTCTAACTCTCTATCCCCCTTCCTTCCTCTCTGTAAAAAATCAATAAAATATTTTTAAAAAAAGGTGAGTCTTCTTTCTCTGTCCTATTGAAGTTGAGTCTTTAGAAGCACTCGAGGTTTGAGTTTCAATTTTCATCCAATCAAACAATATTAATCTTTTAATTGGAATATCTGTTTACATTTAAGTTTATTACTATTACATTTCTGTTTATAATTATAATCTTTGATTTATTACAACTGTACTTTATTCTTTTCCTCTCACTTTCTTTTTTGATTAATTATGTGTTATTACTCAATCCCAAACCCATTAACTTGTCAACTGTGCATCCTTTTACTAATATTTGAGTAATTATTTTAAAATATATTTATTTGACTTTTTAGCATCTAATGTAAAATAATACCTTTATACTTTCTAGGTATGGTTAGGTCCTTAGTACTCTAACTCCTTTTATTCCTGTATAGTGTAAGTGAGCTATAGCTGAATAATAATTTTTTTTAAAAAAAACAGAATCTCAATGATATATAAAAAGTACTGTTTTGTGAAAAATTTGCTTTTTACTTGTGTATCATTATTGTGGGTTTCAATGAATTTTTGGACTGTGGATTATATTAGTAAGTTAATAACTAAGTACCACAGACTGGGTGGCTTAAGCAACAGAATTGTATTGTCTCACCGTTTTGGAGGCTAGAAATCTATGATCAGTATTGGAAGAATTGGTTCCTTCTGAGTGCTGTGAGGTAGAATTTATTCCATCCCTCTCTCCTACCCCCTGCTGTTTGCTGGCCACCTCTGGAATTCCTTGGTTTGTAGACAAATCAGCCCAATTTCTGACTTCATATTCACACAGCATTCTCTATGTGTATGTCTTTCTATGTATCCAACTTTCTCCTTTTGATAAGGACATAGTCATATTGGGTTCAGCCTCCCTTCCCCCACCATGACATCATCTTAACTCATCTAAAAAGCTCCTATTTCCAAATAAGGCCACACATTCATGGACACTGGGAATTAGGATTTCAATATCTTTAGGGAGGACCTACATCAACCTTTAAGATGGGTCATGATCAAAAAAGTTTGAAAGCTTCTGCATAGGCATTCCTTGTCCACATTAGCTTTAACCCCTAAAACCAAGCTATTCAGAAAAGCCAAAATTGTGTATTGATTTGAAGATGCAATATGATATAAAGTGTACTAATTTGGGGTGGTCCTCTCTGACCCACATAGACCCAGGTGAATAATTTGTATGATTGTAATTATACTGTTTTAAAAATTTTATTTAAGAGGTTGACACACATCTTTCAAGGTGTTTAGAAAGTTAATAAGGAAGCTGACTAATGATTTTTAGGTCATATTTATATCACCTAATCTTACTTTTTTATTGACCCTTAAGACTTAGCCAATATTTATGCAATATTTTAATTATTTATTAAAATATATTATCAAAATGTTTTTATTTATGTAATCGAGCACAATATGTAAGATTGAGCTCTTTTGGGGGGGGAATATATGTAGAAGCCATGTGTTTACAACAAGCTGCATGTATTTATTGCCTAATTCTTAATCACAACACTGTATACAGTCATCGGTTTTCTGACAACCATCTGCTTAGATGTCACTCATTCCTTCCACCCCGTCTAGTTGAAATTAAAATATTGACAGGAATAATTTCTGCATTCAAAGTGGAAAAGGTAATAAGGGTGGTGAAACTAGATTGGATTTTGCATGCATTGCCCCTGACAGTATTCTGACAATTTTTAGTTTGCTCCTTCAAGTCATGCAGTGCTGCAGAAAAATAAAATATAAAGCAAAGCTTTGAGCAAAGCATACCTGTAAGCTTGTTTTTCTGTGACGGCCTTGAAATATTCCTGAAAAATAATAAAAGTAAAAAAAGAAAGAAAAAGAAAAGAAGCTCCCACGCTGTATCATGTCTTATGGTTATTGTATACAGTTAGAAGAGTGCCACTAGTAGAGATGTTATTCTTCACTTTTACAAATACATAATGGCAATAACAATAAAACATACACAATAAAATAAAATTAAATTAACAGAACACATAAAATTTTCAAAAACTTTAAAATATACAATTATAAATTCACTTTGTAATTCTTAATAAACATAGCATAATTTTTACTGAAAATATTTAATGTTCAAGCAATCCTACTCTGGAATGCTTTCTGACCTTAGCAAAGACTATTCAGCCCCTTGAAAATGCTAAGCTTAGGTTTTATGATTTTCTTAGGTGGAACATTATTAAACTAAACACTGGATTACGTACCCATGAAGACCTCACAAGCTAATAAATAAGTGTGTCACTAAATAGTTTGTGTTTATCTCACCAAAATATAAATCAGTGTCCCCCAGGGGAGGGGAAGATCATATATATCTATATATCTCTGTAGATATATAGAGATATATACTCTATTTGATTCAAAAAAATTGCATTTGTGTAGTCAATATAAAGAATTCAGTCAATAAATTGGATTATGTTAGAAGGATTCATTGAAAAGAGCAAGGACAGAAATTGAGATTAAAGAGTGAGTGACTAGTTGAAGGTGCAATATTTGGTCAGAGGAGCCAAAAGTAAAACTGCAAAAAGAAAAATGACAAAATGACGTGGAACAATGTTTTCATGTTTGAATCACAAATACCTAGTAGAGAGAAAATCTTAGGCAATGATTCCTGAATGTCTCAAAGACATTACCAACACCGTTCCAACCTCCCTTTTCTAAATCTCATCTCTGACCGTATCTCTTCCTGTGCCATTTGATATGCATTTGTGTATTTCATTATATTCACTTCGTCCTCTCTTCCCTTCTATTCCTACAAATTTATTTGCATTTTTTGGGGGGGTATAAAAATAAGTTGTTTATGGGTATGTTTCCCAAGTTAGACTATGCAGTCCTCAAAGCCAAAGATAGTGACTATTCCTAAAACAAAGAACATGTATGTCTATAATAAAAATTTATCAATTCCATGGATATTTTGCACCAGACAATTATAACAACATACCCTAAGAAAAAGTTTGTAGAGGTCATGGTAGCTGTTTGCAGACTTCTTTTTCACTGAAGTTCAGTCCACTCTGTTCAACCTGTCAGAGGCTTTGGGAAAACAAAACAACCACCACCATCACTACCACTACCACTACCATCAGTACATACATATATATTTCTGAGAGGAAGGGAGAGAGAGATATAGAAACATCAATGATGAGAGAGAATCATTGATCAGCTGCCTCCTGCAACTACTGATGATCAAGCCCCATGTTCCCTGACTGGGAATTGAACCGTGGTTCATAGGTCGACACTCAACCACTGAGCAACACCGGTCTGGTCCAAATAGTATTTTTCTTAATGCATTTCTTCCCTTTCCCCTTATTCTCTTATTCCTAGCTCTACATCTACTTAGGAGAACAGCTTTCTTTCAAAACTATTACAGCTGTCTTTTGCTACTAAGCATTTTAAGTCATCTTACCATTGGTAGTTTCTTCTTTTGCTGCTGTTGTTTTCTGATTTTAGGGTGAATCCATACAAAGGAAGACTCACTGACTTTTAAAAAAGCCAAAGCAAGTACATCTTGCAGTTGTATCATTGGAAAGGTGTTTCATTTTAATATACATTTATTCATTAATATTTTTTATAGTTCATATTTTTATGCTAGGCCCTCTGTTGTGGACTAAAGGTATGGCAGAACCATGACCCATATGACTGGTGGGAGGTGTGCTTGGGTAAATGGATAAGCACAATACAATATGATAAGATGATGATAAAGGTAGGAGGGACAGAGAAGGAAATGGTGCAGGAAATGTTTCACAGAGAAATTGCTATTTGATTGGGGTTTTGAAGATAGAGGGGAATTTTGAAACCTGAACACAAGCATTTTGGGTGGAAGGAATAGTATGTTCAAAATCCCAGAGTTATAAAAAGGCTTAGCTTATTAGAAAAGGAATTGAGTGTTATTTGATTAGATACAAAGGTTATTCATGCAGAGAATAAACCTCAGATGTTGCTGCTTCAGCATTGGCTCACCCTCTCCAGGCCAGTAAGAATTCAGATTCACACATTAATCTCAATTCACAAATACCACCTCATCAGCCATGGAGTTTTGAGAGGCCAGAGGTAAACACAGCCATTGCCTACTTAAGCTGAGTAGACAACAGTGCACATTTTGCAGGACAAGCACCCTCCTCCCACATTGACTATAACTGAAGGCAGGGTAGAATGATTTAACGGTTACATGAAAATCTGAACTTCAGAATTTAGTACATATGATCAAGCCGGTACTTCACCAGTGAACTTCCCTGTCAAGAAGGACTGTGTCTATAGTGAAGATGTAGCAGGGACCAGCTGTGCATGAATTACATATTTGTTCTAAGGAAGGCTAAAAAGAAATCTGAAGTTAGGGAAATTAAGTGATTTGCCCAAGGTCA
Organism: Myotis daubentonii; assembly: GCF_963259705.1. Lineage (NCBI taxonomy): Eukaryota > Metazoa > Chordata > Mammalia > Chiroptera > Vespertilionidae > Myotis > Myotis daubentonii. The sequence goes on from NC_081846.1 coordinate 53,203,415, forward strand.
TACAACATATCAAGGAAAGAGCCTGGGGAAGAACAAAGGCTTCTGGCTTTCGGGCCACTATCATTTCCATTGTGCCATGTGATAGGCCTGTCAAAGGGAGGGGTTTGCTGGCAGTTGAGAGGAATGTCTAGGAAGTTTAACAGGTGAAAGAAATGACAAGTTCTCGAGGAAGCATTGAAGTTAATAGACTTCTAATCACATATTTCTGAGCAAGCTCACCTTAAATTTGTACTTATTTCTGGATTCCCAACAATGCAAACTTCCCTGAGCTTTAAGACAGAAGAACTTCATTTTTTTTTTTTTTTTGGTTATTTAGATACCATTTAGAGTGCCCACTAGTTTTGACTTGTTGCGATTATCAGGTATTTTCTATGCAATCCAGGTTTAGGGAAGTGTCAGACAGGGTCCCTTTGAGAAAAAGAGAATACACTAGTAAGGGGTAATTGAAGAGACTTCTGTAAAGGGGTTATTCACAAAGAAGTGGGTAGGAGTAGGAGAACCTATTAAGAAATGATGAATCATCCTGGGACCAGTAATGGTAGTAGAGATGTTAACAGTCTAAGATCTAAAACGGGAAGAGAAAACACTTAGAATGTGGAGAGAATATTTGTAGATGTAAGAAATGGCCTTCAGACATAAATTGTGGTTCTAAATATATGTATATAGTTATTACCCATCTGAGGCACAGCAGGGAGGGAGCCAGTAATTATAAATACTCCAAGTCTAACTTCTTCCTGTTCTCTGATCTCCTCAGTGCCTCCATTTGATAGAACACAACAGAAAGTCAGAGAATAAGGCCATAAAGTCAGCCTCTCATGGCACAGAGCAGAATGGATAAAGGCAGAGAGTGTGTCCGGAGGAACAAAAGGGGGATATTACAGGACGGAGCAAATATAAATTCATCCATGCCCTGGCCCAGCATCTCTTCAATTCTCACATTCCACAATCCTATTTTGGATGTGCAACTCTACAAACTACTCTGATTTCAAAAAGTTTACCTAACACTACTGGGAGAATTATGTAAATATGAAGTTTGCCTGAGCAGTGACTAAGGACAGAGGGAAACATGACCTCCATCTGCAAGCAGTGGTGGGAATGGAAATGATTTCCTGTGGGAACTCGGCTGGTATTACTGTTAAATCATTTGTATACTGTTAAATGAGTTGCATGCTGGTGGGGCAAAGAGGTCTTGGAACTGTGTTTGCTGGCATTCTCCCTACCTTCATCATTGTCTACGAGCATTTGAAAGGTTGAAAAAAAAACCAAAACAGGAAGGAAAGGCTCAGATTCAAGGTGATCAAACCAGAAACAATAAGGTAAAATCAGGAGAAAGATATTATAAGCTAAAACGCATTCAAATGTTCATTGCAGGAGAAGTTAATCTTTTATTAAAATATTCTAAGGGAATAAAATATGGGAAAACTCTTCCTTTGCATATGTAATCTCAGAGTGAATGGAACTCTAAAAACTCACTCTTGAATATAATCTTTGAAGAGAAAAAGTAATTAATAGTTTATTTTCTCTTTGCTTATCTAACAAATATACCTAGCAGCATTAACAAGCTTTAGCATGGGTCACATTTAGGATATGGCTAATTAATATTTACCTTTATTATCTGAAATATAACTTCTGAACCTAAACATTTAAAAATAGCTGAACATAAAAAGTATTTTTCTCTTCTGATAAAATGTTGAATATGTAGTTAAAATTCATAAAAAATTTATGAATAGAGGTTTTTATATGAGGCTTGCTTTCAAGGAATATATTTAAAACATAATACAAGCCTTCCTTTTAAAATTTCAATTAAATTAAGCACATATTGTGCACCTACAAAACCTAATATTTTTCCAGTTTAAGATTTTCTACCTGACCTGACAAATTTTCATGAACAAAAACTATGTCTTATATTTTATTGCTTCTCTTACACAGCCAGCCTAGTCCCTTAAACATAAATTATATTACAAAATTTGATTAGACAATGATGTGTAATCACAGCAATAATTGACATTACTGTGTCAGATGTTGTTCTAAGAACATGAGATTAGTCCATTTAAAGTTTTTAAAAACTTTATGGAACATTTTTATCTTTGCAAACAAGGAAACTAAGGCTTGAGGAGCTATATATTTTGCTCAAGATCATATAGCTAGTGGCAGAGCCAGGGTTCAAACCTGAGAACTCAGATTCCAGACTTTAAGTTTTTAACCAGGATGCCATACTCTCTAAAGACAGAGATAAAATGGGGCTAAAACATATTAAAGGTTTGGATAGTATGTTGTCAACTGAAAACTCTCATAGTTTTTATATAAGAAAGTATCATGAAATAATTTATCTCTAAAGAAGACGAGTATGGTTTTTTTTAAGATTCAATTAAGGAAGACAGTTCAATTAAGGTTTAAATTTTTAGCTCGAGGCACTGTTTACTTAACATTTACCCAGCGTCTAAAATAGGCTGTGATAATAGAGGAAATGAATAGAGTTTATTCTATAATTCAATGGTTTTTAAGCCATTTTTAAGTCTTTGCCCAAACAATGTTTCTGTTGACACTTACTATGAAAAACATTATCCGTTTAAAATATGTTATTTCTGTGATTGTAAGAGGAAAATGTACTTTCTGAGAAAAGTGCTGCTAGAAAAACTGAAAATAACAAGCCCCTTTCTCAATGGCTATTTCCTGTTTCCTTCTCCATGTCATGCTTGGCTGACAGGGACCTTACTAACCAGGACAGGCTAATTGCTGTAACAAACAACTGCAAAATTTTAGTGGCTGTACGTGTCAAAGGGCTTTTTCCCCTTTCTCATCTTATAGTTCAGTGCAGGTTGGGCAGGACAGGAGCGGCTTCTGCTCCACAAGTTATTTAGACTGCAAGGCTGACAGGAGTCCATTGTCTTTAGTGCATGGAATTCGACATCCAACCAGTTAATCAGGGAGAGAGGGAGCATGGAGAAGCACACCCCCTCCTAACTGCTTCAGCCCAGGGCCACCCAGTCACTTCCGCTCACATTTTATTGGTGAGACCCGGTCACATGGCTTCAGCCAGCTGGTGCAAAGAGCTGGAACCAAAACTTCGCTGTGTGCCCAGGAAGAGGAAATATATTGGGTGGATATCTGCCATGGGGACTGCATTACAAATGGAAATCTCTTTTGAGTAAAGCACCATGTGAGGCACTCAATATCCAAAGACGAGGCAAAACGTAATTTCTTGCATTCAGTGGGCTTTCTGCCTAGAAGTGAATTTAATTAAATAACTAATGGTGAACAAATAAAAGCAAAATCTGCCAATGCGCAAGGCAGAGTTCTAAAGGTTTTATAAGAATTAATTCCTTTAATCAATGAGATAGTATTGTTAGCCACGTTTCATAAATGAGGAAATTAAAGTAAAGAGTGCGTAACCCAATGAGGCATGGCTATTAAGATGTGGAGGCAGAACTTGAACTAGGACTGACTTCAAACCCCACACTCCTTAGAACAAGTGCCACAAGAGGGCTATAGTCACGGTGCATGTGTGGCCTTGCGAGGGAGGAGAAGCTGTGGAGGTGACAGGTGGCCATCAATCTCTGATCTTCACTTGAGAGCACAGGTCGACTGTTCAATAAATGCCAATTATTTTTATTATTGTACTAGGTTTCCAATAAAATATGATATTTTGAAAATGGTTTTAAAGGAGATGGGCCTTTTGACAAATGGGAAATTAATGTGAGTGGGATTTCTTCCAAAGTCACAAAAAGGCTTTTTTAAAAAGTACAGATGTAAAGACTAGAAAAAAAGAATGAAAGAAGTCTGGGAAAGGTTCATATGACTAGAATGGGGAAGGATTTTTGTGCTATCCTTTTGCTTTTTCTTCTTAAAAAAATATTTGTATTGATTTCAGAGAGGAAAAGAGAGGAAGAGAGAGACAGAAACGTCAATGATGAGAGAGACTCATGGATTGGCTGCCTCTTACATGCCCGCCACTAGGGATTCAGCCCACAACCTGGGCATGTACCTTGACCGAGAATTGAACCATGACCTTCTGGTTTGTGGGTCGACACTCAACCACTGAGCCACACCGACCTGGCTTTTCACTATTTCTTCCCTTCTGATAGACTTCTGCCCATTGTCCTTCTTTAAATCGACTTTCCATCAACACATGTAGAATTCAAATTTAAAGTAGCTTCACAGTGTTCCAGAAAAGCTGAAAACAGGAATCAAGGACACTACCCCCTTTTTGACCTGGGATAAAATACTTGGATCCTTGGGCCCCAGCTTTCTTATCTGGAAGAAGAAACACTATCAATCACTTCATTTACACAGCTCCTGCTAATGTATGATTCTTCAGAAAGTCTGACATTTTCTCGGATCTCATACCTAGTAATTTTAAAAAATGTTTCTCTTGCTATCTCATTTTTGGGCCACCTCATGCTGTGTGCCAGATTAGTTTTAAAATATAAATGTTTATATTTGTATTCTGTATATGTAGGTGTTAATTCTGAGTCTTAGTTTAAATATTTTGATATAAGCCAATAGTCTTGTTATATCATTAACCTTTCTCTTTGCATGTTTCATTGACTTTCTGTTTTGTTTACAGGGAAAGGTTTTCACAGTATAATTTGGCAACAGGATCATGGACACTTTTAGGATATGAAGGCATCCATAGGAAATATGAGTGGGAGTATGTTTCCTTCAAGTTAATAGAAGCAGTTTAAAAATCAGACTGATAATAATGTTAAGAAACAGCACATTTTATTGATGAAAGGTTCTGTGAATATTTTAGTGGAAGATAAAAATTAGAAATGCAGTTATTTAGACCTTGGCTGTGAAAAGCAAACACTATTTTATCTATTTCCTGTATTTAAGAAACAGAGCAGCTTTATCTATTACATTAAGCTAGATCAAGCTATCATCAATTACTACACACAAAAAGAAGTCTATGAAAACCTCAGTCATTTTTATCTCAGCATGATAATACCCCCTGTGTGGTTTTATAATTCTCAATTAAAATAAGTAATTCAATGAAAGAACAAGTCCCACGAGGAAAGATGCCAAGAAGGAATTCTAATGTTAAAGAAGTATTTTCCCATAGTAAGGTTGTTATGATTGGTGATGCTTCAAAGATAGTCTTTGATTTTCATCTTAATGTAGTTGAACTATAAATAAATTCAGGAACATATATTGAAAATGGCCACTCTTGTATTGCTAATTGCCTTTTTTCTATTAAAATTATCTTATCTGATGACATTTCTTTTGATTATCTGTATTATTAATAATAGTATATGTGTTACTAGATACATAAGAGCTATAAAATTTTCTACTTCCAATTTGATATTTCCTATTTGTCTGCTATTTTTTTCTGCCATTTTGTTAGGATTGGCCATAAATGATTAATTTATTCCTCAGAATAACCCTATATAGTTTAAATGAGGTGACTCATCTAAAGTCACACCAGTTATAACTACTCAGGATTTGAACTGAAATCTTTAAAAAGTCTTTATATAGTCAGACATTGGTCTGTTCATTTTGAATATAATCCTCCTTTATCTACAGGGGTTATGTTCCAAGATCCACAGCAGATGCCTGAAACTGTGGATATTACTGAACCCTATATATACTATGTTTTTTCCTCTATGTACGCATATATCTATGATAAACTTTAATTTATAAATTAGGCACAATAAAGGATTCACAACAATAAATAATACTGAAATAGAACAATTATAATAACAACGTGTAATAAGTTATGTAAATGTGGTCTCTCTCTAAGAACATCTTATACTATATTCACCTATTCACTGACAGGAAGTACTTCATGGCTTCTCTTTGGTATATCCCAATTGCCAGCATCACGACACTTACACTTTGGGGTCATTATTGAGTAAAATAAGGGTTACTTGAACACAAGCACTGAGATCCCATGATTGTTGATCTGGTAACCAATACAGGTAGTAAGTGAGTAATTGGCAGGGATTATGTACAGTGTGGATATGCTGGACAAAGGGATGATTCATGTCCTGAGTGGGACAGAGTGGACGGCACAAGATTTCATCATACTACTCAGACTGGCATGCAATTTAAAGCTTATATATTGTTTATTTCTGGAAGTTTCCATTTAACATTTTTGGACCATGGTCAACCATGAGTACTAAAACCACAGGAAACAAAACCGAGGATAAAGAGTGAAGATCGGAGGGTGGTACTATATCTATCATTTTGCACAACCCAAACATTTTTTTAAAATATGTTTTTATTAATTTCAGAGAGAATAAGGGAGAGGGAGAGAGAGGTAGAAACATCATTGATGAGAAAGAATCATTGATCGGCTGTCTCCTCCATGCCCCTACTAAGGATCCAGCCTGCAACTGAGGCATGTGCCTTGATCAGGAATGGAACCATGAGTTCCTTGTTCATGGATTGACACTCAACCACTGAGCAACACCAGCTGGGCCAACCCGAACCTTTTTGAGTGCATAGGCCTTGGATCAGATTTGAAGAAGGGATTAGGTACGTTGCTGGGCTACAAAGAACACTTGGACAGGTTCTGTACCTAGGTAGGTAGGGTCGCAATGCCTAATGGCAAAACACCGTTCTCATCAACATTGCCAGCAAATAAATTTCCTGTGGCTCTAGGGTGTTTTGGAGTAAGTCAAATTCCTTAGTTAAAATGCAAAGATACTTTCATCAATGCTTTAGTCTGAATTAATTTTCAGATATTATCTCCAAATAGAGCCACAATAGCATGGAACATGTTACTGGAGAATTTCGATGGTGAACTGGCAGATTCACAGACTTGGGGGATGCTTGCAAGTGAAGAGCTAAGAGGGTGTCAAAGTAGGTTTCTCTCCTGGTCACTGCTGGTACACACAGCACCATTTGGGAAATTTATGAAAGGTTCCCTCTCCTAAGATGAATTACAAAACAGCACTTATTATGGGCGGTGGAATCACTAAAAGACACCTTTCCTCCAGGTTGGTGTAGCCTCAGGCCAGGGAACAAGAGTCGCTGAGGGGAGTGTGAGCTAGAATTGAGTCCTGCATATCTCCCCCCCCCCCATCAGATAAGTACTTACTTCACAACTTGCACAGCCTTCCTTGGCAGCCCCAGTTATCCAGAGAGCCAATGGATTGCATGAGGTCATAGGGCCCTAGGAAGAGGAAAAAAATGTTTATTATAGAATTAAGAACCAACTTTATTTAAGGTTGAACCTTGTCTGGTATTTGTGGTATCCTGTCACAAGGAACTCTAGCAGCTTATACTATTAGAGACTCGCTGAGGCCCTAACCTGTAGGGTAGGCATTGGGATTAATTTGGTAAATATGGGATCTGGTCCAGGCAGCATCATGGTAATGTAAAGATATTGTGAGGGTGACTTCCCTCTAATATTGAGCATAGAAAATAATCTATGTATTTTTAGTTATTCACTGAATACTAAGGAATACTAGTTGTTGTGGAATTTTAACCAGTCTCTAGGGACTACTATACCAGATTACAAAGAATTCAAAACTTTTTTTGGTAAGAGAGTATTTTTTAATTTCCAAATAAGAGGCTCCAAGTTTCTCTTTAGGCAACGGGCTTGAATATTTCTTGTGCCTGTTATTTGGTTAATAATATTATAGCTCAATATATTCTATTACAATTTGTACAGTGGTAGCGGCAGTGGTCACTATAAAGTAATATATTTTAGTTATGTAAAAAGTTTGAAAATACAAAAATACTGGGATTGAATGAATTAGAAATTAATTTACAGCCCCTCCCCCCCCCAGAGATATAAGTCTCATCCTAGATTTGTATTGACTTCATTTGTGTCTGCTTTGGTTTTCTTTCTATTTAGTTAAAATTAAGAAGATGCTGTTCATTTGTTCTCAAGACTAGGAACCACTGCAGACCAAATAGCAAGACCCATACAGCATGCTGCTCTTTGACCTGTTTCCTGTTCCTTCCTTTATCTAGTCTCAGATTTCTTTTCTTCTTCTCTTTCTTAATCCTCACCCAAGGATATGTTTTTATTAATTTTAGAGAGAAAGGAAGGGAGGGAGAGAGAGAAAGAGAGAGAGAAACATTGACTGGTTGCTTCCTGAACACACCCTAAGGGGATTGAACCCACAGCCTGGGTATGTGCCCTGACTGGGAATTGAACCAGAACGCTTTTGGTATGTGGGATGACACTCCAGCCAACAAAGCCATCCAGTCAGGGCTAGTGTCAGATTTATTGACCCTTGCTATCCATGCCTTTTGTACAATCTTTGTAACAGTTATTTCTGATAACTAGTTTATTGGTGACAACTAATTTTTTATTATGACTTTTGGGGAAATAACTCGGGCCAAATTCTATGAATTGCTTTGATCTTTTCTGTAAGGATCACCAGTGATATCATCCCGCAGTGCTCAGAAGCAAAGCGATCAGGATTTTCATATCCACACAGCTTCATTTATTTCAAACAATTCATTTCAATCTACAATACTAACACATATTGAGGGCCCCTGCCTGAGGAGCCCTGCCATCATTATTTTGAAAAAGTCTGGAGTTTTTTGAGAAAAATCAAGTCTGAGTGATTATCTATAAAAATATATAGGTTTGTGGAGGAAGGGCAAAGGAAGGAGGAATGGGGGAAGAGTGGGGTATTTAGACTATAGATTTGACAGAAGAATGAGGACATTTTAAATTTCCCACTCATTGTTCCCTGACATCAGTACCGTATGTAAATAAAAGGGCTAAAATAAGCATGAATTTTGTTTTAATTAACTTTCTAAGATTTGTCTACCATTGAGTTGCCCCCCTCCCACCCTCATTTGTTATTTTGTTCATTTTAGGGCCATAAATATTATTAATCCCCAGAGATTTCTTTCTGCTTCCTTTAGTTAATTAAAGATACTCTAGAATTTATCTTATGCTACCACCAGGAGGGCACAAAGAGTGAAATATTATATTGCTAGATAGTTCATTCATTAGCATAAAATAATCAGTGGGTTGTGTATTGGAGTTTCAAACACCTCTGCCAGAGTTTTCTTTCAATGGAAAAATACAGCCAACAGAAGAAAGTAGAGAGGAAAGGGGAGAAAATAAGAGCAAAACATTACGGAGATAGGCAACAGAAAGCACATAGGTGAGCTCTTTTAGAGATCGTCTGACTACTCTAGCGTGGGAAGAAGCTAGTGAGACAGGTAGCATCCCTGCTCAGATATCATTAGTAACAGACTCAACGGCCAAATCTTCTTTTCTCTGTTTCAAGCTGTGTCGCTCAGTCAGGAGAAAAGCTGGGGCATCTGGGCAGCTATAAAAAATAAAACACTAAAATAATATTCTTATAGTTTACTTACTTTATTTTATATTAATGGTTTCATTACAAAAAAAGAAACTATGACGTAAACTTCATGTATCATTCAGTTACAGCATTTAGACCGAACCAAGCAGAACCCCGCACTAGACAGCTCCACTATTTATATTCCTCTAAGTGTAGCTCATCCTGCCCTCTTTTTCCATCCTCAGTGTTTTTCTTCCTTCAGGGAGAGATTCTATATCAGTGTTTCATTTCTCCTCTGGGTGGACTTAAAGGCCAGACACATTGATTATTAATCATTATATTGGGGTTTCTCTCCTTTCTTGACCAATGACACAATCTGCAGAGCATGATAGGTATACTGTAACTGACATCTGTACTGAGGAAAAAAATCAAGTTATGGCGTATTTATCTGCCCTAATAAAAAAAGCCATCTTTCAAATGCTCCTTTTGTAAGTCTTGCTAAAAAGACCACTGTGTTACAAATGTATAGGCACTGAGCCATAAATCCAGTAACAAAGACATATCTAAAAGCCCATTTTGGGACATTTTTTACTTAGACTCTTGGGAAACTCCAGGCTTAACTAGAGTCACTTGCTTTTTTTCTAGGCTGTGCTGCTGATGAATGAATACCAGGAAGAAAACTTGAAACATACGGGATTTACTGGCCTGATTAGCTGCCTGTGCTATTTGAGTTCATCTATTTTGGTGTATATGTTTATTTGTGTAAATTGCTCAAATTACAATTAGCTTGCCCCTCATGCCTTATAAAACTTGTTGGCTTTCTGATGTCAGGGTATATGAAAGAGTATTTGGAACTGTCAGTTTATGGTTTTCTGTAGTACAGCATGCATTTTCATGTTGAAGAACAGTAGGAATTTAGGGTAATGGTTAAAAGCATACATTTTTATCCAGGCTGACCAAGGTTTGAATTATAGCTCTCAGCATAAATGTATGACTTTGGGCAAGTTGCTTGATCTTTCAGAAGCTCAGCTTTCCCAACTATGAAATGGAGATAATAACACTAAAGCTCAGGGCCTGCAACTAGCTCAGGGTCTGCCTCATGGTACGTCCTCAATACATGGGAGCATTATTATTATTAGGATGGTTAAATCAGGATACTTTGGAGAGTAAAGAGAGTAACTCTGAAACAAAAGGCATCAACCAGTGCTATCCTGAGTCCAGTGGACATGAGGGCTATAGACTGTCTCGGTATCAGCTTTGGAAAGCTAGGTACTGAATTAATCATTTGATCTGATGTTGAGAGTTGCATACAGCAACTGGAGTAACAAACCAAGGGATGGGTGTTTCGTTTTTGCTTGTTTTCCTTTTACCTTTTTAAAAAATCTGTTTTCAGTGTAGAAAGGAATAGTTTGTATTCATGCCTTTAATTTGGCCATGCCTTTTATATGCATACATATACACAAGGGTAGTCCCTCCTTTAGTTCTACCATTTTTGACTGTAAAGGACAATATGGATTTATGCTTAGTGACCTCTTGCAAGTTTTCGTTCTTAGTTGCAAAATTATGGGGAACAATAACTTGATTTATTCCGTTAGTTTTGAACTGCACTGCCAATAAGTAAATTGGTTCATGGTAATCACAGAATTCACTTCAATTAAATGATCATCAATTGAGTTATTTGCCTTTTTGCATGTAATTTATTATGGTCTACTTTTCTCTTTCAATTAAAAAGTTGAAGTATATGATGTACTTGTTTCTAGGGATAACAAATAAGACAGGCTAGAATTCTAAGATGATTATTTTAAAGATTTAACAATTAGAAATGTTTATGTCTCTTTATATTTTACTGATAATGCATGATTAGGAAATTATTTTGTTGTATGCAGTCAAAAACAATGATTTCTTTATGCAAAATCTACCTCAGAAAGAGGAATTCTGAAGCATATGAGAATACACATTTTGCCTAATGATTTTTTTGCAGGAAAAATATTTCTATCATGATCCTTTTTAATTAAATAAGAATTTAGCACTTTTGCATGTGTGTTCTTAATGTCAGACTCTTTGGTTATCACACTTACACCTCTGTTATTAATGTTAGCCATGGTTTGCAGATGAGAAAAAGCTAGTTATCAATGAATAATTCAGATTCCATAACTGTCAGACCTCATTATTTTAAATAGGGCCTAGTAGTTCCAGTTATAAGCAGCTAATTGCATCATTTAAACTTAAACTATTAGACTATTTCATATAATTTCAATTTAAAAAGAAACTTTAAATACATTTAAAATTGCTGTAGTACATAGAGAAATTTGCTAAAAATCAATCTAGTAGAACATAAGTCATTCTGTTTATAATCTATCTTCAAGTAAGTATTAAAATTTATTTTAATTTAATCTACTAGCATTCATGAAATGCTTACTTAACACAGAATGACCAAAAATGTTTTTAATTTATAAAAAATAAAAGACTGAGACTGAATACTTCAGTTTAAAAATTGGTCTCTTTTGTTTAATCATATTGCTAGATAAAAGTTCCAAACCAAAATGAATGTGATACAAGGGATCACCAAAATTTATTGCTTTCACTTCCTGAATCCTATAATTTTACTGGTGACTTAAAAAATCTGTAAAGTCAGCGTGGTGGCTTTGGAGGCCAACTGCTCATATCTTCTGTCAAGAGAAGTTATAATAGTTGGTAAGCATCCTCTAATGGCCACACCTTCAGATCTGCCTGAATGCTCCAAGCCAATGGATGAGCCTAGTAGAGAACTGGGGCCAGGCCATTCCTGCAATGAGGCGCTCCTATGATTACAATCCTTTCTCTGGGGCTCCTTGTCAGCCTGGCTGAAATTCTCAGAACTGTGTTTCTCCTATCTAATCCTCCTTCCTTCCTCTGTCCTTTTCCAGATGGCACACCTGCACCATCCCTGAAGGCTCTCTATACTTACCTACTCCTGCTTGGTCTCCTTTTATCATTTCCCCCAATATATCTTTTGGACATCTAATTCTGTCATATTTAGTTTACTTCTTAGGGGACCTGGACTTACACAGCAAGAAGTCTATCATCTCCGTGTGTCTAATAAAACAGTTGTATTCACAAATCTAATCCCTTTTATTTGTCTTTGATCCTCTTTGATAGGATATGTTCTCCTGATAACGCAGACCTCCAGTAGTTGTTGAAGCCCAGGTAGAATCATATTTATTTTTTGTTCAGGTCAAATAACCCTACCTCATGTGATTCTTCTGTAATATATTTATACCTATCTCCATCTCTATCTCTCTATCTCTATTTCTCTATCTCTATCTATTTCTATCTATCTCTCTATCATATATGTCAATTTACATAATTATCTAATTATGTTTTACTAGGGGCCCGGTGCACGAAATTCGTGCACTGGGTGTGGTGTGTGTGAGGGGGGTGTCCCTCAGCCCAGCCTGCCCCCTCTCACATACTGGGAGCCCTCAGGCGTTGACCCCCATCACCCTCCAATCGCAGGATCGGCCCCTTGCCCAGGCCTGACACCTCTGGCCTAGGCGTCTGGCCCGGGCAGCAGGGACCTGCAGCTGCAGCGGCCCCGCGATCGTGGGCTCTGCTTTAGGCCCAGGCAAGGAGCCCCTAGCTCCCGGGACTGCCAGCTTCGACCATGCCCAACTCCCATCGCTGGCTCCACCCCTACTTCCTGCTATCACTGGCCAGGGCGGAAAAGGCACCTGATTCTCCAGCTCTTAGCTCCCCCCTGGGTTTCTGATCACTGTCAGTGGCAGGGGGCTTCTTCCTGCTTTCCCTTTCGCCTCCCTGCATTGTGCCTACATATGCAAATTAACTGCCATCTTGTTGGCAGTTAACTGCCAATCTTAGTTGGCAGTTAATTTGCATATAGCCCTGATTAGCCAATGAAAAGGGTATCATCGTACGCCAATTACCATTTTTCTCTTTTATTAGTGTAGATAATATATAACATATTATATATATATATATATATATATATATATATATATATATATTCTGTTTTCCTAATCTTCTCTAGGTTCTTTATCTCAAAATTAATAGATAACAGCTAAACATGCATGTACTATATATATATATATATATATATATATATATATATATATATATATATACTGTTTTTACATAAATACTGTATATTAAAGTTTTGTTTAATCGGTCTTTCAATGAGGTAACTGCCTTTGGGAAAAATAAATTGCACATATACCAGGACTACAAAGAATATTACTTTAATGGGAATTCTACTTTTATTTTGTAAATTTTGACTAGAAGTAATGTTGTTTCTTAACATTCAAAATGGTTATGCTATAATGTGTGTGGGGGGATCTTACTATTTTAAAAATCAGCAAATTCATTCTGATTATTTCAGCTGTTCAGTAAGTACAAATTCAGATCTTTGGAAAATACTTTTTAAGGATTTATGTCTGTGTTCATGGTTGTATAGGTGAAGAAACAGCATAACTGGTTCATAAGGAAGAAACGCTTGTAGAGTTCTGCCTTACTATTTATTTATGTTATTTGTTGTGTTGGAAAGGGTATACATTCTCCAACATCTAAAGTTTATTGTGCTCTTCCAAAACTGTGATAAGGGCAGCTGTAAAAAGTTATATGAGTATTTGGAAATAATCTAGTGAGTTTTCAGCAAAGTTTAAATATCAAGATGTTAGCAACATCCTGTTGTACTCACTAAAAAGGTGAACTTTGGAAGCACATACATTCACAAATTTCAATTTGAATACTATTTTCACACTAGCTTGAGATGTTGGGTTAGTCATGGACATCAACTGGGTCTCAGTTTTTTCACCTATTAAACCAGTTAGTGGAGCGGGGCTGGGAATAGGACTAGACAAATGCTTAGGCTACTCCTAGCCATGTAAGTCTCTTGGTTTAGCAAGAGCAGTACACCACTTCCTTTAAAGGAAAGACTCTATGAAGATTTGAAGAGAGCAAGCCTTTTTACTTTTCCAATATAAATCCATATTGGCTGAAACAGCACATGATCCTTTTCTGGAAAAAGGTTAAAAATGAATTTATTTTCCTGTAATTCAGATGCAAGACATTTTTATTTACTTATACAGGGTGTCCCAAAAGTACATACAAATTTTAACAGGTGATAGCTCAATTTTGAAAATGAAATGTATTTTAATAAACACTGCCCTTATAATTATTCAAAGAATGTATACATTTTTTCAAACACCTTATATTTTTCACAGATAAATCTTCCACTTTAGACCATCTTAATATAGTTAACATCATACTAAGACTTAGAAAATAAAACTCTGATTACTTTTCTTCCATCAATTTACATATAACCAACAACTTCTGAAATATTCACACTTTCCAGAGGATTTGTTCCCCTTTGTTGCAGTTTGATCTTTGAGCCACTAGCTTGTGTCTGCTCTGTAACATTCTGAAAGTATAATAGAGTAAATAATATAGTAATAATATAGTAAATACTTTCTCTTCATGAATTCTTATATTCTGACAGGCTCTCCCTTCCCGTCTCCCACCGAAAACCAGTGAAGATGAAATTCAGACACATACAATTAATGTCAGTTACAGTTCATAGAAGCACGCTTTTCTTCCCTTGCAATAACTGAACATTTAGGAACTGATGGGTTTATCATCTGTAAGCTATGTGTCAGCTTAGCTGTCTCAGATCAAGCTTCGTGTTTTAAATATTGTGCTCTGAGAGAAGTCCATCTCAATCTCTGAATGTCATGCGGTGACCACACTCAGATACCGTAGTAAAATGCTTGTCTACACCTCTGGCATTGGCTTTGCGCCTCTCCTGTGACATGTGTCTTTAATGAACCTAATTATGTTTAGTAAGTTGCTGAGTTCTACCAAAAAAAAAATCTTGAGCCTTGATATACTACATTCAGTACTTTTAATTATAGAAATAGAATAGTAAGAGATCCAAAGTCATACCCAGAATTTTCCCCCTCTACATTGTGGTTTAGAATTCTATTGTATAGTAAATACTTTCTTGTTATAAACATTTAATCCAATTAATTTTGTTGCAGAATAATGAAAACAGGTGCTTTTTTTTTTGCTTTATTTTGAAAAATACAATTAAAATGTACATTTCAAACCCATTGTTATAGTGTAGAATTTATTTTACTAGGAATAGCAGACTTAGATTTGCCAACAGTACAAAAAAAATGAGGTTATTAAACAAGCATTCAACTAGAGCAACGTTTTGGTTGTGTTATACATTTTGACCATTATTTAGTGAAGAGAAGAATTTCATAACCTAGGACAAGTTTCAGAGGATTAAATGGTCTCTGTACGCATAAATCATATTTAAATCACAGATTTCTTTGAAATTGCTTGAGCCTGTATTCTCAAAGGCAAAGATTAGGATTTTATAGAATGATTTCTTATGGTCACTGTTAACACCTGTTCTATACGGGACAGATTTCTTTCATTTTTAATCCTCACCTGAGGATATGCTTTTATTGATCTTAGAGCAAGAAGAAAGGGGGGAGAGAGGGAGAGAAAAAAACAGCAACAACATTGATGTGGTAGAGCATGCATCAGCTGCCTCCCTCCTGTACATGCCCCAACCACAACTAGCAACTTAGGTATGTGCCCTGACTGGGAATAGAACCTGCATCCTTTAGGTCTATGGGACAATGCTCCAACCAACTGAGCCACCTGCCCTGGGCCAAATTTCTTTGTATGATTATGATATTATGATGAATGGAAGTGTCAGGAAGAAAGTAAGTATAATTTTTAAGAATTGAGTCATACTTTTTCAAAAAATATATTTAATTGATTTTTTACAGAGAGGAAGGGAGAGGGAAAGGAAGTTAGAAACATCGATGAGAGAGAAACTTCAATCAGCTGCCTCCTGCACACTCCCTACTGGGGATGTGCCCACCACCAAGGTGCATGCCCTTGACCGGAATTGAACCTGGGACCCTTGAGTCTGCAGGCTGACGCTGTATCCACTGAGCCAAACCTGTTAGGGCTTGAGTCAGACTTTTAATGTATACTGAGTACTTCTAGCATATTGTACAGATGGGTTGCAAGCTACACCTGAGTAATTGACTAGTTCTACCATTTGGTGTTTTTGTTGTGATTTAAAAATAGCCATTCATTAGCCTGGTGTGTGTGTGTGTGTGTGTGTGTGTGTGTGTGTGTGTCACTGAGTCTTAATACCTACTCAGTAAACATGAGGAATAGATGGCTTGTGTGGATATCTTTTATTTGTTTTTTGCAATGTTCTGAAAAGCAGAGTTTCTACTTTAACTTTTTAAAGAATAATTCTTTTAATCCCTCCAAAATTCCTAACAGCCATAACAACGGACTCAAAGGTACATGCTAAGAATAGTTAATTGAAAAAGAGAGGAACACTATTGATAGCCATACCTGGCATTTGTGATCTTAATCACCTTGACTTTATAAATTCTATATTTTTAGTTCTGAAATTTTCATTACTTGAAAAACAGTTACCTTTTAAATTTAAAATTAATGTAATGTTCCTTATTAGTACAAAATATTAATACATATTGATTACATTCAAATTAACATAATAAAATAACCAATTACCAAGTATGGCAAGTATAGCTTTTTACACCTGAACTGTGCCATTCAGGTGTGCTCATAGTTAGCACTGGGGCAGAGTCTCCATGAGGACAAAGGACAGTGCCACCCGCCCACATGAGCGACCCCTTTCAGCTATCCATCTCAATTTATTAGCTCTTTCATTGTATCTCCTAACAACAGTATTGCTTTAATTTTTATTTTTTCCAGGTTTATTGAAATACTAGAGGCCCGGTGCACAAAAATTTGTGCACTCGGGGGGGAGGGGGGCTCCCTCAGCCAGGCCTGTGCCCTCTCGCAGTCTGGGACCCCTCGGGAGATAACGACCTGCTGGCTTAGGCCTGCTCCCAGGTGGCAGAGGGCAGGCCCAATCCCTAGGTGCAGCCCCTGGTCGGGCTCAGAGCAAGGCCGATCGGGGAGTTGGGGCGCCGTCCCCTGTCACACTCAAGGCAGGGTCGATGGGGAGGTTGTGGAGCAACCCCCTGTCACCCACAGAGCAGGGTGGATCAGGGGGTTGGGGCGCCGCCACTCTCACACTCAGGGCAGGGCTGATGGGGAGGTTATGGCTCTACCCCGTCACACACAGAGCAGGGCCCGTGGGGGGGGGGGAGCTCCCCCCTATCAGGCACAGAGCAGGGCTGCTCAGGGGGTTGGGGCCCCGCCCCCTGTCACACACAGAGCCGCAGGGCGATCAGGGGGTTTGGGCGCTGCCCCCTGTCACGTTGATCCCGGTGCCGGGAGGCATATTACCCTTTTACTATATAGGGTAGAGGTCTGGTGCATGGGTGGGGCCGGCTGGTTTGCCCTGAAGGGTGTCCTGGATCAGGGTGTGGTCCCCACTGGGGTGCCTGGCCAGCCTGGGTGAGGGGCTGAGGGCTGTTTTCAGGCTGGGGGTGACTGAACTCCCAACCGCTCCTTTTTTCCTTTTTTTTTTTTTTTTTTTTTTTTTTTTATTCTGGGCCAGCTTTAGCTTGAGGCTTGGCTCCAGCTCTTAGGCCTCCGGCTGAAAGGAGGTTTCTGGCCTTTGCTTACAATGTTGCCAATCTGCTGGCTGAAGTTGGGCGTATTTGTTACAGAGTTTCTTAAACTGCCAGCTCAGAGGCAGCGGCAGGCGGGGAACGTTGGTTTCCTCCGTCACTGAGGCAACCAAGCCTCATGTTAGTTTCAAGCTGCCTGGCTGCCGGCCGCCATCTTGGCTGACAGTTAATTTGCATATCTCGCTGATTAGCCAATGAAAAGGGTATCGGTCGTACGCCAATTACCATGTTTCTCTTTTATTAGATAGGATAATTGGCATATAACACTGTATAATTTTAAGCTGCACAACATAATGATTTGATCTATGTATACAGTTTACCCTTGAATAATGTGGGGGTTGGGGTGCCAACCCCTTGAATAGTTGAAAATCCGTGTATAACTTTTGACTCCCCCAAAACATACCCACTAATATGACCTACTGTTGACTGGAAACCTAATCCATAACAAACAATTGATTTATACATGTTTTGTATGTTATATGTGTGATATACTGTATTCTTTCAATAAAGTAAGCTAAAGAAAAGAAAATGTTATTAAGAAAATCATAAAGAAGAGAAAATAGCTTCACAGTATTTATTGAAAAATAAATGGACCTACCTACATAATTCAAACCTGTGTTATTCAAGGGTCAACTGTATATAGTAAAACCATTATCACAATAAGTTTACTAAGCATTCATCACCTCACATAATTAAAAATTTTTTCATTGTGATGAAAACTTTTAAGATCTACTTTGTTAGCAACTTTCAAGTATACAACAGAGTATCATTAACTGTAGTTGCCATGTTGTACATTACACCCCCAGAACTTATTTATCTTATGACTGGAAGTTTGTATCTTTTAACCACCTTTACCCAATCCTCCTCCCCTGGCAACTACAGATTCCATCTCTGTTCCTATGAGTTTTGTTTCATTTAGAAGAATGCTCTCAAGTTTCATCCATGTCGTTGCTAATGGTAGGGTTTCCTTTTTTTTGTTGTTTTTTGTTTTGGTTGAATAGTGTTCCACTGGTTTGTGTGTGTGAGTGCACATCATATTTTCTTTATTCATCCCTTCATCAATGGACTCTTAGATTGTTTCCATGCCTTGGCTATTATTAGTAATGCTGCAGTGAACTCAGGGGTGCAGATATCTCTTCAGGATAGTGATATTGTTTCCTTTGGGAAGGTACTCAGAAATGGAGTTGCTGGATTATACGGTAGTTCTATTTTTAATTTTTTGAGAAACCGCTACACTTTTTTCATAGTAGCTGTACCAATTTACATTCCCACCAACAGTGCATAAGATGTCCTTTTTTAAAAAAAAACATACTTACTAGCCTTTGTTATCTCTTGTCAATTTTATGATAGCCATTCTAGAATGCATGAGGTTGCATTCCAAGAAATACATGATCCTTCTTTTTTGGAAAAAATAAGATTCTTTTATTTATTTATTTATTTATTATTTTTTAAAATTTTGTTTTATTTCTTAAAGTATTAAAAGAGTATTGCATATGTCTCCTTCCTCCCCCTTGACCTTCAACCAGCCTCCCCTACCCCCCAGTGTCTTGTGTCCATTGGTTATGCTTATATGCATGCATACAAGTCCTTTGGTTGAACTCTTACGTCCCCCTCCCCCCCAGCCAACCCTCCCCAGCCTTCCCGCTGTAGTTTGACAGTCTGTTCGATGCTGCTCTGTCTCTGTATCTATTTATGTTCATCAGTTTATAATGGTCTTTATTATCCATAAATGAGTGAGATCATGTGGTTTCTTCCTTTCATTGACAGGCTTAAAAATAAGATTCTTACTGTAATTCTAACTGGTTTCTAGTGTCTGGAGTTCCTTTATATATAGGTATTTTCTCTCATCTTGTAATTGACAACTCAGCCATATATATAGTTCTACCTCATCATATGCTTAAGCGTATGTATAAAGTGTGTATTTTTGTTTGTGCATGTTTTAGTTATTCTAGTTCTAGTTGTTGTATAAAGTAATGTTCTTAAATTTGTATTAATTCTATTTTTATAAAATTAATTGTGGAAAACTTCAAACATACATATGCAGGCAGGTAAAGATAATCATATAATGAACCTCCAGTGATAATTATCAATTATCAATGTATGACCAACCTTCTCTCAACTGTCCATTCAGTTTCCTGCCATTGCCATTGGATTATTTTGAAGCAACCCCTAAACATCACATCATTCCATCTATAAGTACTTCAATCTGTATCCATAGAATGTAAAAACTCATTTACATAAGATAATAGCATTATTACATCTAAACAATAAAAATAGTTCTTAGTACCACTAAATATTCAGTCGGGGTACAATTTTCCCTTATTGTCACAAATATATATTATTTCAGTTGGTTTGTTCAAATCAGAATCCAAACAAGTTCCAAACATTGCATTTGGTTTATATATTTCTAAGGCACTTCGAATTGTTAGTTTCCTTTTGCTCTTTTTTTTATTGCAATTTCTTAGAAGAAACTGCAATTTCCTACATACTAGAGTTTAGTGATTTCATCTCTGTAGTATTCATTCACATGATCCTTGTTTCAATTTAATGAAATTCAGGTTTCAATTTTTGGAAAGAAGCAGTAAAAGTGATGCAATATATTTTGTATTGTGATACACAAGGGAGCACAGATTATGTGTTATCACTCTTTCTTGGATATTTAGATGGGTCTTTGGATTTAGATATGTCAAGTTGTAAAGTTACCTATTAGCTTTGTAATCAATGGTTTTGCTGCCGTTGTTGATCATTGTCTAGCTCAAATAGTTCACTGAGGGACTGTGTTTATTTTTGTCCTCTAAAAGTTTTACAAAAACACTATTTCAATTCATACAATATATTCATTGTGGAGACCAGGGTGATGTAAGCAGGAGGACAATGAAACTTTCAAATATTTTGCTTCTCCTGGGGAGTAGGAGTAAAATTGAAGCATCTCATTAACATTATTTTATGTGTAATTTCAATTAGTTAATATTGTAAATATAGTTATTTTCCAATATAAATGACAGTGCGCTCAACATTCCTAAAAATACATGACATGACAATTTCTCCTAGAAAGGAAATAGCTTACTTTAATTGCAAATTATTATTCCTATTCTAGGGTAAATATAAATAACTAGAGGACTGGTGCACAAAAATTCGTGCATTGGGGGGGGCGTGTCCCTCAGCCTGTCCTGCACCCTCTCTCAGTCCAGGAGCCCTTAGGGGCCTAAGCAGCAGTCTGGCCTCCTGTGGGAGGCAACTGGCGGGCTGATCAGGGGATAGCACTGGCTGGAGAGGCCGGTCCCACCCCCCAATTGCTCCTCTGCTGCTGCCGATCCCCCCCCACCCCCTGCCGATTGTTGTCCCCTCCCTCTGCCCGCTGCTACCCGCCTTGGCTGGCCTGGAGCCACCTGCTCACCAGCCCTGCCCCCGCCACCCCCCCCCCTCCGCTGACCTGTCATTCCACTGTTTGGTTACTTTGCATATTAGGCTTTTATTATATAGGATGATTATTTGGTGCATTCAGCAAGAATTCTCATCAATTATATCACTTGATTCTCATAGCAACTCCATGCCATAAAGAAGGAAATAATAAACTTATCTAGTTAACAGACATGTAAACTGAGGCTCTGAGAGCTGAAATCACTTCCCTTTCATTCAATGAGTTGGTAGCAGAACTGGGATTCCATCTTGCATTCCTGGCTCTAAATCTAATGCTCTTTTTATTGTGCAATACTTGAGTTATCTCCAGATTCAGGCTTCCCAGACATTTGTTAAATTTGATAATATGTACTGATAAGCCAATAAATTAGTATAAAACTGGCATCATGTATTATATGAATAAACACATATAATGAAATAATATATATAATTAAAAATTGCTTATAATAATTTTTATGGAACCATTAAAGAGTAGCTGCCATATACCAATTTTCATTTTTTATTGCTATCTTTGTTGCAATAACACATTCTCAAAACTTCTTTTGAATCTCTAATATGTGACAGATCAGGAAATAAGATATTTTGTCTCCACTGGAGGACTTCATAACGTCATGCACAAGAAGGAGATAAATCAGTAATTATAGCGTAGAACAGTAAAATGATGGGTTTTAGGCTTCAACAATTGTCAATTTTGACATGATCCTATATTATTTCACTCTTATTTCTGTCAGTATATCAAGTGACCAAATATAACTTGCTCAAAACCTGTCAGATACATTTTACAAATATAGCTAGTGGCTTTTTGTGTAAGTAATTTTATTTGTTTTTAGGGTTCAGAATGGCTAATTACACCTCTGAAATGATCTTCAAGTCTTTCTAACTGAAGAAATGGCTTTCTTCAGTCTAGTTTCCAAAGGTCCATTCTCAGGTGGCTGCTGTGTCTAACATTGGCCTCGCCACCACACTGGACGGAGCTATGTGTAGCCTATCTAGGAGATCCACATTCCAGAGCTGGGTGCAAGGCTGTCTTTCCACAGGCCAAAGCTATCAATTTATTTCTGTCCCTAAAAGAGGGACACATTTCATATCTAGTAGGCATCGGTATCTGTTTCTGGAACACAATCTATACAGAACCTCTGCTAACAGTTGATGCCCAAAATAAAGGATAAAAGCACAACTCTTAATGGGTTCCTCAGACACTGAATATTTATGTGAATGACTTAGAAAACATGTTTTCCTAAGAAAGCTCATTTACTTATCTTCCTAGAGGAAGCCTGCATTTTTATGTAAAGGAACCAATTACAGACAACACTAAATGATACCATGAAAGCCCTAGATGGTTTTGCTCAATGGATAGAGTGTCAGCCGGTGGACAAAGGGTCCTGGGTTTGATTCCGGTCAAGGGCACATGCCTGGGTTACAGGCTCAATCCCCAATGGGGGGCATGCAGGAGGCAGCCAGTCAATGATTCTCTCTCATCATTGATGTTTCTATCTCTCTCTCCTTCTCCCTTCCTCTCTGAAATAAAACACCTATTTTTAAAAATTTATACCATGAAAGAAAAGTGAGTGATGGACATTATATAGCCATGTTCTGAATACTAACACACTGAATTAGGTGATTTTTAATGCTACACATAACTGGCCTAATGTCTGCATTGATGTGATGAAGATTTTTGGTCTTAGAGATGCTCTTAAGCAGATTAGAAAAGCATCTATAATAATTTATTTTTCTTGGGGTCTTTATCACCCACCCATAATCTTTCTGTTGTATATAAGCAAAGTTTTTAACCAGATGGAAAACTCAGTATTTCCCTATTAGACCTTAGAGAAATATTGTCTTTGCCTCTCCAGAGCATTTTATCTTTTTTTAAATTTTTTAAAAAAATATACTTTATTGATTTTTTACAGAGAGGAAGGGAGAGGCATAGAGAGTCAGAAACATGGATGAGAGAGAAACAACATTGAGTTGCCTCCTGCACATCCCCTACTGGGGATGTGCCTGCAACCAAGGTACATGTCCTTGACCGGAATTGAACCCGGGACCTTTCAGTCCACAGGCCAATGCTCTATCCACTGAGCCAAACTGGTTAGGGCGCATTTTATCTTTGTTTGCTAGTATATACTATCATATATATATATATATATATATATACACACACACACACATATATATATACATATATATGTGTATATATATATATATATGTATATATACCTTCAGTCCACAGGCCAACGCTCTATCCACTGAGCCAAACTGGTACAATATATATATATATATATATATATATATATATATATATATATATATATATAATGTGTCTATACCTATGTACATACATATATATGCATACATACTTCAGGATGCATGTATTAGATATTGTATTCCCACTTCCTAGATGAGGAAACCAGATCTCAGAGGGTAAATACCTTGGATCACAGAACAGGGATTAGAAATTTGGTCTTCCTGACTCAAAGGTTTTCTTAGTTTCTTAATTTCAGGAAACTGTTGTTACACTTACAGAGCAGATATAGTAAATTTAACTGGGAAGGTTTTGGTTTACCTGGTGGTTGATAAAAATGATAAATTTGCTGAGTTGAATTGTCCTATATGTTTAATATTCTTATACCAGATGGAGATACTGAAGAAGGTTAAATGAAATGTTAATGCCTTGAAAACAGTACCCAGTCCTAAAGAAGGGGAGGTATAGTGAGTACATACATATTAATAAGTGGTCTCCATGAATCCCATTTTAGTAGCTTCTTAGAAATACTCTGAAATTGGGATTTGATAATTTTTTCTGCAAAGAAAGAAAATTACATTAGTAATTTGTGTTGGTTTTGTCTTTTGAAAATTTTGTGAGGGAAAGAGCATTCTGATTATTGTTCCATTTTTGGAAGAGTTGTGGCTATTCACTCTAATGTAAAAAATCATAGAAACGTGGTCATATCAGGCTAGAAGTCTTTTACATATTAAATTTCTTTTGAGTAAGGCCATTATTAAGACTATAAAGCTTTTTAATGTCCTGTGATTTTTCTCTCCTGAAAGCATTTATTGCACACTCACTGTGTTTGAAACTCTATACCAGGAAATGTGGCAAGAATGAAAGAAGAAAATGGCTGAGTTCACAATTGGAGGAATTATAGAAAAACACCTCATGTGCGTATACTTTATGATTATGTGTAATAAACTTCTAAACATTCACGTGTAGCAGGAGCCTGGCCTCTGCACCCAGCTGAGCTACCCTGTGGAGAACTCTGAGCAGGGTATCAGTTTGTCTCTCTTTTCCTCAACCTAGTAGAATCAAGTATATGACTCCAGGTCCTGAACCAAGTTTCTCTCGAACCTTCTACAAATGTTTATCATTTTGCCTCATGATCCCATTTATTATGATGGAGGCTAAAGTTTTTGTTATATTTTGTTATATTCTTAAATGGCAGAAACTTGAAAATATGAAGTCTTCAACAATCCATAGAAGTGTTTTTGAAACACTTAGTAAGAAGTATATTTTCATCGTGATATGTTTTTGTAAACTGCATAAGTAGATTTTGTATTGTGACCTGTTACACATATGCACATATACACCTAACACAAAAGTTCACAGAAATATTTATTATATACACTGAGCTCCCAGATCTTCTCTTCTTTATTTGTTTATTTTAATTTGTATTTATATCCTGTTGTAGATTATTTTTTAAAAATGCTAGTTGCAACATACTGAATTTATTTCATAACCTACTCATGCATATGGATTCTTAGACTGTGTGGTAAAGCAACTGCATAATTGAAGAAAGAAACACTAGCAGAAATCATCTTCAAGAAGAATATACCTGATGTTTATAAGAAAAAAAAACAAGAAAGCTAGCATGATGCTCAATTACAGAGTTATTACTTTAAAAAATGGTTAGTGAGGTGTGGTCAGATGTAATTTGCAGCTTGAATCATGTTTTCACTGTCCCACATCTCCATTGTCTAGCACAGGGCTTATTCTAGGAGTTTATAAATATTGCGTTGGATTTATTTAAAATGAACACTGAAAGATAAATATCACATGATCTCACTCATTTGTGGAATATAATGAACAACATAAACTGATGAACAAAAATAGTTCCAGAGACAGAAAAGCATCAATCAGACCATCAAACCTCAGAGGGAAGGCAGGGGAGGGTGGGAGTAAAGGGGAGAGATCAACCAAAGGACTTGTATGCATGCATATGACCATAACCAATGGACACAGACACCAGAGGGGTGAGGGCATGAGCAGGGGGGTGGGCGGTAAGGTGGACAATGAGGGGATAAGGACACATATGTAATATCATAATCAATAAAGAAAAATAATAATAATAAAATAAAATGAACACTGGTGTGGCTGTAGAAACGGATGTGTGATAAAATAAAAAATATTATTGGGAAAGAAATCTGAAAAGCTTGGGCACTTTTAATGTATAACATTATAAAATAAACAGAATGTCAAGATTGTACCAGTTTTATAAACTTAGGTTGGAGATTCAAGGTAAGATTTGGAAAAAAATAAGTTTATACAGATATAATTTTAAGAATAAGTATATGGCTGTATCTTTATAGAAGGGACTTTGGAGATCATCCAGTAGTATAAACTTTTTTCCAATGCAAGATTTTTTAATACCATCTTTGAGAGAAAACCATCCATTTTTTTCATGAAACATTCTAGTGAAGGGAGAATGGGCTTGAAGAAATAATCTAGTCTGTTGTTCATTATCTTGAATTATTGTAAGGTTCTTGTCTCTCTATATCTGAAATCTGCCTTCTTATAACATCTACACTCCCCCCACACACACACACCTTTTTTTTTTTCAGATTCTGCCTTCTACCGTAATATACCAAAAGTTAATTCCTTCATTAACACAATAGCCCTGCTCACCTCTTAGTTATTTCCCTTCAGTATTTTTCAATGTCCCTGAAACTCAAGATTAAAAATATTAACAAGACCAATCATGTTAAAAAGAAACTGAGGTCAAGAAGGGGAATAATGCATTGAAGAATCACAGAACTAATGCTCAATTAGGCAGCATTTCATGGTCATCAGACAAGAGTCTCTAGTGTTTAAAACTATGAATATTGTTGACTTCATAAATCATAACAACAAGTAATACTTATTGAGAACCCTTTGAAAAACGACACTGTGTTTGACTGTGGCTTGTTTCCATGTGGGAACCTCTTCTTGCCAAATAATTAGAGAACTCTTAAATATATTTGCATTAACATCATCATTATTGGCCTAAAAATTTAATAAGACAGCTGAGCTGCTCTTGAAAAGAGATGATCTCATGTTTGAAGAGATGTTATTTTCCACCATTAGACTGATACAGTCTACTTAACTATGTGTTTTCCCTTCAGTACTAATAACAAAATGGAGTCATTGTGGACCCAAAACTAATCACTGTCAAATTTTTCTATAATATAATGTTTACTCATAAAATATTAGGCAGGAATAGCTAAACATAATTTAGAAAATTTCCAGTTATTGCCAGGTACAGCATGCCAGAAATATCCACTCTAATTCTCAGAGCCACAAAATTTAACCACAGGCTTATTTTATTTTTAAGCTGTAAATCATTATGTGTATTTAGAAGTCCAATATCATCTAAAACAGGTGAGGTTTTGAAAGCTTCACAATCTGCCAAATGCTCATAATTTTCAAATAGCATTTGAAAGGTTAATCATGAGTAACAAGTCTACCAATAGAGCTAATCCTCATTGTAATGTCATTATGAAGCTATATAAAATCACCACACTATAATAAGTGAAACGTAGATATGTTTTCTAAACTTTTTTCTCTGTCCCTTAGAATAGTTTCAATCAGTAGTAAAGTGCATAAATGTTTATAACCTATTAATTTGTAAATGTTGAACATATAATTGCTTTTTGGTTCTCTGGTTCTTAGTCAACCCAATGACAGTATATCCTGAAAAGGTACACTGCTAAGAACAAGGAGAATTGAGGAGCATTGCACTGTGGCAATGGGAGGAAAATAGCATTGTTTCTTTTGTACTTGATCCCACAGGCCTGCCCTTATAGTTAAGTGGGCCAGAGTAGATTTCTAACCCCAAGTAGCCAATTCATGAGCTGGCTAATAGCCATGATTTGCCTTGACTGTAAGCTCTGCCCAAACATGTAAAATGATGATAACAAGCCCAATTATTTTCTCTTTGCCAGAAATATAGGAAAGTAATTAATTGGTAGTGGGTATAGATGTAAACAAAATAGAGGGGTCGACAAGTCATATTTTCAGAGAGCATTAAAGTAAGAATCAAGAAAGCCTACTTCTCAGGAACACTTGCATATTTTTGGAATTATCAAAGCTGCCATCCAACCATAGCTCAATTTGGACTGAAGACATTTCTGTATTCCTACAGCCTGCCAGTATGGTGCAATGTCTGACTTTTTCTCTGTATACCCTTAAAATAAATTTCTAATTTATTTAAGTGACCTGAATGAGCTCTGTTCATTTCAAATGAAAGAGTGATCGCCCATCAATGTGAAGTCCGGTCCAGGATTCTAAATACCAGTGAAATACTTTACATTGAGGATTTAGAAGGGAGAGAAGCTAAGACACTGGCTATTTGACTATATAATCAGCCCTGAGTAATTGAGTTTGATTTACCTTCTGAAATTAAGCTAAATAATGTTAACTTTCATCCCTTTAGTCTCCACTGCAATATAAACCTCTAGATAGATGTCTTGTCATTCTGCTTGTTAAATTTAAAAATTAGTCCACACAGCCCTAACTTCCCTTGAACTTGGGAGCAAAATCTCCAATAATGAGGTCACAATTTTGAGTGACATTCGTAGCCTATTGCTTTAAGTGGTCAGAAACATTGTGATTAGGATTCTAGTTTTCCTTGGAAGCAAGTGTAAGTGTTTAAGCAGCAAGTAAATGCTCAGCAGTGACTGTGTCCGACTTTAGAGGACACATGGGTAACAGATTAATGATTTTGGCTGAATAAAAAGGTATTGAGGAAAATACTGCAGTGGTAATATCACAAACATGCATACACAATATTTCTTGAGAACTAAAGTGTTTTACTTATTTTATTTCGTAAACCTTGAAGGCCCAAATTCCCTTGTACTTTCCCTCATGGCACCCCTATTTGATTTTCACAAGTTAGTTTAGAATCCCACTATGTGTGATCATGGCTGAACTTTCCATGATTTTTCCAAGCCATTGATACCTCTATAAGAAACCTTAGCTTCTCAGCTTGTGATTTTTATTTATTTACTCTTTTAATCCTCACCCAAGGATGTTATTTTTTTCCATTGAATTTTAGAGAGAGCGGAGAGATGGAAAGAGACAGAGAGAAAAACATCGATATGATAGAGACACATTGATTGGATGCCTCGCGCATGCTCTCTAACCAGGGCAAGGAATTGAGCTTGCCACGGAGGTACCTGCCCTTGACCTGAATGGTCCAATGCTCTAACCATTGAGTAAACTAGCTTGGGCTTCTCAGCTTTTTGAATGATCCTATTCTGTTGTTTGTGAGTTTCAAAAGCTTCAGAGGGGTAAAAATGTGTGACCACTTACATAATCTTGCAGACATCAGGCTCTTCCATGACCACTATTCAGTCCAAACCACATCTTTTGACATTTGGAACTTTCTAAGTGGTCTCTCTGCTTCTCTTTTATTTTCCACCACAAAACATTTTCCACAAAGCAGCCAGAGTCAGTTTTTAAAACTGTACACCTGATTTTCATAACACATACTTCATATACTCTATTTAAATCCATTCAATGACTAGCCACGACTTTGAGAATAAAATATAGATTTTCCACTGTGAACTCATTTTTAACTTCATCTCACGCAGCTCGCCCCATACTCACTGAGTTCTAGATTTTTCTCTGCTCCAGAACTTGGCACTTGTATATGCTTTAACTTGTTTCAGAATAAATATAACTTGGTTCTCCCTGTGCCTGAGTAATAAAATATTTTATTATTGTGTTCATATTACATATCTATGTAACATAAATAAAGTGAACATGTATAAATGCAATATAGAAATACAGTAAAACTACATACAGTGTAGTAAAGCTACAATGTTTGAAGTCTGCAGAGAAGTACAGTTAGTCTTGAATTTTACTCTAGTATGTCTGCACATTGGTAGAGTTTCTTCGTGAGGACTACTTTGTAATCTGCACACTACTAAAGAATTTTAGAATTTCAGAATATAGACTTCAAAGCTTCAGTTCATGCTTCATGGGCAGAAGCACTTCCTCTCCTACTCTGTTCACCACTTTGAACTATTAGTAACTAATCTAGTCATCTTGCAGGATCTAATAGGAACATATATGCCACAGATAATTTTTGGTAGTTTAGAAGAACTTTGATATTCTACTCTTTTTATGGATGACTAAAAGAACACTTAAAAATGACTCTAGGGAAGAAATTTCTATACTGAACAACTTCCCCAAAATATTCTAAGTGATTATCATGTGTGTTTTCTTCTCTGGCTTTAATATAATAGTGACTCCAATTGCATGCCGTGGTATAGGTTCTATGTCTGCTAATTAATCAGTATTATTTACATACTTGAAGGGTTACATATTTTTACTTATAATCACTGTTGTATATATATATTAGTAATACTGGGGTTGGCATCAATAATTAATATTGATTTCAAAATAGAATATAAGCATATAAACCCATTCAGTTCAAAAATATATTTTTAGGGGGAGAGACTGTAACTCAGATCTCACACAAATACTTTATAAATTGGTAAGTATTTGATTATAACCCTTATAAAATGAGTAGATGAAACTTTAGAAAGCCCACATCATAAGCACAAATAGCCAGGTGCCCATATTGTCTTCACAGACTTTTAAAATAAGCCATTACTTTTTGAACAAAAAACTAGTTTTTCTCCTTTTTTTGTTATTCCCACACTTTGGGCCCTGTTCCTGCTTAGTTTATATAAGCATCACAGTTTCGGAGGATGTTGAATATGTAACAGTTCAGACAACGCATTTTTCCTGTAAGCAGAACTAGCAAGGGAGAAGGTTGAAAAAAATGTTTAAAGAGCTCCCACCTTATACTAAGCCTGATGCTTGGCAATGAAGATTTTGTGATAACGAGACCTAGTATTGTCCTTATGCCTACTAGGAAAAAACAAAAGTTCTATCCATGTATAGGCACACTAAAATAGTGGGGAGCTTCACAAGCATGGAAAGCTGTTGATATGTATGGGTAGCAGGATATAATATAATGCAGTAAGTGTTCTAAATAGAGGTTTGTGTAATGTATTGTCTGAATATAGAAGAGATATCAATTTTATTTGGGTGAGTGTAGGAGACTTGGTCCTCAAAAGGAGCTGCAGAGAAGAGCAGCCATTTGAGCAGGACCTCTCACAATGGGTTAGATCACTCCTGGAAGACCCACAGCCAGGTGTGAGGAAAATTGACTCTACCAGGTCATGTGATAGAATAAAATAACAGGTCTCTTACTAATTCTAATTCAGTGTGTTCCCAAATTCTTAAATGTCTTCAATTGCTTCATTAGCATATCATCTGGCATTTCTGTCCTAAATTCCATACCAGCAGAATTTACTGGGTTTCTTCACTTTCCATGGATTTGGCACAGTGATAGCATATATGGCTGGCCATAGATGAAAATGCATTGAAAAGCCGTGATTGCTGCAGAGGTTGTTTGACACCTTGTTCTATATAATGGGTCACTCTTTTTCCCTCTGGCACAAATGACTGGAGTCAGAAATGAGGAAAGATTGTGATCAGTCAACACAACTGATATACAAACTCCTTAGAATTATTTTCTCCGTTTGTTCTACAGCCTGCCTATGATCTCAGTGACATCAAATGATGCTATGATAAATCCTCAGATGGTTTAGTTCCTTCTCAAGTCTGGGAAGTTTCAAGTGTTAATATATAATATATTTTTGGCATGTTTAAAAATAATACAATCATGCAAAATGTTCTGTATGACTTGAGAATACTACATTGGGATAACAACATAGGAAGAACAAATTTTGATATCGTTATTTGAATTAAGCTTATGTTACAAACTCATGTGATACAAGGAAAACAATTTTATTTAGCAAGATAAGTGTGTGTGTGTGTGTGTGTGTGTGTGTGTGTGTAGTAACTAAATTTAGCTTTAATTACCATAGGTGATCTATAATTGGTTCAGGAGTGTTTCATGGCCTCAACTTACAACTGGTAAGACAAAATAAAAATTCTGGTTTAGATACTTGTATTTGATGATTGCCAGAAGGTAGATATGAAAATTTCAGGTTAGCCTGTCTCAAATAACAATAACAACAACAGCAAGAAGTCCAGGAGAATATCTAGAAATGTGTTGCTGTGGTTTCTAGAAATTTGTGCCCATTGTATAAATCAAATAAACTATGACTTTATTTTTTCAAAAACTATGTGACATTGGTGTTGCTTCTGGAGCTCTTGATAAAGCATAAAGGCTTATTAAACTATCCATTAAGTAAAATTTCTTATTTCTGAATTTTTAAGTATTGGGGAGACTTCAGTCTATTTTATGTAGTGAAGGATTCCTGGAGCTACTCAGGATTCTGTAAAGGCTGACATTGTTTGAGAAGTTGTGAGAGCGCAGGAAGCTGCTGATATGTGTGGGTAACAGGAGCAACTGCTAATGGTTGAGGAGGCCACTGACAAGTATAGGATTCAGGAGACTTTCTTCAGTGTTACCCACCTAACCATTCACCCTGGAGGTCTTCCTATATAATTTTCACTGGAGGATAAAACCCAAACAATAGCCCTGGCCGATGTGGCTCAGTTGGTTGGAGCATCATCCCATGCACCAAAATGTGGCAGATTTGATTCCTGGTCAGGGCACGTAGGTTGCGGATTGCTCTCTCACAGCAATGCTTTTCTCTCTCATTCTCTCTCTCTCTCTCTTCCTCTCTCTAAAAATCAATTAGTAATAAAAAATAATATAAAACAGCAAACAAACCATAATGTCCCCCCAGAAACCAGACTGAGAGTAGGGCTTAGGAACCAAGGGTGGGTGAAGACTGGGAAAACAGAAATGGAGTGTGTAGAGAGAAAATTGGCCTTCTGATTCTGGGCTGGAAATATGTGGCTTGTGAAAAGAGAGTTAGAGCTGAAATTATTTAACTTCCAAGCATTCTTTTGTTTGATTCTTTCCAAGTATTCATGGGTTCATGGCAACTGTCTGTTTACCATGACCAGAACCAAAAAACAAATCTTTGGCTTAGATCTCAGCAGACTAAGTTAATGTTATTCTAACTAAACTAATGTTATGATTCAACTTTTTAAAAAGTTGCCCATGTCTGTAAGAGGACAGAAAAATAATTTCTTCAAAGTTATGTTTTGCTCAAGTTGGCAAGATTTCTTTCCATCTAGTGTACAGAATGGGAAAGCATGTTGTCTGCGAAACGGAATAGAGATGATAAGGTTTAGAATAATTTCTGTTTTAGGAAGGATTAGGGAAGAGTGTCTATTTATAACTGACAATGACAACTTACATACCTACTCACTTCTTATAAAATCTGAATATTCTTTAAATAATCATGCTCCCAACTGATGGTCAAAAGAACTACTTTCTAAATAGGACTGATCTCCTCAGAATGTTAATTCTGAAAGATGAGATATGCAAGAGTGAAAATTGCAACTTGTCTATAAAGTGAAACCAGGGCTATTCACAAAAGACTTTTTTTTTTATTGTTCATAGGCATTTCTGTGGTCCAATTCTATGTGGATGTGCGAAAATCTGTTAAAATTAAAATCCCAATCAGACTTAATTGTCAAGAAAGGAGGAAAACTTTATTTTTGGTTTATTTAATTATTAAAGATATATAGGCTGGGGCGAAAGTAGGTTATGTGAAATGAAGTATATTCTTGTATTATTATCTATTAATTATTATATTAATTTACACACACACAACTATAAGCCTACGTTTGCCCCATACTGCACTTCCCTTAAACAGTAACAATTTCAGCACTCTGATTTCTCAAATTTCAGCACTCTGATTTCTCAGTTTAAATCAGTGCTTCACAACCTTTTTAAAAACCTATGCTCCCGTTTAATAAACATAAAAATCCCATGTTTTCCTAGAGTATCAACAGCTTATCTATTGAGTGCAACTATTTTCTGCATATTCCTGCAAACCAAGAAGTTTTGCTTTACTGTCTATAAATATTATAACAATATCATTTCAATTTTATAAATATTAAAATATATAAATTTTGCTGAACCGGTTTGGCTCAGTGGATAGAGCGTTGGCCTGCAGACTGAAGGGTCCCAGGCTCGATTCCGGCCAAGGTCATGTACCTTGGTTGCGGGCACATCCCCAGGAGGGGGCGTGCAGGAGGCAGCTGATCGATCTCTCCCATCGATGTTTCTAGCTCTCTATCCCTCTCCCTTCTTCTCTGTAAAAAATCAATAAAATATATTTTTAAAAAAATAAAAAATAAATAAAATAAAATATATAAATTTTGAACATTCTTTATCATTCATGCTCCCCTCCTAAGCTACTGCTGTATGTTGGGGGCCAAGCAGGTGATAAAGTATGTCACAAATTGAGAACCACTTCTTTAGATATCCTAGGTACCCTAAATGTTACCTTGCTAGACCATCAGAGAGCTGCACAACTAGCTTGCATTCCTTCCCCACATCCTGCTGACCTGAAATGGTATTAAGAAATTCTATTTTGAAAATTTTCACTGGTTTCCATCAAAATACCGGATAAATAAAAATTGTATAAAACTTAATATTGTATTTATTCTAGGACTAGTGGCTCGGTGCACGAAATTCGTGCATGGGGGGGGGTTCCCTCAGCCAGCCTGAACCCTCTTCAATTGGGGACCCCTTGGGGGGTGTACTACTGACAGCTTAGGGGAGTGGGGAGCGGGCCTAAGTCACAGTCTAGCCTCCCTCTGGGGGAGGTGACTGGTGGGCCGATCAGGATGGTGCGAGCAGTGAGCTGCCGGCCCCACCACCAATTGCTCCACGGCCACTGGTGGCCTCCCTCTGCGGGAGGCAACCCCAGCAGGCCTATCTGGGGACGGTGCTGGGCAGCCCTGCGCTGAATCACCCCACCGCTGCTGCTGCCCGTGGCCTCCCTCTGTGGGAGGTGACCAGGTGGGCGATCAGGGGATGGCACCAACCCCCATCACCCCGCCACCGCTGGTTGCTGCTGCCTCCCTACACCTCATTGTGGTCCTTTTCCTCTGCCTGCTGGCATGAGCCTGGGCTGTCCTGGCGACACCTGCTCGTTGGCCCCGCCCCCCACTGACCGGGTTTGGTCAATTTGCATATTACACTTTTATTATATAGGATGTTGTTAAGGATAGAATCTGCTATAGTGTACATACCTTTTCACGAATACATGAAGATATGTATGTTGGATGAAGTGGGAAAATGAAGACTGTTTTTCTTAAGGGAAAGTTTTGTTTATCTCTATATACATCTTGCAAATGTTTCGTCTTTGTCTTTACTTTGATCACCTGACCACCGAGAATCTTCATGCAAACATAAGCTCGCCTCTTTTAATTGTGCAAGGCTTTATCATGTAGATTTTATCTAACCTAACCTCTAGGCGGTTAAGAGAATCAACTTTGGAGTCAGCCAACCTGAGGCAGAATGACAGTTCCTGGTATTTACTAGCCCTGTGACCTTAGGCAAGTCACTTGGAAGCTCCAAGTCTTCATTTCCTCATCTGAAAGTAAAAAACTAAAAATGCCTTCCTTGTAGAGTTCCTGTGAATATTAAATGAGATCATTTACAATGCCCAATACAGTTTGTGGCACATGAAACACTTGTCATTAAAATATTTATAATTTGCATGGCTTTCCTTTTGCCTTGATACCTTTAACTTTGTGTTTTTTGTTTGTTGGTTTTGTGTCTTATTTTGTTTTCCACCTTAGTGTTGTACTGTTTTTTAGGGAGCCTCAAGTAACTTCTATAATAAAATTGAACATAGTAAATAAAGATCATAACGTGGGATTCTTCAAAACAACGTAGGGAGGCAAGCTTGGGGCTTTGAGGAGAATTGGAGTCCCAATGATGGCCTATAAGGTGATTTCAAGGGAATTGATCACATGCAATTTTGCTATAAAAATAAACATTTTAAATTTTTTCATATCTTTAATTTGCTTTTTTTATTTTCTCATTTATTCTTTTTCCTACGTTGCCCTCTTCACTCCCAACTACAGCTCTCCTAACTTTAAGATTAAAATCTCTCCCCTTCTTTGGCTCTCTTTGCCAAAGTTCTAGAAGCTATTTAAAGCATTGGGTAGGATGTTAGATGGAATAAGTTTGAGGTGAGAGCATTATCCTTAAGGAAACTAACTTCTGGAAAGGGGCTGCCTCCCATCCCCATCTCATTTGCCGCCTGTGGTGGCTGGGGACCCATGAGTGCCCAGGGCAGCCTCTGAAGAACAGGGTTTGACTTCCGCAGCTGCACAATGTCCTCCATGGACACTAAACCTGAGAAGTGAGTCCTCATACCAAAGCCAATGCCATTGTTCAGGCTCATAGTTGAAATAGGGTTTCAACATATTTCAAATAGAATAGTGAAGTGCTTTATGAATGAGCAAGGCCAATTTTACATTTGTTTTCCTTCTAATAATAATATTGATTAAGATCATATGAATAGCATTGCAGAAAATACAAATACTAACCATAGGGTAAGAAATTTAGACAGATTTTCTTATATACTTTTATGCTGGAAGTAAATGAGCTTGTATTTAGAGTCATTATGCAATTTAGGCATTTTTTTTTTAACATAGCTGAAGTCAGAATAAATAAAATGGGAGAAAGTAAGTACCAGAGGTAGTCACAGACAATACAACAATATTCAAATATATATTTTTATTAATTTCAGAGAGGAAGAAAAAGAGAGAGTTAGAAACACCAACGATGAGAGAGATGTTAGATATTTATCTCCCCTAATAGTTAGATATTTGTTAACATAGATTCTCTTGAGGGCAAGATTTGCTAACAGAATGCTCTAATGGATTTCAATATGATTTTTTTCTCTCCCCTACCACAAGCACATAATTTTTTCCAGTATTTGCTGTGAGAACTTGGCCAAGCTCGTGGAGGTAAAACTTACAAAAGTACTGGGAACACTTTTAGGAAGGGGCCCAGGAAATTTTAACCCTCAGAGTTACCTACTCTAAGCCACTGGAAATTCATCAATCTCAGCTCAACTTTACGTACCCTGGCACTGGTTCCCACAGAGGTTTCTGCTAGGGAGTAAGTTGTGAGTCTCTATTCCCTTGTTTATTTCTTCAATTTTGAGGGACAGTGGTTTTCCTTGTCACCTCACCTTTTTAAAACATATAGGAAGAGTTGTTGATTTTTAAGTTGTTTAGTTATTTCCTTGTTATTAGAATAAAATGACAACTTTCAAGCTCCTTATCTGCTAGAATCAAAACCAGAAGTCAAACATGGCTATATATATATATATTTCTAGAACTAGTTGTTCAGCTATTTTTCATAAAAACTGATGTAAAAAATATGTTATTGTGTTTTCTTCTATTTTAATTTCACCTAAAGTCTTAATAGATATAGGAGCTTGTATATAATTTAGATTGGTATTTACAGCTTTATAATGTCAATTACAGATGTAAAACATGTCATGTCATCATGACATCATATTTATTTACTATTAAGCAGGTTTTTTAGTTGCAAACAACAGAAACTTTCTCTGGTTAGCTTAACCAGGAAAGGAATTTATTGTAAGGGAGTGAGTTAACACACATGATAACCAGAAAGTCTAGAACACAAGGGCTGTCAAGGATCCAAGGGAGGAGAGACAGAGCCAAAATTCTGTATTCTTGATTAGGATGTCACTAAACACATCTAAGAACACCAAAGACATCATCCTGTTAAATACTCACTCCACCAGTTTTGCTATAAAAACAACCTCAATTGAACCTTTGTCTCATGCCCCCAAAATATAAACTCTGTGGAAGAAGCACCTGACTAGACACACATACATCACTTGCCCTCTTCTCTAGGCATGCATAGGGTGAATATTTTGCCAGTATTTCTCCTGCGAGCACCAATGGCTTCCTACATATCTTATGGTCTCCTTCTGCCCCAATTAGAAAGCCATTCAGAAGCTAAGCAGCAGGCAAAACGATAAAAGCTTCTGCACCTTTTATGCTCAGGTATGCATGGCTGTCGACCTTTTTCCTTGCTTTTATTTGACTACAAGAAAATAAGTAGGCTCTTATAATAAATCAGGTGCTGAAATGTATATAGTATTACCTCCTGGATTTGAGCTTACCATACGTAGTAGGCATTTCATCAATGTTTTTTGAATTGAATAAAAGATAAAGAGAGGTAGTATTACAAATAATGAAAATATTGCGTACTATGGATGCCATTTACACTTGCCGTTGTGAGGCATTGTGTGACTTTTGCAGCAAATCTGCTGTAGGTTTGGGCACAACTTTAAAGTTGCTTATCATAAGCTTTTTAGAAATTATCTGAACCTGTTCGGTTAGAAAATTGGGCTGTAAATCCCATGATACTAAATATTTCTTATAAGATATCAAAAATGAATAGGTTTAAATTGGGTTGGAAATTCTGCAAGACCAGCACTTTTTACAGTAGTGCCATATTTCTGACTGACACCTGTCCTAATCCTGGGCCATGCATGCATAGCTTCATGAAATGTGCAACATTGAGTGAGTTACCAAACTTTTTGAATTTTGAAAAAAGACAAAAACAATAAAAGTTGATTTGAGAGAGTTAACATTTAAAGATTTCCTCATTCAAGCCAAATTGTTCAACTCTTATCATAGTTCAACCACCTAGTTTAAAAACCTAAAATAAATGTTATCCGTGTAACCTAGTTACTTCAGTTTACACATGTTCTTTTTGTTTCTGGGCCAGTATACCATATTTCACTTACATCTCTGTCTCTTTTTGCTATAGGCTACAAGCTGTATTCCGTCAGAGTCTCGACACTGCCAAGCATCATGGGAAAGGTAATATTCACATAAAGGTCCCTTGATGTTCACCTTCGTGTTTTCAGACTGTTGCTTGCACACCTAGCCCCTACCATACATAGGGGCAGCCCCATGACATTTAGCTAAGGAGTCATTTGAAGAACAAGTTGCTCAAAGCTAGTCTGGGCTGTAAATTAATATGTCCATATATTAGCAAGGTCTGTTTTGCATTTATGTCTTATAACTGTGATTAAAATTAAAAATAATTTCTAAGAGAGTAGGAATAAGGAACTCCTATTGTTAAGTAAATGTATTTAATTATAAGATAGTGATTGATTATAGTAGAAGGAAAAGATTTGAACATTAGAGGAGTTTTAGGAATGTTCTAACAAAAGGAGAAAGTGGGGATTATTGAATCTAAGAAAAGCTACATTTCAAAAAAAAGAAATAGTGCATTATTTCTTCCGTGTAAACTGGCTAGTTAATTGTGATGCAAGTAAGTAAAGTAAGGAAGAAGTACCCAGTAACTTGTATTGAGTATCTATTTTGTACCAGGAGCATATGTTGTGTGATGATGCTACTCACATGAAAAATAAATAGCCCCAGTCCTCAAGAGTTCATATTTAAGTATAGGACAAAAATGCAAATAAATTAAACATACTACATTCAAAGAGAGATTGTTATCTTTTGTAGAAAGTATGAATTACTTTTTTAAAGCTTAGACTATTCGGAATTCTATATTTTAATGTTACCATAGATTTAACTAAATAAGTATAATTTTATTTGATTTAACATCAGAGAAAAAAATTTTGAACTCTACAAACCTGGGCTCCATGCCATGTATATAGTGTTTTTTTTAACCTAATAACCAAATGAGAAATTATACACTCCTCACATTTATAAATCTGTTGAGTAATGACTAGACTGTATTTTTATATCTTTAATGAACAGCAGTTTGCTGGGAATAGACAGCTAACTAAGATAAAAATCCAAGTCTTTGCCTAAGATACTCTATCAATAAAGAGAAAATGAAAGACACTAGGAAAAGTTGTATGACTCACATTTTGGGAAAGTAGCTGTTGTTAGTTTCAATTTTCTTCAATTAGAATGGATGTTAGTAAGGATGTTAACCCTGTCATTCTGGCTTAAATCCAAAGTGGGTAATTACATTCTGCCTACTTAAATTCTTTTTGGTCCAAAGAAATTCCTCATCCTTACCTCACACAGTTTTGTGATGTAGCTGCATACAGCTAAATAGAGGCCACATTTAACCTTCAGAATGGCAGCATCTCCATGGTGAACACTTGCTCTGCATAGTATCAGTATAAATTTACTTTTGGGATAAACATTTTAGAAAATGTAATAAAACCAAAGAAGTCATATGGCATTCTTAAGAAGATCCCCCCCGAAAAAAATTCTAATAGAATGAATTGTCTTTGACAGTGTCTCTGCAGTAATGGGAGATTTTTTTTTAGTTTGCCCTGGCTGTAAATGTAAGATCATTATCATTAGATCTCTAAAATACCAACAAGCAAAATATGAAGAGATTTAAAGTCACCTTTAAAATCACCCCAAAAGTTCAGTCTCAATTATCGACAATCAATGTCATTCTCCTTGGCTAGAAATTCATACCAGAGAATAAATTCTAAGAAGAGGAAAATTTTAAAGTACAATTGATGCTGACAGTTTATCAATGGAAGTGCAATTCTAAGCCATGCTCATCTGTGCACCAAACCTCTGGTTCTTTCTCTGCTCCATCTGCTTTGCACTTTTGCCACATTTTTGTAGGGACATTAGACATTACTTAAAAGTAACCTTTACTACAAATACTTCAAACTCTTTCTGTGAGATTTCATTTGGAGATATGCATTGGTCTTCATGTACTATTCCATGGCAAAAAAAATTACAAACATTTAAAAGTTCCTGTAATTTATCTGTAACACCTATAAAAAATGCTACTGCAGGTATAAATTCCTTAAAGACTCAATTTTTAAAATGATAATGTATGTATATGTCACCTATGACAATACACGTACGTTATGCCTATGTATTACAGCAATTATATAATTACCAGTATATAATGGATAGCAATTTTCACATATTAAGCAAAAATTGACAAATTAAGAAAAAAATAACATAAAACATTAATAGATAATTGGAAAGAGAATGGGTACAGGTGATTTATAAAGGTGAGAAGAGCACAGGCAATTTATAAAAGTAAAAAATGCCAATATTTAATATTGATAAGGATATAATTAAGTAAACACTAGTACATTTTTTAATTTAATGTAAATTGGTACAATTCATTTGGAAAACAATTTGGTAATATTTCCCAAGAGCCTGAAGAGAGTTATATTTCCAATAATCTCATCCCTGGGAATCTATTTTAGGAAAATAATTATCTAAACAGATAACATTTTATAGAAAAATATGTGTATGGTAGCAAATCATAAAATTATAATCAATCAATCAATAAGTAAAAGGAACACTAAATGCCCTGAAAGAGCTTACGTTTTTCAGGGAGAGGTAAGCAATAAGTAATACAATGTTATATATACATAACTTACATAGTATTATAGATGGCTATAATTGAGAAAGAAGAAAAATGGAAGTAGACCAGAGTCAGAAGGAATGGGAGTATAAACAAGGTGCAGGCTATAGTATTAAGTGGGATAGTCAGAGTAGGCCTTATTCAAAAGGAGACATTTGAGTGAAGTTTGAAAGACATAAGAAAGTTACCCTCACAAATACACATGGAAAGAGAATTCCAGGCTAGAGCCAAACCTGTAATGAAGGCCCTAAGGTAAGCACTTGCCTGTCATGTTTAAGGAATAACACAAAGGTCAGCATGATCCAAGCAGAATGAGCAAAGGGTAGAGGAGTAGTACATGAGGTTATCCAGGTCAGAGCGTGGGGCCTTGTGAGCCATTATAATGACTTAGATTTTTACTGAGAATGAAAAGGGGAGGAGCCACAGAGTTGAGGTGTGTGCAGAGGAATGATATGCTATGACATATTCTAACAATATCAATCTAGCTGATGAAATAAGAATAAACCATGGACCAGAATAAAAGCAGAAAGGTCTGTTAAAAAAGCTATTATGGTTATACAGACAAGCAATAATGGTGACTTGGACCATACTGTTATTAGAGGAAGTGATAAGAACTTACCAGATTATAAAAATATTTTGAAGAAAGGGTCAACAGGATTTTCTAACAAATTGGTTATGCAGGATAAAGGAAAGAGAATAGTCATAGACGACTCTAAAGTTTTAATCAGGGGCATAGAAAGGGAGTGGACTGACAATTCTCAGGGGGGGAGGGGTGTGGGGGTGTAGGAAGAGACTGGACAAAAATCGTACACCTATGGATGAAGACAGTCGGGGGTAAGGGCAGAGGGTGGGGTGGGAGCTGGGTGGAGGGGAGCTATGGGAGGAAAAAGAGGAACAACTGTAATAATCTGAACAATAAAGATTCATTTAAAAAAAGAATATCATGCTTAAAAATATTGAATTCCTGAAACAACATTTAATATAAAAAAAATAAAAAATAAAGTTTTGGGCATGAACAACTAGAAGGGCAGAGTTGAGATCAGCCAATTTTGAGAAGGCAGGAGGAACAGGTTGGAGGGTGAGAGAGATCATAAATTTCATTTTAAGCATGTTGGTCGAGATATTCATTAGATATGGACAGAGAGACATTGGATATGTGAGCATAGACTCTAGGGCAGAGATCTGGATTGAAAATACAAATTTGGGAATCATCAAAAAAATGAGAAGTCATAAGCTTATAGCTCTATATAAAGTGATAACTCTCAATGTGATCATCAGGAAACTCAATGTACATTGAGATGATAGGATTACAGGAACAGAATGAGCTCTGGTGTTCTCCAAAATTAAGAATTTGAGTAGAAGAGGATGAATCAGAAACAAGCAATCAATGAGATGGGGGGAAATGTATGGCATTTCTGAACTGAATGAGAAAAATTCATGGAAAAGAATCAGTGATCAATTGTATTATGTGATACTGATAATCAAGGTGAAGACCAACAATTGGTCACAGCATTTAGTAACTTAGAGGTCATTGGTAACAGAGATAAAAACAGTGTTTGTAGAGTGGTAGGAATAAAATCTTGTTTGGATTAAGTTTAATATAATATAGTAAGAGCCATCTCTATCAAAGACAATCACTTCAAGGATTTTTTTATTTTTATTTTGTATTCTCAGTGACTACCTCTGATACTTACTTTCTTCTATTTTATTTATTCCAACTTCAGCAATGTTAAAAAAAAAATGTATGCATGCCTAAATTGCATAATGACTCTAAATAAAACTTCATTTATCTCCAGCGTAAAAGTTTATAAGAAAATCTGTCTAAATTTCTTGCTCTATGGTTAGTATTTGGATTTTCCACAATGCTACTCATATGGTCTTAATATTATTATTGGAAGGAAAACAAATATAAAATTGGCCTTGCCCATTCATAAAGCATTAAGCCCTTCACAAGTCTATTTGAAATATGTTGAAACTCTACTTTAACTATGAGCATTACTTTGGTATGAGGACTCACTTCTCAGGTTTAGTGTCCATGGAGGACATTGTGCAGCTGCAGAAGTTAAACCCTGTTTTTCAGAGGCTGCCCTGGGTATTCATGGGTCCCCAGCCACCACAGATGGCAAATGAGATGGGGCTGGGAGGCAGCCCCTTTCCAGTTCTCAAAAGTTAGTTTCCTTAAGGATAATGCTCTCACTTCCAAGTTATCCCATCAAACATCCTACCCAATGTTTTAAATAGCTTCTAGAACTTTGGCAAAGAGAGCCAAAGAAGGACACGGATTTTATTCTTATAGAAAGGGGAGGTATAGTTGGTGGTGAACAGGACAAAGTAGGGCAAAAAATAAATGAGAAAATAAAGAGAGCAAATTAAGGATACTAAAAGTAATTAAAATGTTCACTTATATCTTCCAGAAGATATAAGCAGAGATAATTCCTAATTTATATTAGAAGGCCATAGAATGCCAAATACCAAACTAGATAAAGACATTACAAAAAAACAAAAACCCACAAATAAAAACAAACAAAAAATCACCATACTATAGACCAAGAACTTAGATAGAAAATAGTCCCAAGAAAATTAGCAAATCAAATCCCCAAATTATAAATACTAAAAATGTAAAGAACTATACACCATGTTCACATGGCATTTATACCAGGTAATCTATTATCAACAGGTTAAAGAAGAAAAAAAAATCACATGCTTATATAATAGATACAGGAAAAACAATTTGACAAAAGTCTAACACTCATTTATGATTGAAACAGAACAAAATAAAACCTCTAAGCAAATTAACTGTAGAGGAGAAGTTTCTCAACTTGGTTAAGATTTTCTAACAAGAAGCATATGGCCAATATTATACTTAATGGCCAGAAAATTGAAGCTTTCCCCCCTAAGATAAGGATCAAAGCAAGGATGCTCTCTCTCTCACCACTCCTTTTCAATATTGTACAGGAATTTCAAGTTAATGTAATAAGGAAAGAAAAGGGAAAAAATGCAACAAAAGGAAGACATAGACTGCCTTTGTTCACAGATGACATTATTATTTATGTAGAAAATTTGAAAGAATTGATTTTAAAAACTCCTGGAACTAATAAATAATTATTGCAAAGTTTCAGGATACAAGGTTAATAAGCAAAAGTTAACTCCTTTCCTATAGAACAACAATGAAATCGTAGAATTTGAAATGAAAAGCACGATCCATTTACATAGCACACCCTAAAAATGAAAAACTTAGATATAAATCTCCTAGAATTATATGTACAAGACCTATGTGAACAAAACCTCAAATTCTGATGAAAAAAATCAAAGAATAGCTAAATAAACACAACGGAATACTATGCTGCTACCAAAAAGAAGGAACTTTTAACATTTGCAACAACATGGATGAAACTGGAGAGCATTATGCTAAGCAAAATAAGCCAGTTGGAGAAAGATAAATATCACATGATCTCATTCATATGTGGGATATAATGATCAACATAATTTGAGGAACAAGAATAGATCCATCTAGAGACAAATGGTAGGGGAGAGGGAGGGTTAGAGAGCAACCAAAGGACTTGTATGCATGCATATTAGCATAACCAATGGACACAGACACTGGGGCGGCGGGGGCTTACCTGGGGTGGGAATGGCTCGGGGGGGAGGGGGTTAATTGGGGAAAAAGGAGACATATGTAAAACTTTTGATAATAAAAAATGCTCAAAAAATAAAAATAAATAAATAAATAAATAAATAAATAAATAAATAAATAAATAAATAAATAGAGATACTCCATGTTTATGAATAGAAAGAATATAAACAAGATGTCAGTTGTTTCCAAGATGTTCTATAGATTTAATGAAATCCCATTCAAAGGCCTAGCAAGTTATTTTGTAAATATAAAATTCTAGAGTTTATATGGAGAAACAAAAGATCCAGAATAGCCACCAAAATGTTGAAGAAGAACAAAGCT
Source organism: Myotis daubentonii (assembly GCF_963259705.1). Lineage (NCBI taxonomy): Eukaryota > Metazoa > Chordata > Mammalia > Chiroptera > Vespertilionidae > Myotis > Myotis daubentonii. The sequence continues at coordinate 53,248,098 of NC_081846.1, forward strand.
GGGAGACTGGAATTACTCTACTTCAATACCTACTATAAAGCTATAGTAATCAAAACAGTGATAGATAGAGGTGAAAGCACACACAGATAGATACATGGAACAGAATAGAGAGCACAGAAATAAACCCTTTCAGAAATAGATTCCTTCAGATTGCGAACAGATTAATAGACTGTGGTACATACAGATAATGGGACATTATTCAGCATAAAGAAGAAATGAGCTATCAAGCCATGTAAAGAGATAGAAAACTTAAGTGCATATAACTAACTGAAGGATACCAATCTGAAAAGGCTGCATATTGTTTGACACCAACTATATGACATCTGGAAAAGTCACAATTATGGACACAGTAAAAGGATCTGTGGTTTCCAAAGTGTAGGAGAGGGAGGGATGACAAGACAGAACAGAGGATTTTTAAAGCAATGAAACTACTCTTTACAATATTATAAACGTGGATACATGTCATTTTACATTTGTCAAAACCCATAGAATATACAACACCAAGGGTGACCCTTAATGTAAACTTTTGACTTCTGTTGATAATGATGTGTAAATGGAGGTTCATGTATATAATAAATGTACCTTTCTGCTGCCACACTATGGATAGTGCGGAGGATGTGTGCATGTGGGGAGAAAGGGCATATGGTAACTATGTACCTTCGTCTCCATTTTGCTATAAATCTAAAACTGATTAAAAAATAAAGTCTATTTACAAAAAGGAGCTTTCAAGGTATATCATGGAGTCAAGAGACATCTCATTGACCCATAACATCTCTAGCAGCTATTTGGTTGTGAAATGATAAAAGGTAGCGTGATTGATGATCCTGATCCTGCAGTATCTAACATTGCTTTTCCTATAAGAAAATTAGTTTATATTAAGTAGTTTGGATTATGTGTATAGACAAATGTTTAAAAATTATTATTTACTATGTTATAAATTTATATATACATAGATTAGTCATGAAACTTAAATGCAAAAGACCAAAAAAACAGAATAATCCCTTTTAAATTTCTTAACCACTGGAGTTAAATATTCTTTATAGTACTTATAATGTGGGTTTCTTTAGACCTATTATTATCAGAGTCGAAATGGCTATGCCCCTAGTTATTAAAGAACAAAGCCAACTTTCATTTACCATCTGCAGAGAAACACTATCTGGTATCTCCAACTTTCAGATAATTCATCACTTCTTACCTCTAAATTTCTCTAGTAACTTACAAGAAATGAATTAGGGGCTGTTTTGGCAAAGTGAAATTAATCTGTCTACTCCCTTTATATATATGTATGTATGTATGTATTAATGGGTGTATATACACAATGCACACACATTCATTTCTATTGTATTTTATGAATTATCATGTACTTTAAAATAATGAAAAATAATTCATGTTATGGATTCACACTTCTCCTCCATCCTTTATGATCTATGTGACTAAGGTCAGGTTGTTTAATATCTCTACGTCTCTGATTTTTTACCTATAATAATTTTGGTACTTCATAGTACATTTTATTTATTTATTAATTTTAAAAAATAATTTTAGAGGAGGAAGGAAGAGAGAGAAACTTCAAATGTGAACGAGCTGCATTGATCTGTTGCCTCCTGAATGTGTCCTGACTAGTGATTGAACCTGCAGTCTAGGTATGTGCTCTGACCAGGAATTGAACTCACAACTTTCAGGTGTACAGGATGACACTAACCAACTGAGCCACACTGGCCAGGGCCATTTTAGAATTTTAAATTAAATAATACATGTAAAATGCTCAATTCCATGAGTATTACTATAATTGCCCTGCTTACACTCAGTACGGACAATATAGTTATTATTATCATTACTATCGTCATCATCATCATCATCATTGTCTAATTTAGTTCTCATACATTTTTGAAAAGCGTGCCCTAGCTGTTTTGTGCAGTGGTTAGAGTGCTGACCTGCGGACCAAAGGGTCGAGGGTTCCATACCTGGTCAAGGGCATGTACCTCCATTGCAGGTTCCCCATCCTGGGTAGGGATGCATGTTGGAGGCGACAAATTAATGTGTTTCTCTCACATCGATGTTTCTCTCTCTCTCTCTCTCTCTCTCTCTCTCTCTCTCTCTCTCTCTCTCTCTCTCTCTCTCCCCTCCTCACTCTCTTCCACTCTCTCTAGAAAGCAATGGGATTAATATCCTAGGGTGAGGATTTTTAAAAAAAGCAATATTTTATCCTCAGGTTATTCTCTCTCCTACCCTGTATTTAACTGACCTTCTTATTTGGCTGTACCATGCCCCCTTTGGACCTGTCATCATGTGAACACATTTCTCTCCTTCTGTCACTACCGAACTTTGTGAAAGTTTGCTACCTACCACCTTTTTCCACTGATACTCAACCCATCACCATTGGTTCTCCCTTTCCATTATATTAAAGTTGATCTCATCAAGGTTGCCAATGACCTCTTGATTGCCAAGCTAGGTTGTTTTATTATTCAGGTACCAAATCAATTTCCCTGTAGTGCTTAATTATGGTAATCAAGCATTGTAATGCTTTCTCTATTGGCTTCAGCAACATGTTTCTTCGCTGTTTTTCTTATTTTTATAATTCCTTATTGTTGGAGCACTCCGGGATCTTTATTCTTTCACATTCTTCATACTCTATTTCCACTTCGTTAGCCACTTTAACTTCCTGTCCTTTCATGCCCAGTTCTAAGGGCCAGTTGGATATTGCCACCTCCAATTCTATATTCCCCCAAACAATATTTTTACTTCTACTCTCATACTAAATTGACAACGTACTCATCATCCTAAGATACTTCCTAAGTATCTATCAAGTCTTGATTTAGGCCCTTGCCATTTCTTGCTAATTATTGTGTAACAGCCATTAATATGAGAGCCCTGAGTTGTACACTTAACTATGGCCAAACTTACACTTTTGTTGCAACAAATTACTCAACACTCAGTAACTTAAAACAGCAGTAATTTATTGTCATGAATCAGTGTGTCAGCTGTCTGCTCGGCTCAGCTAAGGGCCTTTGCTGATCTTAGCCAGGCTTCCTTGTCCATCTGGTGGTTGGTTGGTATAGGCTGGGATAAGCTGAGGCAATTTATCTTTCATCCTCCTCCTGAAACAATAATGTAGCCCAAGCTTGGCAATTAAAGGGCCTTGTGAGCAGAAACAGAAACTCTAAAGGCTTCTTGAGTCCTAATCAGGGAACTGGCATATTACTTATAACTTATTTTATGATTAAAGCAAGTCATGTTGAAAAAAGTAAGCCTTCCTTCCCCCGGCTGCCGGCACCGGCTCCCCTTTGGCACTCAGCACCCAGGCTTTCCTCCGTCACCTGGGACCCAGGCTGCCCTCACAGCCCCAGCTTCGTCCGGTAGGTCGTCCAGAAGGATGTCCGGAAGGTCGTTTGGCTGTCCAGTCTAATTAGCATATTATGCTTTTAGTACAAAGTAAAGCTTGTACTGAAAGTTAAGGCTTGGGAGAATATACTTTGCTTCTTGTGCCATATGGCAAAGGATATAGATATGGCATAAATTAAGAACTGGAGCCAGTAATGCAAGCTACCACACTAGTCTAACTGCTAACTACTGATTCTTAGAAATCTAAAATTGAGCCAAAACCGCTTTGGCTCAGTGGATGGAGTGTCGGCCTGCGGACTGAAGGGTCCCAGGTTCGATTCCGGTCAAGGGCATGTACCTGGGTTGTGGGCACATCCCCAGTGGGAGATGTGCAAGAGGTAGCTGATCAATGTTTCTCTCTCATCGATGGTTCTAACTCTCTATCTCTCTCCCTTCTTCTTTGTGAAAAATCAACAAAATATATTTTAAAAAAAGAAATGTAAAATTGATATTATTAACTTGTGGCCTTAAATCTGTTGGTTGCTGCTTGTATAGAATGCAGAGTTCTTCACTTGGCTCATCAGACCTTTCATCTTACCCAACCTACTTTGCCAACAGCACTGTTCATCTGTTGCTTTGTCTGCCCAGTGCTTCCATTTTCCCTTAGTTAACCAGTCTCCTTTCCACCATTCCACGCCTCTCTATGACTTACAGAAATGGGCATGGGATGCAGGCTTAATTCCTGTTACTTTTTTCCCTTCCAACAGCAATTCTTCCGTTGGTGGAAAATATTAGAGTATGGAAGAAACAAGTTTTTTTTTTGTTTTTTGTTTTGTTTTGTTTTGTTTTTTTGCTGAAGTTATTGGCAGTGATTTTACTGCCTCATGAAGAGAACCTGTCATCAACAAATAGAGAAAAGTTGAGCTGAGAAATAGAGAGTAGTAAAGCAAACTCTAAAAACATATTTTTCTCTGGATCCAGGATACAACTCTGCTTGCCCCGTCTCCCCACGCCCCCCTCGCCCCCCCCCTTTTTTTTTTCTTTTTTTTTTTTACTAAAACCATTTGAATTTATTTTCTGCTTTGTGTTACCAAAAGCTCCTGGCCCAAACCCACATATGTACATATAGCCACTCATACTTCTCATTTAAGGCCATGAACCAACACCCTCACATGTTTTATAAATGTACTGTGTTCCATCCTCCTTGGCACTGACTTCATTAAAGTTTCCAATGATTTACTAAGTGCAAAGCCCTGGAGTGTCCTTTCCCTTTCTCACAGCCAGAAAAAAAATTTAGTCATTCTTTAAGATCAAATTCAATGTCAAATACCACTTTTCCTAGGAAATCCTTTCTAACTCTCAGACAAAATTAATCTGCAGTGCATGCATATTTAGAGGCAGTAAAGGGAAAGGGGGCGGGGGAGACACCCAACTGTTGAATACACATGATATTAGAGTGATCCATCTTATACCAGTCAGTAAATGCAGTCATCTCTATCTTCAAAGTCCACCCAGAATCAGATGACTCTGCATAACTTCCATTTCTACCAGTTATTGTCATCTCTCTCTCCCATGGATTATTGCAGGAGTGCTTTACAAGTGTCCCTATTTCTGCCTTTCTCTCCTTCTCTATTTTCTCCAGTGTGTTCCTGTAATACCAAGGGAGCTCCGTCCCCAAACTTGTCTCCTTGGCCCTAACTGTTCTGGCCCTTCTTCCGTCTCTCCATTCTCATCCACTTGCTCACTCGGCTCCAGGCATGAGAACTTCCTGCTGTCTACAACCCACATCACATATGCTCCTGCCCCAGGGCATTGGTAGCTGCTATTCTTTCCTGGAATCTTCCCCAAATAATTGCCTGAGTTTTCTTTCACATTCTTCAGGTCTTTGCTGAAGTGTCATCTTCTCACTGAGGCCTTGTGAGACCAACATATTTATAATTTGAATTTCCATTCCTGCTCCATTGAACTTATATAGCGTGCCACATAGCATGCTTATATATTTTGGATATTGTCTGTTTCCACTCACTAGGATATAAGCTCAATGAGGTCAGGTTTTACCTACCTATCTATCTATCTATCTATCTATCTATCTATCTATCTATCTATCTATCTATCATCTATCTATCTATCATCATCTATCTATCATCTATCTATCTATCTATCTATCTATCTATCTATCTATCTATCATCTATCTATCTATCATCTATCTATCTATTTATCTACCTATCTATGATCCACCTATCATCATCTATCTATGTCATTCAGTGTTCTCTCTCCGTTGCCTAGAATAGTTCCTGTCACACAAATGAGTTGAGGGACACATTTACTTTCATGTGTGTCTCCCCATTGTACTGTGCTATGGAGGCCAGGGACCGTATGACGATTATTCTTTCCTCTGCCATCTACCCTCATGGAACACCAGAGAACATAACATGTGTTCAATAAATAGGTGTAGTTGTGTGCGCATGCTTTCTGTTTTTGTTGGAAGCATACAACTAATGAGTGTTAGAGCTGAGAATGAAATCTACATCTTTTACAACCAAGTCTTTCCATGGCTGCTTCCTACATCTGCCAATAAATTTCAGCCTCAGAAAAGTTTGGCTGAAGAGGCCTGAGTGTTTTCATTTGACTGTCATAAAACACTGTCTTATTCACACTAATTTCCTGACTCTATCAAAAATACATTTAATGCTTGATTCATGTATGAGAAACACATGACCTGGCAGTAAAATATTATAATACATTTGGTGAAATTCAAGCAAAATACAAAGTACATCATTAAAATATAATCTTGTTCTTTGCCACATTAATGATTATATATCCTTTTTAAGAGACTGAAAATGCATTTTTGGCTGGCAGTCTCTAGCTTTAAAGATTGAATGGAAAAGGAGTATCAACCTCATACTCTGTGCATTTTTTCCTGACAATCCTTCCCCTTTTCCCAAGATTGTTTTAATTTTCTGAAGGTCAGTTTTGCTAGAAACATATTTTTCTATCTTACAATTATCCTCATAAAATAAAAAGCTAAAATATGGAGAAATGTGTACAAAAAAAATGAGCAGAGAAAATGTAACTTCTTTGATTTGGCTTTTTTCCACATTCATCTCCGCTGAGGCTTAATTTAATATTTATTTTTTCTGTTTTATACTTTTACTGTCTCCTGGGAGAAACTACTGCTGCTCACAGCAAGGGTTTTTATAGTTTGATTTATTTATCATTTTTCTTCAGTATTTACCAAATAAATACACTGTTACACAGCTTTATACTCCATGGCAGAATGCTCTAAATCTTTCTCTAGCTTTTGTAAAATGTTGGGCCTCCCATTTTTACCATTTTTTTACGTTAAAATTTTATAAAAATATAAGGGAAAAGGAATACTTTGTTTTTTTCCCCTGAAGAGAATAAAGAGACCTTTCATAATAAAGAGTTTTCAAGATCATTCAACATTCTTTTCCAGAATTCTAGTCTTATTTTAAGGAGACTAATATCACTCCTACAACTGCAATCATTACTCTTCCCTCTGCTACTGTTAGTTAGCATTATTGAGTTATCTTACTTGCATATCTTGTTTAATCCTCAAAATTCTCCTGGGAGATTAGTACTATTTACTAACCTCACTTTGCAGAATAGGAAATTGAGACTCAGAGTGGTTAAATGATGTTCTCAATGTCACAGAGCTAGTGAAGACTGGTGTTAAGATTTGAATACAATAAATAATAATAATTTTACATAAACTGAAAAAAAGGATTTGAATGCACACTTGCCTGCTTTCTTTTTAAGTAATTGGTATGTAACTCATGACATTTCTACAGAGTCTATAACCTAAATAACTGAGTTGTTCCAGAGTGTTTTTTAGCAAACTATTGAAGAAATTCCAATATAATTCGAATTAATCAATATGCTAATTAGCATTTTGTTCATATATTAAAATATTTTTAGAAAATTTAAAAAAGAGAGCTATAACAAGGCTATCTATTATGATAAAAGCATAATATGCTAATTAGACTGGACAGCCAAACGACTTTCCGGACATCCTTCTGGATGACCTAACAGACAAAGCTGGGGCTGTGAGGGCAGCCTGGGTCCCAGGTGACAGAGGAAAGTCTGGGTCCTGGGTGCCAAAGGGGAGCCAGTGCCGGCAGCCGGGGGAAGGAAGGCCTACTCTTGCACGAATTTCATGCATCAGGCCTCTAGTAGGTGATAATAGAATTCCATATATTTTTAAATTGTAATGATAAATAAAATAAATTCAGTGAATTTTCTAAAAATAAAATAATGAACAGCAAAGATTCATTTTGAAATCCAATATTTGCTACTGGGCATTATTAAATCCAATTACTAAACATGACTTTGTTTTCAGGAAAAGTTAATTGTGTGTTTGTTCATAATAGAAAATTCTTCTAGAATTGGTATTGAAGGTGATTAAATGGAGAAAAAGAATAAAGTTTTAGAGCACCTTTTTCATGAAAGGCGTACATGTTATTGCATATCTAATTTCCTCACAATGCCTTTGAAATGGGCATTTTATTTTAGCTTTAAAGGAGGAAAAACCTGATGCTCAGAGAGAAAAATAATTTGCTTTAAGTCTCCAGGCCAGATAACTACAGAGCCTAGATGTGGTCCCAAGATTACCTTGGCATTAGTCTGGTCGATTTTCTTGCCCCATGTTGCTTAATGTTGAGCCTATGGTGAACTAGAGGAAGAATAGTAGGGGATGAAATCAGATAGGTGAGTTAGGTCAGGTAGATCTTTGTAGATCATTAAGTGCTTGAGTTTGAATGAAATGGAAAAGCCCTAGAAACTTTTGAGTAGAGACAGAACACAATGTGACTTAGTTATTAACAGTATCACTGTGACTGTACTCAAAAATAGACTTTAGAATAATAAAGACTGAGATAGGGAGACCGAGTAGGGACTATTGCCACAATTCATGCAGAGAATCTGATTTTGGTGGCAGAACTAGGAGGATTTGCTAATGATTGGATGAATATATAGAATATCACACTATATAAAATGTTCTCTATCTGTTCTGCCCACATAAACACATCACACCTGTGTCATAGATTTCTATTTAAAAAAAAAACCACTGGAAAAAAAGTATTAGATAAGAATATCACTAGAGGCAAAGAGACCAGATAGAAGTCTGTTGCAATAATCCTAATGATAGATCATGATGGCTTGAATGAAGTGAGTGGTGATGGAGATAGAGATAAATCTGTAGAATTAGGATAGGAGTTAGTTACTGATTGAAAGTAAAGCATGAGAGAGAAGAATGATACATAGCTCCCTGACGGAAGCAGCAGTTTGGGTGATAATACCTTTCTAAAATAAGGAAGCACAAGAGACAGATAATAGGTTGGAGGTGAGAAATGGGAGAGGAAACTATGAATTTAGCTTTTGACACACAAAATTCAAGCTTTTTGTGGGGGATTCACGTGGTTTTCAGGAGTGAGTGCTTTCCACAAGCATGAGCTCAGAGGAGAAACCAGGGTTTGGGTTGGAGAGTCAGACTCATCATTACATAGAAAATTAAAGCCATGGGAGTAATTAAGATCATTCAAGAAGCGGTTTGAGATAGGAAAAAATCAAAGTATTGAGGACATAGAGGAATAGCTCCATTTAAGGAGTGAGTTGAGGTAAATAAGAATAAGAAGTAAGATTTTTGAAAAGTGGCTAGAAAGGGTTGGGGTAATATAATAGTTGAGTGTGGAGAAGCCAAAGGAATGAGGGGGTGTGGTCAACAGTGTCAAATGTTGGTAACAGTAACAGTAAATCAAGGATTGATAGTAAATCCAGTGAATTTAGCAACCGAACTATACACGACTTTACTTGTTGGAATGGTAAGCCGGAACCATCTTACTGGAGTTTGCCTGTTGTCCAGTCCACTAGATAAGGAGCCCCCAGAGCATGGTGCCCAGTTCTTTCATCTTTGTTCAAGTCTCAACTCCCTCCCCCACCTCATGGCTTATCACATCATAGAGAGTTGAGATTTGACTATCAGACTGGAATGGAGACTTAACTGCAACAGCAAATCATTGGCTCCATGTTGTATGTGCAATGCCCCTTATGCTTCTTAAAAAATATTGTCCTCAATTAATTTTCACCAAGAGACTTAAGACAACTGGAATATATAGGGTCTTGAATTGCATTTGTCATTTCCTGCTTAATCATAGATGTCTCATCTTATTTTTAGTGCCACCAAGAATTAAGGTCTCTGGGAGCTAATCACTATAGAGTCACAGCGTGTCAGTTATTTGTGACTTGTACAATCTATTTTGATGACTATACCACTCACATCTAAGGAATGCCACACTCCACAGTGTTGCTGTGTTGGATGACAAGATCATTTTACACTGAATCCCAAGTCTTTATACTCCCCTACTAATATATCTGGATGTGAATGCCCTAATTTGTGAGCTTTATAACTCCTTTGTCCCCTTGCAATAGATGTTGTATTAAACTGTCCTTCATACCCCAAAGACAGTGTTCCTTCCCTATAAAGCACCCCATTATACACGAGTGCCGAGTAGGGCTTTTGTAGTCTGGCTCAGAACTCCATTCATGTCCTCTCTAATAAAGGCCTCTTTGTAACATGCGCATTAGTAGAGCTCCCTAGAATCTCAGGTTCTCTGGAAGAACTCTGCAGAGAAGAAAGGGGGAACATTAGGATATGTATTGAGTGCAAATATAAATTTTAAAAAAATTGATCAGGTTCAAGATATTGTTCCCTTTGCAATAATGCCAGTGAGATAAATTTGTGTGCCTGGTTTCATCACACTGTTCTGATAATAGTGCCTCTCTTCTGAGCCTGCTTTAATGGTGTTTACCTGCTTATTTTTATGCCTTTCACCTTTGACCTTTCTTTTTCCTTGCCAGAAACTTATGCACACCCAGAGAAGAATAATTTCACCAACTGCATTTTATCAAATAAAACATTTGTACAAACACAAGAATTTCTGGATTTCAGAATTAAGTACCCTACCCCTACCTATATAACATTTCAAAGGATATAAGTTTAACTTTGGAAGCAAAAACATTTTCCCCAATTTTGTTTAATATCTAATCTGATACTATATCATTTTTTCTATCTGGTATGAATGAGAAAGAAGGAAGAAAGAAAGAAAGAAAGAAAGAAAGAAAGAAAGAAAGAAAGAAAGAAAGAAAGAAAGAAAGAAAGGAGGAAAGAAAGAAGGGAGGAAAGAAAGAAAGAAAAAGAAAGGAAGAAGGAAGAAAGGAGGAGAGAAATCATAGTGGAGGAAAGTCAGACCAGAGATAGTATTAAGCTAAAGCAAATGGCATTCACCCTTTATAGTCCCTATGTTTTATAATGAAGATACTTCATTGAAACAATGATGCATACTTCAAGGTTCCCTGGAGAGCCATGAATCCTGTTTGGAGAGATTCATGAATATGTGCATTAGCACAATCCAACTGGAACTTGCCCTTAGAAAAAAAAACAACAACAACACATGAATTACCAGAGAAGCTGATCAGTTTCCGCTTATGTATATAATCAGAAGGTTATCATACTATCTCCCTCTCCACAGGAAAAGCAGATGCGTATTTTTCTACCACCTTAAGATGATAAATGCGAAAGGAAACAACAATCTTTCCCCCCTCTGTGATGTTCATTAACGTGAAACCCACATAGAGACCTTTTAATACTGATCTCTATTTAAAAAAAAAAAAGCAGAAATGAATATAGGCTCAATTTTTCAAAATGAATTTTAGTTTTTGCATAAGATGAATCATAGAATAAACCTTCAAAATACACATTTCTACCCTAATTTGCTGAAGGTCATTAATAAAATTGCATTGAGTTCAAAGATTGCTAGACATTGCTTATATGAGACAAATATTTCAGAGTCACAACTCAAAAAAGGGTACATGGAACTCTGCCTTAAAGATGAATGAGGGACATATGGCAGATCTTGAAGTATTAGTTTATTTAAAGTATAAAGAATTCCATGAAAAATATTTCTAACCAGCAGTTGGTGCCCAAGTTTCAGTAAAAATGGCAGACCACCACTAAGCTAGTGACATTGATAAAGAGTATCCAGATATATTTGCAGATTTAGCTTTAGGTTTTTAGCTACATAAACTCCAAACAAAATGGTGAGTATTAAGAAAAAGGGAAAAAAAAGCCCCCAAACATTGATTATCACATAGAAACAACAGACAAAATTCGTTATTACCTAATGTTATCATTGTCTACACTGTGCCAAATAGAGACATCATTAGCATGTGTGAATAATCACTGTAGAAAATTTGAAGTTTTTCTCCAGAGTTGAGGAAAATATGGTGCTGAATTATTTAGGAAAGACCTTATGTAATTTTTAAGGCACTGTTATTATAAGTTCTGTGCTCTGAGTTTAACTATGTTAGTATTTGCAACATAGAGGAGAGAAATAATTGTCTCAAAAAGAAGAGCACAATTATATTAATGTTAAAAAAAAAAACTTTATTTCCTGCCTGGTGATTTTTTTTCACTTGTCAGTTACTTAGACATCTAGTAATGAATTGTCAGAAATTGTTTCAATTCATCATTTCCAGTCCCCACGTTCATGGAGAAAACAGTGTTTAAAACTTGTCCCTATGCTCTCAAACCTCTGCATTTGGAAATTTCCTGGACATGTTGGGCTCTCCACACGTGATTTGAGATTCTGTACCATTCTCAGTGTCTAGGGGAGGGCCGAGGGAACATTGTTAACTTGAGAGGGTACAATGGCGTAGCCACGCACTTAAGTTATTTCTAACTTTTCACCAGAAGTCGTATTCATGCCTTGGAAAATTAGTACTTAGCCGGGCTCCAGGGAAGAAAGCATTTTATTTAGTAATAGTTCAAATAACGCAGTAAAAATGTCTCTCTGTGCATTTGAACTGGCCCTGGTGGCCTGATTCAGTATTTCGCCCATTTTCTTGGCTTCTCCAGCTTTGTACACACAAAAAGAAATTGTACAAAACACTTAGCACCATTTTTTTTTCTTAGCTAGTAATGGGGCTTTCACTGCACAAAGGCAAGGAAAAATTATTTGGAATGATGAACAGGCTTTTTAGAAAAACTAGAAAATTCTCCTCATTCATTTTAGACTCAGCTTTCTGTCCCTTTCTAGTTGTAAATCTAGTCACTAGAATTCCTGAAAGAATTATATTTCCTAGTCTTAAATGCTGCATATAATCAGCCATAAGTGATGCACAAAAGCAAATTTTATAAAGAAGAGTGGTGTTAAAAGAAAGATTGCTATTTAGTGACAGTTTTCTTTTAGTGTCTATGCACACAAAATCTATCACCTATCTATCACCTATCTTTCATCTATCTATCTACCTCATATTAATCAAATCATCTCAGAATTCACACATGCAGCACAGAAAATGTGGCTTGGAGTTCTTTTTGTAAATAGGTCCTATCACAGGATCTGAGAAGTTTTATCTTGTGCAAAAGACAGTTTTCACCAGCGACACAGACATCTGTTTTGTGAAAACAGAGCCAGCTAGTGAATTGCAGCTTGGTGTGTGTGTGTGTGTGTGTGTGTGTGTGTGTGTGTGTGTGTGTGTGTAGGCGAGGTGGCCTTGAGGGAGTAGAAGGTCAAAGGGTAAATTCCAATTGCTGCGACATATTTTTATGAGCTGAATCATACCCAGCTTTTAGCCTTGAAAGGGGAAGAGGATCTTACAAAGGGAGGTAACATGCATAGGCAGGTCAGGAAAATCCTCAAGAAGTGCTCTTCCAAATTAGCAATTCATTGCTCCCCAGCCTGCCATCCTCATCCATCTGATTTTTATTTTATTGTCCCAGTACTTGAAAAGATCCGTTTTCTCTGATGTGGATCCCAGTAAAATTTGGATTGCAAAAGATGGAGTGATCTTGGGGAATGTACTTCCCTTTCACACCTTCGGTATTTTTGTCCTCCTTGGAGGGGGTGAGGGGTGAAGCATCCCTGAAAGTCAGAAAGGAGGAGGGCAGGGCGCCTGGCGTTAATTCCCAGCCCAAGGCTGACACAGCCTTGCTTCAGCAGGGCCGAGGATGCTAACCAGAGCGGGAGAACGACCGGAGGGGCCCCGGGACCCAGGCTTTGTGAGAAGCCTTAACTCCCCCACGCTACCCCCCTCTCCCTGCGCCCCCGCTCTCAGCCAAATGTGGAGGCTATTTTCCGCCTTTTACAAGAGTTGCTGGCAAGGGGGCGGGGGGGATGCTGATGTTTAAATCAAGGAAGAAACGGAAGGGTCAGGGGCAACAGCGACGGCAGAAGCAGCTGCCGTGGCCCGCCCGGCACCGGCCACCGCGGTCCAGGCGGCGCGGTCCCAGGCAGCGGCCGCCGCGGTGACAGCCCGATGGGCAACAGCTGTGTGTGGCCAGGCCGGCCTCTCCCGGCCTCTCCCGGTGCCGCCTGCGCCGGGATCAGAGTGGGAGTCCTATCGCTCCCATCTTCTGAGCAAGCACATTCTTCTCATTCCTTCACTCCGGCCTGCTCGGCGTCAGCTGACCGGCTGCTCCCTCCCTGGGTTTGGGGCTTGGCAAAGCCGGGTTTCTGCTCCGCGCTGCACGCGATGACACCCGCGCTGGCGGTAGGTGTCCCTGCAGCTGCAGCAGTCCTTCCCGGAGCCCGGAGACCAGGCCTGCGCGGCACCCCAGCTACCCGGCCCGGTGGCTCATTACACCCTCAGACATTCTGATGGGCAGATGGCCAGTGACCACACAGGACCCACATTTTCATGATGGGGATACACCCAGCATCGCTGGAGAGGGTGACCAGCTCCAAGGCTTTGCAAGAAGATGAGCAAATTAGGCCATTTCAGTATGATCAGAGACAACATTATGACCCTTTTTTTGTTGTAAAAAGAACATAAATGTAGCTACAGATTGAATGAAGTTATAGGCCAGAAAAGGGCAAGAGAGAAAAGGGAAGCGATAATGGGTACTGCCCATTTGAGCCTGTTACACTAACTGTTTCAAATCTATTCAGTGTTTGTGGCAAATACATAGTTTACCGGCGATAATAAAAGAGGGAAGGAGTAAAGATAAATATTGTTGAGCGCTGCAGTGCATTTAGTGTAGCAGCAATTGCTGTTTACTTGCTTTTCATTTATGAAAATTACACAGGGCAAGGTTATATGTGAGACATGCATCTTTGTATTATTTTTTCTCAGATTTTTTAAAAGTCAGGGTGAGAGGAAGCATTCAAGTTTATCTTCCTTATTTAGATAAACCAAAAAAAAAAATCAATAAAATGTTCTTTAGTATGGATTTTTCTCCTCTATTAAATACTCCAACAAAACTAATTGTACATTTTTTGGCATTTATAGCTATCCGTTTGGCCTTCGATAAGCTTATCCCATAGGACCGTTAAATTCTGCCTAACTTTACAGAATTTCACATACATGCACATTAACTCCGCCACGTAATTATGCATTTCTTTATATACTTGGACATTTAACCATTTAAGATTTTAGGCACATTTGTTCACTTGCTGGAGAATGAAACAGATTTATTTTGTGTTTTTAAGTATAAACTCCCCAAGGGCAAAACTGGAGGTTAGTTACTCCATAGTCCGGAAGCTACAAAAATTAACAATTAGCCTTAAATAGGTGCATTTTTGGTTGGTAGGAAATTCAAATTGCAAAACTTCAATTTATGTGCATATGGTAATTGATTCCAACTAAATAGGGAAAGGCATTTTTGTTTGGAATGAAAAACAAAACAAAACAGTGCCTTAAATTAAAAGAGGCAACTATTTGATGTGGCAATTATACAGATGAAGTAATTGTCTATTTTGAACTTTTAAAATGCATTAAATTTTATATTTGGCTATTTGAAGTACAATGTAATAATTACAAGTAAGATTACATTTGTCACATAAATGAATGTCATCAAGATATTCATTTGTAATAGAAAAAAAAACTATAGTACTTTTAGATAAATTATTTCACATAAATCTCCACCAAATGATGTAGCATTTTACAAACACTTTAAAAGAAATTTCTTAAAGATAATTAACTATTAGAATATTTTAAAGTATTTTCAATGGAAAATTAGAGGAATTTTTATAAAATATATGAGATTGCATGAAAACTTACATTTCATTAAGCATATTTTTAAAGTGGCATTCAAAAGAGGAAGAAAGAGGGAGCATTTATACTTCTGTTGTGAGTTAAATAGAATTTATGTCTCAGATTTTATTTGGATATTTTATATTTTTATAGTGCAATTTTAGGATTTTGATGTGTTATTTTTAATATGTCACTTAACGTGTGCATGAGACTTTACTGTTCTCTGGCTCTTTTCACTAGAGAAAAATCAAAGATTTATTCATTTTTTGATTGACCTTAATTTATTTGTTATATTATTGATCACCTTTAGACACAGTGATATTGCATGAAATTTATATTATAGTGTTTTTATAAAATGAAATGACAAATTAATTTCACACAATAGAAACATTAGCACCACAAAGTTTTAAAGAAATGCGTTATTTAAAATGTATACTAAAATTGCATTTCTTTTTCTTTATAGTCAAACAAAAGCTCCCTGAGTGAAGATTCAGAGATTTCTTGGGTTTTGTCTAAATTCAAAGTGCCCTCTACTGTCAAAAAAGTGCACTGTGCAGAAAGAGAAAATCTGACAAGTCTGAAATGAAAATCTGGACACTGAAAGATGGAAGAAAACCAAGATTGGTAATGGGGCAATTCAGTTTGGAATGTCCCATTAGTAAATAGTTATGCTCCCATTCCAAGTTAAAAGTTACCTTAAAATTAATTCTAATTTCACAGCTGTTGCTTCACGCTTCTCATTTTTCTTAGCTTTGGTTTTAAAATTGAAGTTTTACTTTGGTGTCACTGTATGTTTTATTATAATGATCTGAATAACACCCCTTAGGACTGCCAGGCTGCACTTTAAAACTGTTATCTTTATTCGACTCTGAGGAGTATTATTTACACTGATTTCTTTACTCCTGAGAAACAGTATTTAGAGGTTCTTTTTATACTTTTCTATGTCAGAACATTTTCATTTTTACTATGGATTATATTACTTAAAATGCAAAATATTCCTTAGTACTCTGACAAAATAAAGGTAAGTAATCAGTGTGGAAAAAAATCAATGAGACTTCAAAATATCATGTAAGCAAATAAGGGGTTGCCTATTTTGCTCACTCTTAAGAAAATGTTTGAATATCAGAAAGGCAGTCATAAGCATGCTTTGTGTGTTTAAGTATAAGTTTGTTACAATCTTTCAATTAAATTCAGTGAGCCAAAGAACACTTTGCCATAAGAAATCCAGGCTATTTTATAATGTTAAGTTGTATTTTATAATGTATTGCCAAGCAGTGAAACTTGAGGTTTGTGATATATGTATGTGAAAAATTTTTGAAATGATTACTGACATGTTTTACTAAAGCAAGAGGGTACTACAATATACCAAAAAATGAGTATTCTGATTGAATTTATAACTTTTTATAATATAATAAATGATTTGAAGTGAATTTAAAGAGGTACTGACATAATGGAGGAATTGGAAAGCTCACAGTTTGTCATCTGTGCATCATGTATAACAGGTCTTAGTGAACTGGCTCCATATTTGGTCTATATTTTAGGCAAAAGAAAACTAGAGACTTAGGTAATTTGGGAGAAGATCTATACATATAAAAGCCTAAGTGACCATCCGACCATCTGACCATCCATCCAACCATGCAACCAACAGATACATATGACGTGCACTGACCTCCAGGGGGCAGACGCTCAAAGCAGGAGAGGCAGAGCTGTGGTGACTTGGCAGCGGCAATTTTAGAGAGGAGGGAGCCCTATTCCTTGTGGGGCCACACGATTCCACCTTCAGCTGTGCGTTATGTAGTTGCCGGGGCACTGTCGGACCCGAATCTGGTTGACTGCTAATTAATTTCCTTTCAATGTGCACAAATCTGTGCACCAGGCCACTAGTCCTATATAATAAAAGCCTAATAGGCTAAGTGCCCGGTCAACCAGTCGGCCATTCAACCAATCAAAGTATAATATGCTAATGATATGCTAAGGTCACTCAACCGCTCACTATGAGGTGCACTGACCACCAGGGGGCAGATGCTCCAACCGGTAAGTTAGCTTGCAGCTGGGGTTCAGCTGATCAGGACTGAGCCAGATGGCCTGACACACCCTGGAGCCCTCCCATGGTTCCTCCTTGGCTGGCCAACCTCCTGCATCCCTCCCTGGCCCTGATTGTGCACCGATGGGGTCCTTGACCTGGCCTGCACCCTCTCACAATCCGGGCTGAGGGCCTGCCCCCTGAGTGCATGCAGTTTGTGCACCAGGCTTCTAGTTTCATATAAAAATCAAGGGCTATAGCTTTTATGTCAAATAAATGTAGTAGAAAGAGTTTTTCCTGTTCAGCAGCCGCTAGAGATTTTAGGTGTGACTGTTGGATGGGAAGGCCTGAGTGGTAGTGAGGAGTTAGATGGGATCAGGCAGTGTAGGGAAGGGCCATGGGGAGGGAAGATGGTAGATAAGGAGGGAATGAGCCGGATGGGCAGGATGTGAACAATACAGGAGGGAATGCACAAGTCAAGTGTAGAGCTGCCCTTCCCCCTGAACCCAAGAGCAGGGACCAAAAGCCCGGAGATGAGGGCAAAAGGAGATTGGCTAGTGTGTTTTTGTTGTTGTTGTTTGTTTGTTTGTTTTTACAGAGCCAATAGACGGCAAGTGCAGGAAATTTAAAGCCTTAGACTAGTGAGCTTCTGTGACAACCCTTTTCAGGACCCCTCTTGCCTGCTGAGAGCCTTGTTACTTTTTCTGTAATAAACTTCACTTCCCTTTACCTACCCCTCCCTTGTCTGTGACTTCATTCATGGACTTCTTAGACAAAGAACCCACAGCTCACACTCACGTCTCACCAGTAAAGTGGACCTCAGGCAGCTGCCTGGTTTCCAGGGCTTTCCTTCTCTGTGTTCCTTCAGCACCTCTGATTGATTTCTAACTTTGACACATCCCAGGTGTCTATTCTTCCTGCTAAGAGGGAGAAGAGCATTCAAGTAGCACTTAGCATTAATGTTTCCCATATATCTATTAGGAATATTTGTGCAGTGACAATCAAATGAATGAATAACTAAACAAACAAACATGTGAATGAAAGAGAGAGGCAAAACTTATCCCAAAGAAGTCGTTATCTGATGGTAGAATTTAGAGGTAGTTTGGAGGAGATGCTTGTTGGGTGAGATAACATTACATGCCATCAAAGTTAAAGGTTGCCCTTTTATAGTTCTTTTTGTTCCTTTCTTATTCTCTTTCTTTCTTTTCATGTTGATGGCTTTCTGTGAAGTTGTGTTTGGAACTACAAAAACAATCTTAAAACAATTAATAAAATGACAATAACTATATACCTATCAATAATAACTTTAAATGTAAATGGATTAAGTGCCCCAAACAAAAGACAAGTAAATAAAGTTTGACACATATGGACACTGAAATATTATTAGGCTGTAAAAAAGAGAAATCTTACTATTTGTGATGACATGGATGAAGCTAGAGGATATGCTAAGTGAAATCGTTAGAAAAGACAAATACCATATGATTTCACTTATATGTGGAATGTAAAAATAAGATAAATAAACAAAACAAACAACTCAGATTACAAAGACAAATTGATGGGTTCCAGATGTTTGGGGGGGTAGAAAAGGTGAAAGGATTAAGAAGTAAACAGTCATGGTGATACAAACTACAACTTAGGGAATATAATCAATAATATTGTAATAATTATATATGGTGTCAGGTAGATGCAAGAGTTATCGGAGGAGCACTGTGGTATACACCTGAAGTGAATAAAATATTGAATATAAACTGTAATTAAAAAATTAAAAGAATAAAACATATAATGTTGAATGAAAGAAGGCAGTTACAAAAGTACATACTGTAGATTCCATGTAGATTAACAGCAGGGATGATACACAGATAGATTTGTTTATTTGGTTGTTTGTAGTGACATAGTGACAGAAGTCAGAACAGTGGTTACACTTGAGCGAAGTACTGACTTGGGAAGAATTGAGGAATCCTTTTGGGGTGTTCAGAATATTCTACATTTGGTATTCTATACTTGGTTGCAAGAAAAGTTTGTCAAGTTTTATCAAGTTATAAACAAATAAATTTTAAACCAAAATTTAAAAAAACTAAGTGTTTATAATGTGTTTCTGATTAGAGATGAACTTGTGATTTTTCCTTTTCTACCCATATTTTTCTAATTTTTATACAAAGAATAACTGTCTATACAAATAGTCATGGGAATGTAAAATACAGCATAGGGGATATGGTCAATAACATTGTAATAACTCTTCGTGGTGTCAAATAGGTACTAAACTTATCAGGGTGACCACCTTGTAATTTATAGAAATGTCTAATCACTATGTTGTATACCTAAAACTAACATAATATTGTACATCAATTGTAAATGAAAAATTTAAAAAAAAATTAAATTCAAGTATATTTGCAACAAACAGCATACCAGTCTTCTAAAGTATTGGAAAAATTCAGCAAATCTAGTATATCTGAACATTTCATCTGGCTATTTTCAGTACGTGAGGCCAAATCTATTTACCCAAGTGTATACTTGAACCTAATTGCTATTTAATCACCATTTCTCTGATCATTGATCAGTTATTTTCAACTATTTGGAAAAGAGTTGCATTTGTAGTAGTAATCCAAAATTCCATAAAAATGTATTGACATAAAAAATGTCTAAAGCTGTGAAGTACAAGATGACCAACTAAATGTCCTATGCTTCTGTTTCCTTTTCTTTTGAGAATCAACTCTTCTCTTCTGAATTCAAATTGAGATAACCTAATTTTAATTAATTTAATCCTATATAATAAAAGGATAATATGCAAATTGACCCTAAAGGCTGAATGATGCGCTATGATGTGCACTGACCACCGGGGGCCAGATGTTCAATGCAGGAGCTGCCCCCTGGTGGTCAGTGCACTCCCACAGAGGGAGCTCCACTCAGCCACAAGCAAGCTGATGGCTGCAAGTGCAGTGGTGGGGGCAAGAATCTCTCCCACCTCCTCCGCAGCACTAAGGATGTCTGACTGATGGCTTAGGCACGCTCCCTGTGGGGAGAGGGCCTAAGCCATCAGTCAGACATACCCTGAGGGCTCCCAGACTGCGAGAGGATGCAGGTCAGGCTGAGGGATCCCCTTCCCCCAGTGCATGAATTTTCATGCACCAGGCCTCTAGTATAATTTAATTAATAATGGATCTTTGTTGTTTGACATAAGTACTGTTTGCCATTTTCAGTCATTTTAGGAAAACTTTAAATCAAAGGACTTGACATCCTCTAGACACTGATAAGGTGATATAGGCCCATGGAACTCTTTCTTCTGGAAAAATATATTTCAATTAAAATGTTACAAAGATAGAAAACCATTAGCTCCCTGAAGAGACTGGTCTTTGTTTTCTACTAGAGTCTCAGTTCACAATTCATACACCAGAGGGGTCCCTTGGCCTGGCCTGCGGATCTGGCCGAAACTGGCTTTCTGACATCCCAGGGGTCCCAGATTATGAAAGGGGTTCCAGATTACGAGAGGGCACAGGCCAGGCCAAGGGACCCCACCAGTGTATAATTGAGGCCAGGGAGAGATATGGGAGGTTGACCAGCCAAGGAGGGACCATGGGAGGGCTCCGGGGTGTGTCCGGCCCATCTTGCTCAGTCCTGATTGGCCGGACCCCAGCAGCAAGCTAACCTACTGGTCAGAGTGTCTGCGCCTGGTGGTCAGTGCATCTCATAGTGAGTGGTTGAGCGGCATTAGCATATCATTAGCATATTATGCTTTGATTGGTTGAATGGATGACCAGATGACTAGACACTTAGCATATTAGGCTTTTATTATATAGGATTACTAGAAACATGGGAGGTACTCCTATTCTTATTTTCTTTGGGCCTGGTTTTCCAACTGCCTCATAGTTTCTATGGTCTGTACAATAGCTTTCTGATAAATTCCATTTATCTGTAGGCGAGCCAGTTAGTTTCTATTATTTGCAACCAAATAAACTAATTGACACAATGAATATCTTTCTCAGTGAGCAACTCATAAATTGATTCATAGGTGATATTTACAGAAAGTTTACAAACTTTCATTTCATGATCTGGAAGCTTGGTTGAGTAGGGAACTTGGCCAAAGCCACATAGCATGCTTGTGCAAGAGAATGCGACAAAGTCTCAAGCCTTCAAGGGGGCATAGCATTATACTGAAGCCCTGATTAATCACTCCCATTTGCATGGTCTGTTGCATTTTATATATAGCTTTGTTGACATAAATTCTTGTCTTTCGAATACTTACAATTTAATATAGAGAACATTGGTTTGGTTACAAACATAAAAATGATGTATGTAATGGAGATCAAACAATTTCAGGAAATAAAATATTAAGACAAATTGAGATATTTGTAGTTTATGTAGGGCTCTCATGTTATGCAGTTTTTTGCAAGAAATATCTTCCCTAGAGGAAGTGAAATCTAGTGTATTTGAATAGTGGAGGGAGCATATTTGGATTCTATATTTTTACGTGTCTGCATAAATAACAACTGTCTATTTACAACTTGATAAGATGCACAATGAAACCCTTCTCTTTTCTTTCTGTTGCAGATAGAAGGATGTGTGAATTGTGAAAAATGCCTTTTTTAATACATCAATATAACAAAGCATGTCACAAGCATTTAATAACAGGATTATTGTTGACTTTCTTCATTCCTGGGAACCAACAGAAAAATCTCAAGGGACAGATCATTAAATCTTCTTTCTCAGTGTTAACTTGGACAACAGCTCAGGAGACACCTCTGAGGGTGCAAGGCACTTATTAGAAGCATGTTTAGGAATCTCTGACTGTTTTTCAAAAACCACTTCTGCAGAAAACAAGATAGTTACCAAGCATTTCTGGAAACTATGTATAACTGAGAAGATTCAATTCATTAGAAATATGATAAATTATAAATGGTAACAGCTGAAAAAAAGGGTAGGTTGTGGGGGAAACATAAATTAAATATGAGAAGTATAATGTAACCATGAGAGATGACTTGGTACATATTACTTTATTATATTTTATATTATACTTTTTGAGATAAGACAATTTACCACAGTATTATTTATGCCTCACTTACTTTACAGAGGAAATAATCAAAGAAAAATATTGGAAACAAAAAGTTACAAAGTCTGTTTTTTTTTCTTGGTGCTATTTTTTCTGTTTATACTATCTAAACATTCTGATATAATCCTATATAATAAAAGCTTAATATGCTAAGTGTTCAGTCATCCAGTTGGCCATCCAACCAATCAAAATGTAATATGCTATTGATATGTTAAGGCCACTCAACTGCTCGCTATAACATGCACTGACCATCAGAGTGCAGACACTCTGACTGGTAGGTTAGCTTGCTGCTGGGGTCCAGCCGATCTGGACTGAGCAAAATGGGCTGAACAGCCCTGGAGCCCTTCCATGGTCCCTCTCTGGCTGGCCAACCTCCCACATCCCTCCCCAGCCCCAATTGTGCACCCTTGGGGTTCTTCAGCCTGGCCTGTGCCCTCTCGCAATCTGGGCTGAGGGACGCCCCCCATCCCCCCCCCCCCCCCCACACACACACACAGTGAATGAATTTCATGCACTGGGCCTCTAGTATAATATAATATAATCAGCTATAATTAATTTGCATTATGTTTTCTTCCTGATTTTTCCCCTGAGCATTTTATTTCTCTCTGATCCAGCTTTTTATTTTTTCCTCATGGATTCCAAATAATAAACACAATGTCTTTAATTGTGTTTAGTATTTTCATAGTCCATTTTCTGACTTAGTATTTTCATAGTCCATTTGCTTCTCCTTTGAGGTCGTTTTCTTAGTTGGTAGGTTATTTCTTGATTGGTAAATTGTTTGACTTTGGCAAAAATGAGGTTTAGTGATTAGCCCAAAATAACCCATATATTAGGAGATTAAAATAGGTTTGAAGCTCAGATCTGGCACTCATTTATTAAATTTCTCATTTACATATTTAGTTTTTCAACAAGTTTTTGTTGAGAACCAACATATATTAGATACTCTTGCAAACACTGGTCATTACTGCTTTCTGCCCAAACAGCTTTTACTTGCCTAAAGGGTAAGACAGGCAAGTTTATTAAGGCCCTTACTCCCTAGGCCTCAGGGGCTCAATTGAGGCTACACCTTCAGGTAACTATTTTATGACTAATTACTTTTTAAACATAGTAGTCCCCTCTTACACACAGGTGGTATATTCCAAGACCCCCAATAGGTGCCTGAAATATGGACAGTACCAAACTCTATACATACTATGCTTTTCCCATATGTACATATCCTATATAATAAAAGGGTAATATGAATACTGACCAAACAGTGGAATAACTGGTCGCTATGATGTGCACTGACCACCAGGAGGCAGATTCTCAATGCAGGAATTGCACCCTGATGGTCAGTACACTTCCACAGGGGGAGCACTGCTCAGCCACATGCTGGGCTGATGGCTGGCTAGCGTCAACTGAGCGCCACGGTGGTGGCGGGAGCAGGCCTAAGCCGCAGTCGGATATCCCCTGAGGGCTCTTGGACTGCTAAAGGGTACGAGGGTGCAGGCCAGGCTGAGGGACCGCCACCCCCCCCACCCCCCCAGTGCATGAATGTTGTGCACCGGGTCTCTAGTCTATGATAAAGTTTAATTTATAAGTTAGGCACAGGAAGAAATTAACCACTAATAATAAAATAACTATAATAATATCCAATAATAAAAGTTATGTGAATGATTGGGTGGGGGCATTATTAAGTAAATAAGGGTTTCTTGAACACAAGCACTATGATACTGACATAGTTGATCTGAAAGCTGAGACACTGCTGAGTGACTGATGGCAGGGAGCATGTTCAGTGTAGATATGCTAGACAAAGAGATGTGCAGCAATGAGCAGGACAGTGTAATATTCCATCACATTACTCAGAGCTGTGCGCAATTTAAAACTTATGCCTTGCTTCTTTCTGGAATTTTCCCCTTAATATTTTCGAACTATGGTTGACGGTGGGTAACTGAAACCTTGGGAAGAAAAACCAGATAAAAGGGTGACTATGGTATTGCTTTTTACATGAACTAGTGAGATACAAGCATCCAGATTCTGGGGTCCACCACTGGGGGTAAACGTGGTTGGGAAATAAAACCAATTGTAAACGAGCAGAGCTGAGGGTTGCAAATAGCGATCTAGTCTTGGTGATAATATTTGAGCACTGTTATCCTCAGTGTCTGAAACTGTACTTGTCAGTTATGCAAGCCAATACATTCTTTTTGTTTACATCCATTTTATTTGTGTTTCTTACACAACTAATGTGTGAATTAACATATTTGCCAGGGTTATAAATATAAGCTCCAGAAAGCAAAACCACAGATAAGAAAGGATTACTGTAATATCCATGAAAGTTCATTTTTATTTCTTCCTTTTGTTTCAGAAAAAAATACTGGTTTAGACTCTAGACTTTGGAATTATGCTCAATCTGGGTCTGTGACATGTAAGATCAACTTTGCAACAACCGCTCTTAAACACCCACATCCAGCTATGGAACCAGGAGGCAGGGACCCTCCCACTGTTCTACTTCCTTACCATCCCTGATCTCATCACCACACCAACTGTGTGCCGCTCATCTGGGAGGGGAGTTCTCTATCTAGAGCCCAAACCATGCATATCTGTAAAATCCGTCATGCTGAACCAGGGAATGTGAATTTTTTTCTTTGTTTGTTTTTCTCTTCTGTGCTTTCCTGCTTCCACAGATTAGATGGTAACCCAGTTGCCCTTTCATTTCCTTTTTAATAATCCCTCCTTCTATTCCTCTCTGCCATTAATTACGTCATTTACAAGTAGCATTGGGCAAGTCACTTAACCTCAGTGAATCTGGTTTTGTTATCTGGGTAAATTGAAATAACTTTATTCACAGAACTGTGGTGATGATTCAATAACTCATATAAAAGTGTTAAACTCAATTTTTGTTACATAGTAATTGTGATTGGTGAGTACCTTTTGAACATTAGTCTTACTGGGATTTGTGAATAAAACCTGAAGACAAATTTTAAGCTAACTTGTTGATCTTTTCATAAAATAAACACAAGTTCAATTTATGTAGATAACTTACTCTGTTCTATTACACTATTATTTTTTACCTTACTTC
Organism: Myotis daubentonii; assembly: GCF_963259705.1. Lineage (NCBI taxonomy): Eukaryota > Metazoa > Chordata > Mammalia > Chiroptera > Vespertilionidae > Myotis > Myotis daubentonii. Next base: position 53,273,590 of record NC_081846.1, read on the forward strand.
TTAGATATTTACGTGGTGTTTGCTATTATTGTTGTTGTGATTTTTAATTGACCACTTTTTTTTATCACTTTCTTATACCTTGAAAACATTCAGTTACCAAGCAGAAAATTGGATATTTGCTTGTTTTTTCCTCTTACTTAAATCACTAGAGAGCCTAGACTTCAGTATTCTCTATTTATAATCACTGGATAGAATATCTTACACTCTGCTCTAAATTATTTTTATACGCTGATAATTACAACATTTACATTTCTGAGCTAATCTATTCCTTCAACTCATATAACCAACTGTTTTTGTGATATGTCTAACAGGCATCCCAATCCTGCATGTCTAAATCAGAATTATTAATGTGTTCTAGAAATGTTTTTCTCTAAGGTTTTTACTTTTAATTTATTATTATTCTATTTTTTCTGTCAAAACACCTTGGACCAGTTTTTAGTTTTTTTTTTTTTTCTCTCATATCCCAGTCTAATGTATAGGTAAATTGTGTCAAACTCAATAATTGAAATGTATCCCAAACCAACCCCTTCAATGTTACAAGCCTAGCCCAATCCACCATCAATCTTACCTCAACTTCTGCAATACTCCTAGCTTGTATCTCTGTGTTCACTCTTGCCTCTCAGTCTTTTCTTCATATAGCAGCCAGAGGGAGATATGTAAAACATAAATTATATATTTTATAAAGCACATAAAATATATTATGTCTCTTCCACACATAAAACTTTTCAAAACTTCTTCTTATATTTAAAGTAAAGTTGCCCTAGCCACTTTTGCTCAGTGGATAGAGCATTGGCCTCCAGACTGAATGGTCCCTGGTTCGATTCTGGTCAACGGCACATGCCTAGATTGTGGGCTCAATCCCCAGTGAGGGGCGTGCAGGAGGCAGCCGATCAATGATTCTCTCTCATCATTGATGTTTCTCTCTTTCTCTCCCTCTCCCTTCCTCCCTAAAATCAATAAAAATACATTTAAAAAAATTCAAAGTTTTTATTATAGTCTACAATATTCTACCTACTGAACAAATAATGTAAATTAATGAGAAAAACTCCTTGCTACATCAAAGTGAATTCTATTATGATATAGGACTGGATCTTGTTAAAATCTGAAGAAGTTTAAATTTTTTTTAAAGCAGATATGCAATCCAGTTAGGTATCTGTAAGTCCTTACCTTTCTTCTGTGGGCTGTGGTTCTAATGTCAATTTAGTTTTTATAACTCTTGCAGAGCTATTCTGGTCTTCTCTGATTGTACACCATCCGAAGACCAGTCTAGAACCTGTACAGTGATTTATTCTGTAGTTTAGTTTTTATGTCTTTGCAGCCTGGATCCCAATTGGTTTCATCCATGTACAGCACAGCATGAGAGTATTCTTAGAATTTAATGCACAGATGCAAAGCATCCCTTTTTTATCCAGCTCCTTACTCTCAGTGATCCTACCCCTATTCTCTTTCTTAGAGTTTCTCCTTCTTGGTGCTCTGACTAGAAAGCTGGGGTTGTAGGTTCCCCAGGCTGTTGCACACTTCTCACTACTTGGCATGCGTGATGCAAGGCGCAGAAATTGAGAGCCTCCAGAATTGCCCTGGCCACTCCTGCACTGTGGGAGTTTAGTTGTATTATTGGCTTTCATCTCGCAAAAGGCCAATGAAGTCAAAAGAACTTTACCTTTCAGGTGCTGCTAGCACAGGGTGGGGATGTGGGGCGTTGGCTCTTTGTTGCTGGTATTTACCTGACAGAAAACAGAGAAAGTCAAAAGCGTTCTTCTGCTGCCCTAGTGGGAAAGGGAGAGGTACTGCTGTTTTGCTACCACTCACCTGGTGTAGGGCAGGGAAAGTCAAAAACAATGGCACTGCTGGGTGACCATGACCCCATGCCAGTGGAGTGTGGAGGGAAGCAGGACCGTCCTATTTAAAGTCTCTCTGCAGTTGCCCTCTATCTGCTTATTTTCTGCTTTATGGCATTTATTATTTAAAAAAATGTTTTTTTGGCCTCATAACATTTATTCCTACCTGAAAAAAATGTTATATATAGGAACAACTAGATACGAGATGATACCTATATACTGGTGTACACAAGGCCTAATAGTCTCCTTGAAACAACTACAGCTTCAGAAATGGGCAGCTGAGACTGGAAGGAAAACTAAGGTAACAAACCCTCATTTTAATGTTTAAAACATGTACTTTAGATATAACTTCATTGCTGAAAGTTAGATATGTGCACTCATTATATGAGGACAACCTCAGAACACTCCTAGAAGGGAGAACACAACCTTGTAAGTTTGCATTTTCACATAAAAAACAATTTAAAAACTTGTGAAAAGTCTTAGTCTGGTTGGAAACTAGATGATAACTACATACTAAAATCTGGATGATAACTACATACTAGTGTAACAAGCCTGGAGATGGTACAATGGCTGGCACAGCTCTCAGCTCCTCAGTTTGAGGACAAAATAACAAATAAATAAATAAATAGTATACAAAGCCTAAATATTTGCCCTGATAGGAACTTCAGGGGAACCAACTTTTGTATGTGTATATGGAGATTTTTAGCAGGGAGGTACTAACTTTTTTTCTTTGACAATCTGGGCAACTATTATTCTCCCCACTGAGAATTTAGAGACTCTATCAAGAAAGGAGTATAGATTTAAAGTCAAATAAGAGAATTAACAATAAGGTTTTGGATATACAAGTAGACATAAACTGTCTGCTTGGAAGATATAATTCTAAAAGAATGGATTCTCTAAACAAAAGAGCACTTACAGTACTGCACAATGGCTGTGGAAATGAATGTTGCTGAGAAGTAGGCATAAGCAAAACTGCCACAACCTACTTGTGAAAAACTAAGGGCCACCCTTTTCCATTATCTGGAAAACCAGACTAAGACTTTCCCACAAGTTTTTTAAAAAAAATTTATGTGAAAATGCAAACTTACAAGGTTAAGTGTGCGAGTTCTGAGATTGTCCTCATATAATAACAGTGCACACATCTAACTTTTAGCAATGAAGTTAAGTCTAAAGTACATTTTTAAACATTAAAATGAGGGGTTTGTTACCTTTGTTTTCCTCCACTCTCTGCTGTCCCTTTCTGAAGCTGTAGTGGTTTCCTAGGAGACTATTAAAGAATGAAACTTGATTGGCTATATTTGCAGAATGATTGTTGGTGTACATTTGAGGAACATTTACATAATAGGCTACACACACACACACACACAGACACAAAAACGTTTGACACATGAAAGATATTTTTAAATTCTGTATGAAAAACCTCTTTGGTAAACTAAAATTAGAGATGGAAGCCATAACCTAGTAGGTCATCTTGTCAATTGTCTTGCCAATTATTTCTTTAAATATTCTACTCCTTGTCCAGTGCAGTTAAATTGTGTTTATTGTTTCAATACAATTTTCCAACCAGACTATTTCTTTTTACCAATTTGCTACATATTCTATATCTTGATTTTTCCACCAATTACCTTTCTAGATTATCAGAGGATAAAGAAGGGATACAAAGAAAGACTTCCTTAGTATCTCTCTGAGCAAGAAAGATACAAAGAGAGAGTAAAAACAAATACAGAAAAGCTCTGATATTCATGTTATACAATGTGCTGCCAGACTAGAAGCACCAGATTCAATTTAATTTTAGGAAAGTGGAGTAAAGCAGAAGACAGCAAGAGATTCCTACACAGAAACCATCTTTATTTAAATCTTACAGATGGGACCAAGGATTTAGTTCTGCAATTTCAATATACTCTATAAGTAAGTTTGTTTATATAATTTTGTTTAAATGTTTTGGTACATATTTATCTTTTTTTCTTTATTGATTAAGGTATTACATATGTGACCTTATCTTCCCATTGCCACCCCACCACTACCCCCCACTCATGCCCTCACCCCCCTGGTGTCTGTGTCCATTGGTTAGGCTTATATGCATGCATACAAGTCCTTTGGTTCATCTCTCCCCCTTATTCTCACACTCCCCTGTCTTCCCTCTGAGGTTTGACAGTCTGATCTATGCTTCTCTGTCTCTGGATCTGTTTTTGTTGATCAGTTTATGTTGTTCATTGTATTCCACAAATGAATGAGATCATGTGATATTTATCTTTCTCCAACTGACTTATTTCACTTAGCATAATGCTCTCTAGGACCATCCATGCTGTTGCAAATGGTAGGAGTTCCTTCCTTTTACCAGCAGTGTAGTATTCCATTGTGTAGATGTACCACTATTTTTTAATCCACTCATCTGGTGATGGGCACTTAGGCTGTTTCCAGATATTAGCTATGGTGAATTGCGCTGCTATGAACATAGGGGTGCATATATCCTTTCTGATTGGTGTTTCTAGTTTCTTGGGGTATATTCCTAGAAGTGAAATCATTGGGTCAAATGGGAGTTCCATTTTTAGTGTTTTGAGGAAACTCCATACTGTTCTCCACAGTGGCTGCACCAGTCTGAATTCCCACCAGCAGTGCAAGAGGGTTCCTTTTTCTCTGCCTCCTCATATTTCTTATTGCTATCGACATCTGTCAACTTTATTCCAAAAACGTATTTTTGGTTAATAAGAAGAGAATAGTACCTTTTTTTCTTGAGTAAAGAATTTCACCATTTGTTGATAGGTATACTTTTTCATGGGGAAAAAAGGGCAAAGCAATGACTACTTAAAAGGACATTTCCTCTACAGCTTGGTATTGAAACTAGATTCTACAAAAGCTCTTCAGAATGCTTTCTGCTATATGCATTTTCCTTGCTGAATTTGGGTTTTAAATTTAATTCAGTAATTATTATTGGGGAGAGGTGGATGTTCCTCACACTGATCAAAATGCAAAGAGAGAAAAAGGAGAGCCCTGAGACAGCATCAGACTCAGGGGAAACTATAATCTAGTTTGGAAAACAATGAAGACAAGGGCAGGTGTAAAGCAGCACATGATAAATTTAAAGAACAATCTGTCTATATGAGCATATTATTGTAGCCACACTTTAGTATAGTCAGAAGTTATTAGGTAATGTTAAAATAGAGACTAACAGGAAAGAGACAGATTACTAACTGCAAAAATTGTCCCCATGGACATTGGTGATCAAATTTATTCTGGTATCTATGTTGGGATAATAGTTTTTATATGATATTTTGGTGATTTTTATACTGTTATGTTATATTATAAATTCTGTCTCAGAAAATATTTTAATTCTTGGATGTTACTCTCAATGTAGAAATATGACTTAGGAAAAGACTTTTCTAGGATTTGGAGATATTTATAAAATAGAATGGGCAAGAGGTAGTGAATTTTTAATCACTGGAAGTGTAGAGGAAGGGAATGAAAGATTGCTTCTTGAGTATCGCTTGTTGAGAATGCCTTAATAGTGGTTGGAATAAATAATCCCTGATGCCTTTCAAAATTTGTGAAGTTATGAGTCTGTAATAGTTTATGAAATGCTATAGCATTCAAATAGAGGCTCTGCATTGTGGAGTAGAATAGCCTAAGTAGTCTTTGTTAAATATGAAACACTAGAGGCCCGTTGCAGGAAGATTCCTGCAAGAATAGGGCTTCCTGAGGCTGGAGCAAAACAGAGAAGGGAACGAAGCCCGCTGAGGTGGGCTTCCTCCCGCCCCCAGCCACTGCGGCTGAGTTTGCCCAATCCGCCCCCAGCCTCTGTGGCTGGGTTTGCCCAGCGTGCCCGCAGCTGCTGCAGATGGGTGGGTTTGCCCAACCCGCCCCCAGCCACTCTGGCTGGGTTTCCCCTCCTGCTCACAGCAGCTGCGGCTGCGTTTCCCCTCCCACCTCCTGACTCCGCAGCCTTAGCTCCTTTACTGTGTCCGCGGCCTCTACTTTGTTCCCTTCTGTAGCGCTTGGTTTCCATGTTGTCTTCAGTCTTTGCTCAGAGCAGATATATGCAAATTAACCACCATTTTTGTTGGCGGGTAATTTGCATATCACCCTGATTAGCCAATGGGAAGCGTAGTGGAGGTACGTTAATTACCCTTTTGTCTTTTATTAGATAGGATAGAATAGGTTATAAGTAATAGGTAGGATTTGGTTAGGCAGAAGGGTAAGATTATTATTGTCAAAAAGAAAGAAAGAAAAGCAGAAAAGAAAAAAAGGGCACAATCAAACTTGGTATATTTGGAGACAGTGAGAAATTTGGCCTGATTAGAATATGGAACGCATGCTGGGGATTGTGGTGATAACAAAGGAATAGGGACTGATCTATTACAAAAGGCTCTCAGTACTAGTAAGTGGTTAGGAAGGATTTACCTTATTTAAATACAATGGAAAAAACTCTTAGATCATTGTCTATTAAAATAACCTATCAATATATGTATTTTAGTGAGAAAAACTGGCATTGTTATATAGAAAAAAGGAGAATAAGATATGTATGATAATTTAGGCATTAGTAGATAAGGAACTAGTCTTGGAAGATGGTAGTATGAATAGGGTCTTTGTGCAAATAATTATTTGAAAACTATTCTATGTATACTAGTATTTCATAATCCAGAACAATAACATAAACTATTCTTCTAAGGTAGAATAAAATATTATCAAGGTGAACATAAATTATTGCAACAACGACAGACATACTCTTAATTTGTATTATTCCGGATTATCCAGAAAAACAGGGCAGAGAGGAGACAGAGATAGATAGATAGATAGATAGATAGATAGATAGATAGATAGATAGATAGATATAGATAGGAGCTTGATTTTAAGGAATTGTCTCTGTAATTTTGGCAGCTGGCATTCCTGAAATTCTTAGGGCAGGCTAATGGACTGGAGACTCAGGTAAGAGTTGATGTAATCTTGAAGACAATTCTTCAGAGCAGCAAGCTAGAATCTCTGGTAGGGATTTTTACATAGAAATTTTAAAGAGAATTCTTTATTCCTCTGGAAATGTCAGTTTTTACTCTTAAGGCCTTCAACTGATTAGATGAGGCTCACCCACATAATGAAGGGGAAAATGATTTAACTCAAAATCTAAAGATTTAAATATTAATAATTTAAAAATAAGTTCATAGCAATATTTAGACTGCTGTTTGACCAAACTAACTTGGCACCATAGCTTAGCCAGGTTGGCATATAATGTTAACCATTACAGCATGTAATCCTATCTAATAAAAGAGAAACATGGTAATTAGCGTACGACCGCTACCCTTCCCATTGGCTAATCAGGGCAATATGCAAATTAACTGCCAGCCAAGATGGTGGCCAGCAGCCAGGCAGCTGAAAGTGAACATGAGGCTTGCTTGCTTCAGTGATGGAGGCCTTTGAGCTGCAACTCTATGTTACAAATATAGAAGCTAAACAAAACCCCAGAAACCTGCTTTAGTCGCCGGGCTTCAGCCAGCAGGACCGCAACATTGTTTCAAATACAGAAGGTAAACAAAGGCCAGATACCTGCTTTCAGCAGCGGAGGCCTAAGAGCTGGAGCCAAGCCTCAAAGCTAAAGCTGGCCCAGAATAAAAAAAAAAAAAAAAGTAAAAAAGGAGCGGTTGGGAGCTTCAGTCACTCGCCAGCCTGAAAACAGCCCTCAGCCCCTCACCCAGACTGGCCAGGCACCCCAGTGGGGACCCCCCCCCACCCTGAAGAGTGTGTGACCAGCTGCAAACAGCCATCATGGCCTCACCCAGGCTGGCCAGGCACCCCAGTGGGGACCCCCACCCTGATCCAGGACACCCTCCAGGGCAAACCAGCCGGCCCCAACCCGTGCACCAGGCCTCTATCCTATATAGTAAAAGGGTAATATGCCTCCCAGCACTGGGATCAACGGAGCCGAGAGGTCTCCCGGCACCGGGATCAGTGTGACAGGGGGCAGCGCCCAAACCCCCTGATTGCCCTGCGGCTCTGTGTGTGACAGGGGTCGGGGCCACAACCTCCCTATCGGCCCTGCTCTGTTCTTGACAGGGGAAGGCGCCCCAACCCCCTGATCAGCCCTGCTCTGTGCCTGATGGGGGGGGCTCCCCAACCCCCTGATTGCCCTGCGGCTCTGTGTGTGACAGGCTGCGGCACCGCAACCCCCTGATCGGCCCTGCTCTGTGTGTGACAGCGGGCAGTGCCCCAACCCCCTGATGGGCCATGCTGTGTGTAACGGGGTAGAGTCATAACCTCCCCATCGGCCCTGCCCTGAGTGTGAGAGTGGCGGTGCCCCAACACCCTGATTGGCCCTGCTCTGTGTGTGACAGGGGGCGGTGTTCCAACTTCCCTATCGGCCTTACTCTGTGAGTGACAGGGGGGAGCTCCCCAAACCCCTCATGGGCCCTGCTCTATGCGTGACAGGGGGAGCTCCCCAACCCCCCTGATGGGCCCTGCTCTGCGCGTGACAGGGGGCAGTGCCCCAACCCCCTGATTGGCCCTGCTCTGTGCATGACAGAGGCTGGCGCTGCAACCTCCCCATTGACCCTGCCTTGAGTATGACAGGGGGCGGTGCCCCAACCCCCCAATCGGCCCTACCCTGAGTGTGACTGAGGGTGGCATCGCAACCTCCTGATCCGCCCAGCTCTGTGCATGATGGGGCGGCGCCCCAACTCCCTAATTGGCCCTGCTCTGAGCCCGACCAGGGGCTGCACCTAGGGATTGGGCCTGCCCTGTGCCACCTGGGAGCAGGCCTAAGCCAGCAGGTCATTATCTCCCGAGGGGTCCCAGACTGCGAGAGGGCACAGGCCAGGCTGAGGGACCCCTCATCCCCGCTGAGTGCCCAAATTTTTGTGCACCGGGCCTCTAGTCTATATATATCTATATATATCTGTATATATCTATATATATATCTCTATATATAAAAAGCCAGTGACAAGAATGCCAGAACAACTGGATGACCGGTCGCTATGATGCCCACTGCGGCCAGTGAACTGGTCCAATCAGTGGGTGGGGCCAGCTGGCCAACCTCCCACAGCTCCTCCCCGCAGCTGGCCCTGCCCCTGATCGTACCCTCCACTGCAATGGTGGTGGGGCCAGCCGGCCAACTTCCTGCAGACCCTCCCAGCAGCCGGTTCCACCCCTGATGGGCCCCCACCATCCAGATTGGCCCACGGCCCCTCCCCCCAGCCAGCTTAACCCCTGATTGGGCCCCCCAAACCCAATCAGCAGCAGAGCTGGCGAGCCCACCACCCAGAGCCCCTCCCCACAGTCAGCCTTGCCTCCAATTGGCTCCCCCACCCCAATTGAGAACATGGCCCCTCCCCCCAGCTGGCCTGGCCCTGATCAGGCCCAATTGGGGCCCGGCCAGCCAGACCCCACCCATGCACAAATTCATGCATGGGGCCTCTAGTATTATATTTAAGAAATGAATTGCTCTTTTGCTGTATACACCTACACACAGATAAAATCATAGTTGATTACTTACCAGGTATTAAAAAGAACTAGAGAGAGAGAGAAAAAAAAAACATGATTGGTGGAGCAATTTATTTCTTTAACCATCTGCTATTCTGGTTCATTAAGAAAAGAGCTTCTGATAGCTAGATTAGCTGTTAAAATATCAGGTGAATCCCACTTTAAATTACTTTTAAACTTATTTGTTTTTTACATAATATGGAATAATAGAAACTACTTCTACACACACATGCACCACAAAGGAAGCAAGTAGATTGTCCCTTCTGATAATTTCCTCTATACCCTGTGTCTTGGACGGGCAGAGGGGGAAGATAACATTGGTCTTCCCAGTATTCCACATCACGATAGAATAAAAAGGCACATGAGTATTGTTTTTATTCCACCATGCCTTCTGGTCATTTTCCTCTTTTAATTGAATTTCATCCTTATGTATACACTCTCAAATACCTTCTCTTCTATATTTTACTTCTCAAGTTACTTTATGTTTACAATTAAATGATTAACTGTACACATAGCTAAAGCTTTGAAATGGGCACCCTGATTACTCAACAGGAGAAGAAAAGGAAAGGCTTATTTCTCCAAAAGTTAGATTCATTTGTTATTTTTCTCCTGGGATCACATTATTTAAGGAAAAAAAAATAATATAAAAGTCAAGAATGAGTTTGGCATATGAAGAAGTAATTAAAGTACACAGCTTTAGAAAATCAAATTGGCACTGCCAGTAGGCCACTGGATTATGCTGTATAGATACATCTTAGGCAAATGGATTGGACAGGTGATACCTCCTTAAATGGAACCTTATGATGTTTCATAAGTAAAAAGATAGAGAGGGGACACAAATGGTAATATTCAATTTAGTGACCTCTAGGCAGAACAAATAAATTAATTTTAAAGTAAAATTAGCCAACATGGAATAAAATTTGATATTACATAATATGACACATAGCTTTAAGGACAATATTCAATTTGTAATAATACAATGAGAAAATGTTCACTTGGGAAGAATGCCCAAGGAGAAAAAATTGGTAATGGGATGACCTAGAAAGAAGCCCAATAGAGAAGTTATAAAAGACAAAGTAAGAAGGCAAGCAAGATGTGGTCTGCTTAAAAACAAAAAACATAATGCCAGTTAATTTCATTTTTTCAGAAATTCCTTCACTGAGCCTTGGTGATAAAATTACCTTGGTATGGGCTAAAGAATCAAGAATTGCTAGGTCCGCTGCCCTTCAGCATTGTGAGTCATATTACAGTGATCTTGAAAAAAAAATCCACTAAACAAAGTTAATCAGATTATCTACCTGTATTATAGAGAGTATGTAAAGATTAATGACTTAATTATTGTGAAATATTAAAACACTTTGGGTATCTGAATGAAAAATGGAAATAATTATTTATGCCTTTGCTAGATGTCTCAGTAATCATAATTACTTTTACTATGGACTCCTATTTTCCCAATAAATTCAAACTTCTGGTATAGTTTTGCACCAGAACTCAGGATGAACAGATTGCTCTGTCACACGTTTCTGTGAAAGAGAGGGCTAAGGGACTACTTGGCTATCACCACCAAGTAGCCATGTTCGCCTGCCTCCTTTGGCTTTTATTCTTACAACAGCTTGAACTAAAATTAACCTCTAGATACAATCAGTAGGGTAGACATCCTTGAGAAAGCATATGCTTCTACAAGGTCAGGTCTAAAAGACTAAACAGAGACCTTAGAAAAACACCTGGGGGCTCGGACTTGTTTGGAAAAGTCAAGGTAGGGGCTGCCGCTTCGGCAAGGTCCCCCAGAGTCCTCCGACCTTTCAGAGATTCCCCCTTACAGACCTTCCAATCAAATCCCGTGCCTCCCCACAAAATAATGTTCAAATTAATGTGACATTGATTATCTTCTGATAATTGATCATTTCTACTATAAATCTACTAATTTCTTTGTCTATGATTGTGTTTAGATGAGTAAACAAGGGATATATAGACTACTGTGTATTTCTTAAAATGAGATACGTCTGTGGGCATTTGTCTATTTTCTCTTTTAGGTATACTTGAAAACACTCTGAAACAACTTGATGAAAAAAATAATTGAATGAAATGTGAAACAATTACTAAGCTTATAAAAGTGCAAGATTCTTGGTATTTGTTGAGTTGAATGCAATAGGAAAAGACAAGTTAAGACTTGACAGATAAAAGCAGGGACAGAGGAGAGCACAACCATTGAATCTGAGGGTTGGAAAGGACTTGGTGAGGTCATGGAGGTTACCACCTTTCTGGCAGGACCACACTGAACACTACTAAGCTTGTGAGAATTCAACCTAATGTTGAAAACAAAACAAAACAAAAACTGAATTCTTCTAGTGTGGGAGATAGATTTGGGTCTCTTGAAGTTTCCTTTAGTTTTTCCTGGCAATATTTTTCATGTTATTCTGTGTTGTTTATTTAATATTATTTGTTATAATATTGACCACATTGTTGCAATGATATCAGCAATATCTTTCTCTAACATTCATTTCAATGCTTAAATAAAATAAAAGCTTTGGGTTCTATAGACAGCCTTTATGTATCAATAGTTCACACTGTTTCTTTGATACTAAATTCTGGCAGGTTCTAACACGGTTTTTTTTTTTAATCACTGGATAAAATATTCTAGACAGGGCATCCTTTGGCATAGGTGTTATTACAATGCAACAAAGATTATTGTTGCTGACACACTGCTGTTTATCAACACCTCTTTTCTCCTTAGCTCATCTGTTTTCTCATTTTTCTTGAAGCAACTTCGTTTTCTCTATACTCCCTCCCTCCTTCCTTCTATTCCCTTCTTTCCCTCCCACCCACCCTCCATCCCTTCCTTCCTTTTTCCCTTCCTTCTTTTCTTCTTCTTCTTAAAAAAAAACAAACAAACAAACAAAAAAACCCCACAAAACCCTCACCTTATCATTTACAGGCATCCTATTGGCACTAAGGTTAAAGATGTCACCATGCCAGAGCCTTGCTATTCAAAATGTGATTTGAGAACCAATGACATGACATCACCCAAGGACCTGTTAGAAATATAAAATCTTGGACCCCACCACAGAGCTTCTAAATTAGGATCAGTCTTCTAACAAGATCCTCAAATGATTCATGTTAGCACAGTCAAGCTTAAAAGGTTCAGGTCCAGACTGCTTAGATGTCCTAGAGATCCCTCACACTCCACACTCTCCCCCTTCGGTAAGGCTGCATTTTCTATCCAAGTGAGACGACCATATATTCACAGGGCAACTCAAGTCAGAAACCCAGGGAGTCTTCCGGGATGCCTTTCCCTTCCTCACCAACCAAATGTAACATGCTACCAGTCTTGTCATTTCTATTTTCTAAAAATCCCTTGAATATTTCCTCAGCATATCTCACCAAGTGTCATTTCCATAGTTTCCACATTTCTCAAATGAACTTGAGCACAATCTTTAAACTAGTTTCAAAGCCTTTGTCATCTTTATCTAATACTATGTCTTTGATAATTCCAGCTTTATCTTAAACAGTTTAAATCTGATCATAGACTTGCCATACTAAAAATATTTTTATGATGTGTTCTTCCACTGTTAGGAAAAATATGGTTTGTGTAAAACCTTTTAACTAACTTTTTCTTCTGCACCTCTCCAACTCACTCCCAATGCTGAAGTCATATTCAATGACTTGCATTAGCTTAAATGTGTCATTGTATCTTGTGCCTTTACACTTTTATATACTTTTTCCTGGAACGGAAATGCTCTCTTCCCCCTAACTTGTCTGTCAGATGAACTGCTACACAATATATCAAGACCAGAGTCAAATAATCCTTGCTTTGTAATGCTTTTCCTCTAACTTCTCTAGGCATTGCTCATTTCTCCCTTCTGCACCTCCACACTTGCAATGATTTGTTTACAGAGTAGATGCTTAATAAATATTGTTGAATTGACAAGTATTTTTTTTTTCATTGATTCTAGACAGAGAAGAAGGGAGAGGGAGAGAGAGAAACATCAATGTGAGAGAGAAAAACCCGATTGGTTGCCTCCTGTACACAGGCCACCTGGATCAAACATGCAATCTGGGTATGCGCCCTGACCAGAAATAGATCCCACAACTGTTCCAAACAGGGTACTACACTCCAACCACTGAGCAACACCAGCCAAAGCTAATCATCATTTTTAAAAGAAATACTATTAACATTTCTCCATATGATCATAAGCCACACATTATTTGAATAAAATATTTTGTAAAACATATTTTGACCTTACCTAATTTCAAGTGATAGACAACTTTATTTTTCCCTCTAGGAAAAATTCAAATGATTGATAGAAATGATGAAAAGAACTGCTTTTGTTTTGGACTTTGGTTCTGAAAAAAGACATTAAATCTATTTTAATTTCAGAGTTTCCTAAGAGTACATAAGTAAGTACAAATACAAATAAATCTTCTCTGAAACTTTCTGTATATGTTTTTGTGTAAACATATGTTTTCATTCCTCTCAGATAAATGCCTGAGGGCAAAAGGAAAAAAAATAAATAAATTGGATTTCATCACAATGAAAAACTTTTGCTTTGCAAAATCCCATGTGAAGAGGATGAAATGGCATGCTATAGACTGGAAGAAAATATTTGTAACCGCATACCAGATAAAAGACTAATATATAAAATACATTTGGAACTCTCAAAAGTGAACATTAAAAATCAAACAATCCAATTAGAAAATGGGCAAAATATACTAACAGACATTTCACCTAAGAAGATATACAGATGGGAAATAAGCACATGAAAGGTGTTTCACATCATTAATCATTAGGGAAATGCCAATTAAATTCTCAAACATATATGACTACACACCTGCCAGAATGGCTAAAATAAAAGAAGTAACATCATCAAAAGTTCGCAAGGATGCACAGAAGCTGCATTACTTGTGCATTGCTGGTGGACTGTAACATTGTCCAGGCACTCTGCAAGCACTTTGGCAGCTTTGTATAAAACTAAACATCTATATCAGTTTTTAGAAATAGACTGTAACCATCACATAGACTATTATAAAAAAAATCACAAATAAAAAGAATCTAACTTAATGGATGGATATTTAATATCTGTGCATTGTAAATGATAGACTATACTCAGTAAAATAAATATACCGATATTGAAAGTATATTTCAGTTTACATAGAAACCCCAGAATTGAGCAATAGAATGATTGATGGAAATATGGGCATCAGTAATGTAAGTGATGATGTTGCGCCATCTGTAAAGTGCTAGCAACATGATGAATACCACTACTATTATTTATCTCAGCATCATGGTGAGAACCAATTAGATACTATATGTAAAAGTCACTTTGAAAACTGGTAAAATATTGTAAATATTAAATATTAAGAATTATTTTTACATCACTAATTTAAATATCAATAGGGAAATATATAGAAGAACATTGAAATATCTAAATTTATCTTTAATCTTCTCATTAATATTTTGAAACTTTTATAAACTGATAATTTTCATCACTTTATTTTATCTTGGTTAGATGAATATATTAGTACCTATTTTTAAATTATGATCAATTTTGTGGTTATAGTACATTAACGTTATGATGCATGTTTGAAGTTTTAGGAAACTTTAAATTATATCTCAACATCACTGAAGCCAAACCATGCTTTAATCTCTCAGATATACTTCCTTTTGATTGCTTTAGTTGTTGCTCTAGTCCTAGCCATCATCACATCATAGAATAGCATTTTAGTTGTTCACTTTGCTCCTAGCTTCTCACATATCTATCCTTCCCAAAGCAGCTCAAAAATTCACGGTTTTAATGGCTTCATAGAATTTTAAAAGAATCACCATGATAGTAAATGTGATAATACAATAAAAATATATAAACTAAGGGTAAGAAAGAAAGCATATTTATCATCATTTGTGGATTATAGAATTTATATTATGAAAAGCTAAAATAAATAACTAAAAAAGAAAGAAAAATCTCCAAGCCATTATTTCACTAGGGCAGTGGTCGGCAAACTGCGGCTCGTGAGCCACATGCAGCTCTTTGGCCCCTTGAGTGTGGCCACGAAGTTTCAATCATACTGTTCGTGCGCTCCCGCACATGGTATTTTGTGGAAGAGCCACACTCAAGGGGCCGCAGTTTGCCAACCACTGTACTAGGGGACATATCAAGTTAAAAAAAAAAAAAAGAAAGAAAGAAAGAGGCCATTCACAATGGCCTATTAACACCGCAGTGCTGGAGCAGAGAAGGGAAGACTGAAACATTTCTGTCCTTTTTTCTGTGCCTCACTTCAGAGCCTGTACTTTGAAGAAGTTCTACTTCTGTCTCAAGTCTCACACAATCTCTTTATAATGACAAATCTATCAACTTCTGGCCCTTACCCTTCTTAAATCCTGTTCAATAATGTTGTGACATCTCCTCATGCCTCCTAGATGAGACACATTTCCTGTAAAGTTTCCTTGATCTCAAACACAGACAGTATATATATTCTTGCACCTAAAGGAGTTCCAGTTTCCATTTTGGTAAGAAGCCTTGGTTTTTATTTATGTCTCCAAAAGGACCATTTGAGAGGTGTTCTTAGAATGAATCTGCCTTGGAATCTCTATCTCTTGGCAGATAACAGCCACAAAGTGATTTTTTAAAAAAATTTTGTTTTGTTTTAGCTTCTATCTACCAAGGTTCACAAAATCATAGGCTCCCATCGTTAGCACAGGAATCCCACATGTTGCTGTGAACCCAGAGTGGTTTGTGAACTGAGTGCTTATTTTGCTTCCTTGACAGAATGTAGAGCTTGGCACATGTGTGTGCGCTTCTCTTGATCAGCGCTGCCTATAAAATTGATTCTAAAAAACAAGGTCTGTTACTGGGATGTCAACCTAAGAGTACTCGAAAGGAGGTGTTTCTTTGTAGTCTAGTTGAAGCAGTAAGACATAGTGGAAAAGAGCAAGGGTTTAAAGTCTAATAGACCTAGTTGTGCATCTCAGCTCTGTCACTAGTGAACTGTGCGGTCCCTACTTACCCTCTCTGAGCTTCATTTTTTTCATTTGTAAAATAGAGATAATAGTCACTCCTACGTTGCAGTGTACTGTGATGATTAAATGAGATATATAAAGCATTTTGCATGTAGTGCATGTCATGTAGTAAATTGTAGGTAGCTTTATCATTATTATGTTCAGTCTGAGAATCAGAGCTGATATGCCAAGAGAATATATTTAGCATTTTTAGCAATTTAATATTTGAAGACCAAAAAGAAGAGTTGTAGACATTAAGTAGAAGGCCTGCAGGGGTGATCAGAAATGGTCCCTCCTCCCCCAAAGAAATTAATGAAAAAGGCAACATGTTATTGGTGGCTTCAGAAAGAATTCCATTCTCTTCAGTGTCTTTTATGTGCAGTTGGCTCTGTACAACTGCGCATTCAGCCAACCTTGGCACGGAAACAGTTTTTTAGATTGAAATACTGTTTTCAACCCAAGGTTGGGAAACCACAGTCGGGAAACCATGGTTGGGAATGCAGCAGTGGCAATCCGCAGTTGGATGAACCCTTGTGAGGGAAACTGGCTGATGAAAAGGGCCAACTGTATTTATTGGAGAAAAATCTACATATAGCATTCACAGACCTCCCATAATGCAGAGGAAGGTATTAAAAATGTGTGCAGTGCCGGCAGAAGCAGACCTCCATGATTTTTTATTTTATTATTGATTTTTTTTTAGAGAGAGAGGAAGGGAGAGAGAAAGAGAAACATCGATTGAGAGCAGAATATTGATTGACTGTCTCCTGCATGCCTCCTACCAGGGTTTTAGCCCACAATCCAGGCGTGTGTCATGACCAGGAATTGAACCAGCAACCTTTGGTGTATGGGACCATGGCCAACTAACTGAGCCACACAGGCCAGGATTGATGTACCTCTATGTCTTTGAATTTTATTTTCTTCTTCAAAGGGATTAAAAAGGGAGATTCTTACCTGTTAGATGCTTATCTCTCTCTTTTTATATTTGAAGAATACTCAGCAAAAATAAGCAGGCTTAAAAGATGGAAGATGTCCTGCAGGATAAAGAAAAAAATTGTGACAATCTATTGAAGAAGAGTGCATTTTAAAAGATATATTTAGAGAAATTGGTTAAATTTTAATTGATTGTCCTCATTTTAGAAATGGAGATAAATTATCAATGTCTTAAGATAATTTGGAATTGAAAGTCTAAACAATACCAGCAATATTTAGTGCCTAGCAAGTAGAAAGGTTTCATTAATTATTAGGGATTATGATAATTATAGTGATGATGATGATGACAATGTAAAGAAGTACATGGAGACTTTTGAGATGAGAGAGGGATGATTTCATATGATATATTTAGGGCTTTATATAAATATTCCTGAATAAATAGAGCCATGTTCTGGTATTCCTCCGTAGAATGAGTATCCCAGACAAACCTTCTGCCCCTGGATGATACATATTTTAACATCTAATTATTTAGATGTACCACATAATTAGGAAGCAGGAAGAACAGATACATAAGTGTGTAAAAATATAAAGCAAATGATTTGAGATGCAGCACATATAATATTCATACAATTGAAGCAGCACAAAGTATGATGTAAATCATTTTACTAAGTCAGATTAAAGGTGCTATTACTCATGATTATGTAATACTCTCTGTAATTTCTGTGTTAAACTTGACATTATAAATCCTTTAATCTGCGTATTTAAAAGCCATTCTATGGCTCATTTTTCAAACAGATCCCCGTTAACACATTTACTGCTAATGAACCACTAACGTGTTCTCTCTTTCTTAGATAAATGCTGTTGACCAACATTATTATTTGCTCCTCATATAATTATTTTTTTTGGCTTTTTAATTTAATTGCTTCAATAAAAAATACACCAATAATGCATTTTTAATTACACTTCCCAGGTGACCTATGTAAAAAGAGGTTTCATAATGAAGCCACAATAATTAGCCTGTCACAGTCCAGTTTGGGGCTATTGTCTAGTTGTCCTTTCCATGGCTTGTGTGGCATGACTAGAATTCTAACGACCTTGTGTATTATCTCCCATAATACTGAGGAAGGTATTAAAAATGTGTGCAGTACTGGCAGAAGCAGGCTTTCTAATTATTGTCAGCTATTTCTATTGTGACGTGGTCAATTCCCTTGAGAAGAGAAACAACAGCCCACTTCAGGGTTTGTAATAGGCCCTAGAGCCTGAGGAGTTGTAGACAGAGCTGCTTCCCTCCGGAGGGATAATTGGTTTACATAGCAGCTCAACATCTGAACCAAATCCATTTTTTCTCCTATTGTGATTTCACTGTTTACTCTAATATACATAAACTATTTTGCTATTTCAAACAGCATATGACTCATTCTTTAATAGCTGAGCAAATTTGCATGTTCTGCCTCACCTGGAATACTAATGACTCTGATGTCTGCCCATTTTTCATGCATGAAATATTAAATATTTGGTTTGTTAAGCACACATTCTTTCTGTAAATAGTGTGTGGTGGCAACTTGTTAAGCACAATTATCCCTTACTTTCATTCCCCCCCCCCATGGATGAAATATGGCTTTAGCTTGAAGAGAAATGCAGATGATTTTCAAGAAATTTACGGATATTTTCCCTAGTAGTGCAATGTAATCAATTACTGAGAAACATTTGTTAATGTTTGCATACTACTGCTAATGCTAAAATAGTGACACTTTATTGTGCAAACAGAAAAAGTATATTATATTCTCCTTGCTTCAAATGTATTGTGACCTACTGAAGTTTCAGCTGGACTGGATTTTAACATCTCTGTCTCAAACAGAGAAACTGCAATTGCTATGTGTTGTAAGCAAATCCTATTGTGAATGTTTTTTTTTTCTTTTAAGTTAATCAGGTCTTCAAGTCACCACTGCTGCCCTCAGTGCCAGAGTGATAAAGGTAAAAAGCATGATCCCATCCAGGAAAGCCAACCTCTTCAGGAGAATCTTGAAGCACCTGCTGTTTTCTACTCTTTCCTCCAGCCCTCTCTCTTTTCCTTAGAACTGACAGTGTAATCATCAGCTGATACTTTCTGCTCTTGCCCTAAATATGAGTCTTTTCTATGAGTCTGAACTCAGTGGGATCCTGTGTCAGGCACTTGTTACTAAGCCATCAGTATTCCCTTCCCAACTGTAAGGAGTCTTGTTATAGACTCAGAATAATAGAGTTATTTGGCCAGCTTGTATTTAAAGACACATGACTGTTGGTTATTGTTGGCCTGTCTGAGTTGATACAGGATTTCAATTCTCCCAAAACTGATCAAGTGATTCAACATATACCCAATAAAAACATCACTCTAAGATGTATTGGAAAAAGCAAAAACCTAGACTAGCCAAAATAATTTTGAAAAAGAGCAAAGGTGAAGAACATATACTACCTGGTATTTAATATTAATTTATAATCAATATAGTATGGTATTGGCAGAAAGTTAGACATATAGATTAATATACTGAAGTAAGCAGTAAATATATGGTTGGTTTATTTTCAACAAAAAGAGCAAAGAAATACAATGGGAAAAGGATACTTTTTCAAGTGTCACTGGAATGATTGGACAGCCACTATGTTATGTACTATGCCATTCCAGTTTTTATTTTTATAGAAAGAAAAAAATATCCTTCGTGAATAAGAACATAAGGTGGGAATTAAAAGATTACATTGTATCACAGCAAATTTATTCTTTTCCCTATGTGGGCTATCATGTTCAATAGAAAGAGACCCTTTCCCTACCTCACAGTAAATAGTACAAGTAGCTCCATGAGTTCCAGCAAGCTCTGTAATGTTTCTGAGCCTCAATTTTCTCCTGTGCAAAAGGAGAATAAATAATATCAACTTTATAAAAGATAACACAGGCTATTTAAAGTGCATCGCACAGTGCTTGAACAGGATAAACACTCAATAAATGCCAGTTCCTTTACCTTCGAGTCATGTCTTTTTATGTCCAAGTCTTTTTTCTAATGAGATTAAGACAAAAATATTACATAAATATATATGACTATAATTTTAACCAGAAATTCAGAATTTGCCCTTTGAAAAAGACATCTTCCAAATGCTTTACTTATGCTGTATGCATTTAACATCATATGAAATGCACATTAACTGTATGTCATTTTGAATTGTTAAATACGTGTTTGTATTTTAATAAAGATTCAGTAAGGGTTTATCAGAGGTATTTTAGCAGATAATTAACATCTAGAACATGGCAAAAGCAGACTAAGATTAGAACACTTTGCTGCATTAAAAAATATTCTTAGAAGAGCAGAAAAACAAAGTAAAAAATCAGTCATGTGGTCAAATATCACCTTTTGGCACTCTAATAAACTGTTGCTTGGATAGAAATATCAAGCTATTACTAATAGCTATTAATGTGTACATGCTTCATGTAATTTTATAGTATCTTATTTTAATATCTGTAATTTTAATGAATTGCAATTTAGAAAAGAAACAATTTTCATTTACTTTATATAACATAATTATGGACCAAATTAACCCCACACTAGTCTTAATTACATTTAGTTTCATTTGGCTGATCAAGCAATTAACATGCCACTGTATTTTGGAAGTAAAAATCAAGTTGTTATGGTCTTTCTTCCAAAAAACATGTACTTGTTCATCTTGAGTGTAGCTACCATGTAAAATAATTTCTTGTAGCATTCTTTTTTTCTCTTTTCTTTTTTATTGTTTTGTTTTTTTGTTTCCTGTATACTCAGTATGTTGCTGCTCAAGAATAGATATAATGGGGAAGTACTGAACTTGGGGTCCTGTTATATGCTACTGCTTAATAATCTCTCCTTCATGCCACCCTTTATCTGCTATACTCAGATTGGTTTCCATGCATTTCTCTTCTAATTGGAACTAATTTTAGTTTGCCATTACTTGTGATTAAACAGTCTCTTTACCACACATATATTTCCTTCCATTTATGTATTGTTACCCTCGCAGTTTTCTTTAGAAGAGAATGATTTGTCAGGAAGAGACCATCTTTTTTACTCCATAAGCTAAGTTATGTCTGTAAGGAGCATAATTTTAACAGCAATAAAAAATATTGGGTTTAATAATAATAGCATTCAGAACCATATGAGTATCACTGCAACTAATGCTTTTCAACTAATTGAAAATTAAAATGGCCCTTTGCAATGTGTGTGTATTGTGAATAATCCCAATTAGGATAATGCAAGGTTATTTTAGCACAGTTCAGAGGCAGGGTGCAGTCTCAGGAAAACAGCTTAGCTAAAGTGTAGTCCATTAGAATTACCTTGAAGCTGATGAGAAAGCACAAACTTCCAGACTGGGCCAGCACAGAAGAGAAGTCCTTTAGCAAGCACTTGTTCCGAATTTTATTGAAACAGGCTCAAAATGGGAAAGTCTTAGACAATAAAACACTTAAAAAAATAGGAAAGGGTTCCCTAGTTGGTTTGGCTCAGTGGATAGAGCATCGACCTGTGGACCAAAGGGTCTCAGGTTTCATTCCGGTCAAGGGCACGTACCTTGGTTGCAGGTTCCTTGGGCCCTGTCCCAGTTGGAGACAACCAATTGATGTGTTTCTCTCACATCAACATTTCTCTCTGTCTTTCCCTCTCTCTCCTACTCTCCCTAAAAATCAATGAACCTCTGGTGAGGATTAACAAAAAAAAAAAAAAAGAAAGAAAGGGAAAGGGTCCATATTGTGATAATTCTAATACTCTCCAATGGGAAAAGAATTCTTAAAATCATGACACTAGTCTAATACCCATGATAGGATATATCTCAACAGGGCTAATTAAATATAAGATATTTAAACCAACTCTGTGATAGTGTATTATTTGCTCAGATTCCAAAGACTTTTTAAAAATGTCATGATAGGTGTTCTTTTCCTCTTCCGTCTGGATGAAGATAGTAGCTTTCTCTTGCTTTCCTGTGGCATTTCCTATTGTGACTGCATTTGTCAGATTGCATCAGTCACATTGATTCCATTAGATCATGTCAAGAAACAATGAAAAATAAGGTATTTTTCTTCTTTTTGCTAAAAGAAGCAGGCCTCATGGTCCACCAGATATTTTTATATAAATATTCCCTTTCACATATAATGACAGAAACAAAGACATATTGGAGTAGTAAAAGAAAATGAAGGGACCCAATAATTGCTGACAACTTAAGCAAGACATGCTCATTGTAACTGATTTTATTTCAGTCATATGGCAAGAAAATTCGGCTATATATGTGTGTTTAGTAGTGATTTATTCCTTTAAAATGTGATTAGAATTTGAGTATTTGTAGTGACTAAACATAATGGTTTTTTTTTTAAATATATTTTATTGATTTTTTACAGAGAGAAAGGGAGAGAGATAGAGAGTTAGAAACATCGATGAGAGAGAAACATCGATCAGCCGCCTCCTGCACACCTCCTACTGGGGATGTGCCCGCAACCCAGGTACATGCCCTTGACCGGAATCGAACCCGGGACCTTTCAGTCCACAGGCCGACGCTCTATCCACTGAGCCAAACCGGTTTCGGCTAAACATAATGTTTTTACTAATTTGAACAACCATTCCTGAGAAGTTGTGTCATATTCACAATAAGATATTCATTGTTTCCACTATTCTCACTTTGTTTTTATAGTGATATAATCATTCAAACAGATACTCTGTCAATATAAAGGGTGTTTGGTTAATAAGTGAATATTGACTATTATTTTGAATCAAGTAAAAAAAAAATCAATGAGGTAAAGTGTTCATTGTCTTTAATTTCTTTTTTTTTTAGTATATATTTTTTTATTTTTTTTATTTTTTAGAGAGAGAGAGAGAGGAAGGGAGAGGGATAGAGAGATGAAACATTGATGAGAAACATCATCAATCAGCTGCCTTCTGCACGCCCCCTACTGGGGATTGAGCTGACAACCCGGGCAAGTGCCCTGACCATGAATTGAACTAGTAACCCGGTGACCTCTTGGTTCTGGGTCAATGCTCAATTGCTGAGCCACACTGGTCCAGTGACTTTAATTTCTTACTTAAAACAAACGAAATAGATAAAATTGGGAAAAAAATTAGCAATTCTCTTTTCTTTCAATGACCTTCAAGCAAGAACCACCAGGACACACCTATATTTTAACAAGTTGTGATTATTACCTGAGAGAACCTGTGTGTGTGTGTGTGTGTGTGTGTGTGTGTGTGTGTGTGTGTTGGGGGGTCCCTGTGGTGCTGCTGGTGGTAAGCCTGCTACACAGGCTGCCTTTGTTCAGGTCCTCTATCAGGGGTCAACACTATGGACTAAGACAGTGGTTCTCAACCTTGGCTGCACATTAGAATCCCCTGGGAATCTTTTTAAAATCCTGACTTCTGGGCCTCATCCTCCGGAAATTATGTTTCTTTGTTATGGGGCGGGGCCACAACATTAGTAACAAAGTAACAGAATTTCCGGAGGATGAGGCCCAGAAATCAGGATTTTAAAAAGATTCCCAGGGGATTCTAATGTGCAGCCAAGGTTGAGAACCACTGGACTAAGGGCTTCCTTCTTCCAGTTGATTTCTTCACCGCTTTCTGAGTGCTTGCTTACTTGCTAAGTGTCCCATTTTAAACTCACAATAACCTTCTGCAGCTGAAGCTGAGAGGTTAGGCCTATTGCTCAGTAAGTGACTCGAGGAAAGCAGCACCTAAGGGAGCCATACAGAAGAGACCCAGAGCAGGTGGAGCCTGGGGCACTCTCACCAGCCTGAAAGGGAGCGTGGCAGGGAGTGCGGAGAGGGCGCGCCTTGGACATTTGCTCCAAGCTCCACATCTGGGCTTCACTGGCCTGGGGTGGGGCATCTCCTCTTAGCTCAGGTGAGGTTTCTGGAGCCCCATCTTCCCACAGAGCCACCTGGTCCCACCTTACCTCCCTGAAGTTCAGGTTCTGTTCTTCCAAACTCTGCCTCACTGTGCTCCCGGCTGTGTCAGTGGCTTTCCCTGACCAGCCTTCTCTGGGAGTGGCTGGGGCACTTGGGAGCAGGATGGGGGCAGCCAGCTTGGGGAGCGCAGAGTCCCCAGGAAGCCATGGCCTGGGGAGAGCTGTAGCATTGGTCCTCCACTTTCCAGGACCTCAAAGGCTTTTAGTGGCTCCTTCTTACATTTTCCATCAGATCTGAGCCCTCTATTGGGAATACTGTGGTATCTCAGTAAAAGGTTGTTGGAAAGACTTATTGTGGATTCAGGCTTTGGTTGTGTGATTTGAGGGTGGTTCCCAGTAAGTGGGGGTTTGCTGTGGATTCTGTCCTATCAGTGAGTGGGGACAATTTTACCGCTGAGTATCTTAAATTCTTATTTAACGGGTCAGACTAGAGAGAGGTGAGACTGCATCGGTAAACAAGCAGCAGTCACTCATGTTTGCCAGAATGGAGGGTGTTTGATCATTTTTTGTAGTGCGAATGCCATTCATGTGCTATCTGTGTTTGAACATGATTACAGAGTGGCTTTGCTTCTGTCTTGTCTGTCATGATCACAGATTGGCCTTGTCTGTAAAATCGTTTTTGTTCAACAGGAGTAACTCAGGTTTAGCTGATAGTAGCACGAAGGCCCAAGTGATAGTGATAGCTACCAGCCCAGATGCTTTTCCCTTTCTCAGTTCATAGTGGGGTCCTCCCCAGAAGAAGGGGAAGGAAAATCCTATTTTTTTGTCTCTACTTATTTTTCCTAGGACACTCATCCATTCCCATAAAATATCTATAAAAAACAATTGTGACTTATCTTCAAATCCAGACCTTTTATTTTTATTTTTGGCTGTATACTTCTTATCACCCACTCAAACTTAAATTGTCTAAAATGAATCTTCAAATCTACCCTCTTAGTTATGCTCCTCCACAGAGCCATCCTGGACTCCCACCGTTCTCTGATGTGGCACCAGGACTTGCTGATTCCACTTCCAAAACTGAAATCTACCCTTCCATCTTTTTAGGAATTAGCTTAGAAGTAATCTTTTCTGACTGCACCTGGAAACACGAATGCTTACTTTCTTTACAGCATATAGTCCTGTACAAGGGTGTTTACTACATCTGTTATGTTTCTCAATGTGTTTCACCACCAGGGCTCTGTTCTCCTGAGCTATTTTCTTATCCTTTTTGTCTCTTCAGACTCTTGCATGGGAGGAAATACAGCATAAAGTTTAAAACCAGGAATTTCAAGTCAGCCTGCCTAGGTTCTTTCCTTGTGTCTGCCAGTTACAAGCTGTGAGTTCTCGGCCACCTTATTTGGCCACTCCGGGCCTCAGAGGGGGTTGTTAATATTGACACCTATCTTACAGAGTTGCTCTGACAATTAATGAGACATAGATATGTATGTTCCTGAAACAACATGCAACACATAAGCTTTCCATAAATGTGCTAGCTATCATTATCACACTCCTACCACACACAGGAGGCTCAATAAATCTTGTTGAATTGGGTTAATATTGGGTTTCCAGTCATTACATATAAGAGGTACAGTCAGTTTAGATATGAGGAAAATATCTCACCTTTACATAAGTTGAATTTTGCTAGTAAGTTTCTAAGGAGAGGATGTCACCCTGGTATGCCACTGAAAATTATTAAATCAGCAGGCACAGGGGTTTTGAAAGCAGGTAGAAGTGGGTTTGAATATGGGCTCAGTTTTGAGAAAATTACTTCAGGTACTGAAGATCCTCTGGGAAGTGGGAATAAGGTCCAATTCACAGGGTTATTTTGAAAATTAAATGAGTTAATATATGTAAACTAATGAGTAAGTTACCAACCAGGTGATATATATTTGTTAATTATTTTTTCTTAATTTCTTTTCCCACTGTGCAAGAACAGACTCTTCCACATACAAACTCCCAAGTATTGCCGAAACCGGTTTGGCTCAGTGGATAGAGCGTCGGCCTGTGGACTGAAAGGTCCCAGGTTCGATTCCGGTCAAGGGCATGTACCTGGGTTGCGGGCATATCCCCAGTAGGAGATGTGCAGGAGGCAGCTGATCGATGTTTCTCTCTCATCGATGTTTCTAACTCTCTATCTCTCTCCCTTCCTCTCTGTAAAAAATCAATAAAATATATTAAAAAAAAAAAAAACTCCCAAGTATTATGAGAGGGACTAGGAAGGGTTACAAAGCAATTTTATGAAGGATGTCTGGGAAGTCCATAAATTGACATAAATACAAGATATTTAGGAAATAACATTTTAACTAGTTTGCACTGATAATTTATAAATATTAAAAAATAAATTGCAAATGTTTATGATTATTATGAATGAAGATAATTTCACCTTTAAAAACACATGTGTGCATGAGGTTATCTGATACCTTATTATAAAATTTCATGACTTTACATGTAGTACATGAATTGAAAACACTATCCTCAGTTCTCTAATGTGTGGAGACAAATGAAGCTCTCAAACTTTTAGAATAAAACAGCCACATGAAAACATAGATAAGACTCTCCCCTGTTAATTTTCATAGATAGATGTACTTACTCTGTGACTGCCTCTTCATTCCTAGTGTCTACATAGTGAAAAGCACGAAACTGTTTGTGGGGAAGAAACAAGATAATTCAGGTTAACACTTTCTTAAGAATCTCTAAGACAGTTGTGGCTTGGAGATTCTATGCAGGAACAGATTGTACTCTACAATCTTGAATCTACAGACTGTCAAGGTTGAAAAGGATCTTTAAAGTATCTTAACCAACTAATCAAAGTCCCATGGTGCCCCAACTTGTTATTAGGTATTCATTCAGTTTATATTTAAATATATACAGTGTATAGAAGTTTCATCACTTTTTGAGATTATCTGATAACCACAATTATTGTGATTAGTTTAACCTTGTGAGGTTAGAAGAAGGCTAAACTGGTCTGTGTAATGGGCCAGATCATACCACCTTGGAGTCAACATCTCCATGAACAATGCCCATTTTCTACCACTTTTTCTCCTGTGACAGTGTCAAGTTTTTTGAATATCTTAGCCAATTGTTTCAGAAGCAGAAGAGGTAGACTTTACATTCACCTGCCCCTCTAATATTTAAAGATACACCCAATGGAAACTTTATAGTAGTTTATTTTACTGTTTCCCAAAGTGGGTTCTGTGGAACGTTATTCTCATGAGCATACTCAATGAAAAAGTTTCAAAGGACAAATACATTCAGAAAGTGTTACAATGTGCTCATGGTGATCCACAAACTATTACCATATTAAAAGCTCTAAGAAGCCTTGAGAGAAGAAATATATTTAATTGTCTATGGTTTAGTATTCCCTAAATTTCTTTGATCTTAAAAATATGACCTTTGAACCCTTTTGAAAATAACATCTGCTAGCATTTCTTTAAACCAACTGTTCTTTAATATGCATGTTGAGAAATGATGGACATGGATTTATTGCTGAACACATTTTGGTCAAGTACCAGTAAGCTTTTACTAAAGAGAGATGTCATGCAATGAGAAGAAAAGGCAACATTGTCACCTCAATATTATCATTTTTTAGCATTTGCTCTTCCTTGTTTTGCCCAAGCCCTCCCATTTTGCCCCATTTGTCTTAGTCTCTACATGAGCACAGCTTCATATAAAATAAGTCACAGTGGGGAGGTTGAGCCACTGGGCCCTATAGGACACCTACCACACAAGGCCACTCTATCAACTCAAGGAGACTTAGCAGCTACCCAATACATAGAAACACAAGGAAGCAGCTAAAATGTGGAGACAAAGAAACATGTCACAAATGAAAGAGATGGGAAAAGGCAAACTACTGGATATAGAGTTCAAAACCACAGTTATAAGATTATTCAAGAATCTTCTAGAAACCTCTGAGGAACTTAGTGAAACTTTCAAGGATCTTAGTGTGAATGCCAAAAAATAAAAAGGAAAAGGACCAGTCAGAAATTAAGCATACAAGTACACTGACTGAAATAAAGAATGATACACAAGGATTCAACAGTAGACTAGAGAATCCTGAGAATCAAATCAATAATTTGAAATACAAGGAAGCAAAAAACACCCAACCAGAAGAGCAAAAAGCAAAAAGAATCAAAAAATATGAAGATAGTGTAAGGAGCCTCTGGGACAACTTCAAGCATACCAACATTCAAATTATGGGGGTGCCAGAAGAAGAGAGAGAGCAAGATATTGAAAACCTATTTGAAGAAATAATGACAGAAAACTTCCCCTACCTGGTGAAAGAAATAGGCTTACAAGACCAGGAACCATAGAGAACCCCAAACGAGAGGAATCTAAAGAGGACCACACCAAGACACATTATAATTAAAATGCCAAAGGCAAAAGACAAAGAGAGAATCTTAAAAGCAGCAAGAGAAAAACAGTTAGTTACCTACAAGGGAGTGCCTATAGGACTGTCAGCTGATTTTTCAACAGAAACTATGCAGGCTAGAAGGGAGTAGCAAGAAATATTCAAAGTGATGAATAGCAAGAACCTACTACCAAGATTACTTTATCCAGCAAAGCTCTCATTCAGAATTGAAGGTCAGATAAAGAGCTTCACTGATAAGAAAAAGCTAAAGGAGTTCATCACCACCAAACCAGTATTATATGAAATGCTGAAAGGTATCCTTTAAGAAGATTAAGAAGAAGAAAAAGGTAAAGATAAAAAATATGAATAACCAAGTGACAACAAATACATATCTATCAACAAGTGAATCTAAAAATCAAATGAACAAAAAATCTGATGAGCAGAATAAACGTGAATGGAATAGAATCAGGGGCATGGAAATGGAACAGACTGATGGTTCTCAGAGGGAAGGGGGTGTGGGCAAGTGAGGGAAGAGATTAGACAAAGATCTTATATGCATGTATGCATTACCTATGGACAGGGACACTAGGGTGGCGAGGGCCTGGGGTGGAGGGGAGCTATGGGGGGGAAAAAGAGGAACATTGGTAATAATCTCAACAATAAAGGTTAATTAAACAAAAAACAAGTCAGAGAGCATTTGTAAGAGGTCTATGGAGCTTTAAACCATCTTAAATATGACCGCAATTGTTCTTGTTTAAAAGACAATGGATTAGGAAGAATTAGCAAGAGAAAGTATTACAAGCATTCATCTTTCTTCATTGTACTTTAGAGACAAGTGGTTATATAGCACACAATTCTTTGCCAGACCCCACCACCACCCCTGAAACAGACCAAACCCTCTACAGATATTTAATATTTAAAGATTATTTATTCTCAAGTGGAGTTTACCAAAGTTCCTGGAAACAGTGCCTTTCATTTGAATGGCAAGCTATGGAAATAATGTGAAAGCTTAACAAGCCATGCCAAGAATGGAAAAAGGTTCCTGTTATTTAAACTATATTTTACAGGTAAATGCTAGGAATTGTGGCTCCCAACTGATATTTCCTTGTTATGATTTGGTGGTATTCGCAACAAGAGTTTAATACTTTTGACCTGTGTTTTATTACTTACCCGTAATTTTGCAGCTAACAACCAAACTAAAGCAAAATCTTAGAATGGACACAATTACAGTAGAATTTACAGAGAATACAGTTCATCTACCTCTGACAAGCTAATAGAAAACCCCTCCATTGCTATAAAGGGTCACCCTTAAATTAGGCTTCTCTATCTAGATCGTTTGATTAGACAATATTTTAAAAATTAAGAGAAAACGTTCCTGTGATAATGTGGTGGTTTCATTGACTAAAAATTAAGGTTTCCTTTTTTAAAACCTCCTTTTTGTAGAACATTAACCAATATTCTCCCTAATGATAATTACTGTATTTCTAAATTGAGGAAACTGGTAGAAAATAAAATCTCCTATGCTGGCAGCCAGTAAATGTTAACACACACACACACACACACACACACACACACACACACACACACACACACCTCTACCACCCTGAAAACAGAAGCAGCAGGATACCTCACAATGTAGAACTGAGAAAATGGAATTGACTAAGATGTTGCCCAACAATAATAATTTATGAAGTGCAGTGTTTTTTATAATTATATTATACACACGAACACACATATACATACACAAGAACCATCTCCAAGGATGCACTGTATATTGAAACTTGATAGGGAAATAAAATGGATGGGGCCCTCCTTTATTTTGGGGTCTTTAAAATTGGACTTTGTAAGAAATTACTTCACATAGCATAGTAAGAAAAGCAGATGAGACCATCTCTGCCTTTATTTCAGTGTTTTGACTATGAAACTAGAAGGAATTGATTAAAATATGTTATTATACTTACAGACATTCAATAAATGTTGTGGAATGAATTAATATTTTTAGATTGAGGAATACTTCCATGAATTTTCCTGAACATAGACACTATCTCATTAGAACCACTACTTTCCTGTCTTACAGGGACACATTGTGGGATGTTTGAATCCCAGTCCTGCCCTTAGTAGCTGTGTGATCATAGGCAAGTTATTCCCCCCTCTGAGCCTCAACCATTGGTTATCCTATATAATAAAGAGCTAATATGCTAATTAGACTGAACAGCAGAATGACCATCTGGACGACCATCCGGATGACCTTCTGGATGAAGCCAGGGCTACGAGGGCCTACCCTTGCACCAATTTCATGCATCGGGCTTCTAGTTTGTATAAAAAACAGGTGTATCAATGCCACATCACTGTACTGTATTCATGGCTTCTACAATATTCTAGAATGTCTTCCCTTTAATAAGCATGTAGTAAGTCTTATATCTCTTCTTTCCTCTCCCCCCTTTCTTCTCCTCCGTCTTGTCTTCCTCCTACCTTTTATTTTCCTTCTGCATCTTCTTACTGTTATTATTAAATTCTCTGTTACTGAAAGCTCATTTAGAATTACCAAGGAATTTGGGCTTTCCATGGGGTCAGATGTCACTTGATTAAAGGCAAATGTTCCACAACTGTAGCGGCCAAGAACAGAGTTACTTGGATAAAGAAATGTTGGGAAGGAAACGGTGGCGAGTCAGTTTCTCAGATGTTCTCCTTCCATTTACTTTACCTTTAAAATATGACTAATGGTGCTGGGAGGTGATTCTGAAGGATCCTTTCAGAGGTAGTGGCTTGAGGATAATGATGGGAAATGTGTCCCAGTCAAAATGGGCCTTGCTACCAGCAGAACCATATATAAGATACATCCTCCGGCTTCTCTCCTGGCCAATCACACTCACAGGCTGGTGTGTGAGGTGGGGTGGGGGAAGGAGTTAAGAATTCAGTAGCAAAAGTTGAAGAAATTATGAGGATTCTGACATTTAACAATTTCTTTTTGCAGTGCCTTATAATTTTTAAATGTCAGAGAGAACTGGAGTGGCTATTAAATCTGAGATCTTAGCACAGAGTTAGGTCAGTTTTATTTTACTAAAATTGGCTTGTTTATTTCTAGAAAGTATGCATTGCACCCCAATGTGACCATTTCTTTTCCTCATCTCTAACTACTCTATCATTGGTTTGAAGACCAAGGGCCACAGTTTCAAAGACTAAGCAATAAAAACAAAAGCAGATTTACTTTACTGGCTACAGGGGTTTTTTTTTGTCTAGTAGGGCAATAAAAAAGGAAAGAAGCTAACATGTTTGATGCGTTTCACATCCAAATAGTTTTATTATTGAGAGTCTTATCAATAAGTCGCATAAGTGCATCTATTCAGAGACCCAGGGTCACCTTCAGAATCATATTGCTATTTAGATTTTCTACAGTAATCAATTATGCTGTAAAATAGTATTTTATTTTCAAAAGTAAAAACAAAGGAAATAATCCAGTAAATTACATTTTTACTTAACTTTCAATAAAAGGTAAGAAAGTTCTAAAATCTGTAATAAATGCTAAGTTACATAGAATGTGACCTGCCAGTAGGAGGGGGAAATTCTGGATGAATAACTGAGTCTGCTCTCACATATTCTTCCTTCTGTGATCTTGTATGTACACAAAGAATTTTGGAATGACTGATTCCTCATCCTTAAGGTATGGTTCCAGGGTCGTATTCTTTTTTTGAAATATATTTTTATTTATTTCAGAAAGGAAGAGAGGGGGGAGAGATAAAGACATCAATAAGGAGAGAGAACCATTGATCAGGTGCCTCCTGCACACTCCACACTAGGGATTGGACCCATTATCTAGGCATATCCTGACCAGTGATTGAATCGTGACATCTTAGTTCATAGGTCAATGCTCAACTATTGAGCCACACCAGCCAGGCATCCAAGGCCATATTCTTAATAAAATGCTCCAGGTGGGAGCATTTCCTCTCTACTCCAAAATTCCAAAATGTTTTATCTATACTTCTTAGTATTGATTATTAGTTTCTATTTTATGTTGTCAATATTTTTATACAGTTTGTATTTTTCCTATTTAAATGTTAGTCCAGAATGGCAGAGCATTTGTCTTACTCACTTTTATATTTACCACAGTGGCTTCCACAAAATAAATACCCAGTTTAGGCCCATCATGTTAGGGCCAACTGCCAAAGTGAGAAACACACACACACACACACACACACAC
Organism: Myotis daubentonii; assembly: GCF_963259705.1. NCBI lineage: Eukaryota > Metazoa > Chordata > Mammalia > Chiroptera > Vespertilionidae > Myotis > Myotis daubentonii. The sequence continues at coordinate 53,306,271 of NC_081846.1, forward strand.
ACACACACACACACACTTGACAGTTTTGCCATAAGCCAACTTAAAATTTCAGAGTCAAACACGATCTCAGAGATCCTTCTCTTTACTTTTTGCCATATTTTACTCATTAGGATGCTAGGGTTCATAGAAACTGAACACTAATAGCAAAGTAAACATTATGTCCAAGAACACATAGTGAAAGTGTTTTAAACTATAAGAAAACTAAGATCAAGTTTTTGATAACTTTATTTTCTAAACCATTTATGCATGTATGCACACATGCAATGCACATATTGATTTATTATTTTTAAACATATAGCAGTCCCAAAGAAACTAGTAAAGTTAATATCAGGAAATATAGGCAGGGCTGAACTAGCATACTGTTTCCTAATTAGACATTATACATTCACGATGTATTATTTTTCTGTTGCATGAACCTACCAGTTACTTCTCCATTGGGCCCAACCAAACTATCTCACAGGTATTATATGGGAACCAGAGCTGTGTGAGAATGCTAATAGAGACAAGTCCAGAAGACTTAGATAAGATAACACAGATCTCTAAGACTACAAAAAGTATTGATAACCATGCCCTACTTTTACCTTAATGTCAGATATCACTTTCCTTCTCTGATAAAAGAATCTTTCTTAGATGTCCTTGCATCGAGCTTCCACAACTGTGAGAAAAAAAAATGCATTCTCACATTCTACCTCTCACTTTTGAAGAAGAAAGAGCCAGATAAGTTTGTAAGGTTATAAACTGAATTGGAAATAGAACTAGGGTCTGAATCTAAATATTTAAGCTCATAGCCTTTGTCTTTTCCAATTTCTGTTGTGGCCTCTACATGCCTGTGTACAAGGGGTATATAAAGTGAGGAATGATTAGTGTCTGTAGAAATGCTAACAACTGTGCTAATGAAATAGTTTTCAATTGAGAAAATAAAAGTATTTGTGAATGTGCAGCATGAAAGTGCAGTGGCTATACTTAATAGGTCAAGAAAGTTAGAGAAGACCCTTTCACACTGTGTTCTTTATCCAAGCAGACTCAAGCCTAAACATTCAGCCTATGTTTGTTTAGTGATCCTACTCTACATTGATTAGTTGGGTTTGTTTATGATTTTATTGATACCTCAGTCACTTTTCATGTAAACAAAAACAGCAATAAAATCAAACACAGAAATGTAGTATAGATACACATGGTTGAGAATCTGAGGTATCCATCCAACTCTTTTTATTCATATATAAATATATATCTAAACATATCATATAAGGATATTTAAATTTTTAACCAGATGTGTACCATTCTATAACTGGCTTTTAAACATCATGGTATGATTTCTATATATGTGTTTAACCACACTCCTCCTCTTACTGGATATTCTCTCTCTCTCTCTCCCTCTCTCTTGACTAATCTGCAATGGACATTTTGCCCCTTACACTTTCATAGATGAATATTTTCTTATGATAGAATCTTAGAAATAGAATTGCTGGATATTGCAAGTTGGGTTTTCCAATAATGTACTCTGAAATGAAGATTACATTTAGAAGATGTATCATAAAGTGCTCCAAGGGCCAATGCCTCTGGAATACAAGAGAAAGAAGCTGGAGCAGTGAAAAATTGGTTGGAATACCACCTCAAAGAAAGTCTCAGCTGATTCCCCAGAGAAATTTTAAGCTGCGATGTCCCCTTGCGGTTTTCTCCAGTTAGAGTGAGGTGGACAGGCCCTGACTTGATTAGACACTGGATGCAGGCTGCCTTTGGATGAAGGCTGGCCTGCCCTTGAGCTAGGTGGCTCGCTTTAGCTGGGGTGATTCCAAAAGACTGTTGAGAGGTGAGGGCTGTCTGCCAACATCACTCCAAGCAGCTGGGGAAATAAATCATACATTCCTGAAAGGGCTGCAACACTGCACTGGATCAAAGGCAATACTTATGATATAAATTGATAAATTATGCCATGTTACCATCTAAACAGTTGTTAAAATATTTGAATTCTATCAGTAGTATGTGAGAGTACTTGTTGCTCAAACCCTTAACAATGTTAATGACTATCAATCTTTATATTTGCCATCCAGGTAGACAAAATCTTCATTGTTGTTTTAATTTGCATTTATTTTTAGTGAGATTAATATCTTTTTAAATATTTAAAGACAATAAAAAAAATATTTAAAGACCTTGTATATTTCTTTTTCGGTGACTTGCTTGTTATACCCCCTATGCCATTAGCATTTGTGCTAATATTCATGCAGTAAGAATATTCACTATTTATTTTTCACATGTGTTGCACATATTTTTCCAAGTTTGTATGCATTTTTCCATTTGCTTTTTAATGATCTTTATCTCTCAAAGTAGTCTTTTATACAGTCAAATACATAATATTTTTAAAAATTTACACCTTCATGGTAAGCAAAATATTATTCAAGATTATAGATACATTTTCATATATAATTTACTTTTAATACTTTATGGTATATTGAATCCATTTTGAATTTACATTTTAAAACATGTATAATATTACACTATGATTTAAGTTTGTGTTGAAGCAAGATACAACTGATAGTTTATTCTAAAATATCTCAAGGGGCTGGAACACGATGCAGCCACTGCAATTTTCCATCGTGATGGCTGTAGGACTTTTCAAAACTCCAAACCTCATCAAGGATATCTGAGGCCAGGAACTGATGATTAAAGGAGTGGATGTTCTTTAGAAAAGCTCCTAGTGTTCTGCGTATGTACCATCCTCAGGGGCAAGAATGGCATAAGGTGGGCCTCCCTTCAGGTTAAGGAGGTCACTTAGCAAGTTCAGTGTGTCCTCTGAAGTTTCGGGACATAGTTGATAGGTGTGTGATGCACGATGGAGAATTTAAGGGACAAGGGGCTGGCTTCCTAGATTCTTCGAGGTTAGAACAAAGGGCAGATTGTTACTGATCAGCTGGTTTGCATTCCAAAAATTTCTCAGAACAGACATTCCTGAGTGTTTCCTATAATCAGAAACTCCTCTACCACATCCTTCAATACAAAAATATAGAACATAGAGTCACCTTAGGTCCTAACCCAAAGGGTCACCAACAAGGGCAAATCCTAAAGGGCATGAGTAGTGTGTGTGCATGTGCATGAATCTTCAGTGAAGAATAAAACTGAAATGCTATCACATTTAGTACTCATTTGAATTGCTCCAAAATGTTTATACATTTCAAAGTTGTTGATTAATATAAAATTAAATGGTAATTTTATTTTTAAAGTTAAAGGTGAAATACGATTAGAACATTTATTAATTTTCTGAGATCATCATCAGAATATCACAGTAATACTTATATTTTCTTAAGAACAATTTAAGGTTATTATATTACTTTCTATACTACATATATGGAAATTCTATATATGATAGCAAATGTAACACAAATAATGCTTTATATAAACATATTGGAAAAATATATAGTAATTTACAATGTTTCTGTCTGCAAGTGTCTAATTTATAATATTATTTGCTAGTCATATCAAACTATGGGTCTTTGTAAATGACACGAGCACTGTTAATAAGAATGGGTAAAACTGGATCTTAAATTTTAACATTGTAAGAACTTCTATTAAAAATGTATTCCATTTTCTCCTCTTGATGCCTCACCCCACACAACTAATACAACTTCTCCTTTTAATTAAAGTGAGAAAATGTATTACTTATAAAGCTTAGTCTTAAGCAGAGCCAGAGCCAGATACAGAATCTATAGTTCCCATAATGGGAGATGCATTATAGAATGGAACAAAATGATAAATTGATAAATACATAGTATAATTATTTTTCCCTGTTGCTATCTATCTTTTATCAGTGGCATGAAAGTACAAAAGTTATTAATTCATAAAATAAAAACTACGAATTATATAATTTATGAGATCTTATACTTTAAAAGGTTTTTGAAATCAAAATTCTCCCTAGCTCTTTTTACTCTTGCCATATTTTTTTCTTATCTTTATAATAATTAATAAAATACTTCTGGACAATATCTCCTGTTGTTTATTTTGGAAAAGCCAAATTTTTGAAATTTAAAATATGTTTCAATGATGTATACTTTATTTTGTATTTGTGTATGGATGCTTTGGTTATACATGGTAAATGAGAACAAACGCAGCTGTATTATGAATGAACTTTAGACACCAAATGAATATTTCCTGGAAGAAAAGAAACAAAAATATGAGCTGCTTACTCTGGGAGCTTTTCAAACCCTCTAATGTATTTGAAATTATTTTGATGCTGTTATTTAAAGGTTAGAGTTTTGTTTTTGTTGCAAGCAAGCCTGGGTTTGGCATTCCTTACCTGTGCTATCTTTACAGTTGTTAGGATTCTGGAATCAGGATTTCCCTTTATTCTGTCTGAAGTACAGTTGGGTGTTTCTACTTAACATCACATTTTGAGTCAAATAAAATGTTCACATTTCTTCTCTGCAAATAGATATTTCCCAGGGGGAGGGGAAAAGGAATGTGGAGATTGGGGAAAACAACCCAAATGGGCCACTATGCTCACATACACAATATCATACGGATGGATGACAATACTCTGCCTCTATAGCCTTGTGTATAGGTTTCATATTGAATGAAAGAGATACAAAAATGCAGAACTATACTTAGAGAACTACTCACACTAAAAGCATTTTTACAATGTTTCTACCATAATATAAAAACCAAAAAATTGCACCATTGTTTTATTGTGTTTATTTATCCGTTGGCTGGTGTGAAGGAATATAAAACTCAATGGCTGATTCTTACGGAAGAAGGGGATATCATATGTACTTCATTTTAACTTTGTATAAAGTAAAGCATCAAGGTGCTACTTGGCTTTGGTGGACAATTCTTCTTTCTTTTTTTTTCTTTATTGATTAAGGTATTACATATGTGTCCTTATCCCCCCATTGCTTCCCCACCCCCACTCATGCCCCCAACCCACCCCCACTCCCCTGGTGTCTGTGTCCATTGGTTAGGCTTATATGCATGCATACAAGTCCTTTGGTTCATCTCTTCCCCTACTCCCACCCACCCCTGCCTTCAATATTTGGCTTAAGCCTCCTTTAAGTCAGTTTTAACCACTTTCATAGAGAAAACAATGGACTCAGAGAGTAATGGCGGTGCGGAGGTTTAAACACAGTACTGTTTTACTAAAAAGGCTTTACTGATTCCAACTCATGTAGCTGTCCCTGAAATATTCCAAAACTTGTACTGGTTCTGCGGCTGACAGTTACTGCAACGCATATGAAGTCACAAGAATTGGGGTGAAACATACCTGAGGTGAATCACAATTCTCATCTACCCTTGACTCTACCCAAGAGGTTCGACCAAGCACTTAAAAACATAAGAAATGCTTGAAAACACCTACACATACATTCTACAATGGCTGCTCAATCATTGTCCAATCAGAGCACCATTAAAAAAAACCCAGATGAATTACAGACATGCTGAGATTCATAGATATGGAATATCTGAGTTTTTGAGGTCGTTTGCTAACCTCCTGCCCCAAGCTGCTTCTCTGCCCTCTTTCTAGACGCCCTACCATGGTTGTCAGCATAGGAGTCCTTTACATTTCAAGAACATCTTTGCTTAATTGGTCCAGATCTGCCTTTTGCCACTCTTCATTTGCCACAACAATATCAAGATATTGACATTTCCACGATGTACCATGCTCTTTTAAACCATTGTCTTTGATCAAGGTGACCTCTCTGATTGGCACCACTAACAACTTCTTACTAAACTCAGTCTTTCCAGTTTGGGTCTCAGTTCAAAGGCAACCATCTCTGTGGTGTCTTCTGTAAGCCCCCAGAAATACCAAAGCAATGATTTTAGGGTCCCACCCCGCTTTGTTTTTATTTTCTCTTAAAAGTAATTATTCAGATACAATTATTTCATTTTATTTTTCATTAATATCTTCTCACTGTAATCTGAAACACATTCTGACAGAAACGTTCTCCCTGCTAGAATAGAGTAGACCCCAACTAAAACTGGTTTAATTGCTTAATAATTGATATAGAAAATAAGGCTATAACTCCCTTTTTTTGGTTTTCTTTTGGAAAAAACCTAATATATATCCCATTCACATATGAATTAATAATGAAAGTATATTCTTAGAATGATACACTACTACATACATACAAGGTAATTATAGTTTCAAGTTCCCATTTGAAAAGAAAATTAAAGGAGAATACTTATTATCAAAGAATTATTCTTTAAAAAATTTAATAATAAAAATTCTGAATTCTTCAGGGAAATTATATCTTAATGATATATTTTTTTAGTGTTTCTGTAATGTAAAAGCTGAGGAGTTAGGTGACCACATAAATAGAAGGTTAATGGATAGAATTTTTCCCAATTTGTATTTAAGAGTAGACCTATGGGAAATACCAAAGATCTAAACCACCATTTTTTCAGGAATTACCTTCAAAGGGGTTTTGTATATTGTTTTCATTTAGATTTTATATTTAGGAAATACTTGTGCTCTGTTCTTTATAGTTTAAGTAAGTTAGAACTTCAATTTGTTTAAAATAACACAATCACAATGAAGTATTAACCAATGCCTAAAAGTATTACCATTCAGCATGCATATCTGATACTTGTATCTCTAACATAAATATATTTATGAAGGTCTTGGGGAAAACATAGCACTTCAAGAATTATTTCATAATGGTTAACTCTATAACATTTATTATATTGTACCCACATTTTTTCTTCCATTTTTTTCCCAAAGATACACAAGAGACTAATCTCATGAAATTAAGAGGATAAGGTTTATACTGCAGGCTTACAAGTATAGAAATGCCACTCACTGGATGATTTGGTTGGAATTAGAGAATAAGCCATAGGAGCTTTCAAGGGGTCACCAGGAAAAATTTACCAACAGTATCTCATTTTGCTTTGCAATACACATTGATGGGATAAATATCCTTGTAGCTGTATTTTTTCACTCATAATTACTTTCTTCAGAAAATTTATTTAGAGTTTGGGTAAAAAATAAGGTTTTTGATCTGTGTTCCCAAATTATTCCCCCAAAAGTTTTCATAAATTTATACACTATCAGCAGTATGTGTTTGTTTTTTTCATAAAAATGTAAGTTCTCATCAAAATTGTTATTATTTTTAAATAATGCCTACCATTTTGATTAAAATTTTAATTTAATTTTCATTTTGATTTCTGATGAAGCTTACTATAATCATAGCCATTTGTATTTATGTGAGTGTGTGTGATGTTTGCCTTTCTCTTGTGCATGTCAAGGAGCTTTTCATGTAGTAACTTTTGCCTGCAATATGCATTTTCATTTTGTCACCTTGTTATTTGATTTTCAACATTAAGTATCTTGATTCCTGACTCACAGAAAATTCAGATATTAATGTAATTAAGATCAACGTTATTTCCATTATTTTATTTCATTATTATTATTTTTGTATTAAAGCTGTCACTGCATGGACAGCTTTATCTCATAGTAACTGTTCACCTATGTTTCTGTGGAGTGCGTTTTATCTCATCATGACATCCATAATGATGTGGGTGATTATATTCTCATATGTGCATTTGCACTGATCATGAGCAAGCCATGCTGCTGTTTTTCAACCACATGAGGCTTTATGCTTAACGATCTTTAAAGTTCCTTCCAGTTGAAATATTTTCTGATTTTATGATTCTGCATTGTGACATTATTGCTGCCAGCATAAACCTTCACAAGTTGCTAAATGCATCAGATGTTTGTTCAGACTTTATATAGCTTTTTATGGAAGTTCCTTTCTTTTGGTCATCCCTTCGACGATGAGACCATAAACACTTAAATTCAGACTGTGCTTGTGTTACAGCTTAGAAAAAAACCTGAAAAATCTTGCAGCATTTGACAGAATGGCAAACGAGTGTCTTGCCATTGTTCCTCTGGACAGAGGCAGTAAAAAGTACCAGCAGAATGCTGCCTAGTAAGCTCTTCAACTAAAAAAAAAAAAGAAGTGTTTTCTGTGCAATCATGTCACTCCTGGTAGACCTATTTTATTTTGTCTCATGATTTTTCTCCTTTGATGTTCACCTTACCTCTATTTGCTCTCATTATTATTTTATGTGAATCATAGACACAGGGACTATGGGGAAAATGACAGGTCATTGTATTCAGACCTCTGTGCCTAGTGCATGTTATTGCCAGACACTTACATTATTCCCGTTAGAATTATATTTAATCTCTCTCTGAATGTCTTATTGATGTTTCCTCAATGACCTCTTTGGGTGACTATCCCATTGTTAAATTGCTCTTGCCTTTAGGATACTTTCTCTTATAAGTAATTTAAACATGCCCTTCTTATTTCTTATAAAACATTCTAAGTCAACCACAAATGATTCTTCCCTCTACTGTATATTATTTCTTTCTTTTCCTGTAAAATACCACATGTCATGGGAGGCAAGCTCTCCATTTAATGTGTAGGCCATTCTGAAGAAGCCTAACAAATTTATGTCATTCCCTCATGTATAAAAGGAACGGCAAAATGTTTTCTAAAATTTCTTCCAGCTTTAATAGTCTGCAATCTTATGATTTCTACATTTGGTGATGGAATTTTAAAATTAGTTTCCGACCTATGGTTTGTTGCACTTGTGAACTTTTAAGCCTTGTGTTCTTAAATTTATTATTATAATTTTTAAACATATAAAACTATGAATTATATCTTACAGAAATAATACCTACTTTTATTATTTGACTGAGCATTACATTATACTATTGAAATATTTACATATTAAAATTTTCTCTTTTAATGATATTTTTTAGTATTTTGTTGGAGTTAAATATGTGTACATATAAACATACACACACAAATATTTATATATATTTAAACTTACTTCATTGGAACCATTATATTCAACACATACTTTTTACTATTATTTTTTCTCTTGTGCCATCACAATTTTTTTCCTTTTTCTTTATGAAATATTTCTGGAAACACTTGTCCCATAAAGACATTTTTTCAGAAGTCTTGTCCTATTCTCTATGATACTATTTTCTAATTCTTTTCATTTTCTTTATGGCTAACAAAAATGTTTCTTTACTTTCATGTATATTTAAGAACTTTAGAGCTAGATAATTTTTTTTTTAAAGAAATGTCTTATACTTTTTATAACTCAACTTGGAAAGTGAGATGTTTAATTGTTAATCTCAAACTAAATAGTTTCTTTGTGGTATGAATTGTTTTGTTTTATTTTTGATTTGGTGGTATCATCTGTCAATAATAGTGATGATTTGGCTCTCACACTGCCTGCACATGAAAAGGCTTAGATCTACAAAGACATTTTTTTTTATTAGTGGTAGTGAACTGGAGGACATTTTTCGGTGTGCTCTTTCAGTAATGTTCCCAGATGTTTTACTGAACAAAGTAGAAAACTGTGTCTAGGAAACGGGCATATTCTTAGGGCATCTGGCAATAGAAAATAGGCTCAATACTGGTAAATCTGCAGGCAAGGTTAGTTAGTTCCAGCCTCTGTTTGCCTTAGTGATTTGGACCTGCCACCTAGAAATCATGCACCTATATTTTCCTTCTAACATCCATCCCATCTCTCACTCATTTGGAAGTTCAATTTCTGAAAAGACTATTTGACAGTGTTCTCACAGCCTCTCTTCCTAATCATGCCTTTTTTCATAAAACTCATCTCCTTACTTCTTGACCTTATTCCACATCCCCACCGTCTCAAACTGTCCTCAACAATGAGGCTTTTTTTGTGTTTAAATCCAATGGATGCAAAACCTTATCCTACATGACTTCCTAAGCAGTTGCCACTATTGACCATTATCTTGTTGTTGAAATCTTTCAAAACATTGGTTTAGGTGACATAATTTTCCTCTTGTTTTCATTCTAGCTAGATAAAATAATGATTAAATATTCTGACTCTGGAGACAGGTTGCCTGAGTTCAAATTCTGACTCCTCCAATTGCTATGTAAATTCAAGGGTACCCCTGAGAATTTCTGGGCAAAATGGAGAGGATAATAACAATATCTACCACCGGGAATTGTTGTGAAGACTAAAATATCACATCCAGAGGCACTAGGAACAGTGCCAGGTATGTAGGGTATGTAGTAAATGTTATATACATGTTAGCTATCCTTACTCTCAAACTCTTTCCTGGGAACTTCTTACTTGGATTATAATTTTTCATGTTTTTCAGGAAATAGTACCATTTGCAACAACATGAATGGATCTTGAGAACATTGTGCTAAGTGAAATAAGTTAGCCAGAAAAAGCTAAGGACTATACAATTTTACCTATATGAGGAATATAAAACTGAAACTCATAAACACAAACAGTGTGGTGATTGGCAGAAGGGGGGAGTGGGGCAGAGAAGGGGTCCAAATATATGGTGACAGAAGATTTGACTTTTGATGGTGGGCACATAGTGAAATATACAGATCTTGTAACATAGAAATCCAGACCTTAAATCTATATATTTATGGTGACCAATATTACCACAATCAATTTAATATATAAAAATTATTTTTAAAAAGAGTTCAATCCATCATCTTCTACAAAAACTTTTTTTATGGATGATTTCATCCTTTCCTAGGTATAAATAATCAATAAGATACTGATAACTTCAAATCTTTCAATTGTTTTCTAAACCTGAATATACAACTACCTATTGGTTATTATTTAGATGTCCCACATGCATTTCAAAATCAACTTGGTCAAAGTTGAAATCTCTTTTCTATCACAGTCAGTTCACTGACCGGCAATATCATCTATGTCAATCTTTTCCAGAGTGGGGTGCACACTCACAGGTGTGTAGCTAAAGGGAGAAAATATTATAACTTCTATTTATATTAAAAATTAAAAAGTTTATCTTTTCAGATGATTAACACTTTGATTGTCACTGAGCCAGTGTGTCTGAGAGCCTGAGCTAGGAGTTTGTGAGAAGAGCAGGAAACCATACCAAGGACACATGGACAATGATGCCTTCAGTCTTTTGTTTGCTCTCACCATTTTGCTTTCATGTAGCTGATTAAGCAGAGTTTTAAGTTGTATTATATAACACTTATAAAGTGAGTAATAAGCCTAAAAATAAATAAACCAAGTATAAGACAAATTTTAACTTCGTAACTTCAAATTTGTACCAACAACATCCATTGCGTTACTAAATTCTCCAATTCTAGTGTCCTAACTCTATTCCTCTGCTCACACTTTGTTATTTGGGCAGTATATAGTCTACTAAATGATATCTCTACCTGCAGTTTTACTTCCTTTGTAATATACTACTGTTCTATTTCATAGTACCCTTTTTGCATAATATACATCTGACCACAACACTCCCTTGTTTAATACCAAAATGTACACACCTGCCAGCTGCCCTGCTCCTACCACATGGCCAAGAGAGACTGAAGTTACCTTATGGACTGCCATGGTTCCCTCTTCTTCATTGATTATAAGAGAACAATCATTTCAGGTGTGTGCGCTAAGGCCATCATGCCCTCCCTTCCTATTCTCTGGATGTCGCTGTCATTATAGCCTGTCTTCGTATGCCTATGGGTTTGCAATAGCTATCAACCTCTCCTAACTAAATATTGGGGTTCTTGAGACAAATATTTAGTCATTAGAAGTTATTTTTACAAAGAATGCGTTTTCTTTGTATGTAGTCAATCATCTTTTACTATTGTTAGGATGATGAATATTAGAGGATAGCCAACCAATTCCAAAAATTGGTCACATATAATTAAGAAAAAGTTTTTAATCATGGATGAAGTGTTTCAGAGTTCAGTGATTTCCAGAATTTGTACCTACTAGTGGTTATGGATAAATAAAACACAGTAGTTGAATAATTCACCTGCAAGGCAATTTTTATGGCACCTGCAAAATACAGCTGTGGGCTCTTTCTTTAGGTAACATATGTTTCTGTGTTTTTGAACTGATGACCTGCTTCGCACTTTTCAAATAGCAGCAAAACAAAATTCCCTCAGAATCGAAGAATTTTTAAACATGTCAAATAGTATGTGAAGTTGAGAATCCTCTAAGGCAAAGGAATCCAGTTTTTAAAAAGGTAGAGAAATAAGCAAAATGACCCAGACAGAAAACTTACCCTAAGAGAGAAAATAGCTGGGAGTGGAAAACCAATTCTTCAGAGGACAAAGATAGGAGGATAATTGGTTCAGAAGAAAAACGTCTACCTGAAATAGAGAAAAAGCAGGTTGATAACCCTTGTGGAACTGTGAAGGAAGAGAACCAGAGCTGTCTTCATAACCATGGAGGCTGGCATGGCCCCCAGTAATAGAGACTCTATTGTGGAAGTTAAAGGATACAAGAAAAGGAAGTCATTGTTCACTTGGAAAGAAACTAAGATGTTTTCAGGCCAAAAAAAAAATTCAATACTGGGATTGAAACTATGAGGAAATAAAAAGTAAGTGAAACACTAGATGGAAAACCAAAAAAAAAAAAAAAACAAAAAAAACATTTAGAGAGATTATTAAAGGAAGGATAGTGTATCTATCCCAAATTATTGAATTTTATTCATATTTTTGTCTCGATTAATCCTGTGTATCCTTTCAAAATAAATGAAATAGGTGACAGTTTTTATCTTTTCTATACATCAGTTTTTATGTATATATTGTGCATGTATGCATATCAAACATCATGCCTGCAGAGACTACTCAAATGCTATATCAGACAGTTAAGCAATTACACTTTGAGCTGCTGGAATTGACTTTGGTGTTGTGCATGTGTTTAAATGTTTTATACTGACATTGGAGTGGTTAATACAGTTCTTTATAATCTGGGAATCTTTTATGTTGGGGTTATATCTGGAATTTTTTTCTTTTGTTCTAAAATCAAGAAGACTACAACTCTAATACTTCAGAATATGGAACTTTAGTGGCACTATGCAAAGGAGAAAGGATGCCAATATAGAAGAATTTTGGACAAAGAACATGGACATTTTGACGAGGATCATTAAAAGCTAAATGATTCAACATACAAATACAGGTAAGACACTCACATAATATATTTCCTAGCCATATCTGTATAAAGACTTTTTAAAAAAAGAATCAATCCTTTGTGAGGGCAAATTTAAAGCTAAATAAAATATTTCATGCAATTCAGGAGACACTGGGAATCCTCTGACCTTCAGAAATGCAGTGAACATCTATTATAAATCCTATCAAGTCCAGGGCCAATGGAAATTAAAACTCCAGTAGCGTAGATGAAGTTGGTATCCGTCCTAACCTCCTCATTCAACTTTCAGGTTCCAACACCTGCATATTTATTTCTATCTCCTGGCACCAAAAATACCAAAGAATACCCTGTGAGAGTAGCCCTCAATTAATGATTGACAGAAATGATATAAACATATCCCAGTCTTTTGGAGAGAACAACTCTTGAGATGTGTGTTTCATATCGGTTCACCTTTCCCCAACAGGATTAAGTCCAGTCACCCACACTGGTAGATAGCTTAATAATGAACATTTTGGAGGCTGCCTTCCCTACCTTATCTCATTTCCTCCCTACCCTACTGGAGGTATCTTTTCCTCCCAAATAAACTATTCACACTAGACTCCATGTGTCAGACATGCTTCTGGGGGCATACAAACTATGACACCTACTCTTGGTTATGTTATTTCCAGGGTGACTTCATTTCTAGAGGCCCTGTAGTCTCATAAGCCAACCAAAGGTAGAACTCAGTTGCTTCTTTAGTTCCACAAATAAGTACTTACTCTCAATTTTGTGAATTTAAAAGACTTTATTGAGTATTTGGAAGGCTCTCTAACAGGAGTCACTTTGCAAATGTGCAGCTTTTTTCTCCTTTCTCTTTCTCTTCTTCCCTTTTGCGGGTTGCTTGGGGAACCTCAAATTCTTCTCCCTTCAATTACATGGAACCATTTCTTCTAAATTCTTCTTTCTCTTATGGCTTAGTGCAGGCCACCTGGGATCTGGGAGTCCCACATTCCTCTCCAAGAATTTAATGCTATTTTCTCAAAGGGATTCTGGAATCAGCAGTTACAATGATACAATTTTCTACATTTTGTTATGGTCACAACCTCATTGTATGAACCCTATATTCTAAAGTTATTAGTTACTATTATATATAATAAGAATAAAGTATATAGTCTTAAAGTTCATGCACAATAAACTGAATAAATTCTTTTTTTCCTACTCAGTCACTGCTAACTTTTCTTTTTGTCATCTTGGTAAAACTGAGTTAAATCCTCCAAGTATAGTTATTAGTAATTATCTGGATTTTGTCCACCTTATTGGATCAGGAATAGAATTAAGGACTTGAAGTTTATACAATTTGGGGTGTGATTTAAGGAGAGAAAAATACAAAAATAGGTAGATAAGCTTCAGAAAATTGGGAACTCAGAAACCTAACTTTAATTAGCCTCACAGTAATTTAGCCTTATTACCTGGCTTTCTTTCTGAGTTGGCAAAGCAGAAATGTAGCACCTCTTAAAACCATCCCTTAAGCAGTTAGTTAAAATTGATTTATTTAAATCTATTCTTATCCCAGATTTACAGATGAGGAAGCTGTGGGACAGACAGGTTAAACAACCTGATGAGCCCCACACATCTAGTAAATGGCAAAGCTAGTACAGTGCTACTGGGTCTCCACAAGAAAGCTAGTACACATAACCTCTGAAAACTTTGTCTTCTTGGCTCCTAAATAGCTCACTATCTGTGAAAGGAAGTGCAAACCAAAGCTAAATCCAACCTCAAGATTAAAACTCTATTTGCTACCTTCATGTTACCTTCTAAGGTAACTGGATCCATCAAATACTCAGAGGGTTGCCCAAAGGCCCACTTATCTCACCAATCTTCCTCATAGGCAGTCACATCAGGAGGAAGCTCACTACTTGATTCTCTTTGAAATAAAGTTAAATTGCCCAGTTAAGCCACAAACATCTACATTAGCTCAGGCCTGTTAGTACAATGTACGGTAGTAATAATACAATTACTATAGGGAAGTAGGTCTAAATACAGAGTCCCTGAAGCAACCCTAAATTCCTGGGTTACTAAATGGGTCCCAGGTAGTGGATTATAAACCCTTACTGTGATTACAGTGACTACCCTGTAGAATACTTTTCTAATTCACAAATACCACTGTCTGGATTGCCTTTTGTCAGCTATGCTTGAGTACATACACAGTCTTATTATTCTAGTTGATTGAACCAAAAGAGAATATTTTTTTCCAATCTGGGAAAAAAGATTTTTTTCTGCAGGGAATTTATAATTTACACTAACATAGCTTTGATCAATTAGGAGCAACTGTAGATTTAGAAGTGTGGTGTGAGTCTCTTCTACCCACTGCATGGTGATCATTGAGAGGCAGAGAAGCCAGTTTGCCGAGAGGGAACCTGCCAGTGAACTTTCCTGTTCAAGGAGCTCAGTTGGATATTTTCTTTTAGGGGCCAATACAATGCCTATGCACTATATATATATGCTAAGTGTCTGACCATTCAACCATTTGACCATTCACTATTATGTGCAGTGACCACCAGGGGCAGACACTCCGACAGGTAGATTAGCTTGCTGCTGGGGTCTGGCTGAACAGGACTGGGCAAGATGGGCCGGATATGCCCTTGAGACCCCTGCAGTCCCTTCCTGTCTGGGCAATGTACCTCGTCCCTCCCCAGCCTCTAAAATATTTCTTCTAATTAATTTCCTTTCAATGTGCACAAATCTATGCACCAGGCCTCTGGTTTATAATATTTGAGCTTTTCTGTTTGATTCTTTTATATCTTAATCTAGCTTGAGTTCATTTCTGTTAATTTTAATTTACAGTCTCAATTAATACAGTCTCAATCAATACGTTTAACTTATTAAACTTATTAAAAAGACACCCCCCTTTTTAGATAAAGTTTGTACCCATTCAGAATTATACCTAAAAGTTGTTATATCAGTTTTAGAATATAATTCACAAGAGCCAGAATACTTAGATTCATCTGTGACCAGGATTTATCTCAGTGTGATTCGGCCAGGACTGGTAATTTTTGAAGGCAATGGTTATTTCTCAAGGTAAATGGTATTAAATGTGTCTTTACCATATGCTTTCATAATTCCACATTCCCCTTTTAAAGATTGAGGTCATCTTATTTTTAGTCTTCAAGTCATTAATTTATTCCTGTTTTTCCTCTTCATAGAAACTTTTGATAATGAATCCTTGCTTTATTAGAGCTTGGGGCTTTATAAAAGTTCAATTTCTCTGTGAAGTCAAGGTCTTAACATTCCTTATAAGTAAATGATTTTTGCTTTATTTTCATCTCATTTTTTAGATTTGTTATAGCCTTCCTTAACTAAACTTTGGTTTAATATTTCCTGTGTGTTTATTAATGCAGGC
Organism: Myotis daubentonii; assembly: GCF_963259705.1. Lineage (NCBI taxonomy): Eukaryota > Metazoa > Chordata > Mammalia > Chiroptera > Vespertilionidae > Myotis > Myotis daubentonii. The sequence goes on from NC_081846.1 coordinate 53,322,556, forward strand.
ATTCACTTCTGTATGCATGTATTCATGTAGTAGTAACTATCTAAAATAAATTGTCATACTGAAAGCAAGAAGCAGGTGAAGATCATCAACATTAATACTTTAAATACAAATAATTTATTTAGTTAATCAGGTATAATCCACATGTGTATTTTGTTGCTTGAAAGCCCAAAATAATTTATTTTGGGGGTACATGTTTCTTCTATTAATGATTACTATTTTGGTTGTCTATCAGATTTTCTATTCATGAGAAATATGCAATTTTGAAAAAGCAAAAAAAATATTTTAAAAGGAAGAACATCACTAGTTAGTTTTTCCAAGAAGATTATGATGTATTTTACTCATAAAAATTGGAAAATTGGTTCATATTCCCTTCAAATATATGTCTAATGAGTAGTTTAAAAGGTTTGGATTATCATCCTTATATCTTCCCAAAAGACAATAAAATAAAATTACCCAAAACTTAGATTTGATTCTTCCAGGAAGAGCTAATGGTATTTGCATATTATTATAATCCCCATTGTTATTACTCTTTTTAAGCAGATATTTAAATTTGAAGCTATATTTACGGTTTAAAGTAGCGTAATATAATAGAAACAGTAGGAACCCTCAAGCCACATCTTTTTACATCTCTAATACATAAGTATTGTGTCCTCATATGACATTAGTAAGACTCACGGGGGAAAATGAAATTTTATGATAACTGATTGCAATTTTCTTGTAGCAAGCTGCGTTGGGAAAACAATGTATAGAAATTAAAACTACAGTTAAAGTTTAAAGATCATGCAGAATAGAGCAACCATTATGCAAAACTATTTTCACCTGTGCAGTTTGCCTTTTTTATTGATTTTTATTTTTTGTGTGAAATATATACATAAAATTCATAAAATGTGTAGGAACAATTCACTCATCTTTATTTATAGTTTTATCATATATATGGCCACCCTGAAATATTTTCTCATTATTTTTGGATGTTATATATATGAAATCACACTGTCTGTATCATTTGATAAATAAATTTTTCATTCAACTTTATGACAAAAAATGTATCAATTTGTAGATCATTTTTACTTCAAATAAAAACTTAATTTTTTAAGACACATTTTTCAAGCTACATCGTTTAATTCATTATACTCTTGGTAGATATCATCTGTATTTTTTTCAGGTCTTAAAAAGTTGTGGAGGTAAGAGGGAGAGATCAACCAAAGGACTTGTATACATGTATATAAGCCTAACCAATGGGCACAGACAACAGGGGGGTGAGGGCATAAGTGGGGAGTGGGGGGGGTAATGGGGGAATAAGGACACATATGTAATACCTTAATCAATAAAGAAATAATAAAAAAAGAAAAGTTGTTTTTAGTATTACTGTATTGCTATGAACATTCTTGTATATCTAAACTATATATCTAGAATTGAAACTGCTGTATCAAAGAATATGTGTACATTCAAATTCATTAGATACTACAAATTATGTTTGAAAAGTTGTGCTATTTAAAAATTCCATTCATATATGAGCACTTCATTACTTGAAACCATAGTCAGATTTAGAATTTGCTAATGTTTTCATTATTACCAATATGATGAGTTAGATACAGTAAACCATTAATTTGCCTTTTAGTAATTACTAGAAAGTTAATTAACTTTTTATTCTAATTGTATACCATTTGCTTTTATCTTCTCTAAAATGTTTCTTTATGTCATTTGCCCATTTTTACCTATTGATTTATTGGTCTTTAATATTGTATCAAACATTTTTTGGTTTCTTCTGATGGGAAATGCTTCTTTGTACATTTAGGGCTTCACATTATGAGAAATTAAATGTATTGGTTTTTGTTTTCTTTTTCTCTCTCTCAACAAATTTAGGCCATTTGGTGCATAGAAGATTATAATTTTAAGCCGATACTAGGTACTGGCACAATACTCTTTTAGTTCAAAATTGTGCTTTGGGTATTTATTAATAGTGTGATCTTGGAAAAAATATGTAACCTACTTTTACCTCAATTTTCTTATGGGTTTAATAATTGTATTTACAATATAGTGTTGTAAAATTATTAAATGAGTTTAATAGAGTAGTAGCTTACACATGGTAGGAACTCAATAAGGGCTAATAGTATTGTTCTTTCTGATCAAGTGTAGACTGAGCTAAAGAAGAGGATCTCATTAGTAATAAGTAGTAATAATAGCTATATCTTGTTAGGTTTTTTTCCTTAAATTGGAAGCTGTATACTTTGATTCTCAGCTTGCTTCCCTTAAGCCTCAAACCATTAATCTCTATGGCATTAAGCTCAAAGTACAAAGTTGTCAAAACTCTTATTAAAAATAATCTGGATCTATATTTAAAATATTTATTCTCAGAATCATTCCTTGGAAAGCCTGACTCAATAGGCCCAGAAAACTATTTCAGTACGTGCCTCTAGGGAACGAGAAACTTCACTTTTTCTCTAGCCTCTTAGGTTCAGTAATTGGGAGTTGTAGATTGAACTGACAAAGACACTGGCTGGAGAAAAGGCTTATTTCTGCATGCAACATGCATACATGCAGGAAGGCTAAGTGGTGAGTAACTCAAGGAGGTAGTTAGAATTTGGGACTTACATACCTAACCTGCTAGAGGAAAGGGAGGGGGAAGAAAAGACTCTGCTAGAAAAAAAAACAAATAGGTATTTTAAAGAATGATAAATGTTTTCTGTTTATAAGAAAAAAATGGACAATAAGAAAAGTTTGTGATAATACTCGTCTATACAGTTAGGAATGGTCTTTGTGTCTTCTGGGACATAAAACTCCTCCAGTGAGTGAACTTATAGTAGGTTCACTCAAGGCCTCTCCTTGGCAGTAGACGCCACCTCAATGAGGGAATTTATGGCAGTTATTTCTCAGAATTTTCTACTTTTAGTCAGATAAGGAGAGCTTTGAAAAGCCTTCTTTCTGCATTGATTAAATCTAAAATAACTTTAGCCTAAAATAATCTTTATACAACTCTGGAGTTTCAAATGATTACTCACAAGCCCTAGAGAAATCTGGGAAACAAACCTATAGCATCAGTTACTAAAATAAAATGTAACTTATACTCTAGTCTCGATTTCACTACGATAGAAGACCTCAAGGAGGTCATTGAACTACATCGTCTTGCATTTTTCTCAGATTATCATACTGGCCCTTTGTCATCAGCTAGTTGAGAAAAATGGATATGAAAAACCTCTGGACATTTTGAGAGGGGATAACAAATCCCCTTGAAGCCAAATTATTTTCTAAGGTTAGTTTTGGCTTTCTCTTTGGCGTTTACATTTTAGTTATGCTCCCAATCTATCCAGATGATTGATAATCTTTTCTTGAATCCTCTTGTACCACAGCATAATTTCCTCTTCTGTGTTTTCCCACATTGCCACAAACCTCCTTCTACCACCTCAGAGATGTTTTTGACATACATGTCTTCCTTCAGTGACTTCATCTGGATGGTGTGTGTCACATGGAGGATGACCTCACAGAGGGCAGCCAGATCAGCATATATCTCTTACATCACAGAGTAGTTGAATCCAATCCTATCTAATAAAAGAGAAACATGGTAATTAGCGTACGACCGCTACCCTTCCCATTGCCTAATCAGGGCGATATGCAAATTAACTGCCAGTCAAGATGGCGACCGGCAGCCAGGCAGCTTGAAACTAACATGAGGCTTGCTTGCTTCAGTGACGGAGGACTCCAAAGTTCCCCGCCTGCCTTGCGGGCCTCTGAGCTTGCAGTTTAAGAAACATAGTTACAAATATAGAAGCTAAACGAAACCCCAGAAACCTGCTTTCAGCGAGCTGGGATCTCAGAGCTGGATTTTTATACATTGTTTCGATTATAGAACTGAAACAAACCAGATACCTGCTTTCAGGAGCGGAGGCCTAAGAGCTGGAGCCTCAGAGCTAAAGCTGGTCCAGAATAAAAAAAGAAAAAGAAAAAAAGGAGCGGTTGGGAGCTTCAGTCACCTGCCAGCCTGAAAACAGCCCTCAGCCCCTCACCCAGGCTGGCCAGGCACCCAAGTGGGGACACCCACCCTGATCCAGGACACCCTTCAGGGCAAACCAGCCAGCCCCACCCATGCACCAGGCCTCTATCCTATATAATAAAAGGGTAATATGCCTCCCAGCACCGGAATCAGCATGACAGGGGGGAGCTCCCCACCCCCCGATCGCCCTGCGGCTCTGTGTGTGATAGGGTGCGGCGTCCCAACCCCCTCACCCCACTGGCCCTGCTCTGTGTGTGACAGCGTGTGGCGCCCCAAACCCCCCCCCCCCACGGGCCCTGCTCTGTGTGTGACAGGATAGAGCCATAACCTCCCCATCGGTCCTGCCCTGAGTGTGAGAGTGGCGGCTCCCCAACCCCCTGATCGGCCCTGCTCTGTGGGTGATAGAGGGCAACGCCCCAACCTCCCCCCACAGGGCCCTGCTCTGTGTGCAATGGGGTAGAGCCATAACCTTCCCATCGGCCCTGCCCTGAGTGTGACAGTGGCGGTGCCCCAACCCCCTGATTGGCCCCGCTCTGTAGGTGATAGAGGGCGGCACCCCAACCCCCTGATCCACCCTGCTCTGTGTGTGACAGGGGGCGGTGCCCCAACTCCCCTATCGGCCCTACTCTGTGAGTGACGGGGGGAGCTCCCCAACCCCCTGATGGGCCCTGCTCTGTGCATGACAGGGGGTGGCACCGCAACCTCCCCATGGACCCTGCCTTGAGTGTGACAGGGGGCGGTGGTCCAACCCCCCAATTGGCCCTACCCTGAGCATGACTGAGGGTGGCATCACAACCTCCCAATCGGCCCTGCTCTGAGCCTGACCAGGGGCTGCACCTTGGGATTGGGCCTGCCCTCTGCCACCTGAGAGCAGGCCTAAGCCATCAGGGCGTTATCTCCCGAGGGGTCCCAGACTGCGAGAGGGCACAGGCCAGGCTGAGGGACCCCCCCTTCTCCCCGCCCCCTAGTGCACAAATTTTTGTGCACCAGGCCTCTAGTATATATATAATAAGGCCTGTCTTCTTTCACATTGTGGACAGCTTTGTGAAGAGATAAATTATACCAGATTTCTGTATTTCCTAAAGCAAAAATACATCATGTATATTAGAAAAAAAGTATTAGCCACTAACATAAAGATACAACCTTCTGGCTTATATTTACTAAATATTTCTAATTGCACTTTATCAAATTCTTACAAGTTATAGTTTTCACTATGGCTCTCTCACTTTATTTAAAATTTAGAACCATGAGGCTCCAGATACAGATATATTAAAATATTCAATCAAAGGTATGTTCCCAAACCAATAAATGTGGTTGCAACTTAGATATTTTCAGACCATTTACTGAATGTTATGCATATTTAATTGAAAAATGGATAAAATGATGTTGTCCATGCCCTTCTGATTAATGTAATTCTGCTCCCCTAATTCCATCCCCCCACTTATCTCACTAGAAAAGAAGTAGAAATGACTTTTAATAAAGCATACCTTAGTTCTTCCACATATTGCATCAATTCTGATTATTGAATATAGCCCTATGGCTTATTTATATCCAGCATTGTGAGTTCTGAGGAAGGAGCAATTAGACTTCAACAATGGGATTCCAGAACATAATGGACAATATGTCAGGTATTTAGTTTCAGTATCTTCATTTCTATTCACTTCTCTATGTACTGTGTGGTTTTTCCTTAATTTAATTTTAGGGCCATTATTGTACCTTCTGTTCAATTTTCTTATAGCTACTATAATTAAGCTTTTATATGGAAGTCATTTTAAAACCACTGCATCATCATGGAATTGTTGCTAATGTGTGATTACATTATGTTGTCTTTCACCAGGACACTCTTGTAAATGAAGCATTATCCTCAGAGATTTTCTTGGCTGGAAATGTAAGTAATTAAAAATGTAAACAAATATTATCTGTTACATATGCTGCAATAATAAATACTTCAGTAAAATACAAGTTAATGTCTCTTTTGGGATACAATTTAATCCCACTACTACATGTTTTATAAATGGACAAATAAATGGTTAAGCATTTAATATCTTATGTAATATGGCATACACATGCCCAGAGCTTTTACAATGTTCTTTCTTTGAGTATTTATGTATTTCTCAATAGGTATTATGAAGAATCTTTCAGCATTATTTGTCCTTTTACAATGATGTCAGCTATTAAGATGTGAAAAAAGACTTACCCATCAAAAATTCCCAATTAGCACTGGCCTGTTTAGCACAGTGGATAGAGCATAAGCCTGAAGACTGAAGGGTCCCAGGTTCTATTCTGGTCAGGGGTACATCCCAGGGTTGCAGGCTCGATCCTCAGTAGGGGACGTGAAGGATGCAGCCGATCAATGATACTCTCTCATCATTGATGTTTCTATCTTTCTCTCCCTCTCCCTTCCTCTCTGAAATCAATAAAAATATATTTATAAAAATTCCCAATTAACACCCAATATAAATACTAACATAGGAAAATAGTCCCTCATTATCTATAGATTTTAGAATGAAAATTAATACATACTGCTTTGTAGGTAATTTGGCAATACGTATCAAACTTAGGTTGACTGTAATGCTTGACACATAAACTGACACTTTAATGAAATTATATAGAACTAAATGCACAAATATACAAACACACAAGTTAAGATAAAATTGGGAAAATTTGAATATGATAGGTGAATTGTATCATTGTCAATATTCTAATTACAATATTGTAATATAGTTTTGTAAGGTGTTATTGTTGGTGGAATTTACACAAGGGCATAGGAACCTCTTTGTATTATTTTTACAACCGCACATGAGCCTACAATGATCTCAAAATAAAAAGTTTAATTAAGAAAAGAATTATACCACAATCAATTGGAATTTATTGCAGTGATGCAAAGCTGGTTCTGTATTCTAATATTCAAAACCATCTATAAAATCCCCCATGTTATCAGGCTAAAAAAGTAAAATTACATGATCATATCAATTAAGGGAGAAAAAGCTCTAGATAAAATCAATCACATATTCAAGATAAAAACTCTCAACAAATTTATAAAGGAATGGAATTTCATAAAGTTATAAAGGACACCAAAAGCTCAACAGTTAACATGATATTAAATGGTAGACAAACTTTTACCATTTGCAACAACATGGATGGATCTGGAGAACATTATGCTAAGTGAAATAAGGCAGTCGGAGAAAGATAAACATCACATGATCTCACTCATACGTGGGACATAATGAACAACACATACTGGTGAACAAAAATAGATCCAGAGACAAAGAAACACTGACTGAATAGACCGCCCAACCTCAGAGAGAAGGCAGGGGAGGGGAGGGGTAAGAGATCAACCAAAGGACATAGTAGCATAACAAATGGACACGGTCACTGGGGTGTTGGGGGCTTGTCCTGGGGGGTTGGACTGACTGGAGAGAGGGCTCAATTGGGGAAAAAGGATACATATGTAATACTTTAAATTATAAAAAAATAAGACAAAAGAGAAAATGTCTACTTTTAAAAATATATTTTTTATTGATTTCAGATAGGTAGGGAGAAGGAGAGAGAGAGAAACATCAATGAGGAGAGAGAATCATTGATCAGCTGCCTCCTGCATGCCTTCTACTAGGGATCAAACCCACAACCTGGGCATGTGCCCTGATGGGGAATTGATCCTTGTTCTGGTTCATAGATCAGTGCTCAACCACTGAGCCACACCGGTCAGGCAATATTCACTTTTTTACCACTTCTATTTAACATTGTATTGGAGGTTCTAGCTAGTACAATAAAGCAAGAAATAAAACAGAAAAAAATAAAAGCATTCCAATGTTTAAAAAATAGTAACACTGTCTTTATTTGCAGATGAAGTTATCTGGTTTGTATAAAATCCCAAGGAATTCACATATACCTAATATATATATATATATATATATATATATTAGAGGCCCCGTGCATGGAAATTCATGCACTGGAGTAGGGTCCCTCAGCCTGGCCTGCCCCCTCTCACAGTCCGGAACCACTCAGGGGCAGGAGGTGGCCTGGCGATCAGGGGAAGGCTATGCCCCATCACACCTCTGCTGCTGTCACTGCCGGCAGCGCAAGCCACAGCCATCCCTGGTTACCTGAGCCTCAGGCTGGCCCTGGGTGGCTGGGGGGCAGAGAGGACTGGGGGACTCCAGAGGCAGGCATGAGGCAAGGCCAGACCCACCTAGGGGCAGGCCCGGCCTTGCAGTATGGCTGCTGCCCCAGCAGGGTTGAGGGGATTGGGCGCCACATCTTGTGGTTGTGGGCACTGCCATCTTTGAGGGTGTCGTGGTCAATTAGCATATTCCCTCCTTATTGGCTCTGGGCACCACCATCTTTGAGGGCAGGGCAGTCAATTAGCATATTCCCTCTTTATTGGCTGTGGGCACTGCCATCTTTGCAATGGCATAAGGGTCAATTAGCATATTCCCTCTTTATTAGATAGGACTAGAGGCCCGGTGCATGGATTTGTGCACCAGTGGGGTCCCTCAGCCTGGCCTGTAGGGATTGGGCAGAGACTGGCTCTCCGACATCCCCCAAAGGGTCCCAGATTGTGAGAGGGCAGTTCTCAGATGATGCACCCTGGATTCGGGCTCACTCCTCTCTGGATCCAGGTGTATCACCCGAGAACTGTGGCTGCCAGGTCACTGAAGCTCGGCAGGTCCTGCATTGAGCATCTGCCCCCTGGTGGTCATTGCACATCATAGCTACTGGTTGTATGGTCGAATGGTTGGATAGTTGCTTAGGCTTTTATATATATAAACTAGAGGCCAGGTGCACAAAAATTGGTGCACTCGGGCGGGAAGAGGGGGTCCCTCAGCCTGGCCTGTGCCCTCTCGCAGTCTGGGACCCTTCGGGAGGTAAAAACCTGCTGGCTTAGGCCTGCTCCCAGGTGGCAGAGGGCAGGCCCAATCCCTAGGTGCAGCCCCTGGTCCGGCTCAGAGCAGGGCCGATTGGGGAGTTGGGGCGCCGCCCCCTGTCATGCACAGAGCAGGGCAAATCAGGAGGTTGCGATGCCACCCTCAGTCACGTTCAGGGTAGGGCCGATTGGGGGCTTGGGGGACCGCCCCCTGTCACACTCAAGGCAGGGTCGATGGGGAGGTTGCGGCGCCACCCCTGTCACGCACAGAGCAGGGCCAATCAGGGGGGTTAGGGCTCTGTACCCTGTCACGAACAGAGCAGGGTCAATCAGGGGGTTGGGGAGCTCCCCCCGTCACTCACAGAGTAGGGCCGATAGGGGAGTTGGGGCACCGCCATTTGTCACACACAGAGCAGGGCGGATCAGGGGGTTGGGGAGCTCCCCCTGTCAGGCACAGAGCAGGGCTGATTGGGGGTTTCAGCGCTGCCCCCTGTCACGCTGATCCTGGTGCTGGGAGGCATATTACCCTTTTACTATATAGGATAGAGGCCTGGTGCATGGGTGGGGGCCAGCTGGTTTGCCCTGAAGGGTGTCCTGGATCAGGGTGGGGCTCCCCACTGGGGTGCCTGGCCAGCCTGGATGAGGCCATGATGGCTGTTTGCAGCTGGTCACACACCCTTCAGGGTGGGTGTCCCCACTTGGGGTGCCTGGCCAGTCTGGGTGAGGGGCTGAGGGCTGTTTTCAGGCTGGCGGGTGACTGAAGCTCCCAACCGCTCCTTTTTTTCTTTTTCTTTTTCTTTATTCTGGGCCAGCTTTAGCTCTGAGGCTTGGCTCCAGCTCTGAGGCCTCTGCTGCTGAAAGCAGATATCTGGTTTGTTTGGGTTCTATAATTGAAACACTGTTTCAACTCCAGCTCTGAGATCCCGGCTGGCTGAAAGCAGGTTTCTGGGGTTTTGTTTAGCTTCTATATTTGTAACAATGTTTCAAACTGCAAGCTCAGAGGCCAGCAGTGGCAGGTGGGGAATGTTGGAGTCCTCCGTCACTGAAGCAAGCAAGCCTCATGTTCGCTTCAAGCTGCCTGGCTGCTGGTCGCCATCTTGACTGGCAGTTAATTTGCATATCGCCCTGATTAGCCAATGGGAAGGGTAGCGGATGTATGGCTAATTACCATGTTCCTCTTTTATTATATAGGATATTAACAATGAAAAATTATAAATGAAATTTTTAAAAACACTTTTATTCTCAGTAAAATCATAAGGAATAATATTTTGAAATAAATTTAATAAAAACATTTAAGACTTGTGTACTAGAAATAAAACATTGCTCCGAGAAATTAAAGGTGACCCATTTAAACAGACTGGAGAGATAGTCCATGTTCTTGGATTAAAGTCTCAATATTGTCAAGATGACCTTTCTCCTCAATTGATCCTTTAATTCATTATAATCCTATTACATGCTGGCAAGCTTTATGTTAAAAATTGTCAAGCAGATCACAATATTTATATGAAAAAATTCAAGTACCTAGAATAGTTAAAACCATTTCTAAAAATAAAAATTGTTGGAAAACATAAAATACCTTGTAAAAAACTTATTAAGTTCACAATAATCAGGACAGTGTCGTACTGGCATAAGGATAGAAAGACAGGTCAATGAAACAGTTGAACATTTACAAATAAATTATTTCAGCTAAGTTCAATTGATTTTCAATAAAGGTAACTAAATGGGGGAAAGGTTAGCTCCTTCAAAAAATGATGCTAAGACTATTGGATGTACATGAAAAAAACACACAAAACTTAAACTATACCTTAATCTTCTACTGTATTAAAAATTCACTCAAATGAACTTTACAACTAACTGTAAGAGAAAAAAATTATAGACCCACAGAAACATCTTCTTGATCTTGGGTTGGGTAAAGAGTTCCTAGATGTCACCAAAAACATGCCCAATAAAAAATGTTATGTTGGAAGCCGCCAAAGTTAAAAATTTTGTGCTTCAAAAGACATGGCCTAACAAATGAAAAAGACAAGCCACAGACTGAGGGAAATTTTGGAAAGTCATGTATCTGACAAAGGAATTGTACCTAAAATACAAAAGAACTCTGACAACGCAATTTTAAAAAGGACATACAACTCAATGTTTGAAAAGGGAAAAGATATTAATAGAAATTATAACAAAGAAAACATATGAATGGCTGATAGAACATCAAAAGATGCTGAATATTATTAATCATTAGGAAAATGCAAGTAAAATCACTACATATCTATTCAAATGTCTGTAATCAAAGAGACATCCAATTATACCAAGTGGTGGTGAGAATGTGCAAAAACTGGAAACCTAATGCGTTCGTGGTGGTAACGTAAATGTTAGAAACTTTGAAAAACATTTTGGCAGTTTCTTAGAAAATTAAACATAAACTTACCATGTGAATCACCCCCCCACCGCCCCCGCCCCGGCCAGGAATCAAAGAGATATCAAAATGTATTCTGACCCAAAGACACATATGCAAATGCTCTTAACAACATTATTCAAAATAGTCAAATTATATTTAAAAAATCCAAGGTGCATTAGCTGGTAAATTGATAAATTTTGGTGTATCCATACAATGCAATACTATTTAGCAATTAAAAGGAGTGAGTTACTGACTTATGTATGTCAAAAACATTGTGCTCAGTAAAAGAACCAGAGGCAAAAGGCTGCATATTACAATTCCAGTTATTTGAAAATGTCTAGAAATGGCATTTTTATAGAGATTTAAAGTACATCAGTGGTTGCCTAAGACTTGGGGGGTGAGAACAGGGACTCTTGAAGGGCACAGGGACTTTTTTGGGCGATGAACGTTTTCTAAAATTGGATTCTGGTGAGTTTTTCTTTTCTTTATAATCTACCAATATCATAAAAGTGTACATTTACAGTTGGTGACTATTATGATATGCCGATTATTTATCTCAATTAATCTTTTCGAAAAGAAGCACTGATATTATTAGATGCAGCATGTATTGTACTAGAAGGAATGTTAAATAGACACAAAAGGCTAAGCCCTTCAGTCAACACATGTATGATCCAGGCTTTTGATGACTATGCATTCACTTTGTTTTACTTCCTGGATCTTGAGACAAAATTGTTTTTTGTTTTCAAGTAAAGAGATTCACTTCATAAGTGCATTATATGGTTAGTAAAACTTGTATTTAAAGAACTCAATTTTTTAAACATATGTTTTTATTGATTTTAGAGAGAGAAGGATAGAGAAATAGAAACATTGATTGGCTGCCTCCTGCATGCCCCCTACCGCGGCATGTGATCTGGCCTGGAACAAACCGGGCGTCTCCTGGTTCATGGGTCGATGCTCAACCACTGAGCTACACCAGCCAGGCTAGAGAACTTAAATTTTCTGCTAGTTTTTAAAATGATATGCTTATATAACCCTTTGATTCAATCATTTTTAGAAACATCGTTCACACGTTAGTGTTTCCTAATGCTTTGATAGTTCTTTGAGCAGGTGGACACACAGTTTCTCAAGGAAACATTCGTTTAATGTCCACCTGTGCACATGTTTATTAAGTATTCAATTTGTTCATTTTGCATTTTGCATCCTTAAAGTGTAAATAGTTCTATAATAGCGCTTTCTTATGAAATATCCTAAGATCATAAATTTGAGGAGATCTCAAGAGTCAAAGGAGTGCTGTCAGGGGTAAAGCTAGTGATGGGAATAAGCCAAAGGAAGCCCTGAAATCAAAGACAGATTGCCTGTCTTAAATTTTACTAAAATTAAATGTTATCTTCTGGTCTTTAACATCCAGCTCTAGTTCACTCCTTTTCTCTATGACTTAATGCACAAACTTTTACTTTCAATATCAGATTATCACATAAAAGCCCTCTTTACATATCTTACCTATAACTAATGGCATGCAGAACTGGTTACACATGTGGTCTTTGACCTTAAAGCAAATAGTTTAAAACAAGTAACACGTATAGGAAAGGTGTATGAACAACGAAGTACATATGATTCTAATCTTATGCTTTAGTTCTTTAAAATATGCTTACTTATTACTAATAGTTTATGAAAATGGTAATGTGCATTCACACAACACTGAGTCATTTTATTTCACCTTATTCTTCATTTACTTTCATAGCTCCATATAAGAACTTCACAGCCTTTATTTTAAAGTGGTATAAAGGAAACTAAGGGTTTGTCACAAAGTAATTTAAATTGAGTTTAAAAGTTAGGATCTTTTAAATTTATTTTTTGATTAGTTTTGAAGATTTTTTTCTTTAATCTTGAGGAGAGCCAACCAGATTTAACAGCCCCACCAAATTCCCAAGTGTTTCCACTAGAATTGGAAATCTTGTGTTTTTCCTGACTATGTGGAAGTTCACTGACCAGAAGGAGGAGGAAAAGGAAACCTCATGCGACAGTGGAGTAAGTGCTCATTCTGTGGTCATCTCCACGCAGAAGCAAATAGAAAATGCTGCCATTAATTGAATCCCTCTCCTCTGAAAACAAAGTGTCTTCAAATAAAGGCTAACAGAAGCAAAGAATTGCCATGGAAGGAACATATGTTAAACGTGGAGACTGCTCTATCGTTAGTTCTTCAGTTGTGAAATCAATTGCTACTTTTAAAGAGTTACAGCCATCACAGCTGGCATCTGTGACTGCTGTTTCAAAGCATAATAAAGAGAGAAAGGAGGACATTATTCATCAGAAGAAATTAAATTTGTTTTTTAAATAAAGGAAAATAGATAAATACACCAATAGAATATAATAAGCATTTACATTATTTATTCAATGTTATAAATGCTTAGATTAAATTAAGACAGGATTAAAGCAGAATAATAAAAGTATCTCATATTTGTAAACCACTTCCTGATACAGGGTGAAGCCTTAACAAAAATAAAAAAAATGGCACCTATTTTTTAAATCAGCAGAAAAGACTTATCAAGGAGATAGACTTTCAGTCCTTATTAATTCAAACTTGCTATCTTTTTTCAGGCTCAGACCATGCATCAGACATTAACCCTCCTATACCCTATTTCCTTTTCCCCTTTTGCTTTGCTCTGTAGATGATAAGGTATACCAAATCAATACTGTGTAGAAGGAGCAGATATAACATTCCCAGAGACACTGGAGACAGCGAATAGAAGCAACAATTCATTTTTCTGTCTCAGTTTAGATTGTATTTATACCACCTGCTATGCCTGTGGGAATGGAATCTATAGTAGTGTCTTTAGACACAAACTTTCTCGTAGTGATTTTCCTTTTTCTATTCAGTGTGATAGGATTTTTTTTCTGGGAGAAGTAGCCTATGGCACTTGGCTGAAGAGATGAGACTTCAATGAGATATAGGAGACAAAGAGTGACAAATTAAAATGACAAGGTTGTCTTATAAGATTGTGATCCAGTGAAATGAAGTATTTCTGGCCCAGTCAACATAGACAGCATTATGCCATGTGGTAATAGATTGCAAGACCTGGACAGCCTGTATATGTCTTTGAGATAACTGAATTTGTCACTATCAACACTCTCCCATATTGTGTCTTTCCTGCCTTTGGACAATAGGAGAATGGACAAAGGTATTCATGCAAGTCAAGTATTTCGGGATACTTTATTTCCCCTATAAAAACTTTAAAAAATAATTTTTAACCATCTGTCATTCCTTGAATCAAAATTAATCCAAGGAGAAGCCTTGAAATAGATAACTAATAGCCCTGAAAGTGATGGTGAACTTTGGCATTAAATGTCTTGTTACATCTGTTTCCTCATAACTCTACCTGGTGGTTCACCACACACTCTCTTCTGAGATTTAGTCCTGCCTGCTGGTCATCTTCACTTGATGTTAACACCATCACTACAAATTTAATGAACAACAAATAAAAGTTGCAGACTTCCTTAACATAACTAATGGAAATACAATCGCATATTAGTTCACAACAAGTTTAAGTTTAACCTACAAGTAGCTGCTTGGTGCCAAACGAATAAAGGAAAAGCAGAAGAGTTTTGTAAGCATGCTTGACTAGAGAAATTTTGGAGTCATCTCTAATATGTCTTGTCATTTTTATATGTGACTTGCTAATTAATCAAGCCCTATACATGCATTTGTTTCTTTAAAAAACACACACATATTTTTATTGATTTCAGAGAGTAAGGGAGAGGAAGAGAGAGATAGAAACATACATGATGA
Organism: Myotis daubentonii; assembly: GCF_963259705.1. Taxonomy (NCBI): domain Eukaryota; kingdom Metazoa; phylum Chordata; class Mammalia; order Chiroptera; family Vespertilionidae; genus Myotis; species Myotis daubentonii. The sequence continues at coordinate 53,337,587 of NC_081846.1, forward strand.
GAGAGAATCAGCAATCGCTGCTTCCTGCACACCCCCCACTGGGGATTGAGCCTGCAACCCGGGCATGTGCCTTGACTGGGAATCCAACCAACTGTGACTTCTTGGTTCAGAGGTCGATGCTCAACCACTGAGCCATGACAGCTGGGCTGCAATGTTTCTTACAAACATTTTTCTGCCTTTCCTTCATTTTGCCTCCCTCCTAACCATGTCCTCATTTATTTTTAAAGTAAAAATACTTTCATGGGGACTCTATGTTATAAATACTTCCTGTGCAACATTGAGAATACTTAAGAAATTAATTTTTATCCTTTTATCAAACTTCCTATTGATGATGTGGCCAATTATGTTATATTATAGGCCCAGTGCATGAAATTTGTGCATGGGTAGGGTCCCTAGGCCTGGCTGGCAATCAGGGCCGATCAGGACCTTCCTTCCCCCAGCTACTGGCTGCCAGCCGGGCCCTTCCTTCATTCCGTGCTGCCCCCTGGTGATCAGTGCATGTCATAGTGAGCAGCTGAACTCCTGAGGGGACAATTTGCATATTAGCCTTTTATTATATAGGATTAAGTAAATGGAGCAAACCCTAGTAGGTTATGTTTATGGTATATTTTGGAAATAATCTAAGATTTCTTGAGAACTCAAATCAAGAAAAAGTTACCCCTTAAAAGTAGTAGGTGTCTTCAGTTGTGAGCAGACATCTTTTTCATCTTTTGGCTGGTCATGGAATTTTAGTTGTTCATAATTTATTGATGCAATTACTAAAAAAACAAACAAAAACAAAACAAAACAAAACAAAACAAAAAAACAACAACAACCTAGAAGATGGCATTTTTTAAAGCATGTGACAGTTGTAGAGTGGAAAGATTATTATATTTGTGTCTTTACTTAAACATTATGCCCATTTCCCTCAGACTCTACATTCCTTTTGAGGAGTATGTTAAATGATTTCTGTTTTCCAAAACTAAATTCTAAAATGTTTAGATAATTAGTTAAAAAGATTAATAAATGATTGCTGTCAAATCTGATTGTTAAAAAAAATTTTAGACTCCCTACAATTCAGGGATCTTAGGATACCTCTTTCATACCCAGCTCGAGGAGTGGGCTATAGCAATAACCCTTGGGTTTTTGTGAGCAATGCTTTGTAGTCCAGAAACACAAAGGAAAAGTTAAGATAGAACTACTATTCTTGGGAATAAGGGAGTTCCTTATTCTGAATCAGGAAAGTTGTCATACATATTCCCATAATATGAGAAAATAGAAACTACCTCTCAAAGTATTACCTTATTTTTAAAAAATTTAGATTGTTTTACGCAGTTCTCACTTGGGGATTTTCTTAATGTGTTAAATAGAGAAAGATAAAAAGTAAATCATAAAGTGTCAAAAATGAATTTAAAATACTCATATAAAATGCTAGACCAAATGTGGTTTACTTCTCAAGTCCATCAGGTAAGAATCAATAAACATAATCTTTCTTTTGTAAAATTAGTGTTCTGAAATTATATATTGCTCAATATACAACTTTTTCTCTAGAGTCAATGAAACCTAAAAAGGCAACTTACTTCATATCAAAAATAACACTATGTGAATGAGCCCAAAGATGGTATTAGTAGACTCAGTTGAATTTAAGATGAATAAACAATTTCAGTAAATTGAATTAATTAGATTGGGCTTAAGTGTGCAAGCAGCCTATTTTCTGAAATCATGTGCAATAATTTGTTCAAGAAGTGCTGGCTTATAATTGCCTGAAGTCAGAGGATAAAAAAGAAAAAGCTAAAAATCCATCATGTTTGTATTAACAGTCTAACTAAACTAATTAACTGCTATCTGAATTTTCACACCTGTATTTTATGGTTTTTCTTGCCTCAAAACCTCCAAACCTCATAAGCAACAAATGAAAATAGCATTTAAAAGAAAAAAGTACTTAATATAATACTAAAATATCTCATTTTGAAAATCAGTTACTCTTATTTTTTCCATCCTTTTTACATTGTTTGACCAACAATTTTGTTATATATACTCTGTCTATAAACTTATGTACCCTAATCATTTAAGTGCATACAAATAAAATAGTTTATACAACTATTAACTTATCTTGTTAGGTGTATATCTATTTTTAAATTTAATACTGAGAATTAGAATTCCCAATACTTTGGAAAAGTTAGAAATTTAAAAAGTATAATCAAATTTTTGAAGTAATTAAATAAACATTTTCAAATCAAATATCAATACCAAGCTCTCCATATTTGTTGTACAATATTGAAACTAACAGGCTTTCTTTAGTTTCTATCTAGATTTGAGTATCTTAAACTATTGGTTATAGCCATAATCAATTTATCCACACACCTTCATTAACTGGGGCCTGCTCTTTCATATTTGTTTTTAAAGAAGGAGACAAATGAAAAGAAAAATAAACTTATTGATTAAGAATATATGTTATGTGACAAGAAAGTGACCAACTGCAAATAAAATTAGACAATAGTGTTATATCGAATCATATGAAATCTCCAATGTTTGACTATTTTGTCTTGCATAAATGATCATTTAATATAGCTAAAACAAATTTTATTCTGTTTTAAATCAGAATTCCTACTTTCCTATACATATCAGTTAATGGAGTTATCTATATCCTATCTAATAATAGACAAACATGGGAATTGACCATACCTTCACTAGGCCTCCCATTGGCTAATCAGCGTGATATGCAAATTAACTGCCAACAAAGATGGCAGCTAATTTGCATACTGCAGGCAAGACAGGACAGTGCAGCCGCCAGCACAAGAGCTGCCATCCAGGCCCCCATGTGCAACCCCAGAAGCCGCCTGCTTGCCGCCGTGATCGGATCGGATCCCAGCCGAATGCCGGCCCCAGAAGCCCCAGAAGCCGCCCAGAAGCCAGTGATTGGGGGAGATGGGGGTCCCCTGCCCAGGCCTGACACCTCTGGTGAAGGCGTCAGGACTGGGCAAGGGGCTGATCTGTCGATTGGAGGGTGATGGAGGTTGATGCCTCTAGCCGAGGCATCAGGCCTGGGAGGGGGGGCAGAGCCATCAATTGGAGAGGTCTGGGGGTCCCCAACCCAGGCCTAACGACTGAGCCAAAGGAGTCAGGCCTGGGCTGGGGGGGCCAAGCCGGCGATTGGTGTGAACTACAGAGGAAACACCTTTTCTGACCGCTCATTGGCTAAGCTCCCTCTATGCCACTGGTACTATTCTTAGTAACTTGGGTAATAAGAATCCAAAAAGGTGATCTAGGTTTTTTCACCACACTCCTGGCAAAAAAAAAGAAGGTCCGCTGCTGGAGGGCTAAGAAATGTCATATCCTACCCTAGCTGGTTTGGCTCAGTGGATAATGCCTTGGCCTGCCGATGACAGGGTCTGGGTTCAATTCTGACCAAGGGCATGTACCTAGGTTTCAGGCTCCTCCCTGGCCGGGGCCCAGGTCAGGGCTCATGCAGGAGGCAACCAATCAAAGTGTTCCTCTCATTTTTATGTTTCACTCTGTCTTTCCCTTTCTCTATCACATTCTCTAAAAATCAATGGAAACATATCCTCAGGTGAGGATAAAAAAATAATAAAGAAATTATTATTATATGAAAGACACATCTTGAAAATGCTTAAAGAAAGTTGTCATTTTTTCATGGTGAAGGGACTAGAGTCCGTGTTGATGAGAAAACCTTGCTGGCTGTGGTGACTGGCAGTGGCTGCAGCAGCAGGTGATGGGGCTGGTGCCTTCCCCTGATCAGCCTGGTCACCTCCCACAAAGGGAGGCCAGACTGTGGCTTAGGCCCGCTCCCAAGGGGAGCAGGGACTGGGCCTAAGCCATCACTAGGACATCCCCTGAGGGCTCCCAGTATGTGAGAGGGGGCAGGCTGGGCTGAGGGACAGCCCCCCTCCCCCCAGTGTAAGAATTTCATGCACTGGGCCCCTAGTATATATATAAAAGCCCAGTGACTGGAATGGCAGAACGACTGGAACAACCGGAACAACAGGTGGCTATGATGTGCACTGCACCAGCCAAACAGCCTGATCTGGCCCCCGATTGGACCTCAACACCCCGATCAGGGGCAGGGATGGCCACCAACCATCCACGGTTCCTCCCCCAAGCCGGCCCCCGATCAGCCCCCAACACCCTAATATATATAAATTGATTTTTAGAGAGAGAGGAAAGGAGAGGAAGAAACATCGATGTCAGAGTGAAACAACATTGGCTGCCGCCCACACCTCCCCTATCAGGGATCAAGTCCACAACCTGGGCATGTGCCCTGTCTGGAACCAAACTGGCAACCTTTTGGTGCACAGGATGATGCCCAACCAACTGAGTCACAACAGCCAGAGTCAAACAGTCTTCTAAGTCACTATAATAAAATGTAGTTTACTGAAGGTGCAATTATTTGTGTTATATATTATTTTCTTGTAGAAGATACTAAGATGTTGCTCAACCATTGGTTTTATAAATATGTGTTTTATTGTGATTTACTTGGTATAATATAATTTAGTTCAATTTAATTTATAAAAAGAGATATTGATAGTATTTTGCATTTCAATAAATATATTTCATTAAATTATTTATATATTATATGAGTATATTCATAAATATAATATTTATATCATGTAAATTTGCATCATTTACGCTAGTCATTTTTTATATTTTCTGATGTACTTTAAGTTGTAAACCGAACAATACTACTCATGAAGAGTTTGTTTATTGTTTTTAATAAAAGTTCTTCTGTAATGACTTTTTAATCCATGTTCACCAATCATAATCAGTTTAAATAAATTAAGGACTCAAAAACCAACAATCACGTTATATTTTAAAGAGCAAAATCTGGACTAGTCAGTGTCATATTCATGAACTGAAATCTTTGAGAATGATCAGACCCTAATTTCTTGAATTGCTATTCCTCTTTCACACTCTCTGTCGTACAGATTGTCTGGCAAATTTCTACAGTTGAGGTCTGACTGTGAAGTGGCAGTGAAATTTAGCAGGACACATTTCCTGTACATACCCATGGCTGGTTGTGCAATTGGTGAGCGCACCCAGCTAATGAATCCAAGGTCATGAGTTCACTACTGTGTGGCCCCATTTTACTTTGTTGTGTTCAAGGGTTATGGATCACACCTCCCACCACAAGTAACGCTCTGCATTATGTATGTTACTTGTTACAGGAGAGGCTCACGTGATGGTGTTTGGAAAGATCAAAGCAAATCCACGTGCACATTTGGGGGAATCTCTCCAAATGCATGCGTGTCAAGACTGAGTCAATATCTTCTTCACTTAGGATCCCTGTTGCTCTATGTTCTGTGTTCACATGTCCTCCACACTCTCCTCCATTCCTCACAGCAGAGTAATGATGGGGCTTTCAAGTCTGGGGGAGAGAGACTCCTTCCTAATCGCATTTTGCCACTCTACTACACCCACAGTAATGAAAGGTGAATCTAACAGAGTCACTGTCACAAACCCTGTTCTTCCAGCCTTATGTATGGATTTTTAGTTTTTATTGAAATCATTAAGAATACAAAATTTCTCAAACCAAGAAATTCTCATACATTAGGAAAGAAATTGTGTCAAAAAACTTTTCTTTCTAGTTACTTATAAAATCATTTTCTACAACTGTGCTTTTATCACCATCTAGTTTCTCCCAGCCTCCCCCCTCCCCGCAATTCCAGGATATGCTTGCACTTTATTTATTTATTTTTTTTATATTTATTATTTTATTTTATTTTTTGTCACCATTTATCCCCTCTTTGCCCTCTTCCACCTCCAATCATCCCCCCACCCTGAAATCACCACACTGTTGTCCATGAGTTCTCTCTCTCTCTTTTTTTTTTTTTGCTCAGTCCCTCCACCCTGCCCACACTCCACCAGAGCTCAATGGATAGAGCATCTGCCCAGGTACTAAAGGATCCCGGGTTCAATTCCCCTCCCTTCCACTCTTTCTAAAAATCAGTGGAAAAATATCCATGGGTGAGGATTAACACACCTACCCCCCCAAAAAAAATAGTATTTTCATATTAGAGTGTGAACCTATTGAAAAGAAGAAAAGAGAAAGATGGGGATAATGAAAAAAAATAAAATAGTGATAGACTTTGCAGAGGTGGAAGATAATGTGTAGTTGTGGAGGAATTTAATTTGTTCCTTTGCATCTGAGGTTATACAAGAGAAAGAAAATTGAGAAGAAGGTGAAAAGGGGCAGAAGAAAGAGGAAGATGAGAGGATCAAAATCCTAGTCTGTCTAAATCGCTAAGAGTATCATTTAAGGTGTTGATTGACTTGAGAGCAACAGCAGTGGAGTCAATGTTCTCAGAAAACCTCTGTCACCAGCGCATTCAGAAGTGGACGCGGTTAGTTTACCTTATGTTCAACAATAACACTGCTGTTCTGATCCATCATATGTATCTTACATTCTAGTAATGAATGTCTCAGATTTTATTAATTCAGGAATTGTTTTCCTAATAAGGGTATTTGTGGAATGATATGCCCATGTAACTTCAAACACATGTGGTGAACTATTAGAATCTTAAAAGAGTACAGTGGGTATAGTGAGCATGACTAGAAAAAGTACCAGTAGATTGCCCTACAGCTAAACTCTTTATTAATTTATACCATGCAATTTCTGGTTTGAAATTCATAGGCATTTAGAAAATTAATCCTCCACAGAGAAGATAACTCAGGTGGTGAGCTTAGTAGAAGTGAAAATGTAAAATTTCAGGGGCTGGGGCAAAGCAACTCATGCTACTAACCACCCACCCCCACAAAGAGAAACAAAAAAGCCACCCATTCATCTTCAGTGGTAGGAACTAGTGTTGCTGGGAAATCTCTCACAGAAAAGCCAACTGTGATATCACAATTATAAACTTAGAGGCAAAATTTTTACCAGGCAGCTAAGTGGCAACCTCAAGCTGAAATCAATACTTGGTGATTTTATTTCAATTCTCAGAGGAATTTTGTAGCATAAATATCAAAGTGCAGAATTGACTTTGGAGCATAAATACATGAAAGGAGGTGGGATGATTAAGTCATGTAAGTTTCATTATTTAATAGTTCCATATTTTTCAGACAACTCAAAGAACCACAGATAAACTCAGAGCATTACAATACCACTGTATATCCAGCTGGAAACATTGTTCAAAGGGTACTTATCACTAAAATTTCTTCAAAGTGAGAATGAATAGGTAACATCTTGGAAAGTCTTAACCAGTTTAATGTAGCTATATATTATACTTATTTATGTATATATCTACACACTTATTTTTTCAGAACATACCACAATAACAGAGATGCATGTAGCCCATATGTACCCATGTGTAAATGTGTATACACACACACACACACACACACCAGAAATGCTTCCCTGTAGAAAAAAAGCATAAAAATAAGCACAACTTGAATTTAACCACAAATATATGTCCAATTTTGAAAATGATCTATCATCAGTTGTCCAGAATCATGATTTTCAAATGGTATGCCATGACACACTGGTGTGCTGCAAGAATTTTTAAAACATGCAATACCCGACTATTTAGTCAGTGGCACTGACATCTTTCCCCTTACCTGGTCAAATATAAAAATAACAACAGTCAACACAATAGCCATCTGGTGTAAATGAATCAAAATTATATCGATTTTTGTTAGATTGCCAAAAAATACACTATATTTTTTGATGTGTCACAGAATTTTAGTATTTAGTTTATGTATGCCATGAGATGAAAATGATTGAAACTGCTGGTCGAGAGGGGAAAAAAGAATATCTGTAGGTACATTTTTAAAAATAAAGTTTTGTTTATTATATTGACATCCACACTGACAAAGATTATTAGGAAAATTAATAAATAACACTTTAAAACATTTATTTTCAAGTCTGTGGTGTCAACTCTCTCTGCCAATATATTCTAATATTGTGGCTAAAATGAATAGAGAAGACACTGACTTTTTGGTTGATGACTATGGAACTAGGAAGGTGTTGGCAAATCAGAACAGTCTCCTGAGCTGGGGAATGTGACCAAATATGTCTTTTCCTTTTTGTTGTTGCTGTCTTAAGAAAAATAATTGGAGCTTAAAAACAGCAACAATTCCTAATGAGAACCTATATTGGAGACTGTACATGAGTGCAAGTATAAACCAATCATTCCAATAACGTCAGGCAGTTGACATTAGCTGGACGTATAACATTAAAGGTGTGTCTGTGTGAGTTTTGATTATTTCCTTATTAACAATAGCTTCTGGACTGTGTACAACCTCCTACCCTTCAGCCAAGTTTACATCAGTTAATATACACCTATAGGATGAGGGTCCTTATTCCTTTCTGATAATGAGGTAATAGGCAAGACAAGCTAACACCCACCCTCCAACAATCTTCATGCCTACCACTTGATTTTGTGACACTTTCTTAATCTCTACTTTAAAACAAACTAATCTGTCTACTAATAGTATGGTCTTTGATTTTCATAAACAGGTATCCTGGGGAAAGGGTCAGTATTAGAAATAAGTAGGTTATAGATGAGGGCACACTCAGGCCTAGGGCTGTAGCACATCTGTGGCCAATTGTGAACAGATTTCCACGACCTTTCCGCCATAGCCTCTGCACTGCTCTGGCAGGTTTGTAAACATCTTTAAAATAACGAAGTGGGTCAGAGTGGTAGCGGGTAGTGTTATAGCAGCAACCAGATTGACAGGCACACCACATTATCTTTTACTTCTGATTTTTAAGAAACACAGATTATTCATTTTCATAGCACATAGAAGAACAAAAGGAAGATTTACATATCTATTACTACCGATTATTTAGGCCTACATGAAGGAGGTGCTGGTCAGCTTGGCTTCATTTGTCCTCCAGACGCTGCAGAGATGTGAGGCCAGGCCAACTGGGGTTAAAGCAGGCAGGGAGCTGATACAGCTGGGGATCGTTAAGCGTGATCAAGGGCCAGCAGAGGAAAAAGCCAGCTGAAAACAAGGCTGAGAGCTGTTACAGGCAGAGCGGCAGAGTCATGTGCATTCAAGAAACAGCCTAACCCCATCCAGCGAACTTTGTTGATTTAATTAGATTTTGTTTAAAATTCCAGAGTAGGAGCTGCTTGGGCAGCTTTGATGCAAAAAATATTGGCAGGGGAAAACTACTGTTAATTCTCAAAAGTAATATCATTGCGACATTTAAGTAATGCTAAGTATGTTTTTTATGGTGAAAAAAATATATGTAATACAACACACAGATGTCTTCTTGCTGATAAAATATTATCATCTTTTCTTGACCAAGTAATACATAGATTGTGGATTTCAGTGGGAGCTTGTTCATTTATGCACTTTTAATTTATTGGCTCGCCTCCTGTGTCTCCTCCATCACATTTACAGTGATGGAGGAGAGACAGGAGTGCTTTTCAGATGACTTTCCAAATAAATTATTTGCACTCAAATCCTTGTCTCAAAGTCTAAATCAAGATGCACAAATCTCAGCAGTTACTTAAATGTGAGTTTCACGTCATGGGGATATTTTGAAGATCTCATTTAATAATAATTACAAAAATAGGTTTTAATAGTAAAGAGATTCAAGTGGAAGTTTTTCAATTTCCATCACCAAACTATGAGTTCTTAAAGACCAAAAAAAAAAATGTATCTTTGCAGAATTATCAAAAATAGAAGAGACATGTAATAAATGACTGTGGGAAAATGCTAGAACCCTGATGCTTACTTGGCCACCTGATGTATTTTGAGAACTAAAAGCGGGTTTGTCGTCCCCATGGGCACATGTTTATGGGAGATGCAGTTGCTGAGTTCTACCTTCCCCTGTGGTTCCACGAGTTTAAGGGGAAACAACAAATGGGGAAAATAGTCTTAGCTAAAACTAGATTCTCACCTACACTGACCTTGCCTACAAATCACAGCCTTGAGAAAGACAACTAAACCCAACTAAAATAAACAAAATTCTCAGTCCCTAGAGGCCAAATTATTTTCCAAGGAAAAGTTAAATCCAAGTAAGATAATGAAGGAAGAGATAAACTCAGTTCATTCCTAGTATTTTTGTTGCTTTTCTGTGGAACACTGGAAGTTTCATTTCTTCTAGAATTTGCTTGTTTAGATATAACTTCCACTAGTGATCCTCAAAGTGTGTTCCTCCACACAAAGTATTAATATAATCTGAAAGCTTGTAAGAAGAGGATTCTATTTTTTATTCTATATTTGTATATATTGCAAAATAATGATCATAGTAAGTCTACTTAACATCTGTCACCATATGTAGTTATGCAATATTTTTCTTGTAATGAGCTTTCCAGATCTACTCTTCTAACTACTTTCAAATATGCAAAATAGCATTACTAACCATAGTCACTGTACTATATGTTACATCCCATTACTTATTCATTTTATGACTGGAAACTTGTACCTTTTGACCACCTTTATCCATTTTGTCCACCTCTTACCCTCTACTTCTGGAAATCACCAATCTGTTCTTTGTATCTTTTAACTTGGTTTCATTTGCTTGTTTGTTTGTGTTGTTTCAATTCTATATATAATGTAGATCATATGATGTTTATATTTTTATATCTGAACTATTTCACTTAACATAATGCCCTCAAGGTCAATCCATGTTGTCACAATTGGCAAGATTTCATTTTTTTTCTTTTTTTTTTAAATATATTTTATTGATTTTTTACAGAGAGGAAGGGAGAGGGATAGAGAGTTAGAAACATCGATGAGAGAGAAACATCGATTAGCTGCCTCCTGCACATCTCCCACTGGGGATGTGCCCGCAACCCAGGTACATGCCCTTGACCGGAATCGAACCTGGGACCCTTCAGTCCGCAGGCCGATGCTCTATCCACTGAGCCAAACCGGTTTTAGCCATTTTTTTTAATATCTGAAAATTTTATCTATTATCTATCTATCTATCTATCTATCTATCTATCTATCTATCTATCATCATCTACCTAACTTTCTTTCTTTCTTTCTTTCTTTCTTTCTTTCTTTCTTTCTTTCTTTCTTTCTTTCTTTCTTTCTTTCTTTCTTCCTTCCTTCCTTCCTTCCTTCCTTCCTTCCTTCCTTCCTTCCTTCTTTCTTCCTTCCTTCCTTTCTTTCTTTCTACCAACCTATGCACCTACTTATAGATATATCTCTTGATATGTACAGTGTCCCAAAAATTGTATACACACTTTAACAGCTGATAGCTCAATATTGAAAATGAAATGTATTTTACTAAACACTGCCTCTATAATTATTCAAAGTGTGTATACAGTTTTTTGGGACATCCTACAGATATACATCACATTTTCTTTATCAATTCATTCAATGATGGACATTTAGGTTGTTTCCATTCTTGGATATTGCAAATAATGCTGCAATGCTGTGGGCCCTGGGAGTAGAATTGCTGGATGACATGGTAGTTCTAGTTTTAATTTTTTAGGAATTTCCATACCATTTTCCATAGTGGCTAGGCCAGTTTACATTACCACCAACAGTGCCAGAGCAATAGGAGGAAGCATTCTAGAAACGGGACATTGGAAATCAGGTTCTGCATAACCCAGTGAGGATAAGAAAGAGCAGAAGCCTATACACATCTCCTAGGGCCCACAAAGCTAAGTTAGCAGTGGGAAAGAATGTGTGTCTCCTAAGTGACCCCCACAGAGGTCAGGAAATGTTACCTTCCTATTGCTGTCTGAGTAGAGAAAGCAAGGTCTGCTCTTGCACAACTTCTTTACCGCCTAACCCATCTTAATTTTACTCAAATGTATCATTTTCTTGGGAAAGAACAGGCTATCCTTGATCTTGGTTACTAGTATACTGCATGGTAAAAGTCCTGATGTGACCTCTGTGTATGGTACCCTCCCATATTCTTAATAAATGAAGACTCTTACATAAGTAGCACTCTATTTTATTTGGCAAGTGCATGCAAATTAGATAACTTGGCAGTTTATTTGTGTTTACTACTGAATTTTACTGTTTATTCATATTCTTAATCATGGAATTGTACCAAGATACTCATATTAAGCTAAATGTGGAAAATTGAAGACAATATAAGTGGAAAATGAGGAAATAACCGGAAGATTTGGAAGCAGACTAGTGAGGAAAAGTTAAGGAAATTCAGATTAAATAATTTAAAGAAGGGAAGACTGAGAGGCAGCCTACCACTTTTCTTCAAGCTTATGGAGAAAAGTCACTAATAATTCATCCACTTCAATGATAAGAATAAAAAGATGAGCTTAAATTGTAGTAGGTAGGCTATCGGTAGGTTAGCTAGAATGGCCTTGGAATTAGAATCAGCAGAGGAATGTGTCATAATTAATGAAATTGGACTTCAGTGGAAAACTGGTCAGTGGCTTGGAGAGAAGGAAGCCTAAATATTTTAATTTTTAGTCTAGATATGGGAAAGGTACTATGGATTCCCAAACTCAGAACTTAATAAATGGCAAGGCATGACGGGAAGTGAGCAGTTCTACCTCACAAATGGTTAAACTCCAGTTAACTACTCATGAATGCTAAAAGGATATTTACAGTCTATAATTTAGGAAACCTTAGAATCAATGACCTACCCTTTAGCTAAACTTTCATGTTACTTTTTTTTAATTTGACAATTTTAATTCCCACCATTTCCAAACATTGTTTGTATATAATCCTTTTGAAAAAAATATTTTAAACATAAACTAATGAGTGTTATAAAACTATTGTTGAAGTCTAAAGTAATTGATTTATTTTCAATTAGCTCTTTTATTAAAAGAAATTTCTTTTTATAATGGAAAGATGGGAATATTCATATCTGACAGAACAACCTAAAAATGCTCATTGACATTCAAATTTATATAACTTTTAAACTCAATAGAAAACTTTAAATGTTGTCTTCATCAAATTGTTTTTTGCATAATAACAAGGAGTTGAGGAGTTAATAAATCAATAATAAATTTGTTTCAATAAGAAAAAGATTTGATATTTATTATATTTTTAATTAACAAAAATATATTAATGTTTGATTTCTTTAGAAGTTCCAGGGGAACTGAAACTTTATATGTGTGTCTTTGTATGTCTGAAGATAGCTAGGTATGTGCACATGCTGTGTATATATGAACACATACATTCACACTCATATTTCAAATTTCTAAATAATTATTAAAAACAGAATTCCTCAGAAAGAGTAATTCAAGGACATGATTGATGTAGATGAAATCTTTAGACTTGATAAATGATGGAACACTGGAGAAATTTTGGTTCAAGGTTACTGCATACATCCTCAATTTTGTAACTGGAGAACAGTCTTGTGTTGTATAACCCATCAGAAAACTATAGAATCTAAAACTACAGTGCTTCACCCTGAGAAATAATTGTATTTCAAATTGGTAGACTTATTATAAACTTGTATCCTATAGTTGTGTTAACATAAAGAAGTATTACATGCCAATTTAGATAGTAATGATTTAAATGTGTTCACTATTATCATTGCATTATTTTATTAGTCTTTGCACATCTGTTAAATAACATTTACAACACAACTTTATATAAATCCATTAAATAGATAAATGTTTTGATTATCTTTTATTGTTTATTTTTCATCTTCAGGGATTCATTACATTGACTATACCTTTCAAAACATAATCTACAGCTTAATTAAGCCTTGCAGTTATAAATTCTGAGCCAACATATTAAGAGAGAAGTTATTGCTTTTGGGGGTACAATATTACTAATGAATGTTTCGCTCTGTGACACCAATGCTGGTATAAAATTCTAAGTCTACCCAAAAGAAACTCTCCTTGATTTCACTATTCAGAGATCATAAGTCAACTTTTTATGTACTATACGCTTCTTAGGAACAAAATCCAAAACCATTGATGGCTGAATAAATTTCACAGCTTGTAGAAAAGACACATATCATTGTAATGTGTGAAATTTTAATCAAAAATGTTATGAAGGAGAAAGGTAAACTGACTGCTATAATTAATGTGTTCTGACACAGAGATTTAGCTGGCATATTTGTGGACTGTGCTATGCTATGTTAACTGTTCCATTGCTTGAGGACTGTCAGAGTTTGAGGAATTCCTATATCACGGTTTCACCATTCGACACATTTTCCTAGAGCGTCATCTATGTCATGATTTGAAATGTAAAGTCATTTCTTCCTTGGCTTTACTATTAATATTTACTTAGGTGTCATAAGAGTCTGGTGATAGCATGTATTGTCTTCCTTTTAAAAGCAGTTTCATTTAAAATTAAACTACATAAGCATTGCTTTTAAAATGAATCACCCTATGTTTTGTTTCTCTGCTGTTTAAATACAATATTATCCGATCTCTTATATGTGAGATTATTGAGTAAAAAATTGAGGTAATAAGAAATTAGGAAGTACACCTACATGTAACACATCATAACAACATATTTTCATATTATACCACATATATTTCATAATTAAATAATACTTGCTTGGTCACATACACACAAAAACACACACAAAATATCTCTCAATATAGGAAATAAGCTCTGATTTTAAAAAGGAGATTTGCTATATGTTTATAATTTGGAAGTAGCATTAAATTTATGAACTATTTGTAAAATCCTAAAATATTATTTCATGCCACGCACTGTTAGATGGCAGCTCTATATTTCAGAAAGATTCTTCTGAAAATTATAGATTGGTTTCCTGACTCCGTTGTGTCAATCTACTTGCAGAGATCTACTGCAAACTCTCTCAGAACACTGCCAGTGTGGTTGTGCAGTAGACAAAAGACATACCTGAAAGGGGAAGACAGATATGCCACTTAAATTAAATAGGAAATGAATTGGCCAGCAAGTTGGCATGTCTGCTGAGACAAATCATGGACAACATGTCTCTCAACAACAAAACTTATTTGTTTTCTCTTGCCAACAGATTCATCACTGCCCAGGCAAAACAGGCAAAATACATTAGTGTCATGGTAAACTGATAAAGAGAAGTGCCTCAATCTAACATCCTCAATGGCGAAAGTCTTAGGGCAGTATTGATCTGTGTTATATAAATCTTGTTTTCTGTCTGCAGAAGTGAATCAGGAATGACCCGTAAGGTTAACAAACATTGTAATGTCTTTCAGCTGGGGCAGATGCCTGTGAGTTCCACACATTGTATTTGGTCAAGTTCCATCTTGTCATTTTACTGGCGAGAAGTTTAACTAATTGCTGGCAATCACAAGAATGTTTGAAGGAAGGAGAGAATTCCTGCAATTTTTACCTCCTCTCCCACCCCTCTTTTTTTTCTCTTTCTTCTTCTTCTTCTATTTTTTTTTTCATCTTAACAAGCAGTCAAAGCCAAGTAGCCAAGTAGTGGAAAACAATCAACACTGAATTAGCCAGCAGGAGTCTTCACTTAGTTGAAAGTTAATGTAATTGGCATGTCATGTTCCTGCATTGCCAAGAACAGACCTGATTAAGCTGATGCACTTTGTTTCAGTGAAGTTTGACAAAGAAAGCTTCTCATCCTTTTGCGTTACATGTCAGAGTATGTGCTTAACATGATTTTCTTCTGTTCCTAAGGAACCAAAGGCTAAATAAATGTGAACAGATGCAATAAAAATTCCCCCCAAACTAAGGCCTTGACAAAGTTGGTATCTGGGGAAAAGAGAAGAGAATATTGGTGGTGAAAGATAATCATCAATAAAAAGAAAAGTTAGTAACCAAAGTACAATTGTCCATAATAACCTGATTTATTTTATAGACAGAACACTCTTAAAGGACTGACAAATTCAGTCCTATTTTAAAACAGGGCTCATCTGATTATGTATACTTTGTCCACAGGCCATGTCTTATGCTTTTACTTAAAAAGAAATCGTTCCTGTAGCCTTAACAATTTCTTTCCAATGGAAGCTCTCTCCAGAGATTAATCAGCCACCAGAATTTGGTTTCCTTACTTTTTCACCATGTTTTATTAGGCTGTGTACAATGGATTTTTGCCCTTATTTGTAGTCAGCCTTCATGGTGAGAAAACAAATGCCTAGCATTAGAAGAGGCCCTATAAAGCTTCTGATATTTTATTTGTATTTTCTCACACTAGTGTCCTCCTTGTCATAACCCTAAATCAAATGATAGATTTCAACTTGGCTTAGATTATTAAAGCGAAAAGAGCAGTTACTGAGGGAGCAGTCCACGCATGCATTACGTCATAGTTGACAGTATAAAGGCAAGATTCGGGGAACTAATGGAGTTTCTTTTGCTTTTTTCCTTTTTGTCATAGAAAGGTCAAGCTAGTTTTCAACATTCTTATGTATGTCATTCTGAATATAGCAACAGAATCTCTTATGGAAAACAATGTAAGTAAATGTCTCCACGATGCTTCTAGTCACCTGATCAAAAGCCAATGTTGAAAAACACTTCTAATGACTGTCTCTTATGCATCAGTGCACCTACTAATGAGCTGCCAGAAAAGGCTTTGTAACGCTTTGCTAAGATAGAGCAGGAATGTGAGAAGCCTGAGATATAACTTCCCTGCTGTGATCCCTGCCTTTCTACTAACAGGGAGCCTAGACTTGGAGCTGCTAATGAGCATGCTGGAGAGAGTGTCCAAACCAATGCAGGCTGGAGACAATTCACCTGTCTGCTTTCAGATCCAGGGGATGATGCATGACAGTAAGACACCTGATAGTAGCTTCTCTTTAAATAATTTAGATATTTATTGATTTTCCCTCTCTACCCCCATATTTTTATTTAGTCCCTGCATTTTACTTTCTCTCAGCGACTGCTAGCACCATCAGAGAAAGAGGAATAAGGGTTTCTCCTTCTTTTGCCTTACGCCTGCACCCACAGATATACAAGAAATTAATGTCATTATGTCATATAACAGCAATGTGGAATGCATAATTAGTTTTCCTGTAGGGAAGAGAAATATGTGATTTTCAGAGGTGGTATTTATAAAACGAGGCAGTTAAAATTAATAGCTTTTTAAAAGCCACAATATGGTTTATTTAAATTAGAGGAATTCAAAATGTGGCATATATTTTGACACTTAAAACAATGCACGGCAAAAGTTAAAGGCTTTTCTCCCTCTAGCAATGCCTTGTTCAACATATTTATCCACGGGCAAAACCCAGCAGGATCTTTATAAAGAACACTTACTTAACTTGGTTTGTAGAAATTCCCAGCCTATAAATGAAATAGTTAACTGCAGGATACCTTTCAAGCTCAATCCTAAGCTGTTCCCATTACACATTTTAATGTTATGCTTTCTTTGAATTTTCCTGGAGGCTATTTTACTAGTTAATATTTTTTTAGTCAAACACAATTACAGAATATGAACTGTGTAATTTTATGAATTTGCTATGCCACAGTTATCCCAGAAAGAGAATCTACACCCCTATCCATTAATTATGATCTAGACTACCTCCTGGCATCTCAGGAGGCAGCCCGTGTGGTTCACATGGGCTACTGCTGTCCCTTCCAGTTGCCAATGCTCCTGTTTTCCACAGCTCACCCTAGCTTTTCCTCTGGTTGATACAAGATGCCACGGAAAATAGCAGGCTCCATGGCAACTGGGGAGATAAGAATGCCGTGTGCCTCGGCAGCCCCTTTTATCCAAGGATCTCCAAAGAGCTTTATAAAAATCTATTTTTTTAATCCTCTCGATACCCCCATGAGATGGATATTAGCCTGCCTTACAGCTAGCAGCGCTGAAATAGGGAAGCATCTACCTGCATCTGAGCCCCGAAACCTTCTCATTATTGGGTATGATACAAGGAGAGAGGTTGAATTCTGAACCCAGTCCTAACAAAGATGAGATAGGGTTGGCATACATGATTCTTGCCAAGAAATTTGTGAGGCCCCCAAAGACATTGAATTGTTCATAAGTACACTTTATTTTTTTTAAAAAAGTAAACATGAGTAGAAATACAAATGTGATAACCAATATTTGAGGTAAGTATATTGTAATAGGCCTGATTTGGAACTTTGTCACCACGCAATCCTTACCTTCTCAAAGTTGGTACTCCAAAGAACCCTATTTCAATTCTGTATTTAGTTAAAAACTTGCTGAAAGAGTAGAGGGAGTAGGGGTTAACTGGTAAATTTTTTAGTAGATCTCAACACTGTAGAGAGCTATCCAAGATGTAAAAATCAACTTTTTACGCTCCAGGAAACTTGCAACCAAAGAGGAAAGAGGAAAAATAGGCAAGCTTATAAAATAAATGATAAAAGTATCATGAGTATCACTGCTGCTGCTAACAAAATTATATTTTGAGAATTTCATTCTGTGTTGATAAAATATTGAGAAAAATGTCTGTTTATGATGCTGTTTTTGGAATTATGTCATTGCATATCCACATGCAATAGAAAAATATATTCATATTTAACATAGTAATTTCTTATTAAGCAGTAATCGTGAAATACCACAGAATGCTCTATTAAGGCCTGTCTATAAACCTTGACTCAGTAGATGTAATATTGTCTGTCTTTTGAAATTTTCCATTTTATATATGAACTTTTGTTTTAGCATAAATTTGTATCTTTCATCTCAGTTATTTGTCAAAATATATGTACAATTTAAATATATAATTTTCTTTTCATTTTCTATTATTTAGATCAGTACAATTAAGAGTATTTTTTTTGCCACTGAATGGCCAAATATTCCAGAACCTAAATAAATATGTAATAAATTATAAAACCAAAACTATAAGAAAACCTGCCTTCCCTTCTCTTTATTTTCCTCAGAATCTAACCTTGTGGAGAAATGCAAGTAAAGCACAATGTTAGTTTAACCTATCGTTAGATTAACCATATTCTTCTTTAAGCAGGGAATTTTCTGACAGTAAGTTAGGCCCTTGGAAAGAGATGTCTGCTCTTTGAGCCACTAGGGTCCCATTATATAAGTATCACATTGACTGGTGCCTTGCACTCAGTTTAAATTTTTATAGTCCCCACTTCTATCAGTAATGGAGCAAGCATTCCTTATATATTTGCATTTGTATATAAATTATATATCTATATATGCAACTATATTAAATATATGTTCTACAAAACACAAAAGGAGAATATTAAAAAGGATGAGAAAAGATAAAGAAACTATTTTAATATATATTTCTTAAAAGGGAAAATATTTTGCTTCTCATAATGTTATTAAATATAATTATGCATTACTATAATATTTTAGTAAACTATATATAATGCAATATTATTTCTTATTTTTGGAGATCTTGGTTAAACTCCTGGTGGTATAGCAATTCTAAAGACTAGCTCCAGATTCAACTTATTTACGTACTTGTTTTAATTATTACCATAGCTCAAAATAATACCTCATAAAGTTATTATGAAAAAGGATGCATTTATAAGATAATGATACTGATTTTTAAAATTTCACCCCAAACATGCAAATATTTTTTTTTTATTTTAATGTTAGTAAATTTCCAACTGTCTGATGACAGTTATTTTTGCATTTAGTTGGCTTGAGTGGCATTTTAATATTTTTAAAGACAGGCTTCAACATTGCTGAAATTCTTTGTTTACTTTTCAAAACTTGTTAGAAAATTATTTTTTCAAGTTTTTAAAATCAACAAAAACGTATCTTCCTGGAAGATATATATCACGTTGGCTACCAAGACTTAGCTTAGAATAATAAATTATTTCCAAATTTCCAAATATCTTTTTTTAAAGTCATTGTTCTTATTTAAGTTTATTTCAGAATAAACCTTATCACTAAATGGTGTAAAAATACCTTTATTTAAACACATAAGGGGAATAAATAAGTTATTATACAACTGATGTCATTTGTCATCATCAACACATTTGGAACACATGTGTTTTTTGTTTTGTGTGTGTGTGTGTGCGCGCGTGTGTGTGTGTGTTTAAATAAAATAAAACACAACTCTTCTAAGAACTTCTTATGAGATAACCAGTGAACATTTTTTCATGTCTTTCAAAATTATAGCGACATGTTCTTGTGTTATGGTTCTTGTGTATATAAAATGGTGTCATGGTACACTCTTTGAGAAATTCTTTTAACATACTTTTTCTTCTTTTAATTTTCTCTGCTTTCTCTGATATTAGTCTTTCTGCTATTTTATCTTTTTCTTTTAAACTTCTGATATTCTCAAGATCTTATGATTCTTTATTGATTGGTTTTTATTTATGAAGAACTAGTTTGATTTAGATAGGTAGTTCATGTGGGCTTCTCTTAATATTACTGTCACCTCACCTGGTTTAAGAGGACTGACCTCAAAACCTATGTGAGTGGATAAAGTTTTTTAACATCAGGAAGACTGCATTTTGGTCTATCCGGCAAAAGACAACATACCTCACTCTCGGCCATGTGCCAACACTAAAAGGCCGTACTCTGAGGAATATTCAGGATACAGATACATATAAATATCAATATAAACATATATACATGTATATAATTTTAAAATTAGCTTGCCCTTCTTTACCCATAGGTTTGATTTCACATGCTTTCACTTTCCAGAATTTCTACAAAATGATTAGTTCTCTGATATTCTTGTCTTCATCTTACTTATAGCCTTTACCTCAGAATTTTAAAGTTTTTTCACATTTATACTTCTTTATATTCAATTTAACAAGTCTCAATGAGAGAAGGTACTTGAAATAAGTGCTCAGCTCTCTATCTTGAATATGCAGTTGATTTGCATCTTAATAACTTCCTCAATAATAATACTAATTCTGACTATTTGGAAGATTTTTCACTTCAAAGAAATAGATTTTCAGTAGGATATTAGAAATTTGTGAGAAATAGAATTTGCATTGTCAAAGTTGCAACTAATTGGATTATATGTATAATCTGGGATACACCTGTAAGTAAAAATTTTCTATAGCATATCGTATGTTCTCAAACTTAATACCTCCTTGGGAAAATTGGGAGGTAGGAGAAGAGTTTGATAAATGTGAATTTTATACTTAAGGAAAACTAATTAATATCAAAGTTCTATCATTTATTTAGACATAGGATATTGGGCTTTCACGAGGGAAAATGAAAGATTAGATGCATTTTGAATGTGATGTATCAAGTTTAGCAATAAAAAACAGCTATTTTCTTTGGAAATGTTTTTGTCTGTATGAATATTTAAGTAATAATTGCTTAGTGAGTTATGACAAGAGAAAACTTAACTACAACCTCTAAATTAGATGTGGTTGACTATTGTGATTAGACACAAGAAGGGTTTATTGGCTGTTTGGATTCTTTATTGGCCCTGCTTCTCAAGTTCCTGGAACTTTTCCTTTATTAATAAATACCCTTCGCTTGAATTTAACTATGACAAGTGATCATTGGCATATTTGTCTATTTCCAGTAATTGATCAGGCACTCTGTAACTCTACATACTATAGATTGTTGTATTATAACAATATGATTATATTAATGCCATTTATTTGCAATGCTACCTGCTGATTGTGATGTCTCCTTGGCTTCTGGAAAAGATGTAAGTCGATTACTTAATCTACACAGTACTTGTACAGCTGTCTTCTGGATTGCTGTCACACTCAACAGGTTAAAAAATTGAGGGTTTTTAAAATAGCTATCTCTAAGATATTGAAATCCCTAGGTTTGGGTTCTAAGAGACAGCTTCTATGGACTGCACTATCAAATTGAACAATCTGGGCTAGTACCATTTGTAATTTCAGTGTCTTTTTTCACCTATAAAACAAGGGAATTGTATTCATTATTTCATGTATCTTCTAGCTTTAGAAGTCTGTGTTTGTAAGATTAAAATATGGTAACATACAATAATAATATATTTACATGTTAACATATAATATAGAAACCTAAGAAGGATATTTAAATTTGGATGTATTACCTTATACAAGTTTGAAATTATGAGAATGACCCTTGGTTAATGCTAAAGTTTTACACTTTAAAACTCTTAAAATTATATTTCTTTAAAGCTTTCTTGAAACTCTTCTTCAGTTTTGGCAAAAAGGTAATCACTTTTCAATGTATTACTATAGAACGTATTATGTGCCAGAAAAATGATTAATAAAAGTTGAAATCAGCTAGTAATTTCATTAAGTTAAGTGAAATGGGAAATCAGCGGCACAAAGGTGAAAAGTAAATGCCTCTTTCATGTTCTCATTTAACTCATAAATAATGCAATTAGAGTTTTGTCTTAAATGTTTATTGAGACCACGCTCTCTCATTGAGAACTTTCAGACTTTGCTCTCTTGGGCTTAAATGTTCCATTTCATTAATATAGTGTTGGCATGAGTAATAAAGTACAAATATTTTATAAAATCAAAGTTCTAAGGAGGGACTATGAAACAGTTGGTGTGTTTCTTAAAGTAGTTCCCTCCAAATTAATTGAAATTGACTCTGGAATGAGCACTGAAAGGGCCGTAAGAGAAAGGTAATTATAAATAGCAAACCATCTGACTTAGGAGAGCTGTCTGGTGGGGTGTTTGGTGTACATCCAAGTTTTCTCTAACAACTTTATTAATTATCTGGAAGAAGAAATAAACAGCATGTTAATTAAATTTGCAGCTGATAATAATTGGGAAATGTTGCCAACTTCAATAAAAATTTAAGAAAAGAAAAAAATAATAAAGAGAAAAATAGATTGTGTTGATATATGATGAAAACTATAAGAATACAAGAAAAATATGGCAACTATGGTAGAGGAAAATAAAAGACTACCATGAAAAATATCAATAATAAATCTATGAAAAGGACAAATTAGTAAATAATTTTAAGGATTTGTAATATAGATAGTAGTACAACTACTAAATATTGTAAGCTTAAATGTGGCAGAAAATGTACATGGTCATCAATAACGCTTACACATATTAAGTATATAGATCATCAATGACATTATTCAAGAAGCCCTAACACAAAAAAAATGCATGAAATCTTGATGGTTGAGATTTGGAGAAATCAATGTGATGATCACAGTAAAAGTACAGTTTATTAAACCAAGTTATGTTTAGGCTTTCTTATACCAAATCTTCATTTGAATACTCTATCACCAGCCTTTACATGGTCTTCATCTATTCTTGCAGGCAAACAATGGAATTTTTAAAAGTATATTTCTTTATTGATTTCAGAGAGGAAGGGAGAAGGAGAGAGAGATAGACACATCAATGATGAGAGAGAATCATTGATCGGCTGCCTCCTGCACACCCACTACTGGGGATCTAGCCCACAACCCAGGCATGTGCTCTGACCAGGAATCGAACCTGGGACCCTTCAGTCCACAGGCTGATGCTCTATCCACTGAACGAAGCCCGCTAGGGTGATGGAAAATTTTTTAAATTCCTAAGTTGTTTGCTTTTGAATGACAACTGTATGATGTGGTGTTTGTTAAGCATAATGTCAGCATTCTTTGCTAACAAAGAACAGTTTCTATCATATATGCAAGCCTATATGGCCATAAAATACAAGGAAGAAGAGGAAAAATTGCAGTGCAAGTTTAAATAATGATGCAGTTCTTTCTTTCCTTACTTTTTTCTCTCCGTAAGCCATTATTCTCCTAGTCATGAAATTCATATTACAAGAAGACACAAACTAGCATAGTATCTAAAAAATGGATCCTTTACACTACTTATCACATTACAAGTATTTATTTACCTGCCTCTCTTTTCTATATGGTGAGATCCTTAAGGATAGAAGCTGCATCTTAAACATTATTGTAATTTTCAGCATCTAGAGCAGTGATGGCGAACCTTTTGAGCTCGGCGTGTCAGCATTTTGAAAAACCCTAACTTAACTCTGGTGCCGTGTCACATATAGATATTTTTTGATATTTGCAACCATAGTAAACAAAAATTTATATTTCGGATATTTATTTTATACAGTTAAATGCCATTTAACAAAGAAAAATCAACCAAAAATATGAGTTTGCGTGTCACCTCTGACACGCATGTCAGAGGTTCGCCATCACTGATCTAGAGTCATGTCAAATATCTACTAAATTCTCAGATAAAGTAACTAATTAAACACATGCTGCATGATATGTTGTAAACCTCTTTTGGATACTATTCATTCTGTGACATTGGGCATATTTTTACCTCTCTGAGTCTTAGTCATCATATGCAGAAAAGTGGAGAAGATAATATTCTATTTTACATGGATTTAGATAAATCCTACACATAAAATACAGTGCTTAGCCAAGAAAACTTTAGCTCCCCTTCCTTTCCTTTCCTCTTCCCAACCTGCCCAGTTTTACCTATAATAATAAAAGCGTAATATGCTAATTAGACCTGATGTCCTTTCAGATGAAGCTAGGGCTGCAAGGGGAACCCAGTCCTGGGTGCCAGAGGGAAGGAAAGCCTACTCTTGCACGAATTTTGTGCATCGGGCCTCTAGTTGAGATATAATTGACATACAGTGCTGTTTAAGGTACACAGCGTAATTACTTGACTAATATATATTGTGAAATGATTACCACAAGTTAGCTAACATCCATTATCTAAATATAGATACAAAAAGAAAATAGTGTTTTTTCCTGTGACGATAGTTTAGTATATGCTCTCTTAACAACTTGCATATATACCAAATAGCAGTGTTAAGCATAGTCACCATGCCATATATTACATCCTATACTTATGTACTTTATAACTAAAAGTTATAACTGAAAGTTTATAATTTTTGACACCCCTACCCATTTTAAAGACTTTCAACAAAACCAATCTGGGTAAAGATTATTCCCCTAAAATAAAACATTTTGATAAAATAAAGTGTAAACTATCTATGAATATCAGTATTTTAAAGGAATAGATGCTGCTAAGAGAAGTAGGCTTACCTATATTAGACAGCTATAATGGCACTATATTTTTTTAAAACTTAGCTTTTTCTTGAAATTTGTAGGTTTTTTTAAAGATTTTATCCAAATTTTATGTTCAACTCTATATGCATTGTTAAGTAGGTGTTAAGTGATTTACCTTGACTTCTCATAATGATAATATGTGAAAAGATCTTATGATTTATGTATTTGGGAATTTTAAGACAATTATTAGAACACTATATGACCACTCCATAAAAAATACACATCACCATAAAATAACTGCATATGGAGGATTTAATCCTGAACTTCTAAAGATAAAAAGTGAAAGTAGTTACAATAATCATTATTTTCAATTTTATGTAGTTAAGTGGTTTTACACAAAAAAATTAGCCTTACAAATGACATAGTTATAATGCATTAATGGTAGCATAACGTGTTATTACATTATGCAACATAATTTCATGGATATTATGTATGGCATTTTAGAAACTCATGTACTTACAGTTATTAGAAGATACTCAATTTTTTTCAGACCATATTCTTTTTAACCCTATTACTTAATGTAATCCTTGAGTGATTTCTCTGCCTTTTGATGAGGTCTTTGTATGATTGTGTAACCTATTTCCTAATAATTTAACTTACTGCTCTCCAATTTCTTCATTATTATCTTTTTGTCTTATTCTTATTTGCAAATGAATATTTAGGATATCTTAAAAGGACTCCAAGGTCAAGAAGTACTTGTTATCCAATGTATCTACTTTATTAAAAATGAGTTGTTTTTGAAAATAGACTATCTCATAAATCTTAAATTTGGATGGAATATGATATTTTTTATCCTCATTAGCACCAAAAATAGAGCTTTATTTCTCATAATTAATCAATTATTTAATAGCAAAGTATCATTTTTCAAATGCTCAACATTTAGTTCAATTCACACTTGCTGCATACTTGCTATTCAAGAGATTATGCAGATAATGGTTAAAACACCGACTTTCCCTTCAAACAGAACTGGCACTAAATCCCACATTTGACACTTAATTCCTGTGTGAATTTAGGCAGATTAATCTCCCCTAGTTCTATTTTCTTTACCTATAAAAATTTAGTAATTATCACTCTAAGATCATCATTTCTTAAAGACATATCAAAATGTCATAGCAAAATTTTCTGGCACATGTAGTTATTCAGTACTTAATAACCAAAATTGTTATTCTAATTTATAATTCAATGTGTCAGTGGTAGTATTACAAATATAAACAGAATCTACAATTTTATGGAGCGAATAGCTAAAAATATTACATTATCAGATGAGGTTAAAGTCTCTGCCTTCGCCGAAACCGGTTTGGCTCAATGGATAGAGCGTCGGCTTGCGGACTGAAGGGTCCCAGGTTCGATTCCGGTCAAGGGCATGTACCTGGGTTGCAGGCACATCCCCAGTGGGGAGTGTGCAGGAGGCAGCTGATCGATGTTTCTCTCTCATCGATGTTTCTAACTCTCTATCTCTCTCCCTTTCTCTGTAAAAAAAAAAAAAAAAAAAGTCTCTGCCTTCAAACAATGCCATGTTGTATTTGTTGAATAAATTAAAAATTGGGAATACCCATTTGTACAGATTAATGTCAATAGAAGTCAATGTGTTAATTACATTAATCAATATACAGTCAAACCTCAGTTTTTGAACACCTCCCATCTTGAACAATTCAGTTCTCGACCAAGTTGTTCATAGAAAAAGATGTCTGGGTTGTTGAAAAAGACTTCAGTTTTCTATCTCACAACCCTTTCATGCTGATACATCAGCGTGACAGAAAGTGTCTCTCAGGCCACAAACAAAAGAGAGAATGTGATCTCTTACCCACCCCCCCCAAACCTCCCCTGCTTTCCCGCTGTAGTTTGACAGTCTGTTCAATGCTTCTTTGCCTCTATCTATTTTTGTTCAACAGTTTATAATGTTCTTCATATTCCATATATAAGTGAGATCATGTGGTATTTATCTTTCACTGACTGGCTTATTTCACTTACCATAATACTCTACAGTTCCATTCAATGG
Source organism: Myotis daubentonii (assembly GCF_963259705.1). NCBI lineage: Eukaryota > Metazoa > Chordata > Mammalia > Chiroptera > Vespertilionidae > Myotis > Myotis daubentonii. The sequence continues at coordinate 53,364,272 of NC_081846.1, forward strand.
TAAGAATTCCTTCCTTTTTTACAGCAGCATAGTGCATATAAGCAACCAATAATCACAAGACAGGAGCAGGGGTGGTGAGGGCAAGTTCCAGGTGGGGTAGGGGAGACTGGAGGGGGAGGTCAATGGGGGAAAAAAAAGGAGACTTATGTACTACTACTTGTAATACCTTAAACAATAAAATAAAATAAAAAAGGCCGAAACCGGTTTGGCTCAGTGGATAGAGCGTCGGCCTGCGGACTGAAAGGTCCCAGGTTCGATTCCGGTCAAGGGCATGTACCTGGGTTGCGGGCACATCCCCAGTAGGAGATGTGCAGGAGGCAGCTGATCGATGTTTCTCTCCCATCGATGTTTCTAACTCTCTATCTCTCTCCCTTCCTCTCTGTATAAAATCAATAAAATATATTTAAAAAAAAATAAAATAAAATAAAATAAAAAAGAAAATTAAAAAAAGAGAGAGAATGTGAGTAAATTTACTGCTACAGCCCCCTTGTTCCCTCATTGAAAACTTGTTAACATCTCAGGAAATTGTGCTGTGAATATTTTTGTTGGTGTTTTTGTTTGTTTTATTGCTGGCAAAACAGATAATCAGCACAATTTTAAAACATAAAGAGGCCATCAAGAGTGGTATTATTGCTAAGGGTGTGAAATAAACAATGACAGCAGGCAATTGAAGAGGTAAAAAACAAAACAAACCTGTTTTGATTTGGATAAAGGAAAAGCACTTAGCCAGTGACAGCAATCAATGGCAGTGATATATGAAAAAGTGAAGATGCTCTAAACTGACCTGAAAGACACCCTGGAACAAGTGCTGAAAGGGATACATTTAAGGCTAGTATGGGGTTGTTCAATAAATTTAAGAAAATAAGTTTTTGTTTGTAGATTAAATAGTACATTAGACATGTACTGTATATAAGAAAGGTTAAAACAGGGAATCATTTCGGGTTCTGGAATAAATTAATTCAATTTACATTATTCTAATGGGAAAAAACCAATTTGGTCTTCGAACAAATTGCTCCTCAGTCTTCCAGAATGAATTAAATTCAGAAACTGAGGTTCCATTGTAGAAACAAAGTGCTGTGACTACTAGGGAGAAAGAGATTAAATGATTATGGGTAAACATGGAAAAATGTGTAAAGGTTAGAGTTTGGAAGATAAGTTGGAATCTAATATTTGGAGAAGACTGGGAGAGATTCAAAGTCAAGAGAAACCATGGGCAAAGTTATGAAAGCATTAAAATATTGAATGTTTGCAAGGCCAATATTTCATGTATTCTGTCAATGAGAGGTGTAGAGCACAGGAAATGTAACAAAAAGTGGTGAAGAGCCCTGGCTGGTATGGCTCATTTTGTTGGGCATCATCCCATGCACTGAAGGGTTGTGGTTCCATTCCTGGTCAGGGCATGTGCCCAGGTTGTGGGCTCGATCCCTGGTAGGCGGCTGCAGGAGGCAGCCGACTGATGTGTCACTCTCCTATCAATGTTTCTCTTTTTCTCTTTCCTCCTCCTTTCATCTCTCTCTAAAGATCAATAAAAATCTTTTTAGAAAAGTGGTGGAGAGGTTTGCTGGTTACATTGATAGGACAATATATGTGACATAATTTTTTGCAGAAATGGGGCAACAGTCAATGATCAAAACAGTTTTAAAAGGTGTATATCTGCATTTGCATGGATATGTGGAATATTTGTGAGCATTGTGGTAGAATTTTAGGTTCTATTCACACCGTACCAGAGCCTGCCTTTTAGCATCTTACAATCTATTCAAGCCCAGATTGTAATAGATAAATGAAAAAACATTCAGAGAGTGGTCTGACAATGATCAACATGTTTGGGGATGTTAAATTAGAAGGAAAATGATGGTTCTGAAGGAAAATGATGAGTCTAGGATGGAGTAGAGCAGTAGTTACAGGCTAAGAAGTCCCAATTATAGTGAGTGGGCAGGTACCAAGCAGAGGATTTATTTCTCCAAGGCCACAAAAGTGATGAGAGCATTGCTCCTGGCTTCATTTCTCTGTTAGCTATTAATCCTTTATACATGAATGCTATTTTCATCTCTTCATTTTCTCTTTCAGGCCTCATTACATTTTGTTTTATTCCTTTTCTCTCTTCCTTTTCTTTGAAAATAGGTCAAGAAATGCCACTGTCAAGAATCCTGAAATGAAGGGAATGTATATTGGTATGAAATAATCAGTTTAGGGAATTGAATTAGTATGAGCTTTGAATTAGTCTCATAATCTACTTTTTACTTATTGGGCATGGTATTTAGTTATTCTAAGCCTTGATTTATTCATCTCTACAATGAAAATATTAATAATAGTTCCTTTACAGAGTTCCTCTGGAAATTAGGTTGAATAATATATACAGTTACTAGCATATACTAGTAGTATGTGTTCAATACATATTAACCTTTATTATTATACTAGTGGTAAAACTTGATTATCCTGCTTTTGCTACTTATGAACTGAATCAATTAAGGCAAGATGCAGTGAAGAAAACAGAACAGTGTGTGGGACAATGCCATTTGGTATCTTTATTATGGTTGTCAATGGTAATTTGCCAATTTTATCACTCCTTTTATATTAGTTAGCCATATCTATTTCTTTTGTTTGCAAAGAATTTCAAGTTGCTAAACTATGAAGTTCCAAGAAGGTCAAGGATAAATCTGTCTCATTCACAGTTGTAGAGCTATACTCAACATAGTTCTTGGAATGATGATCAATAAATATTTATTGGCTAAATTAATCATGAAATAAATGAATAAAAATTGATAGCAGATTTAAGTTAAAATTTTAAAACAAGTGGAAATAAATAAATATAAAGATAAGTTAGTAATAATTAAGAATAATAAATTATCTATTTACAGAACAAACTACCCAAAGCACTGGTGAAGAAACCTGGAAATATCCACATATAATCAAAGGGATTAAATTATATCCTCAGGTCCTGTAAATTCATTTATATCATAATATGTCTGAGAAAAGAGTCATTAATGAAGGGTGGTATGTCACTGAAGTAGTAGTATTTTTACTCTTCACCATAATTTATTCCCTTCCTGTAGAAACATTACATTTCCCTTTTCTGTTGAAATTAGAGAACTTATTGCTGACTTTGACCAATAAAATGTGAGTGAGATATGTAGTAAACAACCAGAGTAGAATGCACATTTTTCTCAAGTTATATAGAACATTAAACAACATAGACCACATTCTGGATCTTAAAACCCATCTTCATAAGTGTAAAAGAAGAGACATTATACAATGTCTGTTCTTATACTACAGTAAAGTAACAAAAAGATAAATGAAAATGTTCTAGATATATGAGGTTTAACAACATAGTTCTCAATAGCACATGAATCAAAGAAGAACCTGAAGAGAAATAAAACGTTGATCTAAATGAAAATAACTACACAACTTATAAAAATTTGTGGGGTACAGCAAAAGTAGTGTTAAGAAGGAAATTTATAGAATTGAATGCATATATTAGAAAGGATGAAAGATACAAAAATCTCTGAGTTTTCACCTTAAGAAACAGAAAAATAAGAGTAAATTAAATCCAAAGTAAGCAGAATAAAAATAAATAATAAAAATGGGGGTAGAAATCAAATAAATTGGAAACAGGAAATTATTAGAGAAAAGTGAAAGAAACCAAAAGTTGGTCTTTAGAACAGATCAATAGAATAGATAAGCCTCTAGCCAAGCTAATAATAACAACAAAAAAGAAGACACAAATTACAAATTTTATAAGTGAAAGTGGGTGTAATAGTACAGATCCTTTGGACATTAAAAGGATAATAAAGGAATACTGGAAGCAATTCTATGCCCATAAATTTTTTTTCATATATTTTATTGATGTCTTACAGAGAGGAAGGAAGAGGGATAGAGAGTTAGAAACATCGATGAGAGAGAAACATCGATCAGCTGCCTCCTGCACACTCCCCACTGGGGATGTGCCCGCAACCAAGGTACATGCCCTTGACCGGAATCGAACCCGGGACCCTTTAGTCCGCAGGCCGACACTCTATTCACTGAGCCAAACCAGTCAGGCAATGCCCATAAATTTGATAACCTAGGTGAAATAGACCCACTACTTGGAAGACACAATCTGCAAAAACTCACATAAAAAGGAAATAGATTATCTGAATAAATGATCTGAATAGAAATTGAATAAATAATTAATAACTTTCCAAAATAGAAAGCACCCAAATGTAGAATTCAGTGGTGAATTCTACCAAATGTTTATGAATGAAATAGTACTGGAAGTGCTAGCCATAGCAATTAGACAAGAAGAAAAAATAAAAAGTATCCAAATTGGAAAAAAAAAAAAAAGACATAACACTGTCATTATTCACAAATGACATGATACTGTACATAGAAAACCCTACAGAGGACATCTAAAATTATTAGACTTATTAAATGAATTTGGCAATGTAGCAGGATACAAAATTAACGCCAATAAATCTATGGCATTTTTATATACCAATAGCGAACTTACAGAAAGAGAGATTATAAAAATCCCATTTACCATCGCACCAAAAAAATTAAGATTCCTAGGAGTAAACTTAACTAAGGAGGTAAAAGACCAATCTGTACTCAGAAAACTACAGGACACTGAAAAAAGAGATAGAGGAAGACATAAACAGAAGGAAGAACATACTGTGTTCATGGATTGGTAGAATCAACATCATTAAAATGTCCATGCTACCCAAAGCAATCTATAGATTCAATGCATCCCCATTAAAATACCAATGGCATATTTCACAAACCTAGAAGAAACTCTCCAAAAATTTATCTGGAATAAAAAAAGACCCTGAGTAGCTACAGCAATCCTGAGAAAGAAGAACAAAGTAGGAGGGATCTCAATACCAGATATCAAGTTGTATTACAAAGCCACTTTTCTCAAAACTGACTGTATTGGAACAAGGACAAACATATAGATCAATGGAATAGAATAAAGATCCCAGAAATTGACCCAAACCACTATGCTCAATTAATATTTGACAAAGGAGGCAAGAACATAAAATGGAGTCAAGACAGTCCCATCAATAAATGGTGTTGGGAAAATTGGACAGATACATGCAAAAAAATGAAACTAGACCACCAACTATACACAAAAATAAACTAAATATGGATAAAGGACTTAAACAGTAAGACCGGATACCATAAAAATATTAGAGGAATCAACTGGCATCAAAATCTCAGACATATGCCGAAGCATATCTTCACCAATACAGCTTCTAGGACAATGGAAACTAAAGAGAAAATAAACAAATGGGATTACATCAAAATAAAAAGCTTCTGTACAGCAAAAGAAATCATCAACAAAACAACAAGAAAGCCCACTGCATGGGAGAACATATTTGCCAATGTTATCACCAATAAGGGTTTAATCTTCAACATTTACAGGGAACTCATACAACTTAACAAAAGGGAGATAAACAACCTAATCAAAAAATGAGCAACACACCTAAATAGATACTTTTTGAAAGAGGACATAAGGAAGGCTATGAGACATATGAAAACATGCTCAAAGTCACTAATCATCTGAGACATTCAAATCAAAACAACAATGTGGTACCATCTCATACCTGTCAGAATGGCTATCATCAACAAATCAACAAATAATAAGTGCTGGCGAGGATGGGCAGAAAAAGGAACCTTCATGCACTGCTGGTGGGAATGAGGACTGGTGCAGCCACTGTGGAGAATATTTGGTATGGAGTTTCCTCAAAAAACTAAAAATGGAACTTCCATTTGACCCAATGATCCCACTTCTAGGAATATATCCCAAGAAGCTAGAAACACCAATCAGAAAGGATATATGCACCCCTATGTTCATAGCAGCACAATTTACCATAGCTAAGATTTGGAAACAGCCTAAGTGCCCATCAGCAGATGAGTGGATTAAAAAGCTGTGGTACATCTACACAATGGAATACTACACTGCTGAAAAAAGAAGGAATTCTTACCATTTGCAACAGCATGGATGGAACTGGGAAGCATTATGCTAAGTGAAATAAGCCAGTCAGAGAAAGATAAATATCACATGATCTCACTCATTTGTGGAATATAATGAACAACATAAACTGATGAACAAAAACGGTTCCAGAGACAGAGAAGCATCAATAAGACCGTCAAACCAAAGAGGAAAGGTAGGGGAGGATGGAGGTATGGGGAGGGATCAACCAAATGACTGTATGCATGCATATAAGCCTAATCAATGGACACAGACACCAGGGGGGTGAAAGCATGGGGGAGGGGGGGAGAGAGGTAATGGGAGGATAAGGACACATATGTAATACCTTAATCAATAAAGAAAAAAAATGTTTGAAAAATAATAAAGGCATATCTAAGGGAAAAAAATAACAATTTTTTTACATTCTCTTTAAGAGGAATGAAGCAGAGACATTATTTCCAATCTCATTCTGTGAGGCCACAAGTATCCTCATACCAAAACCAGACAAAACATCATAAGGAAAGAATACTATAGACCAATATGTATTATTAACACAGAGGCAAAATCTTCAGCAAAATGTTAATAAATTGAATCTGAAAAGTATAAAAAGAATTATACACCATAACCAGTGTATTTGAGGATTGTTCAACATTAATAATTAATCAATTAATCCATCACATCAACTTGTTAACAACAGATGCAGAAAAAGCATTTCACAAAGTTCCATACCCATTTATGATATGAAAACTCTTAGTAAACTAAGAATAAGAAAGGGAATTTTCCCAAATTGTCCAAAAAAAGACATCTACTACAAAAAAAAATAGTTAACATCATACTTAATTATGAAAAATTCAAAGCTTTCCCACTAAGACCAGATGCAAAGCAAGGATATCTCCTCTCACCAAAGCTTTACATCATACTAGATATTCTTGCTAATGCATTAATGCAATAAAAGAGGAAAAAAAGAAGAGATAAAACTCTTTGTTCACAGATAACCCGATTGTCTATGTAGAAAATCCAAAAGAATTGACAAAAACTACTGGAACTAATACATGATAATAGCATTGTTACAGAGTACAAGGTTAATATAAAACCAATTGCCTTCCTTTATAATAACTATGAGCTAATACAATTTGAAAACAAAATACCATTTATATCAACCCTCCTAAATATGAAATACTTAGATACAAATTTAACAAAATATGTACAACATTTATATAAAGAAAACTACAAGACTCTGATGAATGAAATCAAAGAACTAAATAAATGGAGAGATATTCAATGTTCATGGATAGAAAGATTCAATATTGTCAAGATCTTGGTTGTTCCAAATTTTATCTATATTCAATAAAATCACACTAAAAATCCCAGCAAGTTGGGTTATGTATTTTGGCTATGTGATTCTGAAATTTATGTAGAGGAAAAAAAAACCCAGAGTAGCTAACGCTAGACTGAAGGAGAAGAAATAAGTTGGTGAACTAATGTTATCGAAGTTCAAGATTTACTATAAAGCTACCATAATCAAGACAGTGTGATATTGAAAAAAGAATAGACAAATAGATCAGTGCAACAGAATAGAAAGCCCAGAAATGAACCCATAATAGACTAATCTTTGACAAAGGAACAAAGACAATGGAGCAAAGATACTCTTTTAGACAAATGGTGCTGAACAACTGGTCATCCACATGCAAAAAAAAAAAAAAAAAAGGATTTAGACACACATTTTACACCTGCACAAATATAAACTCAAAGTAAATAATGTATCAAAATGTAAAACACAAAACTCTAAAATTTTTAGGTAAATAGTAGAAAACCTAGATGACCTTGCCTATGGCAATGCCTTTTTTGATATAACACCAAAGATATGATCCATGAAAGAAATAATTGATAAGCTAGACATCATTAAAGTTAAAAACTTCTGCTCTGTCAAAGACAATGTCAAGAGAATTAAAAGCCAAGCCACAGACAACAGAAAATATTTCCAATATTTTCAAAATATCTAATAAAGAACTGTTATCCAAAACATAAAAAGAACTCTTAAAACTCAACAATAAAAAAACACCCTAAATTAAAATAAAAAAATTGGCTAAAGACCTTAACAGACAGCTCACCAAAGAAAATATAAAAATTGGAAATAAGCATATGAAAAGACAGACAACATCACATCATATGTCATCAGAAAATAAAAATTAAAACATTAAGAAACCACTATTTGGCCGAGACCGGTTTGGCTCAGTGGATAGAGCGTCGGCCTGCGGACTGAAGGGTCCCGGGTTCGATTCCGGTCAAGGGCATGTACCTGGGTTGCGGGCACATCCCCAGTGGGAGATGTGCAGGAGGCGGCTGATGGATGTTTCTCTCTCATCGATGTTTCTAACTCTCTATCTCTCTCCCTTCCTCTCTGTAAAAAATCAATAAAATATATTAAAAAAAAAAAAAAGAAGAAACCACTATTTGAATGCCCCAAATCTGGAACACTGACAATATAAAGTGCTGGCAAGAACATGGAAGAGCAGGAGCTCTTACTCATTGCTGGGGGAACTGCAAAATAGTAGTCACTTTGGAAGATAGTTTGGCAGTTGCTTATAAAACTAAACATACTCTTACTGTAGAATCTAGCAGTCGTGCTCCTTAGTGCTTACCCAAAGGGATGGAAAACTAATGTCTACCCCAAAATCTGCACAGGGATGTTATAGTAGCTTTATTTATACTTTTCTACTCTTGGAAGCAAGCAAGATCAACAGACTATGGTATATCCAGATGATGGAATATTATTCCCTACTAAAAAGAAATAAGCTGTCAGTCCATGAAAAGACAAGGAAGAACCTTAAATGCATATTATTAAGTGAAAGAAACTAGTCTGTAAAGGGTTAATGTTTGTTCTGTGGTAACTGAATCAGGCAGACACCAGTGCAGGGATAGGCAAAAGGGGGTTTACAGTTGTGAGCACATGAAGCACAGTTTCTTTTTGTATTAATCTGTATTAATTATTGTATTATTTTTTATACAAACTAATGTGAACCTACTTTTGCTTACACCTGTATTTAACTCGAGAAGTGATTTATCTTAAAATGTAGGAACAATTTATAAGGTTTTTCCATATGCATAATTCTATTCTTTGTACCAATCACATATTTTTGCTTTTATTCTAGCCTAATCAACTATCATATCTGCCTTGAGAGTGAAACTATGTTCAGTAATGATAATTTCTATTAGTAGAAAGTTAAAATTGTCAATGAAAATATATAAATTAACATTCTTCTTTTTATATGATTCTTCTAAGTCAATCCTTTAGGATCTCATCAATTAGTAAAGATTAATTGACTTGTGAAGTTGAGAAAAGATAAGAATACATCTACTAGTGTTTGATTCTACCATACTGAGAGGCTCTGTATTCATTGACAACTTCTATTTGCATAGCTCTTTAGCCACTAAAAGGTTTTCAAATTCTTCAAATAAAATTATTATAAAGAATGATGTTAAATCAACTATTTATGTGAAAAATAATATTTTATTATAATTTGACGTTTTTACCACTTTTCTTTAGGACATTTTTTTCTTTTTCTTCCTAAAAGATATCAATCATGTATAAAACTAGAAAGATACATTGACATACTAAGGGAGAAGAATAAAAACCTATTAGCTAACAGCCAGGAAGAACCAATTTATTTTAAATAAACCTCATTTAAATCTATACTGCATTAACATAGCAATTTAAAGTAGATGATTCTAAATTACCTGCCACCTTCTGTCAGGAATATGCTACAGACATTTCTTGAACTATAAAGATTGGAATAAAGACAATTTGTTAATAGAATCAATTAGTTGATGCTTCCTTCTTTTTCTCTTTTTCTTCTTCCACTCAGAAGTTAAGATCATCTACCCTAGCCATTGGGCAAGCATAACACAGGCTCCTATAGATGACTTGTTTATTGGCTAATAGTCATTCTCAACTTCTTTCTCCCCTGTCCACCTTTCACTATGGAGACTGAGAGTCTAGCTCTAGCTACTTTCTTTCCCAACCTCTTTTGTAGACAGGAATGTCCATATGATACATTTCTGGCCAATACACTATTAGGGGAAATCTGCTCTGAGGTTTTTGAAATAAAAAGCTTAATAAGCCCTAGGTGGTTTGGCTCAGTGGATAGAGCGTTGGACTGTGGACTGAAGGGTCTTGGGCTCAATTCCTGTCAAGGGTACAAGCCCGGGTTGCGGGGTTGATCCCCATTAGGGGCGTGCGGGAGGAAGCAGGTCAATAATTCTCTCTCAGCATTGATGTTTCTATCTCTTTCTCCCTCTTCATTCCTCTCTGAAATCAATAAAAATATTTTTTAAATCTTGATAAAAGAAGAGAGACAAGACACTGTTGCAAAGTTCTCATGGGTGTCACTTTGCTCTTCAGAATAAAAAAAAAAAGTTCTACTTGTGGAATGTTTATTTTGTACTAGGCCCCATACAAGACACCGTCCATGCATTCTCAAATTTAATCCTCACAGTATCACTATGATAGGAACTAGTGTCAGAGACAAAGATATAGCTAAGAGATGATACAAACCAGGATAACAAAAGGAATGTGTAACAAAAGAAATTTGCTTATTTCCTCTATGAATATGGATTGCAGGAAGCAAAAATATATGTTTCTTAATGTAAATATTTTTGTAAGGTAAATATTTTCTCTCAGTCTACATTCACCAATTTATTTTTTTTAATTTTCAGAAAAACCTCCTCTGATATTGAGAATGGACTGACGATTCCATGAAACTTCTTCTGGCAAAATAATTTTGAAATTTGTGCTCTGGAGAGTTTTGTGGGGTCTGTTGGCCTGTCCCTGGAGATAAAGCTGGGATGTTGGGGCAGGCAGCTTCTCCAAAGTCTACACATTCAAGCCCGGCCATTACTGCTGCCCTTTCCACTGGCTGTTCGTGGCAACAGATGCTTCTCTCTGCTGTTGTGACAGTCGGAAGGCACTGTGTCTTGGTTCTTTTCATTATCCTGCTGGGCCTGTTCCTGAACTTTTGACAGTAGCTGCTGCTTAATGACAGCAAGTCTGTTGGTAAAATAGCTGTCGCTTGTGTTAAATGATCTATAAATCTATGATCAAACACTGTGGTCTGGAGAAAGTGGGTGTAGAGTTAATGTGGCCCAGCCATTTAATAAGATGAACTGTGAAAATATTGTAAGGAAGACCAAGTACAAACAAGGTTGAACACCATGGTCATCAGAATATAAAGACTTCCTTATTACCACATACTGATGATCTGGATGAGGCTTTCAAATTCAGCAATGAGCTGCATTTTTTATTTGGTCTCAGAAGTCAGAGGGACTCCCCAATGAGTCCATTTTTCCAGTGGCCAGATGCAAGTTATCTGCCTCTCCTCTGCATGCCACAGGTCTCTATGATCTATGTGGGGCAGAGCTGAGATTGTTCTCCACTTTATCAAAGTCAGTCATTAAGAAGGTTTATTTTACCAGTTTTTAAATATTTCGTAAAGCCTATCCCAATGAACTGTGTGAGTATGGAAATGTAAAGATAAGAGTCATCAGTTATTTTCAGCCACAAAATCAATGATAGGATTTGTACTGAAACAACATAGATGCATCTGAAGACTTTTCCCTCTGTTTTAATTCTACCTGGGCTTTTTAAAGCCAGAGAAATTCTAAAGTAAAACAGAAATAAATTCATGCTTTTGAAAACTCTCATCAGAGCCTTGGTGCCCAAGCTTTTTTCTGCTGGTGAGATATCTGTTCACCCAGCTGACTGATTTCCTAAAAGATGGTGACCACAGACAGGGAGCAGCTATCTAGCCTGTGTCAAACAGCCTACAAGTTGACTTGAGGCATATTCCACCAGATCTACTTTAGCAAATAACGACTAACTTGTAAGTAAAACGTCTTGGTATGAAGGAGTTACCTAAGTCTGAAAACGACTTTTGTTTTGTGTTGTTTGGATAGAGGCATGCTGGAGGCTCGATTTTAGACAGTGTCAAAGAGAGAGAAAACGAGGGCCGGGAAATAAGCTCCTCCTAATGGACTATTCCACAGCCAGTTGCTGGACAAGCAAGATCATTTCCATGAAATTCAAATGAGGCATTTAAATTGGCTCCCTGGATAAATTACTCACGTGGCTATTCTCCTATCTGACATACATGCTGATTTTAGATCTGTCTTGTTGCCGCTAGAGTGTAGTTTATGTAAAATGGGTAAGGACGGAGAAAAAAAATTAGTTTGGCCCAATGAGCAGGTTAAACTTGTTCTCTTTTCCCAAAGCTTATACTATTGGTAAAAAATCAAAGTTAATGGAAAAATTAGTTTGAGCTCTTCATTACAAGATATAAGAAAGTTACAAGTTACAGAAGGATAATTCCTTCAATAGAAAAGACTGAGTTTCAGGAGCTTATACTGCTTTATTTGAAGACAAAGAGAAGAATCATCAATACCAAAGGACAGAAAGGGATCAGAGAAATTGGTTTAATTTCATGCATCTCCTGAGCCTTACAAGTTTCCTCTGTTGAAAAGTAAAACATTGTCTTAATACAAGATGTGAATAGTGAAGGGAGCAGGCTCACCCAGTTAGTCACATCACTCCTTTGGTTTTGTGCCTTCCCAGTACTCTAAGGCCGATTTTCCTCTTCCTCTCCTAGTTTACCCCTGTCTCAGAATTAGTACAATAGCTCTAATTTAGCTGGAAATGTCTGTCCTGAGGTGTATATGAAAGGAATGGCATGAGCTCTTCAGAATAAATACTTGCTCTGTAAGCCATGTCTTATCATTCATATGAGAACACTGATTATAAAAATACTAGAGGCCCGGTACACGAAATTCATGCAGGGCTAGGGTCCCTAGGCCAGGCTGGCGATGAGGACCGATTGGGGCCTTCTGGCTGCTGGCTAGGGCCTTCTTTAGTTCTGTGCCACCCCCTGGTTGTCAGTGCACGTTATAGTGAGTGATCAATCTCCCAGTCTCCAGGTCGAACGCCAGAGGAGACACTTTGCATATTATCCATATATACATAAACACACACACATATATATATATATAAATTGCTTTATGTTTATTCTTTTATAGAATATGAATTCTTTCTTTATTGAAATACATAAAACAGGTCTAATAATTGTATTGACTGAAGAACCTATAGTATTATTGTATTTTAATTATATGAAATATTAGAATAGAGATTCTTCAGAATACTTATTTTGCATCTTTAGATACTTTAAATTTGGACTCAGAAAAAATATTTAGAAATCTATGTAGTATTCTTAATAAACTATTTAATATTCTCCAATTGAATGATATACTAATAGAATACAAAGAAACCTGGGAATTTTAAGGATATAAACAATAAGGGGATTACAGGTCACATTGTTTAGTGATGTCGGATGAAATCTGAAACTCAAGATGTCTTTAAATTACTGAAGAGTCCATATAGATTCCAGCTTATTAAAAAACTAGGAGCTGAATTTTGTATTTCCAAATTTTCTGTGTTGATGTCCTAACCTCTACGACCTCAGAGTGTGACTGTATTTGGAGATAGTCATTAAACAGTAATTAAATTAAAATGAGGTCATTAGAATGAGACTTAATTCAATATGACTGGTGTCCCCATAAGAGGAAATTTGGACATAGACACAGACAAAGGGAAGGCCGTGTGAAGACCTAGGGAGGAGAAGGCCATCTATAAGCAAAGGAGAGAGACCTCAGAAGAAACCCACCCTCCTGACCTCAGACTTCTGGCCGCCATAATTGTGAGAAAATAAATTTTTGTTGTTTAAGCCACCCATTCTGTGGTTCTTTACTATGGCAGGATTAGCAAGCTAATAAAGTGCCCCAGGGATTATAAAGAGATAATTTCTTCCCTAAATTACTTTGCCTAGTCCCCCTAAAAATAGTAAACTCTGTGATAATCTGGCTGATTAACTCCTTCAGTAATTCATTAATTAATTCATACTGTAAACAAATATGAATTAATTAGATATTTTCTGCCCAATGGTCACTTGCTACATTCTGGAGATACAGGATGTCTTCTCAAGAAATTTGCAGCTAGAGTGAGATACAGGCACACAGATATAATTGCAGCCAATGTGAAAGATGTCAAAGTGCATGCACACTTGTTGAGATCTTACTCTGTGCCAGCACTGAGCTGGAAGAACATTGCACTCCCATGAGAGGATTTTTCAATGATACCTAATACCGTGCTTATCCTCTATTGAGGGAGAAAGGCTTTGGCTATCATCTGGCTATCCCACCAATAGCTCACACTGAAGCCTCCATCACAGGGCTTATTGTCTTCCCCACATAGTCTGCGCCTCTTGTTGGCTCTCTCACCTTTCACATGGCACTCTCATCCATCCTGTTACTCAAGTAAGCCAAAACCAGAAATTAGCCTCAAATTATTCTATCATTCCCACCCCATATCAGTTGGTTCATCAGATCTGGTGTTTCTTCTCAAATGTCTGTATACACTCTGTGTCCATACCTTATTCTCTCTCTCAGGCCTTCATCATCTTATGCTCATATTAGTTTAGGCTATATCCACAACCTAGTTACTATTTCTATAGTAGGAGAACTTCTACTTCCCGTTGCCTCTACTTTATTCAACTTTCCATATTGAATTTTAAATTATATTTTTAAAGTGAAAATATGGGCATGCAGCTTTCTTGCACAAAATTTCATGATTGCTATTCAGATGTAACATGAATTTCTTATCCTAGTATATTAAGTCTTGTCTGCTTCTCCAGTGTTACCATCACTTATCAAAAATTATCTTATGGTCTGGTCATAAGGAAATTAAGACTTTGAAATTTTAAATATATCATACAAACTTGAATAAACATAGAGAGGGGGAAGGAAAGTTTTTCAGTAATTGTCAAACTAAGGAGAGAATAACCATCCTAGATCTTAATATGTCTGTGTTTTCAATATTTATGATTCAATATTTATTAAACCATACATTCTTGTGCAGGTCCTGCATTATCATTATCATAGGATTTTACTATATATAGTGGGATGGGGGAACTATATGATGCAAATAAAAGTTATGATTATAAATAATTAAATAAAAATGAACTCTGCCTTCTAGTGTCTCAATATGTATTTTGGAAAACATGGATATAGGTGAACAACGGGGTAAATGAATTCAACATGCATTTGATTTTCTTAGTGAAATATGACTATATACAACCATATAATTGGCCCATTAAAGTGTTTAATCAAATAACAAGTTTCTATATTATTTTCTTATGTTTTTATTGATTTCAGAGAAAAGAAGCGTGAGAGATATTTAGAAATATAAATGATGAGAGAGAGTCATTGATCAGCTGCCTCCTGCATACCCCTTAGGGACCAAGCCTGCAATCCTGGCATGTGTCCTGATGGGGAATCGAAATGTGACCTTCTGGTTCCTGGGTTGAGCAACACCGGCTGGGATTCACATTATTTTCTTGCTTGGAAAAGAATTCCCAGTGAAGAATAGTTTAAAGAAAAATTAGAACATTCAAACCTTGAACTCAATGAAAGCAATAAGCTAGCGTATTATATTATAGTTTTTGAATACAGTAGTAGGAATAGATACATCATGACTTCTAAATGTTACATGCCATACATGACCCCACATGCAGAATCAAGAAGTTGAGATAATAATGAAAACAGTTGTATTCTCCTTACAGTAATGTTTGTTAAAATTAATAAATATTTATTTTTCTTTGGCTGATATTTTGAATCAACCAAAGATAAATTCTTTCAATTTTTGATTTAAACACACACACACACACATAAACTGACAATGAGTCTTTATACATTGAATTATTGTTTTTTCCCCATTAAAAATCAAATTGCTGATATTTCTAGCCTCCCTTTTTAGCACACATCACATTGTTAGAAATCAGTAAATATTAAGCCATTATTTTTTAAAACCTATCATTTTCAGGCCATCCAACCGTGACTATTGTCTTCAGAAGTTCCAGTCTTCTGGAACCAGCTGTCTGTCGAATTCATGAGATTTACGGGAGGGAACAACCAAGGACTGCAAGGATGTTTGAGGGTAAAGGTGCTGAATATTTTGTGAAGAAGCACTGATCATCAAAGAAGGAAAAAGAACCCAGCTTGATTTTAATGAAATCGTTTTCAAGTTCAGGAGAGGCAAGGATGATGGAAACCATCAGTGACTTGGAAAGCAGGTTAGAGGAGGAAGCCCCCAGTCTATTCAAAAAGACAGTTGATATCAGATAATAATTAGATAGTCTCTTGGAAATGAGTTAATGGACAGCCCTTATTCTGAACAGGTATGTTTCCTGTACAAACCCGAAATTGTTGCCCACACTGCATCTGTTAAAACTCTCCTGCCTACATTGGTGGGCGTGGAGAGTGTAGTCTCTTCATTGTCATTCCCAGGGCTTCTAGGAAAGCTTTTTGTGCTCTACAGGTTTTGTGGGTAAATGGAAATTTCCAGTCTCCAGGGCTGCTAATTTAACAGCTTTCGTCCATATTAGAGTTCAAGGAAAATAATCCTTTTTAAAAAGTGTACATGAAGTTATTTCTCATTAAATCATGAGAACGGCCTTCTCTACCAGTTACTAAGTACTAAAAAGTTACCAATTACTAGGGGCTTTACTGACAAGGTCATTTACAAAAGAATCATTCAATCTGGACAGAGAAAAACTACTGCTGAGAACACAACTAAAAAATTCTTGTGCTAAATTCTCAGAAAATGAATGTTTTGGTTATCTATATTTACAGAAGGAGCGGTGAGAATGTTTCATCCTTGAACTGAGAAACTACCTCCGAGCACTTTGCAGAGAAAAAGAAGCAAGTTTGATTGCAACGGTAAGCTTGAACAGGTTGGATGTGCGGAGTATTGATTTCTCTCCTGTATTTATTCTATTCTTGTGTTAGGAAACGTTAAGTATCTGGAGAGGGATGGCAAAGTGGACATTTTAAAAACAGTTTGACATGATTGAAAGTCGTCATATTTGTCAAGGTGTTTTCCTGCTACATGGGGTTGTTTTGTTTTCACATTTTTGTTCTCAATAGATGTCATATCCTTGAAATGTGGCAGATGCATGTCTCTGATGTATCCGTTTTCCAGCTTAACACCAGATGCAGTCAGTTGTGGACCAGGCAGCCATGCTATGTTGACATATCCATATGCTGTTGCTCCCTTCTTTGCTAATAAAGCAGTTGGTAAGTGCAAGAAATAGCTTGTGTTGTACTGTTCAGCATGCAGATCAAACACTGTTCTTAGCACTGTATTCTAACCAGCCATGGCCATTCTTTAGTCATGTCTCAAAAGGTACCACAGTTCCCAAGCTGGTTTCTCTGGCAACTATAGAGACAATTGCATTACAATTCGTAATTGACCAGTCACTAGCCCCGGGGATTTTTCTTCATCCGCCAAGCTTCCATGTGGCCTGTGGAGTGTGGAAAGTGGTTGCTCCTCCCAGTTTCCTGAGTCCTTTGAGGCAGAGCCAGTGAACCACAACCCTCTGTGTTCTGATCACTGGAAGGATTTTTTTTTCTTTACAATTCATTCAGAACTGCTTTGACTTTCTTAAAAACTGTTATCCCAGGGAACAATACTGCTTGTTTTGGATTGTTTTTGTGCTTTTCATACCTGTTGAGCTCAAATTATGCTGAAGCTGCTAACTCACTTTATAAAAAGTCATCTGGAAAACAATTTGAAAATGTCACCCATTTTGCTTCCTTTATAATCTTCACACATCTCCCACAAGACCAAAGGTAATGAAAATAATAACTTGCTACGCTCCTAAAACATCTCTCAGATATTCCTGGTATGCAAGCGATTTCAGATAAGTTGTCTTAAGATAAAGATATTATCGAAGACTTCGGTCATAAGTATTTGGAAAACTCCTTTTCAGTCCTTGAAAGAATATGTTTCACATTTCCTTTCTGAGTTCATGTGTAAGAAATCTTGGCACCAGAAAACATGCTAGTTAGCTTAGGCCCTGAAAGTCTGTCAAATTCGTCACAAATATAGAATAATTCTAAATGAGCCTGATATTGGGAAGCATTGCATATTTAAGGAAATATACAAGTACATTTCTCTGTTAATTGATGTATAAATAAATCACCATATTTAGATAGCTAGGGTAATTACAATTGGAATTATAAGTACTTAGAGCTGCATTAACATTTACTTTGCATTTTCTGTGAACACGGATAGGTTGGTGTCGATGGTAGAGTGATGGGACTCTTTTCTAAGCTCCCATCAGGATCCATACACTGCACACAGGTATGTGGGCAGAGACTGTGTGGAACTGCCAGGATTAAAAGAAACAGTCTGCAAGCACCCATACTACAGAGGCACTTCAAATGCCACTAGAAGAGACCTACTCCTTTTGCTTAATATTGTTAGTCACATTATCCATCACCAGCACCAGAGGAAATGGAGCCACCAATGGTACAAATCGAGCTAGAGAAGTAACTCAATTAACACAATTCCAATGCCACTGCCACTTTTTCAAGATGTGTTCTTGCTCACTCAGTGATTTTCCTATTTCATTGATTCTGGTCACTTGGGTTCCTTAAGAATATATATGGCGAAGCACTCTTGCTTTTATGGCTTACCATAGCACAAATTGCTGCCGATGTGAATGTTCTTATTGGCATACATGGAAGAATGACCTTACTTTATAGAGCTATTATAAAAGCACAGTTTAAACCAGCTTTTCAATTTTTGTGTGACAGGAGAAGGGGCTAATCTTATGGGTCTTGACCTCTCTCGAGCATTCAAACTATTGATGACAGAGCACAAGGCTCTTTACATTCCCTGCTTGTCATTTTCTTGGCCTTAGATGGTTTCCAACCCATTCCAGTGCATGCACCTTATTGATGTCCTGCACTGGAGGGTAATGCATCTTCTCAGACTCAACATCTCTGGTCTACTCTTCTAAGGATTAAGGAAAGAAACAATATTCTGGAGTCTCAGGCTGGCTTTCTACATTTATAATTTATGGGAGCAAAAATACTACTAGAGGTATAAGACCTCCTGCCTTACTATTCAATGCATTATTTCACGCAACTAGTTGACTATCCAATTTCATGACTCACGTTTGTTCACTAAACTAGATCTTCTTCAGAGATACCTTTAATTTCTTTGACAGCATATGTTTCAAATTAGTATTCCGTTTTTTACTGAAATTTCAATGAGGATTCTATCCACTGTGCTTATTGTTCCCTTAGGCATCTATCTACACGCTATACAAATTTAAGCAGAAACTTTTTTTAAATTCCTCATATGGGTATACAAGTGAAAAGTACAAAATTGTTAAGGATATCCTACATGCAGTATAAAAGGAGATGTAAATAATACTAAAAGGGAACACTGTAAGCCATCTGTCCGTGTCATGGCTTCTCTGGGAGATTCCAAGGTGCCTGTTACTTCAACATTCCCTCACAGGGGTTCCTTAAGCAGGTGACCTCACCCCTCTTACCATATACAATTGGCCCCAGAGCGTGTGCCAGACACAAAGGCACCCACATAGAGTCTGGCCAACAGAGTGGACGT
The DNA here is from genome assembly GCF_963259705.1 of Myotis daubentonii. Lineage (NCBI taxonomy): Eukaryota > Metazoa > Chordata > Mammalia > Chiroptera > Vespertilionidae > Myotis > Myotis daubentonii. The sequence goes on from NC_081846.1 coordinate 53,383,738, forward strand.
TGTCCTGGCGAGAGCACTTTTACCAACTGGGCTGCCTTAAAATGAAATGGATGAGACTGACAGTCCCAATCAGATTTCCATCTCTTTTGTGAAGTTTGAATGGGACATTCAAAGAAAGGCTGAAGACAATGGCGGGTAAGTTGCTGAGAGATGCACAGAAAAGAAGCAGTAAGCAGAAACTATGGGGATGTAGGACTCAGTGTTAAGAAAATGCCTCAGTGGAGAGGAGAATAATGAGGGTCAGTTTGCAAGTGATTGCAGGAGCTATAGAGGCAGAGAGAGAGAATGGGGAAGTTGGCATCATGTGGAACACTAAAGCAGGGAGGAGAAGGTGACAAGTAGAAGGGACACCTTGGTTGTCCAGAGCTGTTTTTAATCTAAATGATCATCCAGTTCGCCATGGTAGTTAGCTGGCTGTGTGGTTGTGGGTGTTTTCTGAAAGTTGTTTCCATCTCCATGATCCAAGTTAAGAATCTATTTTGCTCTTCCTTATTTATGTCCACCCAATTTTTCTTCTCAATAAACCATGTCCAGCGTGCATGACTATTCTTAGAAAACAGAAAAAGTAGCACAATATTTATAGTAATTTGTAGGGGGGGTAGCAGTGGGCGGGGGTGGCGATTTCTAGGTTAAATCACATGCAATCATATTGTTGAGAAAGGTTATAGGTTTGATAAAACAACATTTTACATTAAAAGGGATAGTAAAAGAATTGTCAGGGTTGTGTTTTTTTAACTATTTTCTGAGTTACACATATTGAGGCAATTCTTAAAAATGAGAGCTTAGGATAAGAATGTGTTAAGTGTAGAAACAATTTAGTAGTACATTAGCTTACTAAAAGCTCTGTGAAATCTTGCAAATAAGACCAAGTATTACTTCTGTTTAACTTAGCAAGAGAAAACCCCTTTTCATTTCATCAGAGCAACAGATAATATCTCACAAAATTATTTTTATAGTATGTATACAGTTTTTAAAACTTCAATTTATATAAATGAGCTTAATAACCACGTTGCATCTTATAAAATATAGCTGTCCTTGAGATTGTACTTAGCAGTGAATTATTCTAAACTTTGGAATTCTTATTACTTCCAGTGTCATGTAACAGGTCTTAAAAATAATATAAAGGTATATTGATTATTTAAAGTTCTATAAATATCAGTTTGAAATTTTTCTTTCTCTCTCTTCCTACCCACCATTTGGTTGTCTGTAATAAAATATTTCCTTTGTGTAATGTTAGTGCAATTTAGAGTTTTTGAACTTAAATATTAGGTGGAGGAGATTGGAAGAGCAATAAGAGTAAGGCCTTTTTGAAATAATGTGATAAAGATTGTAGATACTAATAGGGATTAGATAAACACATTTTATATCCCGAGTATGGCTATAACTGGAGTTAAATACTACTTGCCACAGGATATTAAAATATTGAGTTTTCTAAAACAAAGTTTGACATGCAAAGTAAAATATATTCAAATTCTGTATTTCAGGAAGGAGGATGGGAATTAGCACTACTTTAATGAAATTTCTACTTGAATGAAGACAGAGGAAAGGATTCTAATTATAAATGCATCTATTGGTTTAAAAAATATTTTTAGGAACTTGAATGTAGAAAATCAGTTGTAAAGTATGAAATTTCCTTAACAACTCTAAAAAAAAAACTGTATTTAGTCAAGTGGCTTTTAACTCTGATAATATCTATGTGTAGAATTATGGGGGCAGGGTGGGGTGGAAGGAATATTAAAATTTTCTAATTGTTGAAATAATAAATGTATATTTTGAAAATTTGTGGAAGCATAAAAAAGAAATTATCATGGACTCATAATTATCAAATTGACTCTTTAATAATTGGCATATATTTCCTTTAGCCTTTTTTATGCATGTTTTATTATAGAATTTATATATTGATACATATTTTACATGTGCTATTATTTTATTAATATGTCCATACTTCCATACTACTCAACCAAATAAAAATTATTAAAGAATCTTTCCAATACTCATTTTAAGAGTTATATGATATCTCACTGGATTTATTTAACATTCTTACATTGGTTAATTCAAGTTGCTTTCTATCTAAATCAAATTAAAATTGTAAAAATAGTTTACCAATAGATTCCAAAAATGGGTAATGAGTATAATGTTTCAACATTTCCAAACTTACAATACATATTTCAAATATTTTGTTATAGCCCTGGCTGGTTTGGCTCAGTGGATAGAGCGTGGCCTGTGGACTGAGGGGTTCCAGATTCGATTCCAGTCAAGGGCATGTACCTTGGTTGTGGGCACACCCCAGGAGGGGGTGTTCAGGAGGCAGCTGATCGATGCTTCTCTCTCATCGATGTTTCTAACTCTCTATCCCTCTCCTTCCTCTCTGTAAAAAATCAATAAAATATATTTAAAAAATATTTTGTTATAAAAATTTATATTCTCTACTATAGATATTAGAACCTTCCTATTTATTCATGTATGGTTTTCTTGTTCACATTTTTTCTCCACTTTTGGGCTTTGTAATTTTCTTATCGATTTTATATCAAGTTTTTTCATATTAAATAAAAATATTAGTAATTTTTAAAAGATTTTTGCTATTTTATCTATCTATATAAACACATTGTATACGTTTTACGTTGACGGGTAGTAAGTAGAGCGAGGGACACGTATTAATACGTTTTTTATAGACTACCGGTAGAATGCGGGTAAAGTATAAATACGTAAACTAAAGTTATCATAATTTTACTGAACGTTGACATTTGCACAAAAAATTAGCAAAAATGGCCCGCGCCACCTGTTAGCGCGTGATAAAAACTACCCGCACACAATGTGTAAACAGGGAATATGCTAATTAGACGAGCATCACAACCGCTCAGGAGGAGCTGTGAGCGCAGATGGGCGGGAGGGGACTGGGAGCCGCCCCCACCCCAGTGACCCGTGGGGAGGCTGGGGCTGGGGGCAGGCCAGAGTGGAGACACAACACACAGGAGCGCCTCCCCCCACCCCAGTGGACACAACCAGCTGGCCAGGGCCGGGTCCCAGGTGGCTGCTGCCCGGCTCGGAGCACGCCCCCACCCTACTTGACACAACGCAGCGGCCAGCGCTACACAGGTCAGGCGCGGACCCTGGCCCCACGCGGGGTGTCTCCTCACACGGCAGGAGGCAGGGTGACTCCTCGCATGATTTCAATTGCGCGCTGGGCCTCTAGTGTTATTATAAGTGTAAGATAAATGATTATGATGTAAAAGTCATTAATATTTCTGCTGTGATTTCATTTCCTTATATGCTTAATGTATCATTTTTTCTTAGAATTTATGCAAATTAGGGATGAATCCTCCCTGTGGGCTATTGTACTTGTGAGAGAGAATTTTCTGAAAACCTATAAAAGGACTAATACACAAGTTTTACTGTTTTTTATGCCTTAGCAATTATTGGAGTTGGGAAAGGAGGCATTCTAACCCTCTTATGTTAACCTCTCTCACAGCATAAATACTGAGACTGTGATAATCTCTCACCAAGAGTCTCAACATTTCAGTGCAGTGAGAGAAAAACCAGTGTCTCCTCCTGATTCAAACCGAATAGAGAGTAACCTACACTACTTCCGAACGTACATTCTTCTCTACCCCCCCCCCCCCCCTCAATGTTGTCCATCACCTGGAGAAAGGGCCTAAATCTGGTCAGACTTGCTTATGAAAAGTAAGTAATAGTCACAGATCTATTCCACCCTATTTAGATAGCCTTCCATCTCTTGCAATATATAAATTCCTTCGCAGAGTCTCTTTTCTAGACAGTTTTAGTCTATCCTATTGACTTAATGTTTATCCTAATATTATTTGTGTTAATTGTTTTAATTGTGTTATTTTATAGTAAAGTTTCAAATCTTGTGTGGAAAAACAACTATTATTAGCCTGCCTTGTAAACATTTTTTCTAACTATTAATGTCTATTTAATCTTTCTTATAAAATATATCAGATTCTAAAATCATCCCTTTGGAATTTTTATTGAATTTTCATTAAATAGATACATTACTTTTAGAAGAAATTATAATATATCTTAATATATTTCTTTTAGCTTTGCTAAGGTATAACTTATAATAGATTTCAGTTTGTTGTAGTAGAAAGAACAGTGGGTTAGGAATTAGGAGACCTAGTTCCTAGGCCTAGATCTATATTTTTCTACTTTTGTGAACCTGGGAAAATTAATTCATTGCTTTATGGCTCAGTTTTTATTCGAATAATAGAGAGGCTGTACTAGGTAAGGCGTTAGAATGGTCAATGAGTTCCATTCTAAATTGTGAATAAAATGAATACCTGATATTATTAAAAACAACTGTTGGGTGCCCACTGGCTACTTAACAATAATACCATCCTAGTTTAACAACCACTCTTTCTGCCCTAGCCAGTTTGGCTCGGTGGGCAGAGCGTCGGCCTGCAGATTGAAGGGACCCAGGTTCTATTCCGGTCAAGGGCACATGCCTGGGTTGCAGGCTCCATCCCCAGGAGGGTGCATACAGGTGGCAGCTGATCAATGATTCTCTCTCATCATTGATGTTTCCATCTCTCTCTGCCTCTCCCTTCCTCTCTAAAATCAATTTTAAAAATGTATAAAAAAAAGTTATAGTTCACAGAAATAGATAGAAATTATTATGCATTAAAATCATGCTTGCCATATAAATCGATTGCCTATTTATAAGTGGAATGGCACTCTGCATTTTACATGTAAAATGTAAAATGAGAACCCTAGATTCAATTAGTTTGATTTTCCTACTGTTTCCATGATATCTTATATAGAATTCCAGTATACAGAAATTAACATGGTAGGAGTAAGTCATAAATAACCAAAACAAAAACAAAATTAAAATTCTACAATAAACGTAACTATTACTATCCTGCAAAATGGATTAATGCAAAACCACTTGGTTAAAACTAAATCCAATATTTGAAGTACAATTGTATAGCTATCTAATATACAAAAGTAATTGTAAAATAATGGCTTATAAACGATAAAGCATGATGTGTGAGCTGCTGTAACAAGATTCTCAAGTTTAATTGTTTAAATAAACAAAGTTTATTGCTCTCCCATGTTAATATTCAGTGTGGATTTGCGCTATACTGTCATTGACAGACTCAGGGTCCTTACCTCCTATGGATCCAAAATCTCCTATGGCCTCACTTTTTTTTTCTTTTGCATTTAATGGCATGGATAAAAAAGGAGATTGAGGAAGAAGACACATTCACTCTTAGCCATATTACTTCCCCTTATTTTCTTGGGCCTCCGTTGTGTAATTCTCTATTACTACAAGGGAATCTGTGTAACAATGTTCCCAAGAGGAAGAGAACACATCTAGTTGTGAGAACTAGTAACCTCTGCCATAGTCAACCATTCTAGCGATGGAATGGCTAGGTTTATTGGTTATCTCTTTTTCTCCACATGTGGGACACAGACACCCTTCTCCCCAGGAAGAACATCCAACCCAATATTTGCATCCAGTACTAAGCCTGGGCTATCTACGTAGACAGTACTCTCTATCTCAGTTCAATTGGGACTCCTTGTTGTCTAAAGACCTATAAACAAAACAGGCAAATTTTCTGCTCTTCCCATACCCAAGGGGCAGACCCGCTGAATGTCACCCACCCTGGCTGTTGAGTAGTTAGTTAGACTCTGATGCTGCTCTCTGGAAGGGACTCATTTGCTCACATTACTGGGTTCCCTTCTCTCTAACCTCAGGGAGCCTTTTCTTTGTCAAGTATTCTCCATAATCACATGTGAGGTAGGCTTGAGGAGTGTGTCCTGCTTGCAAGCTGTGAAATTATTGCAGACTGCTTTTTTTAAAAATATATATATTTTATTGATTTTTTACAGAGAGGAAGGGAGAGGGATAGAGAGTTAGAAACATCGATGAGAGAGAAGCATTGATCAGCTGCCTCCTGAACACCCCCTCCTGGGGATGTGCTCGCAACCAAGGTACATGCCCTTGGCCAGAATCAAACCTGTGACCTTCCAGTCCCCAGGCTGATGATCTATCCACTGACCTAAACTGGTGAGGGCGCAGACTGCTTTTAATAGAGTCAGACTGAAGGCTCAAAATGTGTTTTACAGTTTGAACAATCAAAGTCTCTATTTAGCATGGGCTCATGGTTTCTTTCTGTTTTTTTTAAAATACATTTTATTGATTTTTTTACAGAGAGGAAGGGAGAGGGATAGAGAGTTAGAAATATCGATGAGAGAGAAACATCCATCGGCTGCCTCCTGCACACCCCCTACTGGGGATGTGCCCGCAACCAAGGTACATGCCCTTGACCGGAATTGAACCCGGGACCTTTCAGTCTGCAGGCCGATGCTCTATCCACTGAGCTAAACCAGTTAGGAGGAGCTCATGGTTTCTTTAAAACTTGACAAAAATATAGTTGCAAGATCTAATTGCTTCTAAACAAATCCATGTGCCAGTAATTATGTTCCTTCTTAGACAATTCCTTACTTCTGGCTTCTTTTCCCCTAATACTTCTCTGCCTCAACTTAATGATGCTAACTTGAGGCCATCCAGAACAAAACCCTCATTTTGCCATGGCTGAATCACTGCCTTCAGCTGAGATTTATCTCTAAGTTTTCATTTCCCACTCTTACTGTTTGTTGTCTAGAAGGCAGTTCTAGAACTTTTGATCTTCTCAACTCAGGTTTATTTCTGTTTGTAAACAAAAAAATATTGCTATAACTCATTTATTTCATTTACTAGTTTTCCAAAGTCACTAAGAGCCATCTAACACAAACTAATACAGTGCTTCTCCCTAAACAATATTTCTAGAACTGCCTGCTCAATGGCACAAGGTCTGCCTTCCAAAGTATCATATCAGCAATTTGATTGAATATTTTGCCAAAGAAAATCAAGGCCCTCTAGTCTAGTAGCCCCAATATTTTTTAAGTACATATTTTTTATTGATTTCAGAGAGGAAAGGAGGAAAGAGAGAGAATCATCAATGATGAGAGAGAATCATTGATTGGCTACCTTCTGCACACCTCCACTGGAGATCAAGCCCGCAATCCGGGCATGTGCCCTGACTGGGAATCAAACCCTGACCTCCTGGTTCATATGTCACCGCTCAAGCACTGAGTCACACCAGCTAGGCCTAATATTGTTTGGATCTTCATTACATGCGGCCCATTCACCAAGCCTATCGCTGAATATTTTGTGGCATTTTACACTTTCATTCCACTCTTGGACTTCTTTTCTCTTTTGGTCAACATATGTTAATGGCTGTGACAAACTACTCCAAACTCTCAGTCTTTTAAATCAATAAATCTTTATCTTCCAAATATCAAAATCCAGTATAGGTGGCTTTACTTCAGAGAAATAAGCTTTTTCCCCTTATGTTGCTTAACTATTTTCAAGCACCTTTTCCCCTAATGCATTAGGTGTCTGGATGGGAAAAGAGGGTGAGTAGAAAGTACACACATTTTCATTGTCTTAGTACAAACAGTGAAACATATCATCTATGCACACAATCTACTGGCCTGAATCATCACACCACTGCACTAACTGCAATAGAGGCTGGGGACTGTATTCTAGATGTATTCCAAGAAGTAAAGAAACCCTGCAGCTCAGCCACAGCCTACAAAATACTTGACAAAGAAGATAGAAATGTACCTTTTGTTAAAAATTCTCTGTCACTATCACTCTTTTTTGCCCTGGTCAGTGTGGCTCAGTTGGTTGAGCATTGTTCTAAGCACTGAGAGATCACGGTTCAATTCCAGGTCAGGGCACATATCCAGGTTGCAGGCAAAATCTCCAGTAGAGGGCTTGCAGGAGGCAGCCAGTTGATGTCTCTCTCTCTCTCTCTCTCTCTCTCTCTCTCTCTCTCTCTCCAATAAGAACTTATTAAAAATAAATTATAGAGTGAATTTATTATTTTTACCATGATGAATCTGAGAAATGGGTAAGTCAATCAATGGAAAATTGAGCATCAACACTAATAAAAGAGAAAAATGGTAATTGGCGTACGACGATACCCTTTTCATTGGCTAATCAGGGCTATATGCAAATTAACTGCCAAGATTGGCAGTTAACTGCCAACTAAGATTGGCAGTTAACTGTCAACTAAGATTGGCAGTTAACTGCCAACAAGATGGCGGTTAATTTGCATATGTAGGCACAATGCAGGGAGGCGAAAGGGAAAGCAGGAAGAAGCCCCCTGCCACTGACAGTGATCAGAAACCCAGGGGTACCTAAGAGCTGGGGGGCAGGGCAAAGGCGGCCCTGGGGCCGCCTTTGCCCTGCCCCCCAGCCATGATCGGAGAATCAGGCGCCTTTGCCGCCCTGGCCAGTGATAGCAGGAAGTAGGGGTGGAGCCAGCGATGGGAGCTGGGCATGGTCGAAGCTGGCAGTCCCAGGAGCTAGGGGTCCCTTGCCTGGGCCGAAAGCGAAGCCCACGATCGCAGGGCCGCTGCAGCTGTGGGTCCCCGCTGGCCAGGCCAGACACCTCAGCCAGAGGCATCCTGCAGGGGCAGGGGCGGAGCCCGCGCAATCGCAGCGCCCCCCGCTGCCACTGCAGGTCCCCGCTGCCTGGGCCGTACGCCTAGGCCAGAGGCGTCAGGCCTGGGCAAGGGGCCAATCCTGCGATTGGAGGGTGATGGGGGTCAACGCTCCCAGTATGTGAGAGGGGGCAGGCTGGGCTGAGGGACACTGCCCCCCCCACACACACACACACACCCAGTGCATGAATTTCGTGCACCGGGCCCCTAGTTGACTATAAAAGAGATGAACATATATCTTTTCTGGATTGTGGTTGGGTAGCAATCTGGTTACTATTCCTGCCAAGGAGATTTGTTTAAAAGTCTCTAAGGCTACTAGATCAGAAAACAACTGATTTAGTTCTTGGTGTTGACAGTTATTTATTCTGATTTTTTACCCACCCCTAAATTCATATTCTTTTCCATATAACTTTGTAGTTCCTCCAATTAGAGGCAGGGAATATTTCTCTACTCCTTGATTTAGGCTTAGCCATGTGACTCACTTTGACTAATGATTTTAGAAGATGTGAAAGAAGTAAGCAAAGACTTGAAATGTACCTGAGTGGTTGGACTTGCCATTACATTTCTGACTTCTCCATTAGAAAAGTATGCTCCACTAATGCACCAAATCAAGAGGGATAATAGACATTTGGGGAAGAGTTTGACCCACCTTTGTTTAAGGAGCCAAAATTATCCAAGCCCAGCTGAGCCTGCTCTGGATGATCCAAACCCCAGTCAACTGTCCGATGCATGAACAAGAATAAATGATGGCTATTTTAGGCCACTGAGTTCTGGGATGTTTTCTTAAGAAGGAATAGTTGATTGATACACCCCTTAACAGTTAAAAAATTGGACTAAGATGCCAAAATTAAGAGCCAATATATATATAATCAGATTACTGTATTTGCTAATGTATAACCTTTATAACATTCTCTTCTGTTCAAAATTACTAGTACTTTCTATAGGGACCTACCCTATGCAAAGGTTTAAGTTTAGGATAGCAAAACTCATGTATTTTCAATAGCAGAATTAAAATGCTATTAGAGAATTAAGCTTTGTTTATGCTTTCTGTTATAGTTTTTTAGAGTGTACTTTGAGCATTGGCTTCAAGCCACATGGGGACATTAAGTAATCACAATACTATCACAGCACAATATTCAGCTGGCAACAAGGCCTACAGTTATAGTTAAGCTTTTATTCTCTGTGTCTGCAATTACCTAACCTGTGAAAGGGGATTTTATGATTGCCATTAAGGATTTAATTATGACTGAGGTAAATATAAGGAAAATTGTTAGCTAGATATCTATCTATCCCTGTGGGCAAATTGGCCCATCTGAGGAATGGGTCTAGAAACATAAGCCAAAGTAGTAAAGGTAGTGTATCAGTTGCATTATTGTGGATTCAGGACACATTGCTGCCACCCTCGTTCCCTTTCAGCAGCTTTATAGAGTACTAGTGGCCCGGTGCACGGATTGGTGCACATTGAAAGGAAATTAATTGGAAGAAATATTTTAATATCTCTATTTGCCCTTTCTCTATAATAGAAGTGTCAACCAAATTCACTATCGACAATGACAGATTGGAAACACACGCATGCAATTGATGCCAGCGAGAGTTTTATATGTATCATGCATGTGCGAGTCAACTTAGCCTTTTATATATATAGAATAAACTTGCTTAATTAGATCTGCTTTCTGATGTAGCTAAACTTTTTACAGCCCAGTGAAGCACCCCAACTTCTCATTCAGGTAATTGTCAGCAACACAGCAGTAAATATCAACACAAAGCACATTATTATTATTGTAGGTCACACAGGGAGAACAAAGGGTAAAATATTTAACTGTAGCAGTGTTTGACTATAGTCTGTGCAGTGAGAAAACCTGAAGTCATTTTCAAGGTCTACCATTTCTTACTTCTTTTCAGTTGGGTCAAGTTTCTAAACTTTCTAAATATCAATTTTCCAGCTAATGAAAAGAAAATAGGAGTCTACTTAGTCTCCTATCTACCTACTCCAGGACTTCTGTGAGGATCAAATGAGATGAGGCACGGAAAAATGCTTCACAGATATTTGGTTAAAGTGTGAAATGTTTGCACCTGGCTATAAATCACGTTGTGTTCCTGGGCTGAAGAAACTGCAAAGAGGCTAGTCGCTAGGGAGAGGAAGCCGGGCGTTGCTCCATGATGTCATTACCTGGTGCCCACAGCGACCCTTTTCGGGCTGGGCTGGCCTGGGCTGGGCTGTGGGCCTCATTTTGCTCCATGGGGTTTCGGCAATGTTGACTGAAATTTGGTGGGCTGTTGCTCTGGGGTGGTGGTGGGGCCTGTGTCCCATTTGGGGGAAGCCGAGTAGATAAATAAAGCTATAGTAGTCTCAAGAGAAGAAAAATAAGTCCCACCAACTGTAAACAGTGCTTTGTAAGTAATAGTCTATCATTAAACATTTTCTGAATATTTTACATAAAAATAGTTTTTATGAATGTGCCAAAAATGTAGGCTTATGTGCTGGAGGAACATGGCTTTAGACTTATTCAGGAAGATGAGCTCTGTGAAGGAATTTAAAGAAATTGATTGACACCAATGAACAATGGTTATCGCACGTGTCAGGAAAAGGGTCTTACAAATGACAGGAATTCTCATAATATTTTTAAATGCTAGATAATGGGACTTGTCTGGCTGGAGAGATGAGGAAAAGTAGCAGTGCATGTGAGTGTGTGTGTGTGTGTGTGTGTGTGTGTAAACCAGTGTCTTGAAATTCAGATGAGGATGGAGTTGAATATAAAATTAAGAATTTAGATTTAAATTAATACATAAATGATGTCTTTTGAAGATGCTTGATTGAAATAAAATACCTTGTAAAAAGAGTTGTGAAATGAAAATGGCCTTTAAGCAAAATGATTCTTTCCTTATAACTGTGTATATGATAAACAAAAGCAGCAAGAAATTAGATTCTAGGCAAATCAGAATAGGGAGATGGCTATGTCAGTGTAGAGGAGTTCATTCATAAGATGATAAGAAGAATATATACATGAAGAAAGTGGGAATAATATATATATATATAATATATATAATATATATATTATATATATATAAATTTCAATACAGTAGGGATACCTCATATAAGTTTAATTTGTGAATACCAATTATATAAAAATATTTATTGTTTGGTTCAAAATTTCCATTTTTCAAATTAAGAAAACTCATTACCAAATTTATAAGAAAAATTGTATATAAAATTAAGGGGGATTAATTACATAAATCAATCTCAGAGAGATAAGAGAGAAAATGTTTAAATACAAGTTCTTACTCCTAAGAGACTGATCCATAGTGCCATCTTGTGTTGATGAACTGGCTTTTCTGTTCTGTGTTTTGTTTTCAAAGACTGATATTCCTGGTGCTAAACTATTTGCCCTAATTTCAAATTAGTAAAATAGTGAAATATATAGTAAAAATATTTTTAGATAATTATTGTCCACTAGTCAATTTTTTTGTTCACTCGGCTGCAAATTAAGGCATTCTTTTTTTCCCTAATATGTGGTCAATTCACTGGAACCATGGAAACAGATGGATTCTGCACTGAATCTAAGTGTAAGACTAAAGAAGCATATTGTTTTAAAGTAATTGTAACTAAAGAAGATACATGACTAGAAAAAGGAAGGAATGAACCTTCTAATATAACTCCACAATGAATTGTATTGGGTGGTTTCTAAATTTTTATATCTATTTTAAAAATGGATACATGTTACTAATATTTTAATAGAAAGAATTGTGATTCACTGTTTTGAGAATAACTGAAATATAAACTGATCAAATCTATCTTTAGAAAGATAGCAAATCTGTCTTTTTACTATATCTCAGCCTTTATTATTTCAACTAACATTTGATTACTATTGCTAATCACCAGCCAAATTGGATCTCCTCCCCTTAATTCCTAGAGAGCTAGTAGATAAAACACTTGGGGAAGATCACTTAGACCATAAACTACAAGCACTATTTCTAAAGCTACTATCCAAAATCGTGTTATGGCCTACAAGTCTTTGGATGCTTTCAACTGAATACTATTTCTTCCTAGAAAATCATAGTAGCTGTTTCTTTCCTATCTTCTCTTGTTCAATGACTGATTCGTTTAAGTAAAAATAAGCTTGAATTGGCTTTTTGTACTTTCCTTTTCCTCCTATCAAATACGTTCTTAAATACAGCCCAATATTAAGTTAGAAAATAAAGTAGCATATATAATTTATTTAAAATGCAGCCTGTTAGATACTAGACCTATCCTTGAAATAGAAATGGAATCCTCAGATTCTAATTTATTCAAGTCAGTATAACTTATTAATTAAAAATTTATATATACCAACAGACCTCCTGAGACCTTATTAATTATAATAAAATGTTTAGTAAGTTGAATATCTGTAAGTACAATATTTATAATTATATACAAATCTTAATATATAAGTTTTGTGTATGTATAATTTATATATAACATATATGTATAATTCTACTGAAAAATTGCATTTCCTATGGTTGTGGGATGTTCTGATAATGGCATTACACATTCTATATCTTCAGTAGATTGGATAATGCTTTTTTTAAGTGTGCAATAGTAAATAACTAAGACAAATTATCTACCCAATAAGGATAATTTTTAGATGTTATATAAATTTTACTTCCCTTCTGAACTAAGTAAAAAGAAATTCATTTCTAAAGAGATTGAGTTTATTAATTAAAATTAAAACTCCTCTGACCAATTAATTCAACAATATGCTGAATTATTGTCGAAGAACCTCCACTCTTTATAAAAACACATTTCTTAAATGACAAACAGGAATTTTCACTAACAATTATTCAAGATGGCATGTATTCATGTATTTCCTTTTCATCACAAACATTTTGCATCATCCCTTTGCAGAATTTACATTTTTGTTTACTTGAAGTGCATTATTTTTAGGGAAAACGCTGCTTGACAGATTAGGAAATTTGAGCTAGCCAGTGGAGAACTTAACTACATAAGCCCAGGACACATAATTATAAAAGATGAAGGTTTTAAAATTTGCATAATTGCAACTATTGGTAGGGGTCGGTAACATATTTGCATTATCTACTTATGTTCCATACCAACACTTTTAAGCACCACTTTAAAAAAAGTCTGCTAAGTCAGCTGCTTATAGGTGTCAGAACATCATAACCTAAAATGCAGGCAATGCCTTTACTACCTACAGCCCTGGGTTCTGACAGCTTTCTAAAATCAATTTCTAGGTTTTATTTCAATTTCTGAATTTTGAAATAAACAATCTTTCTATCCACAGCTACATGCAGCAAAAGAAATGCCTGGTGCTTTCAAACCAATCCCCAAGCACTCAATCAATCAATTTGTTATAATTCATAATAATTAATATTTACAAAATGGCATTTAAACAATAAAAAGAAAGAGATAGTTAAGAATCATGGTTGGCAATAAACTTCCCTTGTCTACCCAATAATACAAGAAGAGCATTTAGGTTATGCTAGAAAATGTTTAATACCTATTGAATATATTTTGATATGTTTGTATCTTATGCACAGGAATTAGAAAAGTTCTCTATACACGATTCAGAAGCTATAAAGCAGAAAAGGTGTTTGCATTTCAATCTATAAAAATACAAATATGCTAGCAAAATATAATTTTTATGGTTTTTAAAAATTCATCTTCCTTCAGCTTTATAGTTTAAAATAATTAGCAATAACTATAAAACATTTTTAATGAAAGAGGATAACTATCATTATGCCTAGTTAAATAACAGTCATCTAGCTATTGTTTCCATTGTAGTTTTTAATTTGCCTATTGTGGTTTTGGTTCTCAACATTTTCGTCTCAGAATACTCTTCTTTTTTTTGTCTCAAAACATAGTTTTTAATATTTAGTTGAAAACTTAAAGTATTTTAGCAATTTCACTGTAGCAACTTATCTGTCTTCGGAATATTGGTTTCACCTTCCGTACTGAAGCATTTCCCCCTAACTTCCTATTTTGAATTTTGTTTTGTTCTTTTTTTCTGAAACAAGTTCTACACAGCCACCAATTCATTATAACTAGTGTAATAATGTTTATGTTTTTATTGCAATACCCTAGGCTCTGCTCACTTACTATCTGATACTCCCATTGTGGCTATAGTAGCAAGTTGCACAGAGCAGTTAGACAGTATTAGTTGAGTAAGTGAATGAATAAATGAAATGCACTGGGTGTTATTTTGAGGACAACTAATCTTTAATAGGAAAAAAATGTTGAATTTATTATCTATCCTATTAACTATTGTTTCTGCATGAAGGTATTATTTATAAAATATAGTTGTAATTTTGTGGGAAGGAGGCAGTGTTGAATAGTGGAAAAACCATAGACTATAGAGTCAGAAAAAGCATGTTTAAATCCACGTTTAATTTCTATAAGCTTATAAACTTGGATAAGTCATTGAATTTCTCTGAGCTTTGGCTTCATCTTCTATAAAATAGGAGTAAAGTATCTATCTTACTTAGTTTTAGTGAGAATCAGAAATAATATATGTAAAGTGCCTGGACCTTGTACCTAGAAGCTACCAAATCAGTGTTAGCTATTATTGCCATGATTTTTATTAACAAACTAGAAGCCCCACGCACAAAATTCATGCACGGGTAGGGTCCCCAGGGCTGGCCTGCAATCCGATCAGGGCCTTCCGACTGCCAGCCGGGGGCCTTCCTTTGTTCCATGCCGCCCCCTGGTTGTCAGTGCACATCGTAGCTGGTGGTCAAACTCCCAGTCTGTCAAACTTCTGAGGGGACAATTTACATATTAGCCTTTTATTATATAGGATTCTCAAAATTGAGTTACCAATCCCTTTTTCATTATTTTTAATTCAATTATTTCAGATGTATTTTGATAAGCAGGAGCAGCTACAAAAAGATGTGTATTTCCCTAAAGTATTTATTTTAGCCTCTAAAGCATGCAGGCTCTTGTATGGATGCATAGACTACCTGGGACACCTCCAGTACTCTTGATCTCCCCACTCTTAAATACTTTCAGGCAGAGGGAAGACTCAACCAGGTCGATTTCTGAAATGTCTCAGCCTACCGTCAGAAATTTCTACTCTCCTTTGTTTTCCATCCCCTTAAAATCTGACATTGGTTCCTCTTGTATCAGGAAAATATTATTATGGGGTGGGGAGAAGGAATGGAGCATAGCATAAGGTGATTTCTACCAAGTATCCATCTCTAAATATTTAATTCAAAATGTATGATATCCAGGGTACTAAATATCACAAAACTTCCATTTTCTAAAATCCAGAGTCACAGGGGACATGTATTATTTCAAACATGATTACTTTTGAAAATTTCTTAATATAAACTTTAAAATAATAAGTCATTCAAAGAAATGAGAAAGAGAACTAAACCCATAGACTATTATTAGAAATTACTTTATAGATGAGAAAATGATTCTCAAGGGATTGGGTGATTTCCTTCAGCCGATTTGCTAAATGAGAGTGGTGATGACAAGACTGCAAAAAAAAAGTCTGCTAAGTCAGCTGCTTATAGGTGTCAGAAGATCATAACCTAAAATGCAGGCAATGCCTTTACTGCCTACAGCCCTGAGTTCTACAGCCATGTGTTCCTGTTCACTATGCTAGATGTCTTCTACTACATGTATGTAAGCATATATCTTTGAAACAATTTACCTTCCAGGAATATTGTGACTTGAGATAGGTAGTAAGACCCTCATAGGAAGCCCAGCTCAGATCTGGCCTTCTCTGAAGTATCTCTCAGCCTCTACTTTATTGGGCCTGCAACTTTTATCTTGTCTAAAGTAGATTCACATACGCATTAATGATGCAGCCCTGTGTGTGAGTATTTGGAGTGTGCCTTTTTGATATTAAGGCAATTCTAAGAGGGAACATTTTAATTCCAGTTTATACACGAAATGTGTCATTCTTGGCCAGCTAAATGTTTAGTCAGATACAAAGACTTAGAGAAATGATTTAAGAAAGGGAGATTGTAAACAAAGAAAAAAGAATTTTATTTCCACAATGAGTCATGCTTTGTAGAGTAAGAGTCTGGAGGGTGAAATTATTTTTTTTACCATACAAATGTAACTAAAAGATAATTTATTTAGTCAAAATGCTGTAGTCATAAAAGAAAAAAACAACAACAACATTTGCTTACAAATCAAATCTGAT
The DNA here is from genome assembly GCF_963259705.1 of Myotis daubentonii. NCBI lineage: Eukaryota > Metazoa > Chordata > Mammalia > Chiroptera > Vespertilionidae > Myotis > Myotis daubentonii. The sequence continues at coordinate 53,400,399 of NC_081846.1, forward strand.
ATGTTTCCTCTAATTAAAATTGCTTGTGGTCTGCTGGCAGTTTCCAATAATCAAAATTGCACAGAAAGTGAGTTTGTTTGAGCTGGCTCCTGGTGAAAACATACATTTACTTCACTCTTACAGTAAATATCAAGATTTTTCACTTGTACTGCCCAAGTTGCCTTCAGCTTCTCAACTCCTGAGCCTACATCCAAGCAAGGCATTTTCTATAACTTGATTCCTCAGCACTTTCCAGGAAAGACAGGTCTCAAAGAGCCTCTAGTTTTGTTAATGCCTTCATAATAGGATAAAGTCTTTTCGTAGTTTTCAGCTTTTTGAGTCATGTCAATATAAAAAGAAAGTATATAAACACATTCTCTGTTATGTCAAGTTAGAATATTACCACTAAATATAATAAAGCTTATACTTGGATTTCTGAGTATCAAAAATAAGTGTATGTGCGGGTATGTTTGTCATATATTTCCTATCATATCTTCACCTTGATGATGACAGTGTATGACTCTGAGTGAGTGTTTTTCCCACTGCCGATTTTGATTTTCTGGTTTGTGAGGTCTTGAAGAAATTGGTGATGCTGTGGCACTTGACGCCTGCTCTGGGCATGGCCCTGCTCTCCAAGGCTCCTCTCCCCAATTACAATGACTTCAGGAAAAGATTCACTAAGCCTGATAGCTCTTTTTTCTTCCTCCCCTTTCTTCTTCTTCTGAACGCTGGACTCTGGGACTCTGTATTCCCCAGGTCCCCTGCAGGTTAAGCTTAAGCGCTTATTCTCTCTTCTCTTTAACTCACAGTCAGCACTGGCATCTGTCTTTAGTAACCCTCCCTATGAATAAATAGAAGATGGTACCAGCCTTGCAAATTTCGAGGTCTGACCACACAAACAGGTTGAGATAGAGTTTCTGTCACAATTTCATACCATCTCAGAGCAAAAACTTTCCAATGCCATTGAGATACATCTGACTGGAACTTCCCTGGCATTTAAGTTTGCCAGACTCCTACAAAATCTCTACACAATCTACAAATAATTAACATCTAAAGGAAATCAAACTGCTCCATAATGTTTGAGTGTGCCACATTTTGTTTATTAATTGAGGTCTGAGGTTCACTTCTGAGTAGAGGAAAACAGACAATTATCCTAAAGTTTGTTTGGGGGGGCGGGGGGGGGGGGGTTGCTGCTGTGTTTTTGTTTTGTTTGTTTTGCTTGCTTGCTTTCAGATATTTTTGTGTGAATGAGCTGGGTGAAGCACAATAATGACCAGATTTTGGTTGGAAACAAAAGGAGAAAAGATGTGATCAGAATTATGAGTCATTTCCAATAAACTGGATTAAGGATTAGGTGTTTTAGATTCAATATTGGACAATAGGAGCATCTGCAGGCTTACATCTATTCAGACTTCCTGGCTACTAATCTCATCTATTCACCAACTCTATAAACTTAGATAAGTTACTTAAAACTTTACCAGTTTAAGCCCTAACTGGTTTGGCTCAGTGGATAGATTGTCAACCTGTGAACTGATGGGTCCCAGGTTTGATTATGGTCAAGGGCACATGCCAGGGTTGCAGGCTCAATCACCAGTAGGGGGTGTGCAGGAGGCAACTGATCAGTGATTCTCTCTCATCATTGATGTTTCTATCTCTCTCTCCCTCTCCTTTCCTCTCTGAAATCAATAAAACATATATATATTTTAAAAAGCCTTTATCAGTTTTTTTTTAAATCTATAATATGGATATACAAATAATACATATCTGGTACCAATCCATATAGGCTATATTATGCTGCTACAAAAAAAACCACACCCATATCTCAAAGAATTAAAACCACAGAAGACATATCTTATTCAAGTCACATGTCAATCAAGTGGTGCAACCACCATATGGATTTCTGGTTGCTGAAATACAGGAAGAGAGTTCTGAAGTCTCAAACAGGAGATTAAATTCTCAGACCACAGATAATGACTATAAATTCTACTCACAAGTTCTTGGTCATAACTTATCATGTGACCCTATTCAACCCCAAGAGTTTATTGCCGGGAGCCGGTCCATCCTTGCTGTTTCAAGGGACCTGGCATATATGGCATACGGTTCTTAATATGTTTGCTCACCTTCTTGGCGCTGTGTTTTAACCAAGGTCACCTCTCCGAGAAAGGTTGAATCCCCAGGTAGGGATTTTCCCCTGAAGTTAGGGAGGGAATAAAACCCCTCAAGTAAGTGCCAGGCGGGTAATTAATCCCTTTAACTACGAATAATCATGCTTAAACTACATAATCTTTTCTCCCTGGAATGGAGATAAGAAACACCCTAACCTTTGTAATAGAGATTGATAGGATTGAATCAACTGGTATAAATACAGTTGTAACAAGACAGAAACACTCAGAACTCAGAACACAGAACTCAGAACACAGGGCTTGGAAGACAGGACCAAGAGAGACAGAGCCTAGGCACAGAACCTACACAGAACGTTCTCTAGAGACAGAAGAACTTCGCTGGCGAGAGCATGCTGGAGGATCCTGGACAGGGACTGGCCTCGGAGTTTTGAGGCAAAGCCTGGCGAGAGAGCATGGCAGGGGATCCTGGACTGAACCTGACTGCAGAGATTGGCAGGAGAGCCTGACTAGAGCCTGGTGACTGGACCTGCCTGGAGAACCTGGACAGAACCTGACTGGAGAACCTGAGCAGACCCTCTCTGGAGATCGAGACCAGAACTTGGCTGGAGATCCTGGCTAGGCTGCTGATCAACTGAACGCTGTCTCCGTGTTATTCCTTCTTCGCCGACTCCGTCCACACCTTTGGGGACCCCTGGACCCGCTGGGCTTGGACCCCAGCAGTTTATAAAGGAAAATCTAAGTGCCCAGAAGTTAAAAACTCTAAAATAGTCAGTGAACATCCTCAATGACTGCCATATGCTTCATATGGTTGTCCTAAAAATTAATAGGGTTATTTCTTATCAAGTGGTTAGCATAATACTTAGAGCACAGTAGACATTGAATAAATATTAGCCTTTGTTTTATAATTCATACTAAGTTATTTAAGACTGTTCATGCTTTCCCAACATTCTACAGTTGAACCCTGCAATCTATTACTTTCAAATCTTCCTTTCCCCTCACATCCCATTAGAAAATATGCCAATGCCTCCTTCATGTTTTTAGTGAGAAGTACCTTGTAGGACCTTGAATCCCACGTCATTTCTCTTGGCTCTCCTAGCCACTGACTCCTTGCCAATTCTGCCATTAAACTAGTTTTTTTGCCCCTTGGATCTACTTATCCTACTGGCCATGGTGACAATTGGCTCACAGCTATCTATACTGTAGCATTATTTACGTTTTATCGTGTAAACACCATCATTATTCAAATTAGCACATTTTTAAAGAGTAAAAGGGAATCAGTAAGTCAAAACTGACCTATCTCAGATAAAGTGGGATAGCCACTTTATTTTGTCAATTTTAGCAATCAACCATATGGTGCCAGCTCACTAGGGTGGTTCTAGTCTTGAGGATTATTTCATTTTTCAAAATGCCCCAAGCATCACTGTTCCTGGGCTCCCTTTCACAACTCCCTCCTTCCTCCAGAGTTAATACATTCTTCCTTTTTGTTCCCAAAGAAATGGGTACAGTTTGCATTGCATGGAAATTGCTTGTTTACTTGTCTTTCTCCATCTTAAAGCTATGAGTTCCCTGAACACAGGGATCTCATTTCATTCATCTTTGTATCCTCAGGAATCTGCAGAGTCCTGACACACGGTAGGCAATCAATGTTTGCTGCACAGATGAATGCAGTCCTAGAAATGTAATACTTTAATGAAGGGGACCAAATCTTAAATAGGTTGGGAAGCAGTCGGTATTTCAGGCATTGTTCAAGGACAGCTGGAGGCAGATTTTGAGGAGGAAGTTATTTAAGTATTATCTTGAGATTGCATGTCAATCAACTTTCCTATTTACATTTGAATGCTGTTGCTAATCAATTTGTAGCATTTGGAGTCATTAGTTTCTCGAAAGTATAGTGCTTTACTATGTATGATAGTCATATTTTTCTAAAATGGCAGATATTTTATTAATAATAATAGTGTTAATAATCATCATCACATAACTCTTTGGAAGACTTAGGTCCTTTAAATACCTGACATTTTTAATTAAAAAAATATCTAAGCCCATCATTAATAGAATTGAATGGGCTTCTCTAAAAGAACTTCTCATAAAGGCTGGTAATAAAACTTTTTTAAAAAGCCAAAATGGCCCTGGCAGGCCTGGCCTGTGACTGAAGGGTCACGTGTTCAATTCCAGTCAAGGGCACATGCCTGGGTTGTGGGCTTGATCCCCAGTAGGGCATGTGAAGGAGGCAGCCGAACAATGATTCTCTCTCATCATTGATGTTTTTTTCTCTCTCTCTCTCCCTTTCCCTTCCTCTCTGAAATCAATAAAATATATAAAAAAATAATAAAAATAAAAAGGCCAAAATTTTCTGGAAAGTCCCCTAACCTCTATAACTCTTATTGGGATACATGTTCTCTATATTATTACCACCACCATCATGCCCCTTTTTTTTTACCCAAGGCATTTTATTATTGAAATGGTTTCCCTAACTCAAGTCTCTTTCATCTCTAATCTGTGCACCTATAATCATTGGCCAGTGACTACCAAACAGTAATTACATCATATGATTTAAAAATATCCTTATCAAAAAAATATTAATAAAGTAGATCATTATGAATTGAAAATTAAAGGCATGTTCATTCAAAATTCCATTCAATTAACCTAAGTTACCTTTCCAAACTCAAGATCTATATCCTATTCACCGTAATTCCTATTTTTCAGTCACACAATTGTCTGAATTGTCTGAATATACTATGTACTTGCAAAACTGTGTCTTTTGTTTATTTCTTTCTTCATCCCTCTCAAATACCTTGAATTTTTAAAATGCCAATTTAAGGAACTTTCCTTCCATTTAATTTCCATATATTTTAATTTCACCTTAGTTTAGCTTTTACATATCTAACTAATTTTAAGATCCTTGACAAGAACTTTCATGTCCTATTTATAGTTATGTATTGTAATATCTACTTAAACTGCTACAAATATTAGTTACTGATTTTTAAACTTTAATTGAATTAATTATTGTAAAATTACATTGCACTGACTTCCAATTCTGAACAAAGACATAATTTTAAGAACCACCAGATTTTTGGAATAGTTTAGACTTTCACAGTTTAATCTTTCTCATTTCTTGATTTCATTTTATTTTTATGATCAACAGTTATAAAAAAACAATGATGATGCACCCTTATTAAGATATAAGTGTTTTGTAAAATATACACAATGATCTTGTACTCAAAATTGTTAATATTGTTCAAAGCTAAAATCTCTAGTAACCTTTAATATAAAGTGATACATAATGCCTATAATAGTGACATCTGGTGGCTCATAGGGAATATTACATTAACTTACTAATTTTAACCCCTAAATATATGTCTAAGATAGTTGGGTTTATTCCTATGAATTAGTCCTAATCATTTAAAATATTTGCTTCCTTCCTTACAGAGAAAATTTATATTATTTTATATTATTTTATCATTTTTTTCTCTAATGTACACAATTTTTAAATTCACATTTTCAGTTAGTAAAAGACAGCTAAATTACATACTTGAGTTCTTTTTATGCCTAAAAGGGGTGAAAAGGGAAAGAATGTATTAATACCACCTGTAATCTATACCACTGTAACTCTGAACTCAACCCTCCTGAAATAACCTGGTCCCCTAGAATGCATATGTCATCATCTGTTTTCTATACCTGCTGTGAATCATTGTGGTGGAACAAAGATCAGCCTGTTGGAGTTCCAGACCAGCCTCACCACTTACTGATTTGTGTGACCCTGAATCAGTTCTTTAATTACATGTGCCTCAGCTTCCTGATTTAGACTAGATTTCTTGAAAATCATGAATGATAGGGACTTAATAGGTAGTGATGATTAATTATAATTACATAGCTCTCCTCTGATATTTGGCTTTTGGTACATAGAGGATAGATGTTTTTTAAAAAAATGATAATAAGACTTCTTTAAATTTATATTTAGTATTCATATAACATGCATTCTGGTAGCATTCATTACCAGAGTACCAATGGGATAACTCAAGATTCCCAGGGCCACTGGCAAGGAGCCAAAGCTATTACAGTCTCATTTGTGAATAAATTAGAAAGAGCTCAAGCTCAGTCTTTTACACATAAGGATTTACTAAATGTATCTGGTGCTCTATTCCTATTCAGTAATTTCCAGAGTCTGTCAGAGAATAAATTCATGAGAATCATTTAGACACTTGTTAGGAATATGTCTCTCATGTTCTCCACTGATCTACTAAAGGGAAAGGACTGAAATCCATACTTTAACATGTTCTCCTGATGATAATTATCATTATTCTGATTTTGGTACAAGTTACTATCCCAAATCAAAACCACATAGATCCAGACAGAAAAGGAAACTAGTACCATCTAGTTGATGAGAGATCAAGTCCTTTAAATCAGGACTTGTAGACTCGTGTCTACAGGGCCCACACAAGTAAAGTAAATGAAAAAAAAAATTGCCAAGTAGGAATTAAGAGGAGCTCTAGAGAACATGCTCTATGGAAAGCACACAACCTTTAATTAGCTGTGAGCAGGGCAAGTTTCCTAGGGTGGTCATGTACTTTGTAAAAAGAAGATGAACATGGGATTCTTATGTAAAACCTCCAATTTGTAGGAGTTGGAACAAAATCAATGTGAGCTAAATTAAACACATTCGTGGCTTCAAGTTTGTATTCTCTGTTTTTGACCCAATTCTTATTCATGCCCTCTATACTACACTCAGCTCCACTGCATTTTTCAGTCTAATGTTTTAATCAAGAGATGATCCTAAATTTCATTGTAGGCATAGGATGGTCATTTCATCTTTTCTGTTGTCCTCTCCTTTCTAATTATTATAAAATTTGTTGAAACCTTGTCTCTTCCATAAAGTATTTTGAACTTTATTCTCCAAACATCTGCAAATGTTTACATTCCCAAACTTTTGCAACTCCATTTATTTAACAAATATTATTATAGGTATTATTCATCTGTTCATGGTAATATCTGTTAGTGCTTTAGTTTAAGTAAGTGGATATAAATAATACTTCTAATAATATTTTTTGTTAATGACCAAATATATTATATACAACTAGAGGCCCGGTGCAGGAAATTCATGACTTGCTGGCTTAGGCCCAATCAGGGGATTGGGGGATTGGGCCTAAGCCAGCAGGTGGATATCCCTCTCACAGTCCAGGATCCCTTGTTCCTTACTGCCTGCCTGCTTGCTGCTCCTTTCCACTTGGCTCGCTGCATCTGGTGGGGAGGGACCGTGGGAGGGTTCCATGGAGTGTCTGGCCCATCTCACTCAGTCCCAATTGTCCATATCCCAGCAGCAAGCTAACCTACTGCTCGGGACATCTGATCCCTGGTGGTCAGTGCATGTCATAGCGTGCGGTTGGGTGGCCTTAGCATATCATTAGCATATTACACTTTGATTGGTTGAACGGCCAAATGGACGACCAAACACTTAGCATATTAGTCTTTTATTATATAGGATTAGCCTTCACATATAAATTTAAACATCGTAACCCTAATGTGTAATCATTATTGAGTGCCTTTCACTTGTTTAACATTACCCTGATTAAAAGCAAATACTGTGAACATCTATGTTCATTCTAAAGCAAGAGTTAGACTTTTAAAAGTAAATTAATAAAAATGACCTTTTCCAATTAAAAAAGTAGAAAAGACAGCTTTTCTAGAAGGTGTTCTTATGTGCTTGGATCCTAAGGCAGCTTGAGAGCAAGCCTATGGGGAAGGTGGCAAGTGAATAGAAAACCAGAAACTTTTCATAAAATAAACACTACACCTTATGCTAAAAAGGAGTATGAATAATTGGCCAAAAGTATTAGTCAACAGGACAGATATGTTTTTGTTTGTTTTTTGCTTGTGTTTTTGGTCTTAATGAATGGTGGAATGATGATTCAAGATAATAGGGAGATACCTCCCTTCCCCCTGAAAAATAAGGAAGAAAAATAAAAGCATATTTCCCTGAGAGAAGATCCACAATAGGAGTGCGAGGACTGAAGGCAAGCGTCAATGCTCTTCACTTACTTGAATTAGTCATCTAAAGAAACTTGGGGATTTATCATAACCTGGAATGCATCCAAATGCCACTATTTCTGAATATATGACATATCACCAGGACTCATATCATTGTAAAATGATATGACTCGATTAATTTGAGTGAAGATAAAAGTTATCTAAATTTTATGTCCTATAATAAGCATCACATATATGACACATTAGTGAAATTTATAGTGGGTGATGATTTATTGAATGTTAGCTATGATAAAGGTTTTATATGAGATAATGAAGAAAGAATAAAAGTAAACACAAGAGATCATCTCCACTCTAGAAGAGTTTAAACTAAAAAAATACAAATAAAGTACAGGAATACAGATGCTTCAGAACAAGGTAATATTCTGAATGAATTGTGCATTTAAAAAAATTTGTTAATTTTCAACCAAGGATATTTTTTCATTGATTTTTTAGAGAGATTGGAAGGGAGGGGGAGAGGCACAGAGAGAGAAACACTGGTGTGTGACAGACACATTGATTGATTGCCTCCAGCACTCACTGGGATTGAGCCTGCAACCAAAGTATGTGCCCTTAACTAGAATCAAACCCAGGACCCTTCAGTCTGCAAGCCCATGCTCAATCAGCTGAGCTGAACCAGTTAGGGCTGAATTGTACATTTTAATGAGAACACTCAGTGGACCAAGAGTGTTGAAGAAGTCAAATATTCAGAGTATAGTGGCAATAGGTAGGGTAATTAAGTAAGGCGTTTTAATTTGTCAGCACTGCTAAGTAACTTTGAGTCTTCTGATTTATTCATTCAACAAACACTTGTTAAGTGCTTCTCTGCAGTTTTATTATAAGGTAACACATTCTTGTGGCTCAAAAATATATATATAAAGAAGTTTCTCTACTGTCTTATCCCATTTTTTTTCCAAAAAATGATGGTTTTTATTTATTTATTTCTTATCCTTCTAGTTTATTTAACCCCATAATATACAAAAGATAGCACATTATATATACCGGTCTTCATCTTACTCCCAGTAGTATAAATGCTCCCTATAAAACTGAATAGCATTCTAGTGTGTGACTGCACTATTATTTAGACCATCCCCTATAGATGGATGCAAGTTATACTCAATCATTTTGCTCATATCAACATATTCATGCAGTAATAATCTTGTAGATGAGTCTTTGTTCATAGGCCTTAATTTTTTTTCTCACCGAACTCTTTCAATAAATTCTTACACTGTAATAATAATTATGTAAATCCTTATGGATTCAAGAGATAGAGGATTGTGAATGATGGTTTGGAGCATAAAGTAGGAAAGAGAGAAAGAAGAGGTGATGTGGGAAGGAGGTGATAAAAGTGGACAGGCCCTGCTCTGAATGCTGCCTATTATTAGAATGTTATTTCTCTTTCCACAGGAGCTGTAACTCTAAAAGTAAACTGGCTCATTATTATCAGATTGTGAAAACTAAACTCTTGCTGTGGTTGTCTATAAAATATAGAGAAAAATAAAAAAAATGAACAACATAAATTCAGGAGAGTTATTAATTGCTTAAGAAATCCTAAGCACTATTTTAAGATATATATGAATGATATATAAAAAGATAGCTATGGATTATACATATACTTATATATAATGAACATATTATATATACTTCTAAACTTGATATATTGATGTTGTTGGTAACATCTAATGTAAATCACAGAATGAATTATCTTCCATTTCCTTTGAAGCAATTTTAAGGGACTCTAATGCAACTAATCTTAAGAGAGAGATGAAGTTCTTTGGCTATCTATACCTCACACTGTAATTTTTTTCCTCCTAACAACCATCTTTTTTACCCTAATTTTTTATTGGCACTAAGTTGTGGGTCACCACAGTCAAAATGTTAACAGAATTATGTCATGTGCCATGGAGTTTTATCATGTTAAACATTTCAAAACTTGATTACTTATAGGAAAATTAAAGGTATTAAAACACACACACACACACACACACACACACACACACACACACACACACACACCAAAGCCCAAGTTCTTCCCAAGCTCACACAGCTTGCAAGGAACTCCAACAGAGAAACACCAGTAAAATGAAAATTCCTGGAGCCTGAGCACACCCAAACAAAACTAATTGGCAGCCTTCACAGAGAATTTGTCAGTTACTCAAGTTCTATATACTATATTTTCGATTAGCTTTTTAAACACAGGCATCATCTGACATTGGAATTGGTCTCAAAATTGAATAACATTAGTTTGATACTTTATAAAAGTTTTTGTTTAACATGCACTTTTTTAAAAAACATATTCATTACATATTCCTTCATTACCTTTTAATAGAACTGCTGTTTAAATATATACTTTGGATCCCGTTCCTTTTGCAAATGATATCATGTTCATTATGTTTTAATTCATAGCTCATTTAGTAAATTGATCTATTAAAAATGTCTCTATCTCAATATAAAATATTTTAAAGCCTTTTTCTGCAATGTGGGCGACATACACTTGAAAACTTGTAAGATCCTTTGCTAATTGAAAAATTATTAATGCTGCTGCTTCAGAAGATCTCAAACAACTTTCAAATTATCTGGTTTTTAAATCCTGTGTGCCTGTGAGGAATCAATATTATTTGGAAGAATATGTGACTTCTGAAAGCTCAGAGTCACTGGTGGAGCTCAAAATAGAACCAATGAATCTTGACTCTCAATTTGTATTTCTAGCGAACCACATTAACTGGACAATTTTCTTTCATCTGTGTATTATTAATAACATAATATCCTGTGACACAACAGACTAATAGGCTCTTTGGAGAATTACCTTAGAATTATGTGGTACACGTTTTTAAAGAACATGGTGTGTGTGTGTGTGCGCGTGTGTGTGTGTGTGTGTGTGTGTGTGTGTGTGTGTGTGTGTTATGTGCAGAAGAGCGGAAGATACCTATATCTCCTGAAGTGTCATATAAGTAGGTAACTGCTGGGTATTTTGATGAGGGTTTTCATTACCAATAATCTTAGTCTTATAAATAGGTATGGGCCACTTAGATAATACATAATATTATGTATTATTGTATGTACAATAATACATCTTAAATTTACAAAGTAATTTTTTCAAGAAATGCCAGTTTTCTCATACCCAGATACCTCACCAAAAGGGAGGTATTCAGGATTTTCAATCCTATCTTTATTTTACATTTGGGAAAACTGAGGTCAGTGTCAAATAAGCTACTGCCTCTGGATCCAAAGAAAATTAGTATTAGAAAGAACCTTGAATCCACACTGTTCAACTTCAAATCAAAATACAAAAATATGGATTGTGGTTAATCTTACTATTGTTAGTGATTAAAATATCATAATGGCTTCACTATTATTTCACTACACTTTAAATTCTCCCCTTCCTTAATGGCAATGATAATGTGTTTTAGGGTGTTCATGTTATTTCTCTATTTCTAATTTATTTTATACCTTAAATTCAGGTTTCCCTCAATGGTCAGTCTCTCCTTGAACTTTCCTTCTTTCTTTCTTTCTTTCTTTCTTTCTTTCTTTCTTTCTTTCTTTCTTTCTTTCTTTCTTTCTTTCTTTCTCTTTCTTTTGTCATAAACTTGCATTGCTACATGTATTGCTTATATGAAGCTCATGCTAACATGTATAGCACTAACTTAACCTTACTCCTGAGGTTTATTTTCTTTCTCATCATTGTTTCCTTGGGTTTGCATTAGAAGCTCAAATTCAACATGCTCAAAGCCCTCCTTAACTTTTTACATTTGAGAGTATCAGCCTCACCCAGCTGGTGTGGCTCAGTGGTTGAGCATCAACCTATGAACCAGAAGGTCACAGTTCCATTCCCAATGAGGGCACATGCCCAGGTTGCGGGTTCGATCCCCAGTGGGGTCATGCAGGAGGAGGTCAATCAATGATTATCTCTCATCATTGAAGTTTCTATCTCTCTCCTTATCCCTTCCTCTCTGAAATCAATAAAAATTAAATAAAAAAGAAAGTATCAGGTTCATATACTCAGTGATTCCATATGCCTAAATAGCCTTTTATTTTCCAGCATCAGTCCTTTTTTTTTAAATGCAGAGTAAGCCTCAGCCTATATATATTTGATCATTTTCAGCACCTGGAGCTCCTTCTACCAGATCTGAAGGAGTATAGCAGATAAAAAGCACTGTCAATTTCTCTCCTGCAGTAATATAGAAATTGAGTCTGAATCAACAGCACAGAAATGAGAAATGTTCAACTTGGCAAAAGACTTGAACACAAAAGATTTCCAGGAATTTCAAATTTACCACTGACTTGAATAGCCTCACAGAACTACTTTCCATTGGGAGACTAGTCGTCTTGCATTATGTCAACTGTTTTCCAGATTTTCTTAAAATTATATACTTATAGGTATTTTTTAGATTTTCTTTTTTATTGAATTTATTGAGGTTATATTGATCAATAAAATTATATCGGTTTTAAGTAAACAATTCTATAATACATCATCTGCACATTGCATTGTGTGTTTGCCATTCAAAGTCTAGTTTCCTTCCATGACCGTTTTCCCCATTTACCTTCTTTCTCTGCCCCACTTCCATCTGGTTATCACCAATCTATTGCCTGTTCCTCTGAGTTTGCTTTTCTTTGCTTAATCCCTCCACTTTTTTCACCCCATGCCCCAGCCCATCCACCCCCTGATGGATATCAGTCTGTTCTCTGTATCTACGAATCTGTTTCTATTTTGTTAGTTTATTTTGTTCATTAGATTTCACCTATAAGTTAAATTATATGGTATTTGTTTTTCTCTAACTGGCTTATTTCACTAAGTATAATACCCTCTAAGTTTATCCATGCTGTCACCAAAGGTAAGGTTTCCTCCTTTTTATAGCTGAGTAGTATTCCATTGTGTAAATGCACCACATCTTTTTTATCTGCTCATCTACAAATCTCAGCTATTGTAAGTAGTACTGCAATGAACATAGCTGTATGTTTTTTTGAAACAGTGTTTTGTGTCTCTTCAGATAAATTCCCAGAAATGGAATCACTGAGTCATAAGGCAGTTTCATTTCTAATTTTTTCTTGAGGATACTCCATACTGTTTTCCACAGTTGCTGCTCCAATCTGCATTCCCACCAATAGTGCAGAAGGCTTCCCTTTATAGGCCTTTCATCCCAACTAAGTTGCAAGTTCCCTGTGAACCTGGTCTTTTTCCTCTTTGTTGTCCTGGTACACAGCACAATATAGCACCTGGCATATTGAATGAATGATTGATCATTATGTAGATGTCTAGTAAATTTTTTGTATATATGAGATGGAAAGAGATCTGTTCATGACAAGAAATATAATTAAAACCTTGTATTTTAAAATGTTGTCAGAAAATAAATTATTAAAATCTATTATATCAATCTACTGGGACACTATTGCAATATGTATCACAGTTATGCGGTTTGGGGATATAATTTTAATGAAATCGTATTCTTTGATGAGCAGCTTCAACAATAGGTGTTAGTTTTTAAAAGTCAGTTTTATAAAAAAGTCAGTTTTACCATTCTAGTAAAATTTGTTAGCAAAGTGTTAGGTATTTATACTTATGAAGGAAATACAATTAAGACAAAGTCATTTTCAATCAAATAGGATTTGGTTATCCATTAATGGTAAATGGGAGGTTCATGACCTCAGACTAATGGGCCCTTTACAAGTTGTAGTGGACAATTAAACGACTCAGCAGTGAAACTGACATTGAGGAGCAGATTTTGCCTGCCAGCAGCTCTCAGGTTTGGATTTCACTGGATCATGTTCCGAAAGGTCAGCACTGGCCAGATGACCAGTCCAGAACTGCAGATGGCAATATAGTCACCTGACCACGCTGGGGCTCCCCAACCTGCTGCACCGGCTCAAGTTCACTGAAAGGTCATGGCAGGCCCTGGGCCACTACTCTGAAATACTAAAATCCTTGGGTACGCTTTCTTCTACATTATGTGGATAAAATAGATACTTTTGCTCTCCCAGCCAGAGGATAAAATAATGGCATTGTTGTAACAGTTACAAGATAGCAACTCAGTTTTAGGGAGCAGCTGAGTGTGAGAGAGCTTTTTCCAGAGGCATATTCCCATTACGTGAGTGAAACAGCATGTTTGTACTCACCAGAATCTCAGGAGACATACACCAGCATTCAAATCTGATTGCACCAATTACAAGCTATACATCCTTGTGCCAGTCACGTCATCGTAAACCTCAGTTTTATTTCCAGCTATATATTGGAGAAAATAGTAGGATACCTATACTGCCTTGTCAACCTCAGAAAGATGAGGAACACAGCATGTTTTGGCAAACTATCTGGGAATATTCAACCAAATTATCCATTTCACTTCTATTTGAATCAATCATTGTAAGAATTGCCAGAGAAAAAAAGGTGGGAAATGTTTTGTTGGGGTTTTTTTGCTTATTGTTAAGCCATATGGATTAGTTTTAGCAAGCAGGAGAAAGTGCACTTATGCCACCCTGTAACTCTTTTAAGAGAATACCGAAAGGAACACAGAATAATCTAAAAACTTATCTGGTCAATGATTCTTTTGCTCAAATTTTGCCTAACTTAAGCAAAAAAGACCAACTTTAATTTTAAATATTTTAATACAATTTCAGAGTCAGAATTAAGGAATATTTGTTTGAACATGGATAGAAACTATTGTATTATTTCTGTTCAAGGAGCATTTAAAAAAACATATAAGATATAGTCTCATAATTTCTCTTTAGTTGTTATTCTTTGCCCAGAAAGATAGGTTGTACTGTAACTTCACTACATCAATAAGGTGTTTCATTTGCCCTACAGGCCTGATCTCTTGGACATTAGTCACTCAAGGTAAATGGAGCAAAATTATGTCCATAACTAGAGGCCTGGTGCACAAAATCCATGCATAGGTAGGGTCCTTAGGCCTGGACGGCAATCAGGGCCAATCTGTGGGGTGACTAGAGGCTCCTGCATTGAGCGTCTGCACCCTGGTGGTCAGTGAGCATCATAGTGACCAGTTTTTCCATGGGTTGTTCCACAGTTTGGTTGATTTGCATATTAGGCTTTTATTATATAGGATATGAAGTACTCATCTATACCAAAAGAGAGAAAAATCTGGGCTCACAGCTTTTTTGAAAAGCAATTTAATAATAATAAGAGCCCTAGTCGGTTTGGCTCAGTGGATAGAGCATCAGCCTACAGACTGAAGGGTCTCAAGTTTGATTCTGATCAAGGGCGCATGCCTGGGTTGTGGGCTCAATTCCCAGTAGGGAGCGTGCAGGAGGCAGCCAATCAATTATTGTCTCTCATCATTGATGTTTCTATCTCTCTCTCCCTCTCCCTTCTTCTCTGAAGTCAATACAAATATATTTTTAAAAAGAATAAGAAAGGGATTATAGATTTGGAAACAATGCCTATAACATCTAGATGAGTTCTTAGCAGTGATTCTGAAGAGTTTGCACATAAAAGTCATTAGGAAAAATATTACTCTTGGAGGAAAGATTTTAACTTGCTTGTTTCAAATTGTAATGTCCTACAGAAGAGCTTAAAACATACTAACTTAGAATAATTGCAGAAAAAAATTAATGTATTGGTTGAGGAAATTTTCACCAGACCGAATCAAATTTGCATTGGGGCTTTCTAATTTTGCCCAATTTTATTTCTCTGCCCTGCATCAGCTAAGAGAAGAGACATCTGTGTACACCTAATACAACATTCTCTGCATATCCTCAGGAAAAACAACCAAGAACACAATGGAAAAGAGGGCAGACATATAGTCCTCCACCCTCCGCTGTCTTGGCTGGGCTTCAGGTCCTGGGTAATTGAGAGGAGGCTGATTGCATGGCTGATTCGGATCAAAGGGAAGGCAGAGTGCCCCACTGCCCTGTAGCTTGTGCCCCAGTAAACACGTTTGGCTACTTGGAGCAGAAGCAAACAGACAATACGTAGATCAGCTGTCTCCTAGAAACTATAAAGCTAGAATTTCTGCGTGTGTGTGTGTGTGTGTGTGTGTGTGTGTGTGTGTGTGTGTGTGAAAAAGAGAGAGAGAGAGAGAGAGAGAGAGAGAGAGAGAGAGAACTTGAGAACGTGGCAAATTTTGCAGCATGCAGGAAAGGAATAATTATAGAGATAGGCATAGACAGTTTTTATTTCTTAAGTATCTCCTTTCAGCGTGTGGGCAGTCAGCATTCTGAGCAGCCTCTGTTCTTTGTGTAGCACGTGCTCTGCTGTATAGTTCTGAAAACTCTGTCCACACACGCATGGCTGAAACGTCCCTCCTTCAGGTGTCTCCTATGGGTACTGAAGGTGAGATTTGGCTCCAGGAACCTGCATTCTTGTTTGTTTTCCAAGCCACCATCTCCAATATGGTACCCACATATATGCCTCACATACTCACCTACTATTTCTGCCTTTATAGCTGGCCCCAATCCCTTAGTCGCCACCAATTTTTGTTCTCAGGATTTATTTGGCCTGAGGGGAAATTGGGACACCTGGTAGAGACAAACTGCAGTCTTCAACTCTTCGTCTATTCTGTATTTTGAACCTCAGGGGCACTTCTATTAGAAAAGGCAGGTTCCATGGGCTTGAAAGTGCTCCCATGAAGGTAGCTTTACCAACATTTGAACTGATGCAAATCTGTCACCCCTTTCCCTTTCTGAAGTAATCCTCATCTTTTTTTTTCTTTTTTCAGTCTAGGAGTCTGGACAGCCCCACACAACCCAAACCTGGCTTACAGGGTCAAGCAGTTTTTTCACAGTGGGAAAAGGCCTACGGAAATCCTTCACACAGAGGTGCTAAGAGCTTAATGATGAGCATTCCCTTGAGTGTCTTCATTTTGAAAGAGATTGCCTGGAGAGGTTATCGATTTACACAGAGAAATTGATTTCTAATCCTGGAATTTCATCAGAAGGGAAGGAGATTTGCTTGGGTTGGGATACAGATGATTTTGGGGGGCATAACTCCAGAAATTAAAGAGAAGCAGACACCTGATTTGTCTTCTGATGAAGTGGCCCAGATTATGTCAGTGCCTTTGATCCAAATGTAGTAATCACCTTTGATAGAGAAAACAAAAGAGAAAGAAAAGAGAGGGGAGAAAGGAGAAAGAAAAGCAAAGCTGTGCAGGTATCACCACACAGTAGCATAAAGGGAGGAGAGAATTCCACAACACCTATCCCTGTGAGGAAATGTATTTCTAGGCAGATATTTGGAGTTTGGCGATTGAGCTAGATTAAAATGAATTTTATTAGAATAATCTGAAAATTAGAATTAATCTAGCAAACTATAGAGTCCTCTTGAATGTGCTTCCGTAAGAATTTTTAAAATCTCATCTGCTAGGAATTATGGCTCAAAAACAAAACAAAAACCAAAACAGACTAGGACAAAATGAGATCACTGTAATTAGATAGCTAAGGTCACTTTTAAAAATAGCCACTTTGAATCAAGATAAGCAAGTACAGGATGAATAAATTAGCTGTAATGCAGATCATATTTATTTTAGATAATGGTAAGGATGATCACACAGCACTATTTAAAATCCTTACATAACTAGATCATCAGGACAATTCTATGAGATAGAGACTATTAGCATTTTAGAGAGAAGGAAAAGACACAAAAAGTTGCACTTACAATTAGCAAAGCAGAACGAGAAGTAAGCAAAGTCCTTCTGGTTTACCTTTCTCCTAGTCTGAGGCTATGTATTATCATTTCAATGCAAAGTTTACTGACCTTTTGCAGTGCTTTTGAGTTGTCTTCAATCTGCTCCTTTGTTTCAGTGTCTTGGTAGTTCCTGGTGATATGGACCAAATCATGACACATCCACTTAGTATTTGCAAGTCCTGCAAATCAATACTTCAAAGGGAGTAAGAAGCAGTTGTTTGGGGATTTAAACAAATGGAGGATGATTGCTTCCATTAATTAATTGCCATAGTTTTCTTATTTTAAACAACAACAGAAATAATACTACCTAAAATTCTTGGTTTTGAAGTTTGAAAGAGACACTATGTGTAATCTTCTTTTTCCTTACGCTCACTTTACAGATGAGGAAACTGAGACGCAAAAAGCATTAACTAATTTGCTGAAGGTAACACAGACATAAAAAGGACTCATTTCCCAAAATGTAACTGTATCACAGATCCCTAAAAAACACAATGCTTACTGCCATGGATTGCTGATATAAAATAGGCATTTTGTTACTTTCTGTTAACCGTCATTCTTTTAATCAACTTGGTCTTCTCCCCACAGGTTCCAGAATCACTTTTGTTACTTGAGAGTAAACACTGGATTTTTAGATAGCCTATACCCCTCTCCTTCACTGCTATCCTACACTAGATAATAAAAGCCTCTCACAAGTTCATTTTTTAATTTATTTATGTATTTTCATATTTTTTTTTTTGATTTCAGAGAGGCAGAGACAGAACCACTGAGCCATGGTAGTAGGGCACAAGTTTGTTTTTTAAAGAGGAATCATGGTGTGTGTGTGTGTGTGTGTGTGTGTGTGTGTGTGTGTGTGTTTACCTTCCTTGCTTTGTTTTTCAAGAGTATTTCACTCAGCCAGGTGTCGCTCAGTGGTTGAACGGCAACCCAGGAACCAAGAAGTCACTGGTTGGATTCAATTTCTGTTCAGGGCATCTGCCCAGGTTTCGTGGCTTGAGCCCCAATAGGGGCATGTGCAGGAGGAAGTCAATCATTCATGTTCCTCTCTCATCAGTGTTTCTATTTATCTATCCCTCTCTCTCTAAAAATCAAAAAAATATTTTTAAAAATGTTTTATTGTTTTATTTTTAGGACCAGAAAAGAAGATATGAGTTACAATGCTTAGTTAATACATTTTTTATTTATTTACCTACCAAAGATATTTTATAATGAATTATGTATGTACTAGAGGCCCGGTGCACAAAATTCTTGCACGTGTGTGTGTGGGGGGGTCCCTCAGCCCAGATTGTGAGAGGGTGCAGGCCAGGCCGAGGGACCCCACTGGTGCACTATTGGGGCCAGGGAGGGATGTGGGATGTTAGCCAGTTGGGAGGGACTGCAGGAGGGCTCCAGGGTCTGTCTGGCCAATCTCGCTCAGTCCTGATTGGTGGGACCCCAGCAGCCAGCTAACCCACAGGTTGGAGCATCTGCCCCTGGTGGTCAGTGCATGTCATAGTAACTGATCGACTGGTAGACTGTCTGCCCCCTAGTGGTCAGTGCACATCATAGTGAGCAGTTGAGTGGCCTTAGCATATCATTAGCATATTACGCCTTGATTAGTTGAACAGATGACTGGACGACCAGACACTTAGCATATTAGGCTTTTATTATATAGGATGTGTGCATATATACAAATATATCACAGATTTATATAAATGCACATATATGTATATGTATATACTAGAGGCCTGGTGCATGTGAATTCATGCACAGGTGTGGTCCAGCCTGCCTGCCACAATTGGGGCCGATCGGGCTGGGCCAGCCAGGGGGAGGGGCCGTGGGCATTGGCCATCTGGCCCTGCCCCTGACCAGGGGGGCCAACTGTGGACAGGGCCAGCCAGGGGAAGGGGCTGCAGGTGATTGGCTGCCTGCTCCCCCCAGCCCCCCAGTCAAACTCCTAGTCAAATTCCTGGTTGAGAGGACAATTTGTTTATTAGCCTTTTATTATATAGGATAGTTACCACCTACCCCACATCTCTCCTAGGCCTTGTGCCATCTGTGTGGCATTACAGAGCCTAGATTTTGGACTTAAATATTTTCTCTAACTCGGAGTTGATAGGTACCTCCGAGCAATTTACTTGCCTCTTGACTCTCTTGTTGCTCCCTATATAAATTAAGAATAATGGTTTTATTTTTCAGAGCTCTTTGAAAGATAACAGATATATGTGATTGTGTAAAGAGTCCAGCACAGTGCCTGGTATACAGTAAGTGACCAATTAATATTACTCTTATTATTTTTGTCTAGCCCATAATAGGTGTTCAATAAATGTTGTTATTGTTGTTATTCTATATTTCTGACCATTTACAATTTCTCTTATACCGTAGCAACAATGCTTTATAACTATCACCATAAGTTTATTCTTTAAACAGAAAAAAATAGGCAGTATGTAATAAGTTGGTGAGAATTATAAAATATAATCCATATGCAATGGTTGTATAAAGTTCTCAACAAATAAAATCATTATGGTTTTGTTTGCCAACATAATTGTTATACAAGGTTGGCTATGCACGTTTCCTTCCCTAGCTGCTCTAGCATTTTAATTTTTGATGTTTTTTATCTAGTAGGCTAAGCAACTTACCTCTTCATTTCTAAGAGAGATGTAAAACCACTAATGATTTGAAAATCTTAGTTCTGCCTACACTGTCCTTTGTGGCTTTGGCCAGGTTATTCATTATCTATAAGACTCAATCCTAGCCCAACTGGTGTGGCTCAGTGGTTGAGTGTTGACCTATGAACCAGGTGGTTATGGTTTGATTCCTGGTCAGGGCACATGCCCGGGTTGCAGGCTCAGGGCCACCAGTAAGGGGCATGCAGTAGGCAGCCAGTCAATGATTCTCTTTCATCTTTGATGTTCTATTTCTCTCTCTCCCACTTCCTTCTTCTCTGAAATAAATTAAGAAATTACTTTAAAAAAGACTCAATCCTAAAATGAAGTGTTTAAATGAGATCTTGAAAGTACTTCTCACAGTTACATACAGAAATTATCTTCTTGTATCTGTATGTGAGTGGAAGCCATAGGTTAATCACCATTCACCACAAAAGCATGACTACTGCTTTGCTTTCAGAGTCTAATTTGAAATGATCCAATGAGATTTCTTGTAAAAAATAAAAAGGTACATGCCTCTTGTAAGTAAAGACTAAATATCCATGCTTCAAGTACAGTTCTTAACTTTCTATGTTTTGTCTGTTTCCTAATTTGGCTGCTGGTTGCAACATCAAGATAAAGGGCAGTGAACACTTAGTGAGAATCTCAGTGTAAGTCATTTGTTTTGTTAATGTCATTGTAATTTTCTTACAATGCTACCCTAGATCTTATCATGTGGAAATACAGAGCTATAATCTGATGAGCCATAAAGCAATACAGTTTTGTCAAAAAATGGATTTGTTGAGGAAAGGCATTTAAGGTTGCTTGTTTTAATACATGGTGTATAGTGACATCTGTCGGATATTTTGTGTAATGAATTACATGCAGCTAAAAATCAGGACTTGGTAAGCTTTTAGGGTGAAGAAATGGAAATAGGAAAATATAAATTCAGTATTAACACTTAAGGTGGGTGTCTCCCTGAAGAATTAAAAGTGTTAAGTATAAATTCCATAAAACAAATAGCTTCTAATTACAGAACAAACTGAAGACAAGAGTGATTTCCATGGTAACCATAAAAAGGGGAACTTTTAAAATAAAAAGTAAGGTGCCCTGGCCAGTGTGGCTCAGTCAGATGAAGCATCGGTCCTGTGCACCAAAAGGTTATGGGTTTGATTCTGGGTCAGGGCATATACCTGGGCTGAGGGTTCCATCCATAGGTGGGGGCATGTATAGGAGGCAGCCCATCAATGATTCTCTCATATATTTATGCCCCCCTCCCCACTCAGTCTTCTCCCTCCCCCTCTCTCTAAAACATATCCTCAGGTGAAGATAAAAAATATTAATGAAAAAATTAAACATAAAAAGAAGAGTAAAATGAAGGACAGAAATAAAGAAAAGTTGACCAGAAAGGAAAATAGACCTTGCAAGCAAATAAATAGGACAGAAGTAATCTTTAGTTGAAATATCTGTGAAAAATACTATTTAATTATCTAAAACAATAATACTAATAAAACAACTGTGGATATAATTACAGTTATGTCATTTGCTATGCCACATGAATTCTATTTCCCTACTAAAAATATTGTGTAATAGACCCATCTGAAATCGTAGCGACCACGGAGTATGCAGAGAAAAGTAGACTGTGGTCAGGGGTGTGGTCCCATATCTCAGGTCTCCTGTAACCTTAGATCCTTACTTATTTTACCCCCAAAATGAGGAGGGATGGAAAGGCAATTTCAAAGGCCAAATCTAGCTCTCAATTTTTCCAACTACAGTATAACTTTAAATTAGTAGCTACTTTTCTTTTTTGATGAATTTATGATTAGAAGTTAACGTCATGTGCACCCTTGTGCAAAACACTTAACATCTCTCTGTTTTCTCACTGAGAATTGCAGGTGTTTGGACTAGGGGATCTCAAAATTGACATTTGTAAAATGTAATTATTCCTCAAACACTTTATCATATTCTTAAACTCAATTTAGGTCTTGAGTGAATTAAAATTCTACCTTGAAGGAGTGGTAAGAGAATCAGTGAATGCCCAAACATGTAGATAAAAGGACAACTTATATTAAACATGAATTGATTTCTATGGGGTGGGTAAAACTTCCTCTGCCTTCAAGGTTCTTCTGGCTGGTCTAATAATCAGATAGACATGAGGCAGATTAGTAAGAGAAAATAACCAAATTTAATACATACATGTGTAAGGGAACCCTGCCTACATGAGAGAATCAGAGACCCCACATACACAGGAGATTCAGAGATAGAGAGAGGGATTGAGGGATGTCAGACATTCTGAGCGAGGGATGAGATAATCACCTGGGGGCCTTTAAAGGTCATTGCTAGACAATAAAAAGAGCTGATGTTTAGCAAATCGAATTTTCCCTGTTATATAGATAGGTTAAAAAGGGGGGGTTATCTCTGGTAATGTCTTATTATGGGCAAGGCGCCAAATTCAAGGTCTTCTAGGTAGTTAAGGGTGTGGCAGATGTTTCTCACACTACTTCTGTTGTTTGGTCAGTACTGGGGACAGCCACAGTAAAGGAAGTGTACCTCTGAAGGAAGGTCTTGTATTCTTTCAACCCTACTTTTATTCAGGCCTGATGTTTGGACCAGTGGCATCAAAGAGAAAAAGCAGCCTCAATTTCTGAGTTCAATTCTCTGGATCCTCTCAAACACTTTATAGTTTAAGCTGAGACTCATTCAGGGATTATCTAAGATTTTCAAACACAACTAAATATGTATTTCTATTTCTATTGGAAAAGATACATCTATAAACTTTCATTCTTTCTTATATCTAATTTTGTAGTGGGATTTTACTAGTGTCTTAAAATCCATTGGCTGCTTCAGCATGTCTTTTCGCCCATCTGTTTGCCACTATAAATCTATAAGAAGAAATTACTCATTCCCTACATGTTTGCTAAAAATCACCTGCAGAACAGTCTGAGCCTGCGGGTCTTACAGTTCTTTAAAAGTCACTTCATTGTGATGTCCGATAAGGTGCTAATCTCCAAAATTTATAAAGAACACATACATGTTAACAAAAGAAAGATAAATAACACAATAAAAAAATGGGCAAAGATTTAAATAGACACTTTTCAAAAGTGGACATACAGAAGGCCAAGAGACATATGAAAACATGATCAAAGTCACTAATCATCCAAAAGATACAAATCAAAAGGACAATGAGGTACCATCTCACACCTGTCAGAATGGCTATCATCAACAAATTGACAAGTGCTGGCCAGGATGTGGAGAAAAAGGAACCCTTGTGCACTGCTGGTGGGAATGCAGACTGGTGCAACTACTGTGGAAAACAATAAAGAGTCTCCTCAAGAAATTAAAAATGGAACTCCTGTTTGACCCAGTAATCCCACTTCTAGAAATATATCCCAAGAAATCAGAAACACCAATCAAAAAGGACATATATACCCCTATATTCATAGCAGCACAATTTACAATAGCTAAGATTTGGAAACAGCCTAAGAGCCCATCAGCAGATGAATGGATTAAAAAGCTGTGGTACATCTACACAATGGAATACAATGCTGCTGTAAAAAAGAAGGAACTCTTACCATTCACAGCAGCATGAATGGACCTGGATAGCATTATGCTAAGCGAAATAAGCCAGTCAGAGAAAGATAAATATCACATGATCTCACTCATTTGTGGAATATAATGAACAACATAAACTGATGAACAAAAATAGATCCAGAGACAGAGAAGCATCAAACAGACCATCAAACTTCTAAAGGAAGGGGTGGTGGTAAGAGATCAACCAAAGGACTTGTATGCATGCATATAAGCATAATCAATGGACACAGGCACTAGGGGGTTAAGGGCATGTGATAGGGGATGGGGTGGCAGGGGAGAAGTCATGGGGGGAAAAGGAGACATATGTAAAACTTTAAAAAATAAAGAATTTAAAAAAGAAGAAGAAAAAGCCATAAAACAAACAAACAAATAAAAAGTCACTTCAGGTTATATTCCTATATAAATTAAACTATTTGGGATTTTTAGTTCTCTGAGATCAGTCATAATAAATCTTTTTTCAGTTTTCATAAAATCTCCGGATGTTGCTTATACTAGTCCCCTTTTGGGAGCTCTTTTTTTTTCCATGTATCTTGCCAGCTAACTTTTATAAACCGTCAGTTTCTTTGATTCTTTATTTGCAATCAGTAACACTCATAAAATGGTAGTAATTGTATGTTATAGAGAACCATGTCTTCCAGAAAGCCTTCTGTGATTTAAGTTAGATTCAATGTATATTTTACCCCAACACATGGAATGCTATACTTCTGTGCTCTACTTATATTTCTTATCAGACAATAGTGTCATTCCTGAAGACTTGTCATTATGCCCTACTAATCCACAATCTCCCTGAATGCAAGACTTGTATCCCCTCTTGATTCTTTAATGATTGATATATATGAGGTCCTTAAAATATTTGTTAAATAAAAGAATTATTCTATAAGACTATAATAAGGTTCTGGTGTTAAAGAGGAAGTGGTTAGCTTTCTCCATACCTTCAATTTGAAATAGACATTTGTGGATTTTAATTGTTCAGTGTGCACTTTAAAACAGATAACCACTACCATCTGGTGGCAATTATATGAATTACAGTCAATGGCCTCAAAGTGACTCAAAGTGTGTTCTTTTAAGCCAGAAGTTCTCACTTCAGGGGTTAGGAAACAAGATTAGTGAAAAGATAAATAGCAAATGATGTGTTTCTCAAAATACTAAAACAGTAAAAAATAAAACATTATTTTTTACAAAATTACATTCTAGAAAAGCAGTGGCTATAGCTTAAAGTGTTGCAAAGACATAGGTGGACGATGTATAACTTCTGCTTTGAATTCCCAAGTAGAAAATTTAACATGACCAAGATATAAATTATTATTCACATTTCCCTGCATGCAATAGAAAATTACCAATGATACTCACTTACACATATAAAGACTTGCTGGAAGTTTCATTATGTGAATTTATTACCAATGCAGTTGTCTTGAAAGTTGTGCTATAAAAAGCATATTGTCTTTTGCTGTTCCAAATCACATTTGAATGAAATAATAAAGTTCTTAAGTTTAAAAAAACACACACAAAAAAAGTAGTATCTAAGGGCAACATAATAGATGATGCAGTGTCGTAAGTAGCAATGTATCCAGCATTAAATTGACAGTATTAAGAGGTTGCAGTGCCAAGATCTACATTATTTCTATACAAACAAGGTCTAAAGAAACACAGCATTGTGATTAATAACATATTTCCCTTTAAATATTGGAAATATGAATTTGGCCAGGAAAAGCCATTTGACAGTATAGAACACACACACAAAAGTCATTCATGAACCTGAACAGAAAGAGATTGTGCTTGGACACTGCAAAGAATCATCATGTGTGCCAATAAGTAAATACATAAGTGCCTTGTCTCTGCACTGTTAAAAATCTTCACAATAAATCACTATACCTGATATAGAAACAGGAAAATTGTGGCATTTTAAAATCATGTTGTAGATATTGAAGGGTTACTGCATAAAATATTTGCCGGATACCCTGTGTACACTAACAGTCAGCCCTACAGGTGGTCCTGTTTATATGAAACTCTCAGTAGACAGTAGGGTGCTTGTTTAGGGATGGGATCATAGAGGGAAATATCCCTAATTGAGCAAGATATAGTTGAGCAGAATGAAACAGAAACTTCCCTTACAGTGAGAGAAGTGATGGACACATACACTGATGCTGTTGCATGAATTATTGGAAAGCACCAATTCAAATTTTGGCAAAAGAATAGTTTGAGCACAGACTTCTGGTTTCCATAGCCTTCTGAGTTTCTTTCTAGGATAATGCAATATAAAATTAAAGAAAAGACAAAACTATGGGGATGGGAAATGACTCAGGAATTTTACTACCAATCTACTCTATCCTAAGATAATATTCAGAGGACTATTATAAATAAACTATGATCCATTTTTGTAAAAGCAAACAAACCAAACCTCTATATATGTACATATATATGTACATAATTTTGTATGGACAAATGATAATAGGGAGTATGAATGCTATTAACATTGGTTCAATTATGAGTAGATGAAAGAGGATAGTAATTAGGGAGAGATCATTAATTATTTATACTCACTTGCATTATTTTACTTATTACAGTGATCACATATTTATTTAATTAACACTTCAACAAGGAAAACATTAATTAACTAATGATTCTTTATTACTTTGGAAAAGCATTCAAAATATTTTCCTTGAGCACCTACTATCTTCAAGATATTATACTAAAGTGGAAATTTTAACTCACATATGAAATCTTCCCTTACAAAACTATCAATAATTTTTCCAATCCTGTTAGAGAATAGGTTGTTACAGACCAATCATTGACTTATTCAGGCTTTGGACAATTATAAACATTGGAACTAAAATGAAACTCATAAAGGTTAGCCCAATATTTAGTGAAAGATTTTTTTTTTTTATGTATTTGCCAATAATCACACACTAGGCTAAAAAGGTGAAAAGCAAATGGTAGCTTAGAGCCTAAGAAATGGTGCAGGGAATTTGGTAATTTCATGAGGTTGATGGGACAAATTATGTTTCAAAGTGACTAAGGAGGAGGATATTTGGTAAACACTTCAGGTTTTCAGCTGAAGACTTGAAGTGCTACAACCTAGAAATGGGTGAATAGAAATAGACCTTTCAACACTCATAGCAGAATCTAGGTAATAATATGTTTAAAGTTTAAGGTTATTTACCCCTTATCTAGCCCAACAGAAACAACATTAAATCCTCTTTGGAAAAATGCAACATTATCTATTGCATGAAAATACCTTTCCATACACAATGTTTGGCATTAAATCAAAATTACTAGGCATAAGAGATGGCAAGTTACATGAAAAAGGTCAAGAGGAAAAAAACAAACAAAATAGAAACAAACCTAGAGAAGGACAACTAACCCTGTTATTATAACAATAAATACAATAACAGAAATTAATAAGTAAAAACAGGAATTTAATAGTAGAAAGAAAGAGCAGACAAGAATAGTAGTTGCAGGGGCTAGATAAGGAAAAACAGGGATCTTAGCATAATGATATGTCATTGTTGCTTTAATTAGCACTTTCCTTGATAAATAAGATGTAATTGTTAGGTACATGTAAAGTACATTATATTGTAAAATGCTTGTATATGACCAACTCTCCCTCCCCCTTATTGTATGTGTGTGTGTGTGTGTGTGTGTGTGTTTTACCATTAGCCAAGTAATCTCAGAGCCTAAGTGGTGTATAATTACAAAACTATTTGAACATTATTTTTCTACTCTTAGAGTCACATGATCCGTAAGCATGAATCTTATTCATCATTTAAGATATTTTCCCTTAATTTATTGTTCTACCCTTAACATTTTAACATAAACTACAACATTTATGTCTTATGTCATCCTATCCTCTTCCTACATCCCAATTTATTTATTTTTTAAAAAAGGTAATATTTATTTGGAGTCATAAAAAAAACAAGTAAATCATGATTATGGAAAAACTATGAAGTCATAAAGATTTCTATGAGAAACATCTATGACCTAGATTGAAAGTCTGCACTATAAAGTGCTCTCATTCTTGTGCTGTGTTGTCGTTACATTGCTGTAAAAAAGTCAGACTAACAAAATCCCAATGGAATATGTATATTGCAGCAGTTGCTAAGGTAACCCCTTTAAAAGTCTCTAAATAGAATAAATAAATAAAAATACATTATTTGAGGGCAGATAAGTTAAGGCTGTCCCAAGACTTTCTAAGTGTATTTTTGTGGCAGAGATAAATGACTGTAAAAAAAATTAGCTGGGATCTAACCTGAGACTGATCACAGAAAAACAACTAATAGACTAGTATTCATGAAATTAAAGCAAAATAGGCAGCGATTTTCAACTGCTCTTCCACAAGAATTTTAAAAACATGCAATACCTGACTATTTAGTCAGGGGCTCTGCCCCTTTTTTCCTTAGATAGTCAAATCAAAAAAAAAAATGACAACAGCCAACAGAACAATAGCCTTCCAGTGTGAATAAATCAAAAGTATACCTATTTCTTGTCAGATTTTGGTGTGCTTGAGAATTTTAGTAATTAGTTTGTGTGCCATGAGATGAAAAGGCTTGAAAATTGCTGGCATAGGGTAAACCCTTTGAAGTTCCCTTTGGTGCCCACGAGTAGCCACACGATAACTAAAAATGGAGAAATTAAAGTCTACTAAATTAAAGAAATTAAGGGTGAACTCACAATTAAGCAGAAAGAAGCTGGGAGTAATTTGCTCACTATAGAATTCTTCCCATTTAAGCTTTATGTTCCATCTGGTTTGACCTTTGAAATTATAGAATCAACACTAATAAAAGAGAAAAATGGTAATTGGCGTACGAGCTACCCTTTTCATTGGCTAATCAGGGCTATATGCAAATTAACTGCCAACTAAGATTGGCAGTTAACTGCCAACAAGATGGCGGTTAATTTGCATATGTAGGCACAATGCAGGGAGGCAAAAGGGAAAGCAGGAAGAAGCCCCCTGCCACTGACAGTGATTGGAAACCCAGGGGGGAGCTAAGAGCTGGGGGGCAGGGCAAAGGCGGCCCTGGGGCCGCCTTTGCCCTGCCCCCCAGCCATGATCAGAGAA
This sequence comes from Myotis daubentonii, assembly GCF_963259705.1. Lineage (NCBI taxonomy): Eukaryota > Metazoa > Chordata > Mammalia > Chiroptera > Vespertilionidae > Myotis > Myotis daubentonii. Next base: position 53,429,418 of record NC_081846.1, read on the forward strand.
TCAGGTGCCTTTTCCGCCCTGGCCAGTGATAGCAGGAAGTAGGGGTGGAGCCAGGGATGGGAGCTGGGCACGGTCGAAGCTGGCAGTCCCGGGAGCTAGGGGTCCCTTGCCTGGGCCTAAAGCGAAGCCCACGATCACGGGGCCGCTGCAGCTGTGGGTCCCCGCTGCCTGGGCCGGACGCCTAGGCCAGAGGTGTCAGGCCTGGGCAAGGGGCCGATCCTGCGATTGGAGGGTGATGGGGGTCAATGCCTGAGGGCTCCCAGTATGTGAGAGGGGGCAGGCTGGGCTGAGGGACACTCCCCACCACACACACACCCAGTGCACGAATTTCGTGCACCGGGCACCTAGTTCTTATATAAGAGCCTGGAAATGCACAGAGAACATGTTTCAGAATAAGATTAAATTACTCTCTATTTGAAAAGTATACAATAGCAAATATATTATTTAAAGATGGATGTCATTGTTATGCCATAAAAATAAAAGTTTCCTAAGTAAACCTTTATTCCATATATTGGGTAGCATTAAGCATTGTTCAGTCTCTTTACCTAAAAGATCATCAAAGATATGCTTCCCAGATTTGTTTGGTTTGATAGTGACAGTGATGGGATTTAAATACATTATTTAATTTTCTTTTTTTTTCCTGTTTATTAGTCAATTGATTAGTAGACTGAAAATACTGTTACTCTATTTTGGGTATTTAAATTGAACTAACACTTTATTAACTAAGACGTTATTAGGGTGCAGTGGGACCAGAGAGATGATGGGAATTTGAGCCCAGCCCATGCGATGCCCTGGCTTTTGGAGGAGCTCCTGGGAATAAGTGATTCGTAAGGACTGCAGGCACCCTGGGCACTCATGAGGACTAGACATTGGAATAATATATCTGCCAGCGAAGTTGGTGCCTTAGACTACTCAGGGCATCCTGTCCAGAATACTAGTTGCCAGGGAAACTCCTGATGGATTTCCACAGTTTCATATAAATTTAGCAAGTCAGCTTGAACCATTCTGTTTTTCTACCCAGCTCAAAATTATATCTCTGACAGAAACACCAATAGATGAAGTTAACCTTGTTCTATTTGAGGTCAGACCAGAAAACTTAGGTAATTAGAAATTTCCCTTATCCCTACCCTTGATATCTCTATTTCCCTTAATAGTAACTCATATTAAATCTATTATTTATTGGTCTAAAAAATTACCAAAGTAAATCAATTAAATCAGGTTTCACCAAAACACTCAATTTAAAAACCAATCACTATGAACTTGTTAGAACTTTATGAGTTTTATAGTGTCAAAGGCTCTGAAAATTCCCTCGGTACAGAATTCTATATGTTTAATATAGATTTTTCTTAGTTTTAATTTCTATAATAATTTATCAGTTCTAATCTGTTGTTTGTTATGCTATACTTATAATTTACTTACAGATTTTCTAGAGAAAAAGAAACACCATATTAAATGTACATATGCAATTATTAACTAACTATAATATTTAATTATTCCTAGACTTAAATATAATTTTTTTCTCAAGAAAAAACATCTAAGTTTCAGTATAGAACTTCACATTCTGAATTCAAGTTTCTTCTGAATCACTCTTGGGTCAGAGTTGTAAGGTTTTTCTTACCATGCAATGTCCTTTTATCTCATTCAGTTCTGATGCACTATTTCAAAGATTGCTTTTCAGTTATTTGGAGTGTTTTATTTCTACCATGTTCTCATTCTGCAAGCTTCGGTGCAGATGTCCCTTTAATCTTACCATAAGGCAGCAGAAGAAAAACTCAGTACACTGTAGGTTTCATACTTTTCCTTAGATAACTGGTTTTAAATTTCAGCATGCCTCAGAGATACATTGGAAAGCTATGAAAACAGAGATTGCTAGGGCTGTAAAAATACAGATTGCTAAGGCCCACTCTCAGAGTTTCTGATTCAGAATGTCTAGGTTGAGCCCCAAGAACTTATACCTAACAGGTTCCCAGGTGATGCTGATCCTGGGCCCACATTTGGAGAACCACTGGCTTAGGTCCTCTCTAAAATGATTTGATCATACATCAAGGGCTTGAAGATGCTTAGCTGTACTCTCCGAATAAACACTAAATCATTAAGCATTCTGCTGACCTTATTTGCAGCTGATTGGATGAATTTATTGTTCACACAACCCATTAAAATTTTATGAACTAGTTGTGCTAACTAGAGATCTCTCGTATGAGTATTCAAAAAAATTTACCAGTCTTATACCAACACAAACATCTTATATTTACTTTTCATGGAAGTATAACTATGCCAGTATATTTGAGAAAGTAAATACATACATTCTCATGTAACTTCTTGTCTTTTAAAATGATACAAGATAAAAAATAACATCAAAGTGAAGCTACATTTCAAAACTAGTGTTTTGACATTAGTATTTTTAACAGCTTTAGAATTGGCAATATAATTTTGAGGTATATGTTATATAATAATTATCTATTTATTATCTGATTCAATTTGAGGTTGATTTCTTTCTTCATTGAAAGTTGTCATTGAATTACTGAAAGTCATACAGCATCTTCTGAAAGTTAAATGTTGAAAGATGAAATTTGTAACCTGACTGAGAGTCCTTGATGATACACAAAAAGGATCATAAGTTCTTTTAGCTTTGAGACGTTCATGATCTTGTTATAGAGATTTGGCCTTGTCTTTGATTCTTAATTGTATTGCCTAGTATATGTGACAAACAATTATTTTGAACAAGTCTCAATGACAAAATGAAATATAATAGCCCCCCTTTGTCCATGGGGGATATGTTCCAAGACCCACAGTTGGAGCATGAAACTATAGATAGTGCTGAACCATATATATATTTCACTTTGCTTTTTCCCCTAACATCATATGATAAAATTTAATTTATAAATTTGGCACAGTAAGAAATTAACAACAAAATAATCCTATCTAATAAAAGACAAAAGGGTAATTGACTGTACCTTTGCTATGCTTCCCATTGGCTATTTAGCACCATATGCAAATTAGCCACCATCAAAGATGGCTGCTAATTTGCATACTGTAGCAGGGCTGGCCAGCGCCTGACACCATCCAGGCTATGTGCAGCCCTGGGCAGCTGAGCTTAGGCAGCCAGATCACATCACCTAAGCCCCGGCCCAGCCGGGACCCCCGTGTGCCACTTAAGCTCCAGCTGCCTAAGCCCCGCCCCCAGCCAGGACCTCCGTGTGCTGCCTAAGCCCTGCTGCCAGCTGGGACCCCATGGCAATCCCAGAGGAGGCAAATGCGGAGGGCAGGCAGCCCCCAGGTGGCCATCCTAGAGCAGGAAAGTTCCCACAGGCAGCCCCCAGGTGGCATCCCAGAGCAGGAAAGTTCCCACAGGCAGCACCCAGCAGGGCCTGCCCCCGTCTCTGCAGTGATCCAGTGATCCATGTGCAAGAAAGCGCAGCCTGCAGGCAGCACCCTACCCTGGCCACAGCTCAAGGGAGAGAAAAGCACACAATTGAGGCCAGGAGCCTGAGAGATCAACACAGAGGGGTGCCTGCTCCAAGCCTCCACGATGTGGCTGGGGGCAGGCCCCCAGCAGACACACACACTCACACACACACTCACACACACACACACACACACACAGCACCTGCTCTGAGCCTCCAATGTGGCTGGGGGCAGGCCCCCAGTGGACACATACACACACACACACAGGACGCCTGCTCCAACCCTCTCCTGCCAGACTGTGGCCATCAGTAGGACATCCACTGAGGGCTCCCAGACTGTGAGAGGGGCAGGCAGGGCTGAAGGAACCCCACCCCCCAGTGCACAAATTTCGTGCACCAGGCCTCTAGTAAGTAATAAAATAGAACAATTATAGCAATGTACTCCAATAAAAGTTATGTGAATGTCGTCTTTCTCTTTCTCTCTGATAATATAGACTGCTCCTAAGTGACTAATGGGTGGGTAGTATATACTCATGTGCACTGTGGATAAAAGGATGATGCAAGTCCCATGCCAGACAGAGCAGGATGGGGCAAGATTTTATCATTCTACTCAAAACAGTATGCAATTCAAAATATATAAATTGTATATCTATTTCTGAAATTTTCCATTTAATATTTCTGGGGCATACTTCAACTGGGGTAACTGAAATTGAGGAAAATAAAACAGCAGATAATGGGGACTACTGTACAACTCTGTTTATTTGCTGGTATCTGCATCTTGAAATTCTGAAAGTGTTTTGATTGCTTCTTCATAAGAAAATGTGGATATGTAGTCTTTTATCCAGTGATAGGTATTTAAATCTCATAACTATATTTCTATGGGTTTTTTATTGTTCCAGTACTCTATTATAGTAAAAACTTTTAAAGGATATTTTAAATGACTTTTAAGTGTACAAATAGAAATATAAACTGATGTGATTTTATAAAATTTAATAATGTAGGTGACAATCTGTTAAGATTTTTTTTTAGATTCTGTTAGGTTACATTTGACATAACTACAAGCAAGGATAATACACCTTTATCTTCTGTCCAGATATTGGCTATAAAGATGGGAGAAAATAAATACAAGACACATGTATATGGAATCAAGAAAATATGGTGTTAAAAACTAGGGAAATTATGATATAAACTGATGAAATTATTTCTTAAAGTTTCAGAAGTTGATAAAAATTTGTAGACTCTAACAATAGTTATATTTTTTCTGTATGACTTTGTAGACCAGAGATAGTGGTGTAGGTTCGACTGTTGTCAACACTGTTCAGAAGAGATGTTTTAAACTCATTCATTTCTATATAGACAAGTAAATGGTATAAAGCTTTGTCTATATTAAAAGAGCAAGGGAAACTAAATGTTTAGTTAAGATGATATGGTAAGTCTCAGTAACATTTTTTTCTCAGGTGACTACAGACTCCGAATATATTCTTCCCCAGAAGACATTTGTCTATAGTCCTTTTCCTTCTGTTCCCTTCTGCATAACACCCACTCTGAATTGTCTCCTTTTTATCTTCACAGTCTAAATCCCTCATGACCAAAGAGATAATTCCCTGAGCAAGGAGTGGTCAGGTGGTTAGCAGTAGTGCTTATGAAAAGGGTGAGGAAGAAGATAGTGCATTTGGGGAGGAGGGGTAGGAGAGCCCTCACGGGGATGGAATTTGGCACTGCTGAGCACAAATGTTCAAGCTTAGTCATAAGAGTCAGGAGTCAGTTGTCATCCACTCCTGTTAAGGCAGCATCTAAAAAGACTTTACACTTTAGCATCTTATTCATCGTGTGTGTGTGTGTGTGTGTGTGTGTGTGTGTGTGTGTGTGTGTGTGAGAGAGAGAGAGAGAGAGAGAGAGAGAGAGAGAGAGAGAGAGAGAGAGAGAATTTCTTCAAACGGTAAAAGTATAAATTCTTATTAGTTGTGAAAGGACTTAGGATCAAATAGCACAGTATTGAACACATAGCAGAGGCTTTATACATTACCTATTGATTGATTGATCAGTAATTTTATTACATTTATTTATTTTAATTTTTTAGAGATTCTTTATAAAAGTTTATTTGAGCCAAACTAATAACATTTGCCTGGGAACAAGATCTCAAATGCTCCAGTGAAGGACAATTTGCCTGGTTGATCAGTTATTTTGCATACATCTGTTATGTTTTCAGGTTTTGTGTTGCAGTTTTATCCAATTATTTATGGTTTGAAAGCAAAAAAATCTATCTTTTATTTCATTTATTCAACAAACACGAGTTGAATGCTGATTATATCTCAGGCAATAGATGTGCTAAACTCTGGAGATGCAAAGATATTACTCTCTTTACCACATCCTCCATCACCACCACTAATGAAGATATTGCTGCCGTTGCTGCTGCTGCTGCTGCTGCTAATAAGATGATGATAATTATTGCCAACATTTACTGAGTGCTTACTATCCCAGGCCTTGCTCTAAGAGTTTTACTCATTTAAACTTTGGAACAAGTGTATGAAGTTACTATGATCATCTTCATTATATATTGAGAAAACTAGAGCCACTTGTCCAATGTCACAGCACTAACAGCTGATGGATCTAGGGTAGGTGACACATCTGGGGCTAGATGACTCATTTAGGGTCTGGGCCCCACGCAGTCCAGCTCCAAAGCCATTATGCTAGAGCAATTATGGTAGATGGAGGGTCTTTCCTTCCAGAAGCTCAGGACCTGGAGGTGGAGCATGACACATGAGTGGACACCAGAAATGCCAATTATGATTTGCAAGTTAAGCGCAGTGAATGCACAAAGAGTGACGTGCTGGGATCTCCCTGGACAAGTTGTTGAGGCTGCACAGAGGGTATGATGCAGGTATAACAGGAGTTCTTAGTGTATTTTTAATTCAGACCCCTCTGGCAGTCTGATTAATTTTTCACAGAATAATATTTTTAAATGCATAGAATGTAACTAAAGCTAACTGTATGGAAATAAGGTTCTTCAAAATACATTGTTATGCAATAATACATGTCCTGCTTTATCAATGCCCTAAATAACAATATCTAACGGTGGCTCTAATAATCACCATAATTAAAATAAGTGAAGAATCTAAATTTTATTTGAGCCACCTGCAAAAACAGTAACCTGTTATGAAAATACCTGTGATTTCCGTTAGTGCTAAAGTCACAGGTTCTGCTAGTAATACTGAGGTGTGTAGCCTACATTTAATTTAAAAACATATGCTAAATTTCAGTTAGAGGTTAGCAAAAGTAAAGATATAATTTGTTTCACCCACATTCACAAATACATTGAGTGGTCTATCTGGGGACCATGGACCCCATGGTGACAACCTCTGCAAAAATGAAAAAGCACTTAGGATGTGGACAAGGAAGGTATAACCAACCATGGAATGACTCAGAACATGCCATATTCAAGGTAATATTGAGTTGGATCATAATCACCTTCCCTGAGGATAAGCAGCAGATTATTATTTACACAATGTGGCCTGCTGAGAAGCACCATTAATTTAGACCTAAGAGTAAGCAATTTTCTCTGCAAACTTGGTTCCTCTTTTGCTACTGCCAACTTAGAATTTACATGCTCTTGCCAGATTTCAGTGTCTTAGCAGTTTCATTCCAAGGCAACACTTGATTCCAATGAAGACATAGTTTCTACCTGAGAAGCATCCCTAGTGTGGGAAAGAAGACCCACATGTGACAATAAAGGGACCAGCATTTTTATAGCCAACAGAATGTATAAACTAAGTGAATGTCCTATTTGGGATCCAGAAGGCATCTTGGAAAAACCAATCTACATATATAAAAGCCAAGCGACTAGAACAATGGAATGACCGGAACAACTGGAACGACCAGTCGCTATGATGCGCACTATGGCGGCCCCAATCACACACACCCCCAGCCTCCTGCAGCCCCTCCACCCAGCCAGCCCCATCCCCATCCAGCCCCCCTATTGGAGGCAGGGCTGGCCGACCTCTCGCGGCACCCACCCCCTCCACCCCAGCCGACCCGGCCCCAATCAGCCCCCATCGGGGCAGACCGGCCTGACCCCACTTATGCATGAATTCGTGCACCAGGCCTCTAGTAGAAGATAAAAAAGAAAAGAAAGGATTCTTGGTTACCTTTTGAAGGCAAGATCACCATCGCAACGTAATGGACATCACTGAAACTCAATGTTCAAATATTTGTTTACCACCTAGACCCTGCTGCCAGGGTGCCAGTGTGTGCTGGGAAGTTTCCCACAGCACAAGTAGCTCATTAGGGTTTCTCACCTCTTCCTCACTCGCCCTCATTGAGGTGTAAATTACAGAGGCAGATGTACCATCTGGGAAGTTTTCCAGCCACATACTTGGAATGTGCAGTGTTCAGCATCGTGGGTGTCAAGCAGAGTTTTCAGTCTGTCACACTTCCAGCCTGGGTGCAAAGGAAACCCCCCAAATTGCCCCCAGATGGTCCCCAAAAGCCTTTTTTCTAGGAGGAGATAGTAACCTTTTTGAGGACAGGGTACAGTTTGCTTTTTAGTTTTTATTGTATAATGCATAACTATTGAACTTAGTTGAAGAAAAAAAGCATTCTGATGGAAGTCTGTGAAGCCCTCAGTTAGGAGAAAGTTTTAAAGGGCCCCTTTATAGCAATTTGCAGAAGATTCTTGTGCACCAAAACATTAGATACCAGAGAGCTGAAATGGCATAAAAGCACATTTCCTCATACTATTTAAAAAGTGTTTTCCAGTTTGAAGAGTGCTTTTATATAATTTATATCATATTTTCCTTACTAAACCTCAAATCTACAGGGCGGATTTTACTTTTCCAAAATAAACCAGATACTGGGTAAGTAGGTAAACCAGAGTCATGAGATATGTTATGGTGAAATCAAGTCTCAATGTCTTCATTCATGAAACTATTCAGTAACAACTATTTGTCAGAACGTAGAGGGACATAAAATAATATAGAACTCTAGACTCATCTAATTTCCTCCAAATAATCTAATATGGAGAGAAGTCATCTTAGAAATAGAAACAGTTAAGTATGAACAGAGTTATAAAGAACTTGGAGGGTTGGGGAAAATTGTTCCTGTGAGTGCTTTAGTACATAGAGATCTGTTTCCATTTCACAGTTTTTTGGCATAATTGAGTTTTTTAGTTTTTCTACTCTAAATTTCTCCTGTCTTCCTTTACTCTAAATTGTAAAGAGCCAGACTCCATCGATGAAAACAATGTTCTCTTCTCTGGTCCCTCAGATGGACAATTCTGAGATGTATTCTGCATGGCTCTTCAGAGAATCCCAGTAAGAGTATGGGCCAGGTGCCCCTAGTGATAACCATCTCAAGAACACACAACTGTAATGACTTTTCTTAGTTTGTGTGCCTCGTCCCCACCCCCCAGTATTTCACTCCAGTTTCTGGGATTATTTCTAAAACAAGTCACTTGTGTGCATTCCATTATTTTAAGCTCTACTTTCCAGGGGAAAGTCTAGGTGAGCACAGGGGAACTGCAGGCCTTTGGTTTTGTGCAACCTAAATTCCTCAGTTGGCTCTAGGTTAGAAAAGTATTCTGTTACTGTATACTGCCAACTCCAAAAGCTAAGAGTTGAACCAAACACCTTAGGAAAGGAAGTGAATGCCATATGCCTTCAACTTTGAAGGAAACCAGAATGAGTAGGGCCTACATTTCAGTTGCTCACAAACAAATTTTAATCACCACAACGTTGCAAGAGCACCTTAGTATTGCGTTCTTTCTATCTCCCCTAATTAGAGCTCTGAGCAAAAGAAAATGAAAACACCTTCTGCCCTGCATGTTTTATGCAGCACAGACTCAGCCTTTAGCAGATTTTTCTTTCAGTTATGTAAGCCCCTAAATGAGGACTCCACTCCTGGGCTCCATTCTATTTTCATCACAAACTTCAGTTTTCCTTTCTTAGCATGATCCATTCCAAGTATATGTGCCAGGAATCCCCCATTCTTTTGACTTTTCTATGGCAGCAGCACCCTTGGCATTGCTCTTGACACTCACATTGCCACAGGCACCTTCTCCTCACCACTCCCCTCAGGCATCAGGAAGCAATGCCTGCCACCTTTTCTGTCAGTACATATGCACAGGCCTTGTGAGCGATTATTACAGTCTATGACCTGGACACTTCTTCCCTAAGTTACTCTAAGAAAAATGAATTGCCAAACCCCTCTTTCTATATTTAAATGATTAGCAATTATATTAAATCTGCAAAAAATATAGAGCTACCCAGCTGGTGTTGCTCAATGGTTGAGTGTCGACACATGAACCAAAAGATCGTGGTTCGATTCTGTTCAGGGCACATGCCTGGGTTGTGGGCTTGATCCCCAGTGGTAGGCGTGCCAGGAGGCAGCTGATTGATGACTCTCTGTCATCACTGATGTTTCTATTTCTCTCTCCCTTACTCTCTAAAATCAATAAAAATATATTTTTAAAAATAGATATTAAAAATATATGGAGAGCTAAGCCACACGACAGATCTGCATTATGACATCACTCACGGGAAGTTAGCTGATCATTTTGCCTCTATCTGCATACATGCACTCCAGCAGAAGTCACTATATAAAGGTTTTTAGTTTCAACATGACCTCAATCATTGGAAAGCACATAGAAGCTTTGGTTGTTTTATTTTGTTGTCGACTGTTAAAAAAATAAAGTTTCATTTACATTTTTAATTCAACATAAGGACATCCTCTTTTAATGGTATGGTGGAACTCAAGAACAAACATAAATATATGATAAAAATGGTGCAGCAACTGCAAAGTCACCATATTTAATATCATAAAATATTAGACAAGTATGAAATAACTATTTTTAGGTGATGGTAGTGTATTCGTGGTATGTTGGCAGAGAACAAAACCACTCTTCATCTTAGTTTCTGAACATGTGAAATGACAGGTTTTGTGATTTACTTTTAGGGCAAGGATAATTATATACATCATTCCTATTTAAACAAAAAAATGTGTTTGAAGCACGTTTGCTATTTTTTAAAGCTACCACTAGGTGGTATGCAAATACCCTTTCACTTTGCTGGTTCGCCTGTTTTTATATTACCAGAATATGAGATGTATCTGTCTATGAGAAGTTCTGATTTAACTTTATTCTTGTCTTCAAGGTGGGAAGGAGGAGGAAGAGATGCTGCTTGGATCAGGAATTTTTCACTGACTTTTGTCAACTCCACAGGACCAATTTATTTCCTCACATGTTAATTGTGGTATTTTGACTTTTTAAGCTTTAAATTTTCTCTTAACATTTCCCTAGTATACCCAATAGCCAATTATTAAGTAATATTTAAAGATTGACTGAAATTAGAAAGTGTACTTCAAATCTAGAAGGTCTTTCATTTGAAGAACTAGAGATATTTAACCTTAACAATTTTTAAAATTACATGAGAGTGAGTTTATAAAACACAACATAGTTACCAAATATAAATACTATATCATGATCTACAAACATAAAAATATAATTCTTTTTATATAAATTATATTAACTTTTAAAAGTTAAATTAATCCCCAAATTGGCCTATTCAAATACCTATGCCTGTCAATATATATGAAAATGTTTAATGACTACCTTTTGCCCTACAGAAATTCCGATTTGTTTTCTTCTAACTCATAAATAAAATTAATAGCCTACCATTTCCAATGAGGTAATAACATCCATTGCTATATAACAAATCTATGGTGAATCTAAGTCTTTTCAACACCAATTACTATTTCAAATATCAATTAACTCTAGCTCCCAGCATTAGATAGTATGTTCATCATTTGTTTCATTATTCCTGTTGTAAAAATTACCTACAAGTTGTCCTAATCTATGGCTTCCGATTGGCAGCAGTGGTCTTCCTGCCATTCTTCTGAATGGAGGATAAATGAAAGATCAGCAAAGTAGGAAGGAAGTGAATATGAGGTTGAATGGCCATGAGAATCATTGACCCAAATATTTTAAAAAATTAACTTTCTCTCTGAATATGTAATATAGTCCATCTTATCTCTTTACATTATTATATGACCAGCCATATACACTATACATGTAAAATACCATCTGCATGCATCATCACATAAATAGTAAGAAACAGCCTTATATCCCCAATTATCTGAATGTTCCTGATTACTCATTCTGAGATAACTGAAACTTCATTAGCCTGAACTTTATATTCATCTATGTTGTTCCTCTTCTTGCCACATTGTTTTCTAAAACCTTGGCCTTTTAGTCTCATACTTGCTTTCTCTGTGTTGTTCTGAATCCCAAAGTAATCCCAGAGGAAGATAGATAACTATGCAGATTTCACACAGTACAGAGACCAGCTGGGCAGCAGCCCTCCTGTGGCCTCCAAAGTAATTATATTCTTTCCCCAAGTCCCAGGCTCACTGACTCCCACAGACACTATTTGTGGGTGAGCTCACCTTTGGCTTCGTTGAAAGGATGGAGACTCTTGGATCTATTCCCCTTAACCCAATTTCACATTTCCCGAAAAATAGTTGCAGGGGAAGATGTAGTGATCCATGGAATCCAGAATCAGTTTCCTTTCATCCCATTATTTCCTGGCACCTGAGGACTTGCTTCTATATCCAGCTCTGCACTGTTTGTCTTGAGCTACTTTAGGACATGGCATCTCTTAAAAACAAAACAAAACCTAATGAATTATTTTGCTTCTCCACACTTGCTCCCCACTACCAGCATTTATCTTTTTATTTTACTGAACATTTGTCAATACTCCAACATTTTAATTCTTCTCTTTATTCATTATAACCTCTGAAGTTTTACATCTTACTACACTCTCCTGAAAAAAAAATATTCACTTTAAATTTCCAATACTCCACTTATTGCCATCAATAATAACATTTCTTATTTCCCTATTCCTGTAGACTATATTTATTTTGTTGACAAACTTTTCTGTGTAAATTCCTTTATGTTGTGAACCCTGGGATCACTAACTGCCTTGATTCTCCTCTAATCACTCTTTTATTTAAGGTCCTCTACACTTCCTGTTTTTGTTTTTTTTTTTTTACATTGTAAATATTGCTTAGGGCTCAGAACATCTTGATCCTTGGCTCTCTTATTTATTTTCCACTTATTTACTTTTTCATTTCTCATTCCTTTAGTACAGCTATCGTGCCCTGTCTACCCATACCACTACTAAGTCTGCCACATTCTTTTGTTTGTCTTCACAGGGAAGTAATTATTACAGAAGTGCTAATTGGCCCATGTGAAAAGAATACTAGGTTATCAAATGACCATTTTATAACCATATAAAGTTAAGTACATAAACCATGTAATAACAGTAAGGATTAGTTCAGGCAAAAATCATCAATGGATGTCAAATTAACAAGGCAATTTTGATGAGATATGCAATATTTGCATTGTTTTAAATAGTCTTACCAAATGTTGATTATTAGTTGCAAAAGGAATTTATGAAGTGTACAGTGGAGGCAGCAAGCATCATCTTAGCTGGGTGACAAAGTTAACATTGCACAATGAGAGAGAATGGTGGACATGATCGGGCTCCAGATGTCACACTCTGGTACTATATTACTTAAGCCACCTGTACTTCAGCTTCCTTAGTTAGCAATTAATTAAAGATATGCTTTGTGAATTCGAGAACTCAGCATTATGAGCACTTAATAAATGTTAATTTTTCTCAAACCTTTACAATTCACCTTTATACATCATTTGTACCTTTAATCCCATTGTGCTCAAGTGTGCTTTTTTTCACCAGCTAAACTGACAGGTAATGTTTCGTATTGTGTCTTACATAGAGTGGATAATGGTGCACAGTTGTTGTTGCCATTGGTGTTTCATTACTACATATATAGTTTTGTTTAATGAATTGGAGGAGAAAGTATTATTTACTTTATACTGTCTGTTGCTATAGATACCACATTTTCCTTTAGGTTTTCATTTTCTTTCTTCTCTATGGTACCAGCAAATTATTTTGATAATATCTCTTCTTAACTTATTTAGGTACACAAATAACAGTTAAATATAATGATTTAATTTAAAAGATGATCTAAATTCAAAGCTTACAAACAATACCTCAGATAATAAAGTTTACATTTCAAAACTAATATTGGATGACATCTATCATTATGCTATGAAGACTAAGGTCACATTTAATTTAAAGATCTAATTTAATTATGCCTAAAAAATCAGGTTAAAACTGCGTACATGATGCAACTTAACTAAATAGTTTAAAATCTTATCTGTCACATTAAAATTGTATTGGACAATCTTGCTTATTGATTACACAGAGAAGTATAAAGTGACTATTGATTTTAAACTAAAGTTATTTTATAATTTGGTCTAAGAAATAATTAAGGTGCTAAGGTTTAATAGATGACTCATCTTCATTAAACCGCCTTGGAACTTCATTCTTTACATTAAAATGCGTTTGTCAACAACAATAAACATTCACAAGAAAAGAACAGAAAAATGAAAAATCAACAACTTTTCTTAGAATTGAAGAATCAAGGTTACTCTGCATGGAGAGACAAGTGAATACAAAGAATTATGGCTAAAAAGCCAAATAGAGGTTTTACCTATTGCCCACTTTAGGGCACACAAATAGAGGTTTTACCTGTTACCAATTTTAGGGAAGACAGTTGAAATCCTGACAAGGTATAGGGTTCTCGATAAACAATTCAGGCTTGAAACCTTGGAACGGCTATACTTTAAGAGTAAAAGACTTTATCTATGAATCAACATATTCTCCCTAAGACAAAAACAATAGCAAAGCTTAAAATCAAGCCAATAGGTTCCTTGTCTGGTAATGATTGAGTAGCTTCTATTGAATCAACTCTCCTAAAAGTAACAATAGCTTCTACACTGAGTTATTATCGGTAGGCAGAAACTGGAGGGTGTAGCTGTAGACCCTTGGAAAACAGAACTGCACTGGGTAAGTTTTCTGTTTTTCACATCTTTAGTCCTAAAGGGAAGATTCTGAGGAGACAGAGGGAAGCTGTGTAGTCAGGAATTGGAACCATGGGAGAGGGAAAATAAATGGGGCGGGGACCCAACTAGGTGGAGTTACTAAGGCACCCCAACTGGGGGGAGAAGGAAGGGCACAAGAGAGGCATGGACTTCAAAATATTAGGACAGGCAGCTTGCAGTTAACCAACCACAAGGTATTATGGCATACATATAGAACAGTTAGTAGTATTGTAGAAAATCTGTTATTGGCTTCTGAAAAGTGCTGTAAATTGTACAAGCATGCAGTTAAATTACAAGCAGTTTAATTGACTCTTGTGAGGATTATTTTTAGGTATTCTTAGAGTGGTCAATGGTCAGTCGTTGTTTTTTCTTTGAGTCTTGAGGCAAACCCATTAATCTTTGGACACAGTTTTGTTTATTTCCCAATATATTTTTTATTGATTAAGATATTACATATGTGTCCTTATCCCCACGTTATCCCCTACCCCCCCTCCCACTCATGCCCTCACCCCCTCCACGCCCCCTACCCCCGTTGTCCATGTCCATTGGTTAGGCCTATATGCTTGCATTTAAGTCCTTTGGTTGATCTTTCCCTCTTACCCCCACCCTCCCCTACCTTCCCTCCAAGGCCCGACAGTCCAATCAATGCCTCTCCGTCTCTGGATCAGTCCTTGTTCATCAGTTTATGTTGTTCATTATATTCCACAAATGAGTGAGATCATGTGGTATTTATCATTCTCTGACTGGCTTATTTCACTTAGCATAATGCTCTCCAGTTCCATCCATGCCGTGGCAAATGGTAAGAGTTCGTTTTTCTTCTTCCTCTTCTTAAAGAATACCTTTCAGCATTTCATATAATGCTGGTTTGGTGGTGATGGACGCAGTTTTACTGCTAATACGCGAGCCTTATGTTGTTTCAGTGGAGACCCTGAGATGTTTGTTAATTTACTCAAAATGTTCAGATTCACACTCCCATTCTATGTCTCCAGCAGTGAGTCACCACTAATATCTTAGTACAACACTTTCAGCCTTGCAGATGTTGTTTTCCCCAAACAGGTTCAGTGACACGAATAGTTTAGAAGTCAGTAGTTTGAAGGGGTTTCATATGCAGAATCCCTGTGGTACTTTTCTTTCTTAGGTGCTCCCCCTCACATCCTATCCACTCCTGGAATCATGAATTCTATTGTCTGACTCTTCAAACCAATAAGGTAGTAGCTTTTTCCCCTGAGTTTTCTGAAAGGCATGTCATATGACTTGTGAGTTCCCTCCGGGAAACCACATCAATGGTGATCATATCCAGAATTTTATATTCTTTCAGGGTTAAACCTCCTCTGGCTTGTGCTTATTTTTGTTACTCTCCAGTTAATTTAAGTATTTATATTTTGCCCATGGTTTATCATTGTTAGCATCAGATCAGTTAGTGCATTATAAATTTTACATCTTTGCCAGAGTCAGAAGCTTTCATGACTTTTATTTGCTTGATCTGCAAGTTATTAGTAAGCTACTAGATCTTTGAAATATTTTACTAAAATTAAATTCATTTACATGCAAATTACCTCTTAATTATGGAAATGTTGGCACAACAAATGAATAAGAGTCTCAGAAACTAGGTATGTCATCATACTTAATTTTAAAGTATAGCAGTCATTATGCAATGAGCATACTAAAATTTACAAACTCAGATATGTGGATGATGACAATCTGGAAGCTCAAGTTACCTTTATCCAAGTATTTACTGAACTTGCTAACATGCTTTCTAATGTCTTGCATTTTAGCTAGATGATTGTTTATATTAATTTTCTTGTGTAAGGCAGCACTAAACATCTTGGGAAAAGATTAATATATTTATTCAACAGACATGATTATCCTTAAGGAAATCTCACATTCCCAAAATACTCTATAGTTTGCAAACAAAGTTCAGATATGTTTACCTGGCTTAATATTCTTAATCACCTTCTGAGGAAGCATGCCAGTATCTTCATTGCATAGATGATAAAATTAGGATCTTAAAAAGATTATAATGACTTTCCAAATAAACACTTACAGCAGGTAACAAAGCCATGTCCTGGACAGATAGTCTGCCTATTGGTTAAACTCTGTTTCCATTAATCAATAGCAATCTCCCACCTAATTCTGCTTTTGATCTCAGTGCCCTTCCTAGTACAAGTAAAATACTTTGTGTTGTCCTTGATATAACACAGAGTAAGTAACACCGGACCCTTGATAGTAACTTCAAGTTTAAGACTGATTACCTTAATGAGAAAAAGATCAGAAAAAATTAAGTAGCACATAGAGATCACATTTATTGACATAGTATAGATTAGAATTTGTGTATTCTAACTACTAATTTTTCTATTATTTCATGCATGGCATAGTTAAAGAGATGTATTTGGACTATTTTTTTTCTATTACCCATGTTTATATTTCTAAACATTGATCAACTTCAAGCTTAATAGAAACAATTTATTTTCACTTGAGCAGATAAAATTTGATAGGAAAAAATCAGGAGGTGCAACTTTTAAAGTAAATGTTAGACTAAACTCTGTCTTTTTTTGCCTGAAATGTTTTACAGGCTTGAGGACAAGTTAAAATAAATTTACTTGCAAATAGCCTTTTATCTATACACAACTTAGAACTAGTCTAGTTTACCCTCTGGGGGAAAAAAAAGAAAGATGGATTTTTTTTTTATCTATAAGTTCATTGATTTAAGAACACTTCAAAATTAAACTATTTTAAAAAATTTTAGCTCTGAAAATATGACTTCATCCTGTTAAGCCCTACACAATGTACAGCATTTTGGTGATGTTACTGCTTTTTATAGGAGTCTCCTTCTATATGGCTTTTTGAATTAAATCAGACCTAAAGAAATCTGCTGCCTAGGCATTCTATTTGACTTTCCTTTTATGTACTATAATTGCACAGTTACTTTGATTGCTAGATGTGCAGAAAGTGAAGCTACTCCTGAAATCTTACCTTGATAATACATTGAAGGCTTATGGTTGTAGACGTAAAGCTCCTTGGATAATCAGTATGTGATTCTTATTACTAGGAAACCATAGCCCTAGACTAAATGTCTATTACACGCACCCAATGCTCAACATAGACATATACAGATAGCTTATACATATTCAGATATGTTATACGTATGTTATGCATACTCAAAACTTAGGACATACGTAAAAATCAAGTTAAAATAGCCTTAAAAGCTATGATTTCTGCAAATCTAGTTGTAATGAAAAGGAGGTCACTTTTGAGATGTCAGGTAGGCATATGATTAATCCCAGATCTTATATTCTGGTTCATTTGTTTTGAAAATATGTATGAAGGTAATGAAGAAAGGCATTTGGTTCAATCATCAGAGCTAATTTTAGCTATATTATAGTACTTATAAATGTACTTTCTCTTAAGAAAGTAAAAAAGATAATCAGTTCCATGGGATTTTAAAAAGTTATAGACCATTTAGTCAAATTTTCCTTCTATTACTACATTTTTTGATAAAATTATGTAAAGCTGCCTTTTGCCAGTTGGTATAATGGTAAAATGCATACACCTGGGTACTGCTCTTCAAAAAACTTCCCCCAGGTGGACTCTTGCCTAAAATCAAGCCTGATATAGAGCAATATAAGGAACATCATTTTGACCGAGTGTCCAGAATGAGCACTGAGCTTCTTGAAGGAGCTTCCAGAAAGAAAGCTCCACTAATGGGAGCTATCTTAGGGAGCAAAAGATTACTAGCTCAACCATATTTTAAGGGAGAATATCAGACTGGTGGCAATATTTCACACCTCCAGCATTGCAAGTCAGGTTGCACACACTCTCCTAGCCCTGAAGAAGAGTAAGAGAGTTCATCATAGTATCTTTCTGAGTCCTAAGGGTTCTCAGGATATACATACCTACCTGTGCCTTAACTATTCTTGCACAAGCTTTTGTACACACACACACACACACACACACACACACTTAACCAGAAATACCAAATTTTGGGTAGTTGACAAAGCAAGGCTGATTTGATAGAAGTTATCATATAGTTGATACAGGCTGGTAAGAAAAATATGAACTGTGTGGGATATGGATATTTATATTCATTATATAAGTATTTATGTGGCTTTGTGTGAGAGTCAAAGGGAACAGTTTGAGTGAAGAAGTGAGTTGGGATTACAAATTTAGGAAGCATGAGTTGAGGTAGTTCAGACATCATTAAGGACAGAATTGTAAGGAGAGGCTGAGTAAGGAGGGCTAGACATCACAGAATTGTGAAGTTTCCAATCTGAAACAGAATCAGCCATAATTCTCAGATTTCACAAATGTGCATATTGTAGACCAGAGATTTATTGCCCAAGCTCTTAAGATATAATGAAAGGACCACAACTATGTTCCCATTCTCGTGATTCCTATTCCAGAGTTTTTCCCATTGTGTTGTGCTGCATTTGCACATAAGTTCCCCATGGGCTCCTATGCAACTGCATTTTTATTACCTCCGTTACTGGCAAGAAAAATAGTACTCTTTATTGAGAGTCTAGTCAAATACAAATAAAAGTATCCAGATCCAGAGATCAATAAGATTTTTTAAGAAAATATATGGACTTTGAGGGATCCTGGGTACAGAATTTCTGGCCCTACAGTGATGAGATTAAGTACATGAAAACCTAATTTAACAATT
The DNA here is from genome assembly GCF_963259705.1 of Myotis daubentonii. Classification (NCBI taxonomy): domain Eukaryota; kingdom Metazoa; phylum Chordata; class Mammalia; order Chiroptera; family Vespertilionidae; genus Myotis; species Myotis daubentonii. The sequence continues at coordinate 53,448,442 of NC_081846.1, forward strand.
TAATACTATTTAATTATTTAGCATAATTCAAATGCTCACTTTTCCCTTTCAGGATAAGAAGTTAATTAAAGGAATTGAGACATGGGCTAAATGAAAAATGCAAAATTAAATCATTTTGTAAGACTAAGACATCAATAAGACAGTTCTGTATTCTGAATATATATGAACAACCAGATACTACAGAAATGGTTACACAGAGAGAGTAGTGAAAATTGGGTAGGAAGGAAAGCATTGGGAGTGATACTCTTTTAACTACATGTTTTCATTTTGAATAACAAACAAAGGAATGTAACACTCTAATATTGATGACATAATCATACAGAAGAATCAATTTGCTTAATAAAAAATGGAATTAATACTCTTTTGAACACAGCTCTCTGATGGTACCCTTGGTGGGATACACTCTAAAGACAAGATAAATTAACAGCAACAACTGCAGAGAAAACATTACATAGCAGTTTTGATATTTATAGTGACAGGAATATAGAAATTCTGAAATTATCTGCAGGTATTTTAAGATTGAGCAAATGGAGGAACATATTGATAGTATTGGGAAGTGGGTTCTTTCTGTTGGAGATATGAGACACATATGGAATAGGAAAGGAGAGAAAGAACCTTGTAAAATGGGATTAGTGTTAGAGGATTCGTGTTCATTGACAGGAACTAGAATTTCAGTAGCTATTTAATACCCCAATTTTTTTTTTTATTTCTACTACAAGAAACCAGGGCTTCTTAGAAAACTGACTAGGGGTGGAACAAGGGAAGTACAAGTGTGGAATAGGCCAGACAGAAAGTAAAGAAGCATTCCAACATAAATGGAGATTTGGAGAGGAGACAGGAGCCAGCTTAAAGTGGTGGTCACCAGCCAAATTTCAAAGAAATTGATTATGAGTCATGACATAAATGGTTTTATAGCACACTGAATAAAGAATACATGAGTTTATATAGATACATTTAAAAAATGTTAACAGAATAGAAGAGGGAAAGCTGCACAAGCTACTTATGGATTTCTAAGAGAAAAATATACCTTAAGAATGATGGAAACTGGCAGATACTTGGTCCTAGACCAAGAAATCAAGTTTGGCTTCACCCATAAATAATAGGACACACTGACTTATAAGGCTCCCAATATTTTGTATTGAGAAGGAGACAATATCATAACCTGTATAGTATTTCTGACAAAAAATGATAACCTGAATTTGGTCAAGAGAAAATAATCAGAAAATTAAAATAAAAAAATATCCTGCAAAACAATTATCATAGGTATTTAAAATGTCAATGTTATGAAAGATTATCACAAAAAAACCTACCTGGAGATGTGGTCTAGAATAGTTTATACACAACTAAAGAGTTATAGTAAGTGAATGCAAAGTGTGATCCTTGATTGAATCATAGATTAAACAAGAAAAAGAAAATTGACAATAGAAAAAAATTTGAATATGAACTTGTTTTCAACTTCAGCAGCATTAAACTTGTATAAATTGAAATTAACTTAAATGAAACTGTCTAAGAACTAAAATTTCTCAGGAAAGGTGGTCTAATATGGTATTGTTGACAACAGAACATATTTTATGTAAAAGTCATAAGAAAATAATTAGTAATTTCACTGAAATGAAAGCAAAAATGTATTTTATGAATTGAATATGTGATAACAAATAATAATTGGTATTCACATTGGAAAGTACAAAACAATACAAAGAATAAAATAAAAATCACCATTAATTTCTTTTCCATGAGAACTCTTCATCTATTTCAGTGTATGTTGTCCCAGTCTTTTTTGTACTTTTTAATATAGTTTGTCTTCACTGTGCACTGCTTTTCACTTAAGACCATGCCATTTCCAAAAACCTTGACTACTATGCTAAAATTTTTTTGATAAACAGAGTAGTGCCCTACAATGTGCCTCAACATCTGTATGGTTTTAATTATTTTCCAGATTGGCTTAGCCCAGGGGTGGGCAAACTTTTTGACTCAAGGGCCACAATGGGTTCTTAAACGGGACTCAGAAGAAGGAGCTGCGGCCGTGTTTCCCGACGTTGCCATGTTAACACTGCTGCTGGTGAAGGAGCGGAGGGGAGAGCAAGAGAACCCTCCACTCTTTCGGCTCCGCGGGCCGGATAGAACAGCCGATCGGGCCGGATCCGGCCCACGGCTGGCTTAGCCTGACCATCTTAAGCTTAATTTCACTTCTGTGGGAGATATGCTTTTTCTTAGGTTCTGGAGTATATGTTTGTAAATAAAAGTGAGGTCTAGTTAAAACAACGTAAAAACCCAAGACTAGTCTATTCGTGAATAAATGAAGCCACGAGCCATAACATGCTAAGAATCTCGGATTTAACTTGCTTTTCTTAGTAAAGAAAATATGAAATCTGGTGCTCATTGGTGGAAGACGTAGAGCATCAAATGGAAATACTACTTAAGATGACAAGAATTTTATTTCTATGTATATATTTGCTACTACTGTGCTCCTTTTGTTAAAAAAAAAAAAGCAGGGGAAGGTTCTTCATCTAGATCAGTGGTCAGCAAACTCATTAGTCAACAGAGCCAAATATCAACAGTACAACAATTGAAATTTCTTTTGAGAGCCAAATTTTTTAAACTTAAACTATATAGATAGGTACATTGTTATTAACTTAATTAGGGTACTCCTAACCTGGCCTTTGCTAAAAACGTGGTATTTTGTGGAAGAGCCACACTCAAGGGGCCAAAGAGCCGCATGTGGCTCGCGAGCCGCGGTTTGCCGACCACTGATCTAGATAGTTGGCAGCATTGATAGCTTAGGGACTGCACAAGCGTGGGGTGACAATGTCTTGGGCTCAGTTCCCCTCTCTCCATGCTTCCCCTACAGTCCCTCTCTCACACTCTGGAACCCCTCCATCACAGCTTGTTTCCTCGCTTCTGAAAGGAGAGTCTGTCTCCTCAGACCTCAGACCTCATCCACACAGGGTCCACGCATTCCCACACTTCCTGCTGAGCTGAGCCACTTCCTAGTGTGGAGGAGTGTTTATTTTGCCAAGGGCTAGATAAGCATAATTTCTTTAATCATATAGCCAAACTGATAAATGAAAGAAACCCACCCCAGATCTATAATTCACCCCCCAAAATCACCCTTTTTAAAATATTCAATAGACCCATGAATACAAGAACTTATTTTCAATATACACTCAACACATTTATTTTAAACTTATTGGACATTAAAATCCATCTCAGTCTGTATGTGTATGCATACAATATGTTCTCTTTGCATATTATAGGAAACTCAGAACAGGGCTCTTTGGGCTCTGGCTGCCAGCAAGACAGAAGTCAAGCAGTAATATATATTTTTAAATTATTCTAATTAACTGTCAGAGGAGCAAAAAAGTAACTCTATTCTCTCTCTATTTCCCTCACATACGCCCCACACCCATCCAACATGAGGATAACCAATTCTGCCCAATAAAATTGGTGGCATTCATTCCTGCTGCACCACTTTCAGCTGCTATAAGAGTCTCACTGCTGTGATGGCTGGCTGCCTGCCAGAGGACAAGCTTCCTCCTCAACCTTTCTCATTCTTCTCTCATTAGCTGCACGCAAAATTGTCACTTATATTTTTATAAGAAGTCCTGTTTCATGGGAACCTAATCCATTCAATATTATATCTACTAGTAGCCTGAAATTCTGGGCATCACATGCTTGTATGTATTTCAGGAACCTTTGTTTTTTAGCTTGCTCCTTTTTGGGTGCCCTGTCAGCACTCATGGATTCCCTCCCTCTGTAGTTAGGTGGTTAATAAAGGCTAATAGCTGAGAAGAAAGATCCATTCAGAAAGAAGAGCCTCATGAATCCTTGTGATGTCTATTTCTCCTGCTCTGCCACATATTTATATAGCAGCATATACATGAGTTGGGGTTATTTCCATTAGCACCAAAGGTCAACACTTCCTTTTATAGTTTCTGTTTAAATATATGTTTCCACTCATAAAGCCTTGATTTTGGTTTCTGTCTTTTCATCATCCAAAATGATCCAGCAACAATGCAGTTCTGATATTTTGAAGAGAGAAAAAAATGATTCTTTTAGACATTAGTTGAAATGCAGTTTATGAAATTCATAGGCTTGAAAAGAGTTGGACAAACTGATCTACACACCCAGAAAATAAAAATCACTTTTAGGCTTTCTTAGGGTGGGATGGTGAAAAAATGAATTTACCAAGATCAGTGAAAAATAGTGTTGTTATGATATTTAGAAAATTGATTTGTTTTGTACCTAGTCCTTACGTTTTAGCAAGAAGCCAGGCTCTCATGCTCCGTTTCCTCTGTGCCTTCCCAGGTCTGAAGGACAAACCCCACAGTCACTGATGGGTAACTTTGAAATGAGAAGATCTAAGATATTACATGGCAGTGTTTTTGGTGAAAATAATTGGAAGAAATTGAGCGAATATTCTCATTACTTTCAAATTCCAGCCTAACACACACACAAGAAACCAAATGTTGACGTTTAAAAATAATTCTCTTCTCATAAATTGAATTGGTTTGTACAACAAGAGAATCAAAAGTAGCTAAATACTCTCTACAGTTGTTGTCTAAGCTATACTCTAAGAATAGTATAATTTTCCACCAAAATTATCTGCTGTAGAATTCTGAAAGCTAGCAAGAAGGCTAGAATAAGCTTTGTTTGTTTATTTATTTATGTTTTATTTCTCACCTAGGATATGTTTTTATTGCTTTTTAGAGTGAAAGGAAAGGAAAGAGAAGAGGAGAAAGAGAGAGAGAGAGAGAGAGAGAGAGAGAGAGAGAGAGAGAGAGAGAGAGAGAGAGAGAGAGAGAGAGAAAACAGGACCACACTGGTCAGGGCTTTTTCATTGCTTTTAAGTTTTACAGCTTCACCATAATGTGTCCTATGTTTTTGTTTGTTTGCTTTTTCCCTGTTTGGATTTTGTTGAGATACCTGAATCTGAGAATTCATGTATTCAGGGAGTGCATATTTCAACCAATAACTCTTCAAAGATTCTCTCTCTTACATTCTAATTTTCCTAGAATTTTGAAAAGTATAGACATTCCTATTTTTTTTTATCTCTCAATATCTCATGTTTTCTATCCTTTCACTTCCCTTAACTTCAGATTAATATCTGTTTACTAATTATCTTCAACTTTGCATAGACCTGATTTTTTTTATGAGATCCACTAATTTCATCATTATATGTCCTTTGTAGACATTGCACATTGATTTTGTTTGGGTTTGATTTTCATTTGCTTTGGTTTTCATACCTTACTACTTTCTAAAAGTTTCTTGTTCCTTGCTCATGCTTTCAGGTCCCATTCAATTTTAAACATACTTTGTTTATACTCTCTACCCAACCTTTCTCAAATCAGAGATATTTTTGTATATAATTCAGCTGATGGTTGATTCTGCTGACTTTACTGATGGAGATTTACCAATGATGTGTTTGATAATTATGAAAAAAATGTTTCAACTTTCTTGAATAGAATAAAATTGTTATCATCTATTAAGAATCTAATATCTTATTTTATTTGTTTTAATGAAATTACTTGAAGCTAATAAAGTAAAATGTAGCCAAAATTTTAGCATGGTAATATTTTGAGATAACATTGTAAGATTTTTACAAATTTCTTCTCGGATATTGTATAAGCTGACTTTAGTCTATGATGACAATTTAGTACTAGTATTATTTCAAATTGGTCATTTTAATATACATGCCATCAAGGAATCACAAGTAAACCAGTAGTCCCTTTAAATATAAATAAACAAACATGATCATTTTGAAATAAAAAATATGTTGAAGTGGCATTGTAAGAAGGTGAGTTGACTAATGAGTGAAATAATATATAATACAGGTAACAGGTAAATATAGTACAGTTAATTGTGCTTATTTCAGATTTATCTAATGTCATGAACTCATCTTAAAATGTTAAGTTTGATAAAATACTCAGCACTTATAAGTTGTTTTTAGATAACGCAAAGAATAATCTTATAAATATTTTTATTTGCTTTTTTTGAAGATGGCATTGTGTTACTGAGATATTTTTAGAGAATTCATTAATAATAATTTCCAATGAGGTTCTTCTAGGTAAATTAAATATATATATATATATATATATATATATATATATATATATATATATATATATATACACACAGCAACAATTACTAGTATAACAACAACAAGGAAAAAAATCCTGAAATCAATGCTTTGTTAATGGCAAGAATTTATTTGGGAACCCTGTAGTCATCATTTTGTAAGTACTCCAAGCTCTGAAAAAAAAATGTACCACTAATTCTTGTACCATTTCTGATCTTCAGTTACTTCCAATATCTATGAATAGAATACTATTATTAAGGGAACAGGGAAACAGTGGCATCAGCAATGGTATTTGGTTGGTTTTTTCACACTGTCACAGATGAGAATGTTGGCACATAATAACATGAACAAAAAAATGTTCTAGGAAATTCTAGTGGAATTAGAGTTAGTGATTAAAGGTTAAACTTATTGGAGGCAGGTAAGCCTATGAATATTGTCATGGCTGCAGAAGCAAAGTAGAGGTGACAGAAATATGATCAATGGGCAAGGAGTCAGTGAGAGGTTTTGTGCTTCATCAATAAGTGAAAGAACTGGGTGGCAACTTTAAACAAGTCAGCTTTGATAACCATTAAGAAATCACAAACAATACATAAGAGATTGCTCTGCTGGCCTAAGCCTGATCAGGGGACAACTCATTACTACTTTGAAATCTTGGGGGAAGGGAACCTGCAACATGTAATTTCAGTCCACCTCAATCTGGTCCAAAATGTCATGCAAAACTCTTATACTCTAACCACACACACACACACCCACACCCACCCACCCACACACACACGCACACACAAACACGCACACATGCACATGCACACACGCACGCACACATGCGTGCACACCCATGCACACACACACTTTTTAAACACAGCTTAAACACACACACACAATTGGAAGGTTTTTCAGAATCAAAATAATTTTAAGAGAAAATGGGATAGAGGATTTGCTCAGAAATTAGGTTGTTTGAATATAAAAGAAAAATTGTGACTTTGTTAGTAGTGCTGTTTACATATACTAAAAAATGGAGAACATGCCTGGTTGGTGTGGCTCAGTGGTTGACCTATGAACCAGGAGGTCATGGTTTGATTCTCAGTCAGAGCACATGCCTGGGTTACAGCTTGATTCCCTGTAGGAGGCGTGCAGGAGGCAACCTATCGATTATGTTTCTCTGCCATCATTGATGTTTCTACCTCTCTCTCCTTTCCTCTCTGAAATCAATAAAAAATAGATTTTTAAAAAATAAAGGGAGAACTTGGCATTACATAAAGTTTAATCTCATGGGGATGTTACCAGAAAGAGGGTCTGGCCCTTGGAGGGTCTGCCTAGGGCCAGCGAGTAGTGTGTGGCTTCATGACTTTGTGCAGGAAAAACTTCACAAGTCCAGGTGACTAGGAGGGAAGATTTATTAAAGTGGGGGACAATGAAACAAGAAAGGACTTTACATAGAAGTAACAGGAGAGCCTAGGCTGGGCTGCCCTAGCTCTCTAAGATGTCAGAGAAAAGGGCACCTTGGGATCAGTTTCATAGATTAGCCTGAGACAAGCGGCCACTGCCCATAGCTCCCCTGGTTGCAAGCCTCGTGGGGTCCGTTAGGGTTTGGGAGAAGCAGGCATGTAGGGAAATAAGAGGGAAAGGGAATGGTGGGGGCTGCTCCCAAGAGGGAGAGCTTGTGCTGGGTCTTTTGTTTTGAGTCTTTGCTTCTTTCTCAAAGCCAGGAATGTTAGGGGAGGTCTCAGGGGATGGTTTCAGCAGAATATTCATCCTCCAGGTCGGTGGTCTCCACCGATTGGTCAGTGTCAGGGCTGGGGGTCATAGGTCGGTGTCCCCCACTTAATTCTGCCACTTTCCTGGGTCTGGAGCTGAAATACAACTGAGGCCTTGATGTTATTTATCTCCAAGGAGGTGACCCTTTGTGTTTGCTGTAAATCACTCTGCCAGTTTGTTCAGCTGCCTGTCTCAGTTTCCCCGTTCCACTTGTCCTGCCTCACTGGCCTGTCTCAGGTAGCAGCCTTGCACTTGATCTAATGATTTCCTCTAACCCATCTCTGAGAAGAGAGAAAAAAAAAAGATAGAAAGAAGAAATTAAACTTTATAATTCTTTATTGCTCAATTAGACCTGTGATGTCATAGCCTACGCATATATTCCATAATTGCCTATACGTTTAGGAATCTTATGATTATAAAAAAAGAGTACAATAGAGTCTTTCCACCACAGTGGGCTATATAATACTTCTGGTTTTGTGTGTGTGTGTGTGTGTGTGTGTATGTGTGTATGTGTGTGTTTACTTCCTCCTCTAGAAGAAGCAATGAGGAAATAGATCTTAGATAACTAACATGAAAAGTGTTACTACTATAGAGGTTTTTTTGTTGTTTGCTCACTTATTTTTATTTTTTTGTTCTTGGGTACTAGAAAGCACTTGAAAAAAGGTGATGACTATTGTGCTGTCATGAAGCTGCAGAAGCAATAAAACTGGAAATCCTCTAATTTTGATTGAGTGCTGCAATAACTGTATCTTTAAAGCCCTACCTGTAGGCACACACTCAGAAAATATATCCTTTAGAAGTGTTTCCATACAATATCTTTATTTCTTTTCAACTAAGCTCTTGGGTCCATATTTTAGATTTGTTAAAAAGAAGTAAAATATATTTAAACAATGGCTTTTTGTTGAATTCTACCAAATATAGGCTTTTTCAACTTTAATACTCCTTAACTGAAGTTGAGTACCAGTGAATAAAATGACTCAGAAAGTCCATGTATTTTGCCTTCAATCACCATTGATAAAAATAAATAAATAAATAAATAAATAAATAAAACCTTTTCAAGTGACAAACAATACTCAAGCTACTGTTAAGGCATTTTTAGAGTGATTAGAGAAAGGAATTTTCAACAATGAGATAAATCACAAACATTAAGAAAAGTATGTATCAGTACTAGCTTGTGCAGCACACCCAGGCAGGAATAACAAGAGGAAAATGAATTTTGTGGTTTGGAAAAGGTGAAATGTGAGCTCCATTTTGATGGCACAGTTAAAATATTAATTTAAGGATAAGACTTTAGAGTCAGGGGAATGGAGATGAGCAAATAGAATTTAGACTAAGGAAACCAGCATCTCTATATAAAAGTTGAGAAAATGGAAGCAAAAAAAATTTTAGAAAATGTATCTAAGATTATACATCTAATCAGTTATACCACCTGAATTTCAAACCAGGCTTTGCCAGTGAAGAGCCCAAGGTTTGCTCTAGGGAGTTGCGAATGGCATCATTCTGGATAGGAGGGCCTCTTCTAAAAACCCACTTCTCCAACTCTTTTATATTCTGGTTTCTTTTATTTCCACATTTCAATGTTCTTTCTTTTTCGTTTATTTTTCAGTCTCAAATTTTCTCAAGATAAGATTCTTATCCTTTACTTGATTTCAGAATTTTCTGGCCACTGCTTGAGAAAAATAAAAAATACTTTTTCTCCTACGGAGCTTCTTGGGGCTGCCTCATTTGGCTCTGTTCTGTGGGAATTAAGGACAAAGTGAAGAGCTGCAGGCAAAGCGGGAGGGGCTAATTACCATTTTAAAGGGATATGATGGGAGCGTTTTCCCCACATTCAGAGCTCAACTGTTCCACACCCTGAAAGCATTGTAACCTAGCACATCTTAGATTAGAACCTTAGAAATTGCTCCCTCTCTGTAGATCGCCACCTCTGTCTCAATATCGTCTTTGCAAGCACCTGTACCTTATACTTTCCTAGTCTTTAAACTTTGTCTCTCTCAGCCTCTCATTTCAATGTATTTCCTTCTTACATTTTACCTTACCCCTTTCTTTCTCCCTCAAAATATGTAATGCTGGTATGTATTTTAGTATAGAAGTACTTTTGCATTTATTTCAAAAGTGATATCTATTTAAGAATTTTTATTTACCCTTTTAACTCTCAGAAAGAATTTGTGTACATGGAGTATCAGAAACAGAGTTTATTCTTGTGCTATTATTTATTTATTATTTTATTTGTTATTATTATCATTATTCACCTACTTTTGCTCACCCCTGTATTTGGAACTTTTATCTAAATAAATACATGGGTACAAAAATGCAATATCCTTTTTCTCTACAAAATACCCTTAAAAGTTTATTCTTAATTTTTACTCATATTTCAAAAGTTTAGAAAATGCTATCTCATTTATATTTATTTTTATCACCTAAATAATTATTTGGCCTTCAGTTTTTCTGTTAGCACAAGTCATTGACTTCATGTTACACTACACACATACACATAAAGCAATCATATAATTTGTGAATTGGTGAAGAGAGAGCAACAAATTGACTTAGCGCATGAGTTTTTAAGAGCCCTTAATGTAGTAGTATACATTGTGAATTCTCTTTAATTCTTATTTTCTTTTTCTCATATTATTTCATAGTAGAACTAGTGTCCCACAAACATATTGTGGGAAATATTGCTTTTCTATATGTTAGCATATATATCATGTAACATAAACAAATCTCTATAAAATTGTTTTCTTTGATTGCCTAATAAAGACAAAGGTTTCCATTAAAGCTATGTCAAGAAAAGGAATACTGAATCTAAACCGAGTGCAGTATTGATATTCTAGTGTGACCTAGAAGTGCCTTAGAGAATTTACTCTGGGTTTCATGCTCCCTTGATTCTTATGTGAAGAGTCAAAATATAGATTTGAGTTATAAACAGAGCTGAATACACTAACAAAAATAAAACTTAAAATGGTCCAAAGACATCTTGAAAAGGAATTTTACATGGTAAAGATTTTGAGATTTAATTTTGAGATTAAAAACAATAACATTGATTTATTAACAATGGGTACATCTGACTCTCAATATTTGGTAGTTATCCTTAGGACACCTGATGTCTTTTTTTCCAAAATGGAATTACAATCTGATGGCCATGAGTTCTCTCAAGTACAAATACAGATATGCTCAGGTATACACAAGGATTATAACTAAATTACTTTACTGTCTTCTGCTATATCTGCATTGACTGGAAACTATTTTTTTTGAAATTGGTAAAGTTAATTAAATAGCCAGAAAAATTGCCTTAGCCAATTTTACTCAGTGGTTAGAACATTGGCCCTTGGACTGAAGAGTCTCAGGTTCAATTCCAGTCAAGGACATGTACCTCGGTTGCAGGCTCAATCCCTGGCCCTGGTCAGAGATGTGAGGGAGGCAACCAGTTGATGTGTCACTCTCACATTGATGTTTCTCTCTGTCTATCCCCCTTCCTTCCACTCTTTCTAAAATATCCTCTGATGAGGATTAATAACAAAAAAAGCCAGATAAAATAAGTTAAAATAGTACTTTTCCAATCCATCAATTGCTGATGAAGAGATAGTGTTTCTTTTAAGTACTTTGTTGTGGAGTATTTAGATTTCCTCATTCTCTAAAGGAAGTTATACTTTTCCAATTATAGACTGGAGTTGTGTGTTTGCAGAAGGTTAAACAGATAATTAATAAATGTGCCATAGTCAAAATTTGCTGTCTTTCAAATCAATTTAAGCTTCCTCTTGGAAGTGTGCGCGGGGGTCTGCTCACAGTTTTCCAGCTTTGGGTTGTCAATCTACATTAAAACTGACCCTTGCCCAAAATTGATTATGGTATTTAACACTTCAGAAAGAAACATTCAACAAAGTATATGTTGGGAAGCTGACATAATTTTTTAAACTTCAACAACACCAGTGACATCTTTGTCATTAATACAGCATCAAGATTCCTTCAAAGGGCTTCAAAGAGATGTGATGGTAAAATCTGCAAAGATATTCCAAGGTGGAAATTAGAAAATTAATAGAGGTGACCATGAGTTCCAAAGACTATATATATTTTTTATTCTTTCTTTGCTCATCTCCTAGCTCCTACTGGGAAACTCCACACAGAGATGTTCATAAAAATTGCGCTGGGATTTGGCTCAGTCTTTTCATGATGACTCATCAACAAACAGTTGAGTGTGTGACATACAGTTTGAAAACTAAGTCAAAAGTTACAATGGCTATCTTAGAGCTAGAACAGAGGGTAGACAATTGCCTCACCCTTATTCTATTATTTGATACTAACACTTTGGAGTTACATCACGGTTTTATAACCATGGAACCCAATATGTTTCAAATGAATTATCTCCTTTTCTCCCCTTCTTCACAGAATCATTTCAACAGGAGCACAGATTATTATTTCTATTGTAAGAGAGGTCACATTGCACCAGGGAGTTTACAGAGAAGCTGGTCCTGTGCGATTCTAATTTATCAAGAAGTTCCCACTGGGCACAGACATGGGGTCTACATAATTGCCAGGGCGTCTCAGGCTTTGTTACAGAAGCTTATGAAAACAAACGTAACGCTCCACCACAGCAACCACCAAGTACCCTTCAGCATCTCTAGGCCTTGTGTTTAATTGAAGATTTTCCCAGCAAAGCGTCTGCTCCTTAAACATGAAAAATTCCAGCCACATCTGCACACATATAATCAGGCTGCAGAGGGAGGAAATAGTGGAGAGACAGTCCCTCAGGCAGCATGAGTTCTGAACAGAACCTAAAACCTAGTACTTCCACCAAACCAGAAATAAAGGATTCCGTTGACACTGATAACTGGGAAATGCTACTGAATTACACCCTCTTGAGAATGCGTTTCAAGCTTGCTTTCAGTGGGATAAAATGCTTGATGTTAATAAGTATCAAATGACAATGAGACTATTTTATAGAGAATAACACAAGGACTATTCCATAAAAGACTGATATAGAGATTATGAATTAAGAGACTGCAAAATGAATTCCACAAACAATTATTTTGTTCTTCCTGCTTGCTTTGTTTTAATTTCAGTTCTTTTCTAACATTTAAAAATTGGGAGGTTTTAAAAGAACCAATTTCTGCCATCTCTAAAAAACTGAAAGAGCTGAACAACTTAAATCTCCATTGATGAATGATGCATGGATAAAGAAATACACCTAGAAATATTATTCAGCCATAAAAAAGAAGGAAATCTTGCCATTTGTGAGAAAATTTATAGACCTTGAAAGCACAATGCTAAGTGGAGAAAGTTAGAGAAAGACAGGTGCTGTATGATCTGACTTGTATGTGGAATCTAAAAACATCATACTCATAGAAACAGTAGAATGGTGGTTGCCAGGGGCCTGGGATGGGGTGGGGGGCAGAGGGGAGATGGGAAATCTTGGTCAAACAGTACAAGTTTCCGGCTATAAGATAAATAAGTCCTGGGATTTCATGTATGGCATGAATACTGTAGTTCACAATACTATATTGCATAGCTGGAAGTTCCTATGAGAGTAGAGCTTTAACGTCCTCACCATAACAACAACAAAATGCTAATTGTGTAAGGTGAAGGATGTGTTTACCTTATTGTGCTAAACAATGTACAATATATGTGTACCAAGTCATCACATTGTATACCTTACACTCACACAATACTATATGTTGATTATAGCTCAATAAAGCCAGAAAATTGGAGGACCTGGCAATAGTTGGCCAATATCCCTTAATGTCAATAGTGAGCTGAAGCTTACATTAACCTACTCCCTATGCTTGGTCTGTTTTGCATGTCACCTTGCAAATCTTGCTCAAAGGGATATTTCCTTGAGAGGTAAAATCTGACCTTCTATGTCACCTGAAGGCTTCAGAGGGTCTACTAGGAGATGACATCTACAAACATGAGTTTTTAGGTCATTGTCATCTATTATTGCTTCTGAGGGCCTGTGAATATTTGAATTCCTCACCCTGAACACTTCCGGTTGCCAGAAACATTTTTCTACTCTGGTTTTCTAAAAAGCCCCAGGATTTTAAGACTAACTCCTGAACTGAGGATACAGTATAATGACCTGTCTGCATTGCAGTTTGTCTCCTGAAATAGGCAGGAATTTCTCTTCATTAAGATATTAAATCATAAGGGACTTAAACCAATAACTACTTTCAATGACATAAGAGCACTTAAAAGGTGACAATTATGTATAATAAATTTTCATAACACTTTACAACATTTAATGTGCTCTCACATGCATTAACTCCATCTCTTATAACTCTGAAAAGTAGGCAAAGCAGATATTTTTGCTAAAATGACTTTTGTTCAAGAACAGTACAATAATTTAAAAGGTCATGAGCAGAACTTTGGTCTATTTTCTACCTATAATACAATTTTGGAGTGTGTTCTTATAAATACCTGAATTATTGGCAATTGAATAAATGTTATAGGGAGGTACAGTTGTTAAGAATGCAAGTTCTGGAATTAGCAGATCTGAGTTACTACACTAGATATGTTGTTTAACACCTCTGAGAACATAGGCAATTTAACAGTATTTTTTCATCCATAAAATGTACATAATTATAGTTACCTTACAAAATTATTGTGAAACTAAATGATATAATGCCTAAGTACTTGTGGCAATGCTAGCACATCATAGGAAATGCAATAAATGATCCTTAAAAGAGTGATAGTAAGATTCATAGGCCCTGGCTGGTGTGGCTCAGTTGGTTGAGTGTCATTCCATGCACTAAAAGGTCGCTGGTGCATTTCCTGGTCAGAGCAAATGCCCAGGTTGTGGGCTCAATCCCCAGTAGGGAGCATGCTGGAGGCAGCAGATCAATATCTCACATCGATGTTTCTCTCTCTCTCTCTGCCTCTCTCTAAAATAAATTTTTATGGCCCGAACCAATATGCTCAATTAATATTTGACAAAGGAGGCAAGAACATACAATGGAGCCAAGATAGTCTCTTCAATAAATGGTGTTGGGAAAATTGGACAGATATATGCAAGAAAATGAAACTAGACCACCAACTTACACCATACACAAAAATAAACTCAAAATGGATAAAGGACTCAAATGTACGACAGGAAACCATAAAAATTCTAGAAGAATCCAAAGGCAACAAAATCTCAGACATATGTCGAAGCAATTTCTTCACTGATACAGCTCCTAGGGCACTTGAAACTAAAGAGAAAATGAACAAATGGGACTACATCAAAATAAAAAGCATGAACAAAACAACGAGAAAACCCACTGTGTGGGAAAACATATTTGCCAATGTCATATCTGATAAGGGCCTAATCTCTAAAATTTATAGGGAACTCATACAACTTAACAAAAGGAAGATAAACAATCCAATCAAAAAATGGGCAAAGGACCTAAATAGACACCTTTCAAAAGAGGACATTCAGAAAGCCAAGAGACATAAGAAAACATGCTCAAAGTCACTAATCATCTGAGAGATGCAAATCAAAACAACAATGAGGTACCATCTCACACCTGTCAGACTGGCTATCATCAACAAATCAACAAACGACAAGTGCTGGAGAGGATGTGGAGAAAAAGGAACACTTGTGCACTGCTGGTGGGAATGCAGACTGGTGCAGCCACTATGGAAGACAGTATGGAGTTTCCTCAAAAAACTGAAAATGGAACTCCCATTTGACCCTGTGATCCCACTTCTAGGAATATATCCCAAGAAACCAGAAACACCAATCAGAAAGGATATATGCACCCCTATGTTCATAGCAGCACAATTTACCATAGCTAAGATCTGGAAACAGCCTAAGTGCCCATCAGTAGATGAATGGATTAGAAAACTGAGGTACATCTACACGATGGAATACTATGCTGCTGTAAAAAGGAAGGAACTCTTTCCATTTGCAATGACATGGATGGAACTGGAGAGCATTATGCTAAGTGCAATAAGCCAGTCAGTGAAGGAAAAATACCACATGATCTCACTCATTCATGGATAATAGAGACCATTATAAACTTTTGAACAATAATAGATACAGAGGCAGAGCTGCCTCAAACAGATTGTCAAACTGCAGCAGGAAGGCTGGGGAGGGTTGGGGGGCTGGAGGGAGGGGGTAAGAGATCAACCAAAGGACTTGTATGCAATGGACATAAGACACTGGGGGATAGGGGAGGCTAGGGGACTGTCAAGGGCGGGGGGGGGGGGGGGGAAAGGACACATATGTAATACCCTTTGTA
Source organism: Myotis daubentonii (assembly GCF_963259705.1). NCBI lineage: Eukaryota > Metazoa > Chordata > Mammalia > Chiroptera > Vespertilionidae > Myotis > Myotis daubentonii. The sequence goes on from NC_081846.1 coordinate 53,464,483, forward strand.
ATACTTTAAGCATTAAAAAAAAGAAATTTAAATAAAATAAAATAAATTTTTAAAAATGCTATAAAAAGTAAGGAACTCCTACCATTTGCAACTTCATAGATGGACCTGGAGAGCATTATGCTAAGCAAAATAAGCCAGTCAGAGAAAGATAAACATCACATGATCTCACTCATTTGTGGAATATAATGAACAACATAAACTGATAACAAAAATAGATCCAGAGACAGAAAAGCATTGATCAGATCATCAGTCAGGGGAGGGTGGGGGTAAGGGAGAGAGATCAACCGAAGGACTTGTATGCATGCAAATAAGCATAACCAATGGACACAGACACTAGGGGGGTGAAGGCACGAGTAGGGATGGGGTGTGTGGGGGGGTAATGGGTATAAGGACACATATGTAATACCTTAATCAATAAAGAAAACAAACAAACAAAAAACAAAAGAAAAGAAAAGAAAAATATTTTTTTAAAAAGATTCATAGGAAAGCAGAAAATTTGAATTTGCCTACCTGGCTGAAAAAGTAATTTATGTTATTTTAATGTGACTTTCTCTTTATGAATTCAATAACATGTAAGGGAAAAAAAATTGGTCATTGTGTGCCCTGGATTATGGCTCAGTTGGCTGGAGCATTGTCCCACACACTAAAAGGTTACTGGCTCAATTCCCAGTCAGAGTGTGTACAGGAGGCAACTGATCAAACTGATCCATGTTTCTCTCTCACATCAATGTTTCTCTCCCTCTCTCTCCCTTCCTCTCTCTCTAAAAAAACAATATAAATATATCCTCTGGTGAGGATTTAAAAAAAAAGGGTCAAAGTGTAATTAAACGTAGGTATACATGTGCAAAAACTCCCATAAAGTTGGCAGCATGGTACTTGGGGGAAAATGCTATTACTGGATTCTATTATTCTTTTATATGCTGCAACAGTTTTTAAAAAAATATTTCACATTTATTTATTGACAGGATATATTTAAAGCTTGAAATGCTCTCAAGTACAATGCCTTTAACAGTTTATTTCACATTTGCATTAACAAATGCAAACATTCGATGGTAATACTTTATGCATTAAAAATGTGAGATATTTTATAATACTCTTGGAGAGTTGCAACCTTACTTTTAGCTCATGCCAAAGTTGACTGTTCCATTTTTCCCTCCTGTCCTTTAGAATTGCTATAATTTTCTGACTGGCTAATGAGAAACAGGTGTACATGAGTCAAAACTCATTAAGATAAAAACCAACCAAGGCTCATATTTCTCTGTGTACCATGTAACTGATACAGGGCTCTCGTGTTCAAATACGTATCAATGCTTAATTTGTTTTTAATTAGAAGTGCATTTTGATAACAAAATTGAAACTTTTAATCTTTTAGTATTTTATAGTTTTAATCTATGAACTACGTCCTTACCATACACAACTACACTGCATATTCTTTATACTGCGTTGCTCACATGCTTCTCAGGTTATAATGAAAACAATGCAGGCAGCTCTAAATCGCTTTTGTAGTACTCATTAAATGTCATGTCTTGTTTACCATCTTTAAAATTCTAGGATTTCATGCAGAGTTCCAGTGATTTATAATCAAGTATTCAAAACATTTAATCAAATTGATAATGACTTTGGGTCTTGACTTAATAAAGCATTGAAGGTTTAGGTAAGCCCATCTCCTTTGCAAGGTTTTTATTTGTTGATTTGCTTATGGTTTATCTGTGTGCACTTTTGCAAAATAACTAATTTAATACCTCTCAAAACCTGGTGGTTTAAAGTCTTGGTCCAGTGCCTTCCCCCATCAATCAGTGGGGAACAGACTTGGAGAGCGTTCAAGCAGCAACACTATATAAATGGCACACCTATGTATCTGGTCTTCCCTTACCTCCTTTCCTGTTAAGTAAAACCAGATTATTACAATGGTATCAACACCACAGATATCTGTTGTTTGCCACCCATTTTCTATTCCTTTTTATTCTGTTGACAGCACCCTAAATTTTCCTTGGGGAATCCAAGTGTAGGTGATTAGATGCACTCTCTTTGGAACTGGAAGTGTGAAGCGTGTCAAAAACAATGACCATGGTAACGCTCTGAAAAAATGGCTAGTACTGTGCTCCCATATCCGGAGGGCTGCCGTGGACCTGGCGTATTTTAACACAGTGATTCAACAAACGTGTTTTTTTCTTAAATTCTGTAGTTGCCTTAATCCTTTCCACACAGCCTTCTGCTTTACTCACTTGCAGTTCACAGACCCTGAATGAAACCTACTATGACAGTCAAATGATCTTTGATACCATCTGATTCCATGGTCATTTAGATATCACAACATTAGGGCAAGCATTCCAATGAAAATAGAAAATTTTACTTACCTGGATACTTGTGAACATATATTTGTCAGTTGTTTTTAATTTTAATTAATTTATTAATTAATTAAAATGTTAAATTTTGCATTTAGAATATTTTTTTGTTATTAGAGTCCTTAGCAGCAAAGCCATCATCTGGAGATTGTCAGAAACGCCGATCCTCAGGTTCCATCTCAGATACATTGAGTCTGTACTTTTTTGATGGTCGTCATTCTGAAGCATTAAAGTTTGAGAAGCATTGCTTTAAGTCTTATTATCAATCAAATACACAAAACAAAACTTTGTTAACACAAATAGAGGTCATTCTCGAAGACATTATGTCCATTACAGTGAGAAACATCTTTGATCATTGTAAAGTGCACTTTGAAAAAAATCTGTAACTTTCAAAAGTAGTTAATATTCAAGTTAAAAATGTCTGTTCTGTTCACTATTTTTTAATTATAAATTTTACCTACTCTTAAACACAAAGAACAATGCATTATACAATTATAAATTTGAGATAGTGGTTATATTTAATTACTTTCTTTCTAAACAAGTCAAATATGAATAATGATTTTCATAAAATATCCCTATGATAAAAATAAATATAGCAAAAGGTTGTAGGTCCTTTGCACATTGCCTACTTCAATAATTCCTTATCTCTCCTTAGAGTTAATTCATATGTTGTATGTATTTGTATGTAGTTACAGTAGATGAATGTTCTAATATAGAGATAGAAACTAATATGTATAAATCCATAAAATGTGTCATAAACTTTATTGTGGAGAAAAACATGTCGTCTTTACTCTTGCCACCCCTCTTTAATCCTCATCTGAGGATATGTTTAGAGTGAGGAAGGGAGAGAGAGAGAGAAAGAGAGAGGTGGATTAGGTTGCCTCTTGTATGTGTCCCAACTGGGGATCAAACCTATGTATGTTCCCAGACTGGGAATAAAAGATTGAACCCATAACCCTTTGGTATATGGGATGATGATCCAACCAACTGAGTTACCCAGTTGACCTGCCTTTGCTTCTTTATACCTGAAATTCATATGTATCCCCATTCCCCCCAGTAATAGCTTATTTTTTACAGTTCATGGTAAACTCAGACATCCCTCTACTGCTTCATATATATATATATTAATAGTGTATATATATATTAATAGGAATATATATATTAATAGTGTATATATAGGAATATATATATTAATAGTATATATATATATATATATATATATATATATATATATATATATATATAAATCTTTCACCAGAGGATATTTTTTCCCATTGATTTTTTAGAGAGAGTGGAAGGGAAGAGGAGAGACACACAGAGAGAAACATTGATGTGGGAGAGTCACATTGGTTGCCTCCTACACGCACCCTGACCAGGGCTAGGGATGGAGCCTGCAACCCAGGAACATGCCCTTGACCAGAATGGAACTTGGGACCCTTCAGTCCACAGGCCAATGCTCTAACCACTGAAAAAACAGGCTAAGATAATTCAGAGATATCTTTAAGTTTCTAGGGTTTATAGGACATCTCAGCATCAGTAGGAGGATTCTGGTCCTTGGTCATCACCTCTCCACACAATACCTGCTGAGACAATCATACTTTCATTAGATATCTGGTCATAAAAAAGAAGGGAGTCTTAAATTTTGTGACAGCATAGATGGACTTGAATATTATTATGCTAAATGAAATAAGCCAGTCAGAGAAAGACAAATATCAAATCATCTCATTTGTATGTGGAATCTAATGAATAAAATAAGCTGATGAATGAAACAGAAACAGAGGCATGGATAAATGGAATAGACTGGCAGCTGTCAGACCGGAGGGGGTTGGTGGACTGAATGAAAGAAAGTAAAGGGACTATTTATATATAGTCCCTGTCACTGCTGAAGTACTAATGGACCATTGTGTTGTAGGCTACAAATATGTTTACTATATAAATTATAATTCATCTTCTTTATATGAAGTGTCCATACACCAAATTCCCATGCTTCTTTGCTTTGTATTCTATTATAATTAACTCAGTCTAGTATATCAGGTGGAGGGTGGATAAATTTATTTTTTGATATTGGTAATTATAATATGGAAAAATAAGCATATATCAAATAAATAATATAAATGAAGTATTAATCTTTTAATACTGAATGAACTTCAGAATCTGTTTGAATGATATAAGAAACTTCATTAAATAGTTCATCTTTGCACTGCTTGAAAATAAGAGAAGGAATCTTAAGGTTTGGTATTCTGGAAAAGTAAAGATTTTTTTTTTCAGAGTTCAAAGGAAAAAATGACAAATATGTACAGAGCATATGCAGTGTTTTCATTTGAGAGTTTAAAGAAGTAAATATTGTCAGTTGTAATTTATAATAGAAAATGTGTATATTTGCTATTCATAAAAAATTTACAGTGTTTTAGTCTATATGTCATCTTGAGATAATTAAATGAATCTTGGCTAAATATGAAGTCCAAGTTTCTTTGAATCTACTCAGTAGCATCTGTCTTTGAAGAATGTACAGCCTTCACTCATCTAAGGAAAAGATGGCTGTGATGGATAAGATATACATATACACACAGGCACACACACATATATAAATCTCCTCTCATATATATGTATATAGCTTATGTACATAAATATGAACACAAATTAATATATACATAAGTTAATATTCATATAAACTAACGTGACAAACAAGGGAATGCATTCAGCAGAAATAAGAGAACAGAACCCATAAAAAAGCAGAGTAGTGGAAACATGGGGCAATTCAAATTTCTGAAATATGTATTGAAAATGTAACTTGAAGTATGAAACAGCACTTATTTCCAGAATTAGAAAAATATACACAAAGCTCCCTGGTTGGATCTATTTTGGTCTGCAAGACTGCATTTTCATTTATATGCCAATGTAGTTAAGTTTAGTAATTCTCTCTTCTCTGTTACCAACACTATTAAAAAAACTCTTGGAATAAAAAATATGCTTTCACTGTAACCTGTTTAATATTCACTTTTAAGTTTAATTTTATTATATGATTCAGATGTGAATTGATTTATTTGAGGCAATCACTAGATTCCCAACTGACCCCTTTCCTTATGCCTTTTCTCTGCATATTAACTCTGATTGACACACAATCCCAGGTTATGGGGATGGAATCCAAAATAACTACTGAAATTGAATTCCCAAAAAGTTTGTTGGAATTGGTGCTTGAAACAAAAAGGAACTGGAATTATAGGAATAAAATATCCTATCTAATAAAGAGGGAATATGCTAATTGACCCTCATGCCATCACAAAGATGGCGGTGCCCACAGCCAATAAGGAGGGAATATGTTAATTGACTGCCTTGCCCTCAAAGATGACAGCACCCACAGCCAATAAGAGGGGAATATGCTAATTTAATGCCCCACCCTCAAAGATGGTGGCACCCACAACCACAAGATAGTGGCACACAGTCCCCTCAGCCCTGCCGCATGCCTGCCTCCAGAGTCCCCCAGTCCCCTCAGCCTCCCAGGGCCGGCCCAAGGCACAGGCAAGCTTCAGATGGTGGCTGCCCAGCCACCCAGGGCCTCCAGCGGCTCAGGTAACCAGGGCCAGCCAAGGCTTGTGCTGCCGGCAGTAGCAGCAGCAGAGGTGTGATGGGTAGTCGCCTTCCCCTGATCTCCGGGTTGCCTCCCATCCCTGAGGGCTCTCAGACTGTGAGAGGGGGCAGGCCAGGCGGAGGTACCCACCTCCAGTGCATGAATTTTTATCCACCAGGCCTCTAGTAGTTACTATAAACAAGAACTTGAAGACAGAAATCTACACCTTATATGATCACACAGCCTGTTGTTTTGAAGAGGAGGATACAAAGGAAAATGCATTCTAGACAAGAATAGCGTATGGAAAGGTAAGAAGTTAAACTGAATAGCTCATATTGTATCCAGAGACTGCATGGCCTCTGATACAAGATGCATAATAAATATTTACCGAACATGCAAAATTAGGAGCTGAAACCAAGAGCCAGTGAAGCATTTTGCTTTTGTCTATACAGAGCCTGTGTCACTGAGTCAAGACTATGTGAAAACACTTGAGCCCTATCTGTTGAATTTCCAAATGCTTTTCATGCATTCTCACTTATGTTTCCTACCCCTGACTTAAAATCTAAAAGTCCCACATGAAATTATTTCCTTTTACTTCATCTGATCCAAAATCGATTGTAGTTCCTCAGTTATTCTTCACCCCTTCAGGTATAGGATACTATGCATCCAATACAAAGTTGAGATATGTGGGCAACTTATTTAGTCTCCTAATCCAAGCATGCCTCTATTTCCATAGCCATCTGCTAAGCCTTCATTATCTCATAGCCAGATATGTATGATTCCACTCAGCTGATTTTCAGGTTCTTGGGCTCTTTCCCATCTGGTGCAGCTATAGTATTTCTGCTATAAAGCACAGGTTTTCCTCAATAATCCTGTCAGTAGCTTAAATCTATTAAATATTTAATACATTCACTATTGTAGACTCTCTAATCTTTTGTACTTCCTAATATATAATTTTAATGTTTTTTTTTTTAATTTCCTATCACGTATCCCTTAAATTGGTCCTTTCCCCTATTTTCTACATATTATGTAGACATGAACACTACTTCTTTGTATTATAAAGAGACATTTGGATTTCGACTTCCATATTTGAGCTGCACTGACCTTTTCGTAAATTATTCTACATTAGTGACTCAAACCTAATTAGCAGCATGACTTCATAATTCTCGTAAAAGCACATGGCTTTCTCAATACATGACTATGTGTCCTCATTAATGAAGTAATTATGCTTATGGTAATTGGGATAACTTTGACCTTCACATTTTAGGTTGTATTACCAGAACTTTAAACAAAATGATTCAATGAAAGTTCAAATATATAATAGGTACATTTTGAATTCTTATGACAATATGGTAAGAAAATAAAGCGAGAACTATTTCTATCTCAGATGAAGGAAAATGAGGCTTAGGAAAGTTGGGCAATTTATCAAAAGCCATTTAACTAATGGCATATTTTAAAAGCATATATAGTTTACTCTGAACATTTCTTGGCCAAACTGCTGTTTCTCAACTACAACAATATCACACCATATGAATAGAAAATTAATCATAAATCCAGACTGAAGAGGATTTACATCTTAAAATAACCCAAGTGGAATTCTACTTAAATAGCATCTGTTCCCACCCACCATCTCTTCTGATTTTGTTTCCCCAAGTGCAAGGAAGTGGTGATTGAGGACATTCAGCAATGTTCTTATGTGCTTTACCTCCAAATTCAAGGTAGAAAATAGAAGATAGTGTTTTTATTTCCTAATTTGAATTTGGGATATGAGCTACATTGTCCTATAAGAAACCAATTATATCTTCTATAGTAAAAAAAAATTCCTTGAATCAAAATAAATTTCATGCTAACTTTTTTTTAATGGAATTTGAAATTCAGCTAATAATTACTTTTGGTAACATTATAACAAAGTTTTACTGAACATACATTTGCATATTTTAACATTTTAATCACAAATACGGTTTGTTTGCCAAAAAAATGGTATGCTCATTTCTGTTTTCCATTGCAGGATTCTATTTTGTCTTTTGTACAGGATGACAATCTGAACTCATCCGTATTAAGTAAGAACACCATAACCCACAAAAATAGTAGCAACTAAAGCCTTTAGCTTCTAATATCACATGCAACTCCAAACTTTAAAAACATATATATTATCATTTATCACTAGTCATTAAGGTCTACAGCACTCTCACAGATGTCAGGAAGCACCGGGAAATGTGTGACATGCTGCCATGCTCCAACGAATGACGATGGGCCCCCCTGTGCCTCTGCTGTGCTCATCTCTCTCCTGAAAGCAAGGGAAGGAGGTTTGCATATTCATGGGTGAGTTTCTGAGGTCCTAAGGAGGCAAAAAATAGAAGACAGTGTTCTTTTTATTTCTCAATTAGTAGGCACCTGCTTACTCAAGACTACCAGGGCTATGCTTCCATAGGAAAGATAACATTCCTGGTCCTTTCTGCTCCCTTGAGGGTTTACAGATACACTTTTATAAACTAAAGAGTAAGGTTTGATTCCAAGTGACCTGCATCCTGTTCTCCTAGACAGAATTATAGACTGTCCAAATCTGGACCGTGGACCACTGAACCATCTTCCTTGTTCATCATTCTCTAACGTATTCTTTGCTTCTACCTCTATTTCCATTATCTTCTCCAAAAACTTTTTAAAGGTAACAGATTTTTTCAAAGAGACACTAAAATGCTAGTTGTTCCCTAATTCTTGCCTACTGAAATTAAAGTTGGCCTAAAGGGCTTTTATGCTGGACATAGCTTCTGGGGTCTCTCAGAACTCAAGGCTTTCAATTTTGTCCACTGAATTTTATCTCTGTTGGTTGTGTCAGTTTATATTCTACTCCACAGCCTTTAACAAATATTTAAGCTCATTTATTCTTTTTGGCAGAAAGTGAGAGAAAGAAAATCTAAACTTTGAGCTTCTCTCCTAAATTTTTTTTTTTTACATCATCCGGTGATGATATCAGAATCAATGAGTCAGTCCTATTAAATACATTAGAGCTCAAGATTCAGATTATTTATTGCACCTGGCTCCCTCAAAGAATGAGTCCCTGTGTATGTGTGTGTACCACACAGAAGGTTTTAACAAAGCATTGACACCTGACAGGGTTTGATGGCAAAGAGCCAAGATAGAACCATTTAAGTAACCGTGAAAATGTAACTATTAATCCAAATACCCTCCTGAGAAACACAGTTTGTCTTCATGGTTATATCACAGTAGAACAAAGAAGTTATCAATAATTAGTTCAGTAGGCTAGGAAACATATATCTGAGTATGGTGATTGCCAGAGGAAGGGGTAGGGAAAGATAGAAGAAGGTAAAGGGAAGATAAATGGTGATGGAAGGAGACTTGGCTTGGGCTGTAAACACACAGAACTATATACAGAGGATGTATTGTAGAATTGGATACCTGACACCTATATAATTTTATTAACCGATGTCACTACAATAAATTCAATAAAAAGAAACATTTGCATGTTTATCTTTGGTAGTAAACATTTATAAAATGTTTCTTTGCCATAAACTATGTTCATAAAAGACTCCCTGTTTGAAAAAAAAAAGTGTGAAATGCTTCAGGAAACTTCACTCAGTCTTAGGTGTTAGATACTAAAAATGGAGAGGTTTCTGGAGATATTTTTGGTGTTATTGACCATAATCAGATACAAATGATCTACAAAAATACTTTTATTTGGCATTTGTGTTATTAGTTGTGTCCAAAAGAAGAGCTGTGTAAACAAAATCAAAGTTAGCACAGCCTACGTCCAAATAATAGCCAATATTTATTGAAGAGTTACAAAGTTCCAGATTCTGTTCTGAGCATTTATATTGGTGGCAGTTCATATTATCTGCTGTTCAATCCAAATCATTTTAATATTCTCAATAGCAAAATTCCACATGCCTTACATCTTTAAGTGGTACAATAATTAAATCATAAACAAAATTTAAAGATTCAATTAACTGAATTAAATCAAATTAATTGAATAAAAAAAAAAAAGCTGTTAAAAATGAGAATAACAAGTTGAAATATAATATAATGGTTGAAGAGATGATGATATTATGGTATTAAAAGCATTTTCATTAGTGTTTGTTTCCTTTAGAATTTCCCTACAAGTCAGTGACCAATAGAATCTTTACTGCACACTGGTAAGAGACTATCTTTTTTTTGTTGTTGTTAATATATATTTTTATTGATTTTTTATGGAGAGGAAGGGAGAGGGATAGAGAGTTAGAAACATCGATCAGCTGCCTCCTGCACACTCCCCACTGGGTACGTGCCCGCAACCAAGGTAGATGTCCTTGACCGGAATAGAACCTGGGACCCTTGAGTCCGCAGGCCGACGCTCTATCCACTGAGCAAACCAGTTAGGGAAGGAAACTATATCTTAATCCATGAACTGATTATTTTGCTATTGAAAAATAGGAAATTTAGTTTATATATAACAATTATTTTCAATAGTGACACAATTTACTTAAGAAATTGGCATTTAATTCTTATCATTTTGAGTGCAATTTGAGTTCATTCTCACTTTTAAATTCTAATGCCGCTATCTTGTTGTGAGTCACTTCACCAACCATAACAATTAATGATGCATCACATTCTTCTCCTCCAATTCTGCTCTGGTGGCTCCACTCACTTTCTAAAAATACAATTTTCTTGCTTAAAACTTTCCCTGAAAAGGTGTCCAGGTAGAGAAGATAATGGTCACCATCTGAATCTCTTCATGCAACCTTCCAAAAACCCACAAGACAAACAATCACAAATAAAGAACACAAATAAATAGCATTGGCTATGCTTTAAACATTACCAGGGCCCAGAAAAGACCATAAACTTTTAAGTACTTGTATGTATAGAAATGAAAAACACAATCCACAAGCTCTCATGGCTGGTGGAAGTCTACAAGTTATGAAGAATGAAGGAAGGAGACTTAAGAGAGTCTGTGAAAAAGAGGTGTAGAACAGGTAAAAGACAAAATCACTTCGATAAAGAGAAATTACAAGTGTATCAAAATATTAAATACAAGTAAAAAAATTGGTAGTTGCTTGCATCAGCTACTAGAATGGGCTGGAAAGGAAGCAGAACTGGAGGTATCAGCCTTTGGGAAGCATTACTTCTAGGGAGAGTCTTCTACACAGAAAAGAGGTGGCAGTGAAAAGGAACGAAATAAGAAAGAGGAAGAAGTAGAAGTTAAGGATCTCACAGAAACAAAAGACAAACATGACTTACCACCCCTTTCCACTTCCTGACACCATCCTTACCATCACCAACATAATCAATTTTTATCTTACTGGTAGAAGATGGCACTCTTGAGCCATGAAAATTATAACAAAAAGCCAAGATTAAAAAAAACAAAACAAAACAAAAAAAACCAACCACAATTCAATAAAAAGTACTGCAAAAAGTAAACAGGAAATTAAAATAGCTCTGTGATATTCTTTCCAAAAATAGATTCTGCAGTAGAATACTATAACAAACATTCTAAATCGAATGAGCTAGCATTTAGCTATAATTTACAAAATGCACTGTATAAGAAATTTTAAAAACTAATGACATAAATAGGACAACACAGAAAACAATTCAATGGAAGTCAATCAACCTCCGGAAAAAAAAAAAATGGAGGAAAAAAAAGTCAAGAGCAAAAGGAGAAATTAGAAGGTGCCCAAGGGAGTATAGATTGAAATGAAAATTTAATAAAGGACTTTGAGGAAAGGCAGGAAATAAACAAAGAGAGTACTTTAAGATTTTTAAAAAGAGAGTAAAAACATTAAGGAGAAGGTAAATTAAATGCCAGGCAAGCAAGAAAAAAAAAATCTGCTCTTTATATAATTAGTTTCTGGAAAAGAAAAAGAACAGAAATAAATATTTAAATATGTAAGCCAAGAAAACTATCTGGGAATAAATAACTTAAATTCACATTTTGAAAGAGCCTACCTTGTACCTGGAAAAATGATTTAAAAACATATTGCTCAGAAATATGTTAGTAGAACTATTTTATTTTAAAGGGAAAAAATTATCAGTTCCTCTAAACAAAAAAAAGTCAAATTACCCCTAATTGGCAAAATATTAGTCTGGCATCAGTTTCTCAAGACAACATAGAACACAAAGCAACAGTGCTCCAGCATTTTCAATATCCTATATAATAAAAGCGTAATATGCTAATTAGACCATACATCCTTCCAGACATCCTTCCAGACAACCTTACAAAGAAAGCCAGAGCTGTGAGGGCCAAGGCAGAGGTGGCCGCCCTGGCAGCGGGGGCCAAGCCCCTTGCACGAATTTCGTGCATCAGGCCTCTACTTTTTAATTTAAAAAAAAGTTAACTAAGGTTTTTATATTCAGCCAAGCTGCCTTTAAAGTTTCAAGACTATAGAGAAACAGTTTCAACTGTACAAGAACCCAACGATTATTTCATAGGGAGTCATTCACAAGGAAAATACTACAGAATGAGTTCATGTAACCAAGACATACCTAGGAAACCTTGGTAAATGGATTGCTGGTGATTATTTAATATATTTAATTGTAAATCAATTACTAACAACACAAGAGTAGGGTATTGGGTGAAATAATATTATTTAAATGTTATATACTCTGATTATATGGAAAGAATTCCAAAATAGGAGAAGTGAGGAATATGAAAAAAAATAATATAATTGACTGTTGTATACATGAGTGTCAATGAATATTATTTAAAACTGACAGACTAGGAACTAAAATATTTTTTAAGAAAATGGAAAATTAACCATTCTGTAACAGGTAAAAAATAATGACTAGAATAAATCTAAATTTTCCCAAAAAATAAAGTAATAAAAGAATTACTTAATATTTATTGTAAATAAAACATGATATACCTATCAATTATAACATAAAAAATATAAATTGAAACAAAATGTCACTTATAACATCAAAAGTACATTTCAACATTTATAAAGAACTTATAAAACTCAACAACAAGAAAACAACAAAAACCATCCAATAAAAAATGAATAAAGGACCTGTATAGACACTTCTCCAAAGATGACATACAGATGACCAATCGACATATAAAATGATGTTTAACATGGCTAATCATCAGAAAAAAATGAAAATTAAAATCACAATGAGATGTCACCTGTCAGAATGGCTGTCATAAATAAATAAATAAATAAATAAATAAATAAATAAATAAATAACAAATGTTGATGAGGATGCAGAGAAAAGGGAACCTCCATGCACTATTTTTTTTATTTTTTATTTTGTTATTTTTAAATTTATCTTTATTGTTGAAAGTATTGCAGATGTCTACTTTGTTTTTTCTTGTTGCTGTTTTTCCCCACATTGACCCCCCTCCTCCCCACAATCACCCCTCCCAAGTTTTTGCCACACTATTGTCTGTGTCCATGGGCTATGCACGTATGCATATAAATTCCCTGGTAAATCTCTACCTCACCCCCGCCTTCCCTCTGAAATTCATCCGTCTATTCATGGTTCTATGTCTCTGGATCTATTTTGTTCATCGGTTTATTTTGTTCATTAGATTCCACATATGAGTGAGACCATGTGATACTTATCTTTCTCTGCCTGGCTTATTTCGCTTAGCATAATGCTCTCCAGGCCCATCCATGCTGTTGCAAATGGTAAGAGCTCTTTTTTTTACTGCTGCATAGTATTCCATTGTGTAAATATATCTAAGTTGGGGTTTTTGGACTACAGGAGAAAAAATAGAAGCCTACCACTTGTTCTAAGTTGTTTTTTTTTATTAGTTAAGGTATTACAAATGTGTCCTCATCCCCCCCATTAACCTCAAACCTCCCCCCCCGCACCCCGCACACTCATGCTCCCATCCCCTTGTTGTCCATGTCCATTGGTTTGGCTTATATACATGTATACAAGTCCTTCGGTTGATCTCTTCCCCCTTACCCCCACCCTCCCCTACTTTCCTTCTGGGGATTGATAGCCTGATCGCTGTTTCTCAGTCTTTGGATCTATCCCTTTTCATCAGTCTATGTTGTTCTCTATAATCCACAAATGAGTGAGATCATGTGGTATTTATCTTTCTCTGACTGGCTTATTTCACTTAGCATAATGTTCTCCAGTTCCATCCATGTTGTTGCAAAAGGCAAGAGTTCCTTTTTTTTTTTACCACAGCATAGTATTTCATTGTGTAGATGTACGACAGTTTTCTAATCCACTCATCTCTGATGGGCACTTAGGCTGTTTCCAAATCTTAGCTATGGTGAATTGTGTGGCTATGAACATAGGGGTACATATATCCTTTCTGATTGGCATTTCTGGTTTCTTGGGATATATTCCTAGAAGTGGGATCACAGGGTCAAATGGGAGTTCCATTTTTAGTTTTTTGAGGTAGCTCCATACTGTTCTCCACAGTGGCTGCACCAGTCTGCATTCCCACCAGCAGTGCAGAAGGGTTCCTTTTTCTCCACATCCTCTCCAACACTTGTTGTTTGCTGATTTGTTGATGATAGCCATTCTGACAGGTGTGAGATGATAATGCATTGTCGTTTTGATTTGCATCTCTCGTGTAATTAGTGACTTTGAGCATGTTTTCATATGTCTTTCAGCCTTCTGTATGTCCTCGTTCAAAAAGTGTCTATCTAGGTCCGTTGCCCATTTTTTTATTGGATTGTTTATCTTCCTTTTGTTAAGTTTCATGAGCTCCCTGTAAAGGTTGGAAATTAAACCCTTATAGGTGGTATCATTGGCAAATATATTCTTCCATGTAGTGGGTCTTCTTGTTGTTTTGTTGATGGTTTCCTTTGCTATGCAAAAGCTTTTTATTTTGATGTAGTCCCATTTGCTTATTTTCTCTTTAGTTTCCATTGCCCTAGGAGCATTATCAGAGAAGAAATTCCTTCGGCATATGTTTGCAATTTTGCTGCCTGTGGATTCCTCTAGTATTTTTATGGTTTCCCATCTTACGTTTAAGTCTTTTATCCATTTTGAGTTTATTTTTGTGTATGGTGTGAGTTGGTGGTCTAGTTTCATCTTTTTGCATGTATCTGTCCAATTTTCCCAACACCATTTATTGAAGAGACTGTCTTGACTCCATTGTATGCTCTTGCCTCCTTTGTTGAATATTAATTGGGCATAGTGGTTTGGGTCGATTTCTGGGGTCTCTATTCTATTCCATTGATCTATAGGTCTGTTCTTGTGCCAGTACCAAGCTGTTTTAAGAACAGTGGCTTTGTAATACAGTTTGATATCTGGTATTGAGATCCCACCTACTTTGTTCTTTCTCAGGATTGCTGCAGCTATTCGGGGTCTTTTTTTATTCCAGATGAATTTTTGGAACGTTCGTTCTAGATTTGTGAAATATGCCATTGGTAATTTAATGGGGATTGCATTGAATCTATAGATTGCTTTGGGTAGTACGGACATTTTGATGATCTTGATTCTACCAATCCATGAACACAGTATGTTCTTCCATCTGTTTATGTCTTCCTCTATCTCTTTTGTCAGTGTCCTGTAGTTTTCTGCATATAAGTCTTTTACCTCCTTAGTTAAGTTTATTCCTAGGTATTTTAATTTTTTTGGTGCAATGGTAAATGGGATTGCTTTTTCAGTTTCACTTTCTGTAAGTCCACTATTGGTGTAAAGAAATGCCATGGATTTCTTAGCATTAATTTTTTATCCTGCTACATTGCCGAATTCATTTATTAAGTCTAATAATTTTTTGATGGAGTCTTTAGGGTTCTCTATGTACAGTATCATGTCATCTGCAAATAAGGACAGTTTTACTTCTTCTTTTCCAATCTGGATGCCTTTTATTTCTTCTTCTTGTCTGATCGCAACAGCTAGTACTTCCAGTACTATGTGAGGGGGGCATCACCACTTGTTCCTGTTTTTACATGGAATGGTTTTAGGTTTAGCCCATTGATTATGATGTTGGCTGTGGGTTTGTCATATATGACATTTATTATGTTGAGGTATGATCCCTCAATTCCTATCTTGCTGAGAGTTTTTATCAAGAAAGGGTGTTGGATTTTGTCAAATGTTTTTTCCGCATCAATTGATATGACTATGTGGTTTTTTTCTCTCAATTTGTTTATGTGATGTATCACATTTATTGATTTGCGGATATTGTACCATCCTTGCATCCCCAGGATAAATCCTACTTGGTCATAGTGTATGATCTTTTTGATGTACTGCTGGATCTGATTTGATAGGATTATGTTGAGGATTTTGGCATCTATGTTCATGAGGGATATTGGCCTATAATTCTCTTTCATTGTATTGTCTTTATCTGGTTTTGGTATTGGGGTGATGCTAGCTTCATAGAATGAGCTGGGAAGTGTTCCTTCCTCTTGGATTTTTTGACATAGTCTGAGGAGGATAGGTTTTAGGTCTTCCTTGAATGTTTGGTTAAACTCCCCTGTGAAGCCGTCTGGCCCCGGGCTTTTGTTTGCTGGAAGCTTTTTGATTACTGCTTCAATTTCCTCCATAGTTATTGGCCTATTGAGATTTTTAGATTCTTCCTGGTTAAGTATTGGAAGGTTGTATTTTTCTAGGAATATGTCCATTTCCTCCAGGTTGTCTAGTGTGTTGGAGTAGAGTTGTTCATAGTATTTTCTAACAATCCTTTGTATTTCTATGGGGTCTGTTGTTATTTCTCCTCTTTCCCTTCATGCACTATTGATGAGAATGCAAATTGGTGCAGCCACTGTGGGAAACAGTATAGGATTACCTCAAAAAAAAAAAAATGGAAGTGTCTTACAACCCAGTGATTCCACTCTGGAAATTTATCTGAAGAAAACTGAAACACTAATTAGAAAGAATATATGCACCTTTATGCTCATTGCTGTGCTATCTACACTAATAAAAGACAAAATGCAAATTGACCGTACCTTTGCTATGCCTTAAGCCACGCCCACCAGCCAATCAGAGCAACTATATGCAAATTAACCCAACCAAGATGGCGGCCGGCAGCTACCGAGCTGGAACAAGCAGGAGACTTGGTTGCCCCAATGATGGAGGAAGCCAAGCTTTCCCGCCAGCTCTGAGCTCCACTGAAGGCAACAAAGTTTCAATTATAGAAGGAAAATAAACCCCAGATATCTGCTTTCAGCCGGCCGTGGCCACGGAGCTGGAGTGAGCAGGAGCTGGCTCTGAGCTCCACTGAAGGAAACAAATTTTCAATTATAGAAGGTAAATAAATCCCAGAATTAAAAAAAAGAAGAAAAAAAGGAGAGGCTGGGAGCTTCTGTCACCGCGGGGCTTGGCCAGCCTGAAAATGGCCCTCAGCCCCTCACCCAGACTGGCCAGGCACCCCAGTGGGGACCCCCCACCCTAAAGGGGGTGTGGCCAGCCTGAAAACAGCCATCAGCCCCTCACCCAGGCTGGCCAGGCACCCCAGTGGGGACCCCCACCCTGAAGGGGCTGTGGCCAGCCTGCAAACAGCTATCAGTCCGTCACCCAGGCTGGCCAGGCACCCCAGTGGGACCCCCACCCTGATCTGGGACACCCTTCAGGGCAAACCAGCCGGCCCCCACCCGTGCACCAGGCCTCTATCCTATATAATAAAAGGGTAATATGCAAACTGACCCTAACAGCAGAAAGACGGGGACTGACTGGTCACTATGACACACACTAACCACCAGGGGGCAGACGCTTAATGCAGGAGCTGCCCTCTGGTGGTCAGTGCACACCCACAGGGGGATCTCTGCTCATCCACAAGCCAGGCTGACGGCTGCCAGTACAGTAGTGGTTGTGGGAGCCTCCCCTGCCTCCTCAGCAGCGCTAAGGATCTCCGACTGCAGCTTAGGCCTGCTCCCCGCTGGCTTGTATACATCCCGAGGGCTGCCGGGCTGCCAGAGGGAGGGATGTCTGACTGCCAGCTTAGGCCCAATTCCCCAGGGAGAGGGCCTAAACCAGCAGGTGGTCCTCCCCCAAGGGGTCCCAGACTGTGAGAGGGCACAGGCCCGGCTGAGGGACCCCCCCCAAGTGCACAAATTTTTGTGCACCAGGGCTCTAATTTATGATAACCAAGATTTGGAAGCAGCCCAAATGCCCATCAGGAGATGAGTGTATAAAACAGTTGTGGTACTTTTATACAATGGAATACTACTCAGCTATAAAAAAAGAAGGAAATATTACCATTTGGGACAGCATGGTTGGACCTGGAGAGTATTATGCTAAGTGAAGTAAATCAGAGAAAGACAAGTACCATATGATTTCACTCATATGTGGAATCTAATGAACAAAATGAACTAATAAGCAAAATAGAGATAGACTCATAGATAGCAGGCTGACAGATGTTGTAGTGAGGTGGTTGGGTGAATGGGTGAGGGATGGAGGAATTGAGCAAAAATAAGAAAAAGATAAAACTCACGGGCACAGACAACATTGATTGCCTGGGAGTTGGGGTGGGGGAAATTAGAGCAAGGTATAGGGGGAATAAATGGTGATAGAAGAAGTCTTGACTTGGGATGGTGAACATACAATACAGTGTACAAATGATGTGTTGTTGATTTGTGGGCCTGAAACCTGTATAATTTTGTTAACCAGCATCACACGAATAAGTTCAATAAAAATGGGGGGAAATCAAAACTGTAAAAAAATACATGGGCAACAATGTCCTCTCTCACCACTTCTTTTTGCATATTACTGGAAGTCCTAGCTAATAAAAGACAAGAAAAAGAAACAACAGGTATACAGAATAAATAGAAGAAAACTATTTTTATTTGCAGATGTGATGATTGTCTATGTAGAAAATGCCAAAGAATCTTTAAAGTAACTTACTAGAGCTAATAAGTGATTGCACTGGGTAGCAGGATCCAAGGCCAATATATAAAAGTCATTGCTTTCCTATGTACCAGCAGTGAAAAACTGGGATTTAAAATTCTAAAAGTTCCATTTAAAATAGTGTCAAAAAAATCAAACATTTAGGCATAAATCTAATACACAATATGTATATAGAGAATCTTTTTGTGAAAAACAGCAAAATTGCTAAAAGAAATGAAAGATGATGTAAATTAAAGGCTAGATCTTTTCTGTTTGTAGATTGGAAGACTAGATAGTTAATATGTTATTTTTTTTCCAGCTTGATTACTAGATTTAATGTAATCTCAATCTAAACGAAAGAAGCTGTTTTGTCGACATTGATAAACTGATTCTAAAATTTACCCAGAAGGGCAAAAGACCTGAAATTCTATGCAACATAATATTCTTTCTTCATCAGATACTGTATTTTCAATTTAAAATAGATTATTTTTACTTATAATTTCAGATTTTCATGTTATAAAAACATGTCATTAATATCTCTGCAAGTCAATGATATAGTGTAGGGCTGTCAACTTATAACATGTGAATATAATGTGTGCATATCATCCTCTTTACATCTTGTCCATCTTATAAAACAGGCTATAAAATGTACCTAGTCTTGAGCTTACCCATTTGAGAAAAAGGAAAAGAACAATTGGTAGAGGGATGTTGAAATGAATGAAGAAAAAAGAGGAATCTAAAAGGACTAATAGAGACTATGATATAGGAGGGTAAAAAGGTGTTTTCTATTCTAATGGGAACTGAAATGGTGAATGCGCTTTAAACAAGTAGAGGAAGGGTTGGCCCTAACCTTTACTTGCAGTTTTCCTAAATTAAGCACACAATGCCACACTGCAGTCTCTTCTCACATGCTCTTTCTTTCACTTGGAATGCTCTCCACTGGCAGGACTTTCTTGACTTCCCCTACCACGCATTTTCCTTCTCTTGGCTTGTGATAGAGTATAACATAACTGTTCCTGTGCTTGGCTGCTGCATCTCCTCCTAGGCAGAGATCATCCTTTGTCCACTTTAATTCCCCATTCTTATTTCAGTACCTTGCATACATTGGTGCTTGATAAATGTTTGTTGAATGAATAAAAGTATTGATTAAAGAGTCATAGGTTAATAAAGACAAGTCATTGGGGGGAAGGAGGGTAATAGTGAAGTTATCTTCTCCCACCAGAATTGGCCATCAGGTCAATATGTGAAGCCTCTGTTGCTTTCTTCATGTCTATTTTTTATCCCAAGATTACAGGAGAGGTGATGAGCATGGCAGCTGTAGTGCCTCTGGGTAGCTTCTGCTTTAGTGAGACCTATAGCTTTCTAGGTCTGAGTACTGAATCCGGAACCAGAGGGCTTGCGATGGTCCATTACGTGGCAATCCCTGCAAAACTGAATGACATGAACAGTAAGGCCATGCCTTCTGTGTCAGAGCAGCAACTTAATAGACTGAAAGCAGAAAGCCTGTCAGCAGAAATGCTGGCCTGTAACCAGGTAAAGGCCAACTCCCTTCACATTAGTAGAGAAGAAAACACCCTGCACTTCGTTTTAACCAGAGCTTCACAAAATTTAAAGTGTGTAAGAGTCATCTGGGACGTTCTTAAACCCACAGCCATGGGCAATTGATTCCGTAAGTGTAGGAAGCTGCCAGGAAGCTGTAATTTTACTAGCGCCTAATGATTCTAAGGCAGCTGGCCCTTTGGAAATCACTGCTTTTTGTTAGCTACAGGGAAAAGTTTTCTGCTAATTACATGACAAAATCCTGAAAACTTACCCAAATAAATTTTTTAAAATTAAAAATTGGTTCTATGAAGTTAATCAAATACTGTAGAAACTTTAATTCCTATTCTTTGCTAGATGGAGGCATATGGTATAGTAGTTCAGAGACTGTGTTGTGGATTGCTACTGTGCCACTGGATTAGTAGGCATTTGGGGGAAAGATACTTAAGTGTTTTTCATAGTGATGTCCTCCTTTTTAAAGAATAAGAATAAAAGCTCTTACAGAGTGGCTGCAAGGATAAATGAGATAATATGAAGTGCTTAGTAAAATGCACTGCTCCCAGGGGAAGTTAAGTAAAGCTTGTCAGTTGTAAGGATGGTGTAACTTAAGTTTCAAAGAGCAGACAATATTTTTGACAATGACAACTATTATGCAAAGGGGATGGAAAACATAGTAAAACACTCTTAGATATCTACATTAGGACAAGAACAATGGGTTGCATAAGGTTTAAAACAGTCCCATAACACAAGTAAAGGTAACATTTTGTGGAGGTCCAGAAATAGTATATTCAGCTTTGGAGTGGAGCTCAAAAAAGGCATCATGGATGGAGTATCATTTGTTTTGGGTGGTAGTGAGAGATCAGATCGAAATGTTACATGATTTTGATAAAAGTGTAGCAAATGAAGGCCTCTGCTTATTTGATGGCTTTTTCCACTCACTGGGCAGCAGAAGCTTTTATTGCCAGCTTGAAAATCAGTTTCCAAGGTGGTAACGGGGATGTCAATATCACTGCCTTTTCAAAATGCAATGAGTCAATTGAAGTCTAGAACAGAGGTCTCTATTAGTCACATGTAAATATTCAGCTGAGCTTGTCACAGAAACCTGATAAGAGAGAAGATGCAATCTTTTCACACTACAGTTCCCAGCCTTTGTCTAAAGGGAACTTAAAAAAATGACAGTACTTAGACCCGAAAGGAACAAACACCACAACCTTTGCAAATGAGTGATAGTATCTGTAAGGGCACCTGAGTCTGATTTGGCTCTAGTATTAACCCCTTCTGTGGTTTGGGGTAGATTCTAAAGCACTAAGGTCACTCCCCCTCTATGGCTGTGACTCCCAGCTCAGTGGAAAGGAAAATCCTCATAGCAAAAAACGCCTCAAGCCCTTGCATTAGGCCAGCAACTAAGAGGTGCTGCTATCAGAGAAGAAATACATGGTAAATTACTACTGTTTTTAGACTTAAAGTAAAATATATGTTACATAGTCTTTTAATTCTAGCAGTGCTGTAGAGATGAAAACTGAATTTTTGAATGTTGCAAAGAAGCAATAAATAGAAAAATCCATATGTTAGCCATTCAGTTGTCTTTTGAATATCAAGTTCCTAGAAGATAGTTATACAGGCAATAGAGATTTCCCAATAATAAAATGTATTAGTTAATATTTTTCCTCCAGGGAAATTATATACCAAGAGAAAGATTGTGTAAATGAATCCAGATGTTGTAAAAATATGCCAAGACTATTGGCTGTGTTTCCCCTTATATTAAAACTCTTATGCTTTAAATACATATACATATGTACATATACAGGGGTGAGCAAAAATAGGTTCACAGTTGTGAATATGTGATACACAGTTTATTCTTGCATTATTTATTAATTATTATATTACTTTCATCAGAAATATGTAAACCTACTTTTTCCCACCATTGTATATGCTTAAAACATGTATATACATATATCATGTGTTTAAAACAACAGAAAAAATGTTCATAGGATTCCCC
Source organism: Myotis daubentonii (assembly GCF_963259705.1). Classification (NCBI taxonomy): domain Eukaryota; kingdom Metazoa; phylum Chordata; class Mammalia; order Chiroptera; family Vespertilionidae; genus Myotis; species Myotis daubentonii. Next base: position 53,486,657 of record NC_081846.1, read on the forward strand.
TGAAACAATTTTCATTAATATTAGTGTGATCTCTGGGTGATAGGGGAGGCTAGGGGACTGTCTAGGGCGGGGGGATAAAATGGATACATATGTAATACCCTTTGTAATACTTTAAGCAATAAAAAAAAATAAATAAAGTAAGTAAACAAAAAAAAAATATTAGTGTGATCTAAGGGAAAAAAAACCTGATCCCACTAAATAGTTATAATTATGCATGCTATGTAGACACTAAAGGAATCTGATGCAGGATGCCACATTGAATAGACAACCGTAGGTAATTTCTACCTCGTGATAGGAAAGTACTGGCCTCATGTAAGATGTAGGCCACATGATTGCTCCTGAAGGTGATATAAACATGCTTAATGCACGGGACATGATTTGTTGAATGACCTCCAGAATTCAATATAGCAACCTTTAGCTCTGACAATTTTGCTGACTAATGTAGGGAGCATTATTAGCTTTTCTGATGGCACATGATTTACACTTTCAAAATATATACATTGATTATTGACAGCACCATCAGAATGACAATATACCAATACAATTTTACCATGTAAATGCCACATAAAAAGATACCAAATTTACTTATACAAAAATTACCACTAAAAGAAGGAGGTATTACTTTGAGTCTTAAGAAGAATGGTAACATGAATATAGGGTTAGTTGTTGGAGTTCATTCTGTAAATGCCTAACCATTCTTCATATAAAAGAATGAGAGTCCTAGCTGAGTAGCTCAGAAAGGAGAAACCCCAAATGAGCTTTAATTTAAATTATTTAATAAATTCTGTGATTTTGTTATTGCTAATGTTTATCTATAGAAACAGACTTTTGGTATTAAGTAGTTGAGCAGTCCACATACCACTAATATTTTTAGAATCACCATTTATGTTCTATCATACTAATAAATGAATAATGTATTTAAGAAAATTTTATGTACAGAAGTGATTCAAATTTTCTTATCTTATTTGATAAAATATACTGCCTATAGAAACATGTGACTCCTTTAAAAAGTTTAGGAAAATCCTATCCCTTTTTTTAAAGTTTTATCTATTTCTGGTCTGAATCTGGCTAGCTTTCTCAATGAGAGAATACTAAAAAAATACTAAAGATGTAAATTGGCTCCTCCTGATGATTACTTGTATGTAGAGGATAAAGACAACCAAGGGAAAGAAAAGAGTTGAGGTGTTTGCCACAGGTTGGGATGGTTAATGACATCACCAATACAATAGAGAACACAGGAGAAGGTATTAGTTGGAGGCAGAAGAATATGAGTTAAACTTTGGGTATATGATTTTGGAAGTTCTTCCAAGGCATGCAGATAGAGCTTTCCAGCTGATATATAAAAGTCTGAAGCTCAAGGAAATTTCAGGAGTGAATATAGAAATGTACACAGTATCAGTAACTGGTAATAGTATGGATGACATAGTATCTGGAGAAAGTGGGAAAAAATAAAAATAATTTGATGGTAAATCCTTGAAAAAATATGTATTTTTAAGACATGAAAAGAATAAAAATGATTCTATAAAGGAAACTGAGTGGGAAAGGACAGAAAGATAGAAGTACCACCAACAATATGGCTTCACTGAAGTGAAGGGGTTTTATGAATAACCAAACTAAGTGTTCACTTAAAATGCCAGCTCTTTGGAGCAAGGCACTTGACTGATTTGTTCACTGCTTAATCCCTAGTGCTGGAAGCAACATGTGGACCTTCATGGACACGCAGTAAATGTTAACTGAATGAATCGAAGAGAGGCATAAAATACACAACAGAGGTTTATTGAAATAAATACTAAAAAAATTACTATTGATGAGGTAATTGAGGGCATTTCAATGAAATCATAGCAGCACAAGTCAAACAACAAGGGAACGTTAAGTATTATGAAGACCAGAATATGACTTCTCTTTAAACATTTTTTTTCCAAAGGAAAGGTAAGAGAAAATCAGTTCTGAAAATGAGAGGGAGAGAAAAAGAAAAAAAAAAGCTTGGGAGAAAAAAAATAAAAGCCTGGGAGATAAATTTCAGCATACAAAGGATGGGAGTGATGTCATTCTAAAATACAGGACAAAAAGGAGAATTCCATGCCCAGATTGTAATTTCTTGATAATAGAGACAGTTCTTCACTCTATTGTCTTCTTACCACAGGTTCTGACATGAAGTAGGTACTCAAATTGAGTGTACTTGATGAATCAACTACATCTAAACTATATTCCAAGATGAAATCTTTATTAATTTGTTCTTATTAGTCTTGTCCTTTCCATCTCTCCACTCGGCTTGGCAGTCAGTCATGTATACTAATAAAAGGGTAATATGCTAATTAGACCAGATAGACTTGTCGTCTTCCGGACGTCCTTCTGGACAAAGCCACAGTGGTGGGGCCAAGGCAAAGGCAGGCAGGCAGAGCAGTTAGGAGCCAGCAGTCTTGGATTGTGAATGGGATGTGGATCCCGCATCAGGATTTGGCCCTAAACAGTCAGTCGGACATCCCCCAAGGGGTCCTGGATTGGAGAGGTTGCAGGCCGGGCTGAGGGACCCCCTCCCCACCCCATGCACAAATTTAGTGCACTGGGCCTCTAGTTGTATATAATAAAGAGCTAATATACTAATTAGACCAAACAGCAGAATGACTGTCCAGAAAACCTTCCGGACGACTGTCTAGATGACCTTCTGAACAAAGTCAGGGCTGCAAGAGCCAGCCAAGGCTGCAAGGATCTGTGAGTACCGGCCAAGGCAGCCAGGGCTACAAGGGCCATGCCCCTTGTATGAATTTCATGCATCAGGCTTCTAGTCATTTATAGAGTTCTATTTCTCTTTATAATATACACTAGAGGCCCAGTGCATGACATTCGTGCACTCTGGGGAAGGAGGGGCCTCAGCCCGGCCTGCACCCTTTAGCAGTCCAGGAACCCTTAGGAGATGTCCGACTGACGGCTTAGGCATCCTTAGTATTGCTACGGAGGTGGGAGAGGCTCCCGCCACCACCCCTGCACTTGCCAGTGGTCAGCCTGGCCTGTGGCTGAGCAGCACTTCCCTTGTGGGAGCACACTGACCACCAGGGGGCAGCTTCTGCATTGAGTTTCTGCCCCCTGGTGGTCAGTGCATGTCATAGCAACCAGTCATTCCACTGTTTGGTCGATTTGCATATTACCCTTTTATTATATAGGGTAGTTTTGTTTTCAGTGGTTTGATTATATGTGTCTAGATATGATCTAATTTGTACTCTTACTTTGTATTTGCTGAGCTCTTTGTAGTTTATATTCTTCACCAAATTTTGAAAAATTTTAGTTCTTATATCCTAAAATATTTTTTTACTTCTTTATTGTTTAAAGTATTACATATGTCTCCTTTTTCCCCCATTGACTTCTTCCTGGCCACTTCCCACCCCCAGCACATGCCCTCATCCCCCTACTGTCTGTGTCCATGGGTTAGACTTACATGTATGCATACAAGTCCTTTGGTTACTCTCTTACCCACCCCCACTTCCCTGTTTTCCCCCTGAGGTTGGACGGTCTGTTCAATGCTTCTATGTCTCTGGATCTATTTTTGTTCATTAGTTTATGTTGTTCTTGTTCATTATATTCCACAAATGGGTGAGATCATGTGACATTTATCTTTCTCCGACCAGCTTCTTTTGGAACTCTAATTACACATGATAGATTACTTTATATTAAATCACAGATTACTGTGGGAGAACTCAAGCCCTGGAGGCAACAGTTTTCTGCCTGAGTGTAGTCACCTCATGCCATCTGAACTAGAATGTGATTTAGTAGAAAAGTGGAACTCACTTTTAAGATATAATTCTCTTTAATTTTATATCGTTATTTATTTGATCTCCCATGTCTTCAAATATTTATTTTAAAACATTCTGTTTAGAGTTTATAATTGTTATCCAGAAGAGGTTTCGATTGTACCAATAGGAAGTACTCTACTATACCAAACAAAACTCTTAATTTATATTTGTAAGTAAAGAAAAATTATCAATTAAAGAATAACAGAGGGAAACATAAATTATAGCAATTTACTGGTTTATTAGGATGGTATTTGTAAAACATCTCCCAATTGTTTTTTGAGTTTTATCGTTCTGGTTTTGTTTTTATTTGGATAAATGTTAGTAACATCACAAAATTAAAATCAATTATGAAATAAGTTGATAAAAAACAAAAGCATCAAAGAAATATAGAATTTGGCTTTATAGCTTCATGCTAAAATCTGATTTTTAGAATGAGCCTCATATCATGTTTGCTATATCCAAGACTTCAAAGGAGAAATAAATAATAATTATTATTTAAATTTTTATCAGATTCTGTGAAAAATAAGTTTTTTCTTCTTAAGACAAATAGAATTATTTTACAATAATATAATTCCAACCAGTGAGCATTGTGTGTAGCTACATTTGCTAAGCATATGACAAGAATGTGTTTAGGAGATATTTACAAGGAATAATTAGTTTCCACAAATGTCGTTTTTGTTTTTTTAGTCACAATCCTCCTGAAATTCTCCTGCAGAATACTCACAAAAATGTTTAACTGTCAGAGAGTAGAGTGAGCAGCTAGCTCACCTCGACTGTAGAGGCTTAGTTTCATAAAGCTGAGTTTATGATCTTGTGATTTCAGAGCAAATTTCTTTCGATTTCATACATAATTTCAGGAATCAAAATTAATTCCTCTTTATAGCTAGACTTATAAAATTTGTTCAAGAAAAATGAAATAAATAAAAATACAATTATTTTCAAATGATCAAATAAAAGGCATCTCAGCCTAAACATTGAATTTTCCAACAATGCCCACATATGTTCATTAATGTACTTAAGCTTCGTCCTTTGTTCTTAAACTCTCCTTTTTTTTCTTTTTCCTTTTTTATTGTGCTTGTAAATGAATGGAAAGGCTGCTTCTAGGAGGATTAAAAAGTAATTTTCTGAAAAATTACTTTATACAAATAAGCACTTCTTTTAAAAATAAACATTAAACATTATGTGCACACTTATAGTACTTTAAGCTAAGCTTATAGTCCATTGGCTAAATCTGTATTCATACTTTATTTTTTAGCTCAACATTATTTACCAAGTAGACCAGAAATATTAGGCAATTTGAGTTTCAAGCATTTTTCTATAAGAAAGAAATTCAATGATACTAAATTAGCTATACATAAAATTTTGTTTCTTTTTTTTATTTGTATGCTTGTTTTTATTCCTAACATTTTTCTTGCTTCTTCTTTTTGACATTTTATCTACAATACAGTTAAAATAGGAACACTAATTGAAAATAATACTGGCTAAGAACTTTTTAGGATTGGTCAATTTAATCAAGTATTTGGACATTATCTCTCTACTAGAGGCTCAGTGCACGAAATTCTTGCACGGGTAGGGTGCCTAGGCCTGGCTGGCAATCAGGACCAATAGGGACTGCTGGCTGCTGGACAGGGCCTTCCTTCATTCCACGTCACCACCTGGTGGTCAGCACACATCATAGCGAGCAGTGGAGCTCCTGGTTGGTCAAACTCCTGGTCAGTCGAACTTCTGAGGGGACAATTTGCATATTAGCCTTTTAGTATATAGGACTAGAGGCCTGGTGCACAAAAATTTGTGCACACGGCGGGGGGGGGGGGGATTCCTCAGCCTAGCCTGTGGTCTCTTACAGTCTGGGACCCCTCAGGAGATGTCCATCTGCTGGCTTAGGCCCATTCCCCGTGGGATTGGGCCTAAGCAGGCAGTCAGACATCCCTCTGGAAGCCCAGGAGCCCTTGAAGGATGTCCACTTGCCAGCGGGGACCAGGCCTAAGCTGCAGTCGGACATCCTTAGCGCTGCTGAGGAGGAGGGAGAGGCTCCCGCCATCACTGCTATGCTGGCAGCCATCAGCCTGGCTTGCGGCTAAGCAGAGCTCCCCCTGTGGGAGCGCACTGACCACCAGGGGCCAGCTCCTGCATTGAGCATCTGACCCCTGGTGGTCAGTGTGTGTCATAGTGACCAGTCATTCCCAGTCGTTCTTCTGTTCGGGTCAGTTTCCATATTACCCTTTTATTATTTAGGATAGAGGCCTGGTGCTTGGGTGGGGGCCGGCTGGTTTGCCCTGAAGGGTGTCCCCGATCTTGGTGAGGGTCCTGCTGGGTTGCCTGGCTAGCCTGGGTGAGGGGCTGAGGGCCGTTTTCAGGTTGGCCACACCCCCTTCAGGGAGGGGGGTCCTGCTGGGGTGCCTGGCTAACCTGGGTGAGTTGCTGATGGTTCTTTGCAGGCTGGCCACAGCCCGTTCAGGATGGGGGTCCCCCCTGGGGTGCCTGGCCAGCCTGGGTGAGGGGCTGAGGGCTGTTTGAAGGCTGGCCACAGCACCTTCAGGGTGGGGGTCCCCCCTGAGGTGCCTGGCCAGCCTGGGTGAGGGGATGATGGCTGTTTTCAGGCTGGCCAAGACCTCCAGCAGGGACCTTCACCCCAGGAGGGTGTGGCCAGCCTGGGTGAAGGGCTGATGGCTGTTTGCAGGCTAGCCACACCCCCTTCAGGGTGGGGGGTCCTGCTGGGGTGCCTGGCCAGCCTGGGTGAGGGCTGATGGCTGTTTGCAGGCTGGCCACGGCCCCCAGCCACCCAAGCTCCCAGTGGAGGCTGGCTGGAAGCAGATATCTGGGATTTATTTAGATTCTATAATTGAAACTTTGTTGCCTTTAGTGGAGGCCACAGCTGGCCAGAGCTGGTGGGAAAGCTTGGCTTCCTCCATCATTGGGGCAACCAAGCCTCCTGCTTGCTCCAGCTCCATGGCTGCCAGCCGCCATCCTGGTTGGGTTAATTTGGATATAGTCGCTCTGATTGGCTGGTGGGTGTGGCTTGGGGCATAGTGATGTTACAGTCAATTTGCATGTTTCCCTTTTATTAGACTAAATGTGGATTCATATGGCATTTTTCTCTGTGGAAATAGGAATGAGTGTTTATTAATATTTATTTTAAATGTAATGTGTATATGTGTGTATTTATCTTATCCCTTGATAATATGCTCCTTGTTCTCTCTCTTTCTCCAACCTCCAAGTCTCAATTTATCATTTTGATTTCACAAGTATTTATTTTGCTAGTAACCTTCTCTCTAACCCATCACATTCTCTGGGTAGATATTCATCATTTGCCTTCTGTTGCTAAGTATGAGTCTGCTTTTCAAATTATCTTTATTGTCAACTCTTTCCCCCCGGATGTCAATCAGGTAAAGTATATTGTACTTCCTGTTATTCTTTTGCACCTACTGGATTGATAAAGTGAGAAGGCAAACATTGGGTAAAAATAAGTATATGTAATCAACTATGGGCTCTTTGGGGGGGATTGTTATGGTCTTCATCTTTCTTAATATGTATTGTGCTTATTGATGCTTCAGTTGAAATGTATTTACAATTTTTAGTAATTTGTATCTTATTGAATTCTTAATGCAGTATATTGGACATAGATTTTAGTTATGTTTTGGCTCTTATCTCCTGGTAAGTATATAAGTGATTGTTCTGTTTTTTATTTTGCAGTAGTTTAACACATGATTTATTAAAGACACCTAAAAATAACTGTTCGATTTATATAATAGCAATTGCATAAATAAAACCGAGCAACCTCAAATTTTGATTGAATATATTTTAGTTATATCACCTATTCCTGTCACTGTTTTATTCCATAATCTCTGTTCAATTTTGAGTTGCATTTATATTGTATGGTTGAATATTTTCATGAAAATGCTACAACATTAGGACATTGCGTTAGCTGTTGCTTCCTCACATTTAGGGGCTAAAGCTGATTCAATACATAGTTACTGAGCATTCAGAAGTGTATGCTATTTATTGTAATATACTTGCCGAAGTGCTGCTTGTCAGAGCTAGCACCACATTCATCATCTTTTCAGATTTTGTAAATATGTTGAAACATTTAAGAGTCTATATGTTAGAAGCAATGTCAACAATGGTTCTATTTTTTGAAATTTTATTACCAGATGTTGGCATTGTGTATACCCAGTCTACTTAGGAGGCCTGATACAGACAGAAAACATTCCTCTTCTCAAGGCTGCCTGTTCTTCCCTTCCTCCTTTCAGCTCCACCTTCCTTAGGCTAAATGTCTCTCTGTTGTAATCCCTTGCTGAAAGCCACAGGATGAAGCCAACACATACACACATTTGAAATTTTTATATATTTTTTCTAATTCAAGATCTCTCTGGGAGGAGACCCATTATGCTAGGAATAAAGCAAAAGTGGCGGGTGGTGTTGTGGAGATAGACAATGGCTATTGATTAAAACAGGCAGCAACAGCTGCTGGATTCAGGGCTTAATACATGTTTATTGAATCATTTACTTGAGTTCATAGTTGCTTCTAATATTTCTTAGTAGGAAAATGTTTTATTTTAGAAATATTCTTTATCTGATTTTCCCCCTCTGGTGCTAAATACCCCTAAATTAGTATGATCAAGCTGCCACACAAAAATACCACACACTGAGTGGCTTAAAAACAGAAATGTTATCTTCTCACAGTTCTGGAGGCTAGAAGACCAAGATCCAGGCACCAAGAGCTGATTTCTGGTGAGATCTTTCTTCCTGGCTTAGAACGGCAGTCTCCTCGCTGTGTCTGCACATGTCCTTTTCTTTGTGCATCAAGGGAAGTGAGAGCGTTCTCTGCTGTCTCCACCTTCATTTTCTTCTAAGGACACCAGTCCTATTGAATTAAGACTCACCTAATAACCGTGTTTAACCTTAATTATCTCTTTACGGGTCCTCTCTCCAAATAAAGTTACAGTGTACATTCATGCTTCAGCGTATGAATTTTGGAGAGATACAATTCCATCCATAACAAACCCATTTTTAAAGCACAATTTTAGCAATAAGTTTCTCTTAGAATATCTCTTGCTCTCACTGTGAGGGACACAGAACTACTTATAATTCAGAGGCATTGCTCACTACTATTTTTTTTTAATATATTTTATTAATTTCTTACAGAGAGGAATGGAGCGGGATAGAGAGTTAGAAACATCGACGATGAGTGAGAAACATCCATCAGCTGCCTCCTGCACACTCCCTACTGGGGATGTGCCCACAACCAAGGTACATGCCCTTGACCGGAATCGAACCTGGGATCCTTGAGTCCGCAGACTGATGCTCTCTCCACGGAGCCAAACAGGTTAGGGCTATTGCTCACTACTATTGATTAGATGGAAAATCTCCCATGTTGAAGCAAGGCAAGCTATTAGTTTAAGAAACTTTAATATATCATGTATTTAGTGTGAGGGCTAGGAAGGCGATTATTGTGCTTAGAAATATATGCTGAATTGTGAGAAATACAATATTCCAAATTGATAGATGGAATAAAAGAGGTCTTAGTCAGATAGGGGAAAACAAAAGAGAAAATAAAAAGAAACAGTGAGGATTCTGCATTCTTGTAACTGAAAATGAAACATTCTGGGGAATCTTATTAAGTCTGACCCAGGGGGATAAGGGTTTCATTTAAGAATGGACCATGCTGGTGTCATTACTGGTTTCCTTGGTCAGTGGACCCCTTCGTCAAGAAGGTAAGGCATGTGCTACAAGTGCCTAATGCATTCCAGGCACTGAGGATACAGCTGTGAATTAGACAAGCAAGTGGACTAGATGCAGGTGGCACCATGTCTCCTACCACCTTGGCCTCTGGCAGTAGGGGACAGTTCTTAAGAGGCCCGACCAATTTTCCATTCCAGTCCATTTCCTCCCCAGTCTAAATGTTAGGCTTTCTCCAGAACTCAGGAAATTGTTCATCCCATAAAAGGCAGCCCAGGACATCTGGGAACTGAGCATTATCAGGAGACATCCCCTCAATGGGAAAATTCTGACACATAATCAATTCTGCTGTCATGCTTGTTTTGAAAATGAATTTGTTCCAACACAATTGATATAATAGGAATGATTTGAACAGAACCCAAACTTTGTGTTTACTTATGCATTATTTCTTTCATGGGAAACATTCAATTAGAGATTGACAAACTCTGGCTCTATGCCTATCTTTATAAGTAAGATTTTTTACTGGAACACCACAGATATTCATTTTATACCTCCTTTCTTTGACTGTGTAAGGGATCTGTATGCACCTCAAAACATTTACTATCTGATCCTGTAAAAAAAAAAAAAAAAGATAACCCCTGATGTAGTTGAATACAGAAAACAGCATGCAGCTGACCACACACACACACACACACACACACACACACACACACAATGCACACACCTGGAACATCTACCAGTGACCTCAGGGCCCTACATCTTAGGAGCCACCTCCACCACATCTACTTTCCATCAGATTCCACATCATTGATTGCAATAGCTCACAAACTGCATCCCTTCCTGCCTTCCCTTCCAAAAGCAAACACCAGGCCATCTTTAAAGTACCCTATTTATTGTAGATTTTATGTATTTCTAAACCATGTAACATGTGTGATACTGTGCTACCATTTTGAAGGATCCTATCTTTTTGTGTGTGACTGATAAAGGTTTTGTTTCTTGTGTTCTTCAGTTTTGCCCTATAACCCTGTGGTCTTTATTGCATGAGTCTCTATAATCCAATGATAGTTTTGGAAACACATATGCCACATTACATCAGAATTGGTTGTACTTTCTACACTCTGCTCCTCAGAAGTTTTCCAGCAGAATGAGCTCTGATTGGCCCATGAGTTACTTCTTCATGCACAGGTGGGTTAACTGGCTTTTCTCTCTTTCTAGTCTCACTTATCTCAATCCCTTCTTTTTTTCTTTCTTTTCTTTTTTTTATTGTTTAAAGTATTACAAGTAGTAGTACATATGTCTCCTTTTTTTCCCAATTGACCTTCCCCCAGCCTCCCCTACCCCCCAGCACATTCCCTCACCCCCCTCAGAGTGTCTTGTGTCCATTGGTTATGCTTATATGCATGCATACAAGTCCTTCCATTGATTTCTTCTCCCACCCTGTCCCCCAACCCTCCCCAGCCTTCCTGCTGTCATTTGACAGTCTGTTCAATGGTTCTCTGCCTCTGTATCTATTTTAGTTCATCAGTTTATAATATTCTTTATTATCTATACATGAGTGAGATCATGTGGTATTTTCTTTCACTGACTGGCTTATTTCACTTAGCATAATGCTCTCCAGTTCCATTAATGCTGTTGCAAATGGTAAAAATTCCTTCTTTTTTACAGCAGCATAGTATTCCATTGTGTAGATGTAGCACAGTTTTCTAATCTATTCATCTGTTAATGGGCACTTAGGCTGTTTCCAAATCTTAGCTATTGTAAATTGTGCTGCTATGAACATAGGGGTGCATATATCCTTTCTAATTTGTGTTTCTGTTTTCTTGGGTTATATTCCTAGAAGTGGTATTACTGGGTCAAATGGGAGTTCCATTTTTAATTATTTGAAGAAACGCCCTACTGTCTTCCACAGTGGCTGCACCAATCTGCATTCCCACCAGCAGTGCACAAGTGTTCCTTTTTCTCTGCATCCTCTCCAGCACTTGTCATTTGTTGATTTGTTGATGATAGCCATTCTGACAGGTGTGAGGTGATACCTCATTGTTGTTTGGATTTGCATCTCTCAGATGATTAGTGACTTTGAGCATGTTTTCATATGTCTCTTGGCTTTCTGAATGTCCTCTTTCAAAAAGTGTCTATTTAGGTCATTGGCCCATTTTTTTATTGGGTTGTTTACCTTCCTTTTGTTAAGTTGTATGAGTTCCCTGTAAATGTTGGAGATTAAACCCTTATCAGAGATAACATTGGCAAATATGTTCTCCCATGCAGTGGGCTTTCTTTGGACAACAGCCTGGAAGATTGAAGTTCACATTTATCACCAACATAGGTGAGTGGAAACTGTAACAACTTATTGCCTCAATTTTTCTCCCTGCCCTTTACTCCAATGAAAGTAGGGTTTACAGAAAAAGATAAAAATCAATAAGTAGGATAAAAGATCATTAACCATGACATAAAAATACAATATATGTTATAGATAAAGCATCTAAAATGACCTGGGAAATCCTCAAGTCCCCAGTAATTGGCTCTTGGGAATAGTGGTGGTGATAACTTTGATACTGACATTGGCAATTCTGATGGAGAGTGGTGATGATCATGACACTGAATGATTATCCACCCTCAGTACAGAAAAAAAAAAATACACACACAAAAAACAACCTCAAGCCTAATCTCAACTATTAGGCTTGCCAATTTGAAAGATACCTTAAATTAGAAAATTCTTTATATTACTGGCTCCTAAAACTTAAGGTGTCGTATCAAAAAGAAAGCGATGCAGGGAAGAAAGAATGGGTCAAGAAAAATGACACTGTTGAGTGTCCACATGTCATCACTCTTTGACACATTATGTGTGTTACCTTATCTTCACAATAGAAACTGATTCTTGGAAAGTTCTATAATTTGCCCAAGTTCACATAATTCATTAAAACCTAAGTGTACCTGGCTTCATGCTAGCAAAAAAAATAATAAGTTACTATTATAGGCTGAATAGCGATGGGTAATAATAATAATAATAAAGAACAAATGGGGGAAAAATTAATGCCAGCTTTGCATTTAAGACTTCATTTAGAAAAGGTCGGAAAGAGGACAAAAAGGCTACAGGGGGATGTGAGGGCTCCTCCCTCATAGTGTTCTGCATTTAGCAGTGGATTCATGCTTCTGGATCTTCGCCTCTACTAAGATAACAGTATTAAGCTTACTGTCAGTAATTAAACATTTGTGCTGATTTTGAAGAATTTTATTGAGCACAGCAGGGAAGCCAAACTGATTTGATTGTTTTTCTAATTGCTACTTAGCCTCTGTATACTGACAGGTGTTTTCATTTGTAATTAGAAAGAGGGCCAGGATCTCATTTGTAAGAATTCCTACACTAAAATTTGAGAATTGTCAGTTGACCAGGTTCTATACCATAAAGCAGGGTGCGATGTCTTTAACTTCCTCTACCCTCGGAGAGTACACTGATGGGACAATAGGGGTTACTTGTTATAAAAGAGTATGGAACTACAGGAAAACCCATCACTAGCTGTTGGCTCCTCCCTCATTCTCCACTTCTATTTCTTCCTTTCAACATTTTAAAAAATTTATCTCCATCAATTTCAAATTGAACTTTATAAATTTAATTTTCTCTCAAGTTTATCTCTATCCTTTTAAAAAATAAATCCTGCTTTCTTTTAACATTATATTACTAGAGTCCCTGTGCACAGATGCATGAACTGGTGGGGTCCCTCGCACCAGTGCAGGATCGGGGCTGGGGAGGGGCCATGGGAGGGCTCCAGGGTGTGTCTGGCCCATCTCACCCAGTCCTGATTGGCTGGACCCCAGGAGTAAGCTAACCTACCAGTCAGAGTGTCTGCCCCCTGGTGGTCATTGTGCATCATAGCTCAAGGTGAAATGGACACTTAGGCTTTTATATATATACTAGAGGCCCCGTGCACAAAAATTTGTGCACTCAGGGGGGAGGAGAGGTCCCTCAGCCCAGCCTGTGCCCTCTCGCAGTCTGGGACCCCTCGAGAGATAACGACCTGCTGGCTTAGGCCTGCTCCCAGGTGGCAAAGGGCAGGCCCAATCCCTAGGTGCAGCCCCTGGTCAGGCTCAGAGCAGGGCCGATTGGGGGTTGGGGCACCGCCCCCTGTCACACTCAAGGCAGGGTCGATGGGCAGGTTGCGGCGCCACCCCCTGTCACGCACAGAGCAGGGCTGATCAGGGGGTTGGGGCGCCTTCCCCTGTCACGAACAGAGCAGGGAGGATATGGAGGTTGTGGCCCCACCCCCTGTCACACACAGAGCCACAGGGCAACCAGGGGGTTTGGGCGCTGCCCCCTGTCACGCTGATCCCGGTGCCGCGAGCCCTCGTGGCTCCACTGATCCTGGTGTTTGGAGGCATATTACCCTTTTACTATATAGGATAGAGGCCTGGTGCACGGGTCGGGGCCGGCTGGTTTGCCCTGAAGGGTGTCGTGGATCAGGGTGGAGGTCCCCACTGGGGTGCCTGGCCAGACTGGGTGAGGGGCTGAGGGCTGTTTTCAGGCTGGCGGGTGACTGAAGCTTCCAACCGCTCTTTTTTTTCTTTTTTTTTTATTCTAGGCCAGCTTTAACTTGGAGGCTTGGCTCCAGCTCTTAGGCCTCCGCTGCTGAAAGCAGGTTTCTGGCCTTTGTTTACCTTCTGTATTTGAAACAATGTTGCAATACTGCTGGCTGAAGCCAGGCCGACTAAAGCAGGTTTCTGGGGTTTTGTTTAGCTTCTATATTTATAACATAGTTGCTTAGAGTTGCAGCTCAGAGGCCTGCAGCAGCTGGCGGAGAACATTGGAGTCCTCCGTCACTGAAGCAAGAAAGCCTCATGTTCGCTTTAAACAGCCTGGGGGCTGGCCGCCATCTTGGCTGGCAGTTAATTTGCATATCGCCCTGATTAGCCAATGGGAAGGGTAGCGGTCGTACACTAATCACCATGTTTCTCTTTTATTAGTTAGGATATATAGATACTCCTTTGCTATACATGTTGCTTAAAGTTAACAAATTTTCTATGACAATAGTCTTTCTTTGTACATAAATGCTGTTTTAAAATGTTTATGTTCTACTTGAAGGCCAAAATTATTTTACTGACAGAATGTTCTGTTGGTGGAGTAGATTAATTAAGACTTCAATAAATTTGGAGAAATTTGCTACAAATATACACTGCACTGCATTATTTTTTCTATATCTTTTTCATCAGTTGAAGAAGGAAGCAATGCTCCTGATCTTTACATGAGTCATGTGCTTCCAGAAAACAATGACAGTTAAGAAATCCTCTCTCCATTTTGTTTTCTGACCTCTCCTTGCCATTTCATACTTGGAGAAACAGCTAACTGAACCACAAAGGGCACTCCTTCACTGGCATATTCCAAAAAACGACTCATTTCCAACCGCCACTTATCCTCAGTAAGTCAGATTAGAACCATCTCTGCTCTTTTTCATGACTCACATAAGACATAATTTTCTTGTTTACCTGCATCTGTAAAACTATTCTTCATTAATGAGCATTCTCACTATTGTCATACCCTTAATAGAATCATCTCCTTCATTTTCCTACGCCTTTTGTTTTTCACAGAAGGACGGATGACTTGAAGAGATACTTAAATTTATTCTTAACAAAGGCTTTCATCACATCCATTTTTATATGTCCTTTAGGTAGCCAGATGGCTAAAGAACAGTTTAGCACATAGAAACCCACTGTTTCTATTCACTAACACGTGGCACAAACATAGTTACTTAAAATAGAGAAGAAGGTGTTAAAGCTCATCACCACCGAGTGATATGACTTGAGTATCAGAGGATGGCCTTCTAATCCAATGTGTCTTATTCCTACCTTACTGGTATACACTCACAAACCTATCAAAGCAAAGGTTTTAATTCAGTGCATGGCACATAGGGAATGCTAATTATTATACTTTTTACTAGTATTTTAACCAAGTACTCATAGCTCTTCTGGTAAATTAAACTTTCATTTATCTCACTTGGAAGGCCTTCTATATCTGAGATGTTCACTAGTAAATGCAAATCCTCTCGGAATGGGTGACATCTGAACCTGTAATTGGAAAAGCTCTGGATTAATGTGAATTATAACCACAGAGAAGCTAAAGCATTTTTTTTTGGTAGTAATTGTTGGCCAAGAAAGGAGAAGACACTACTATCTATTTATAATTTGGCCTTATACTGGCCGCTCAAGGTCATGGTTAAATCCTAGAGTTTCATGTTACTATTAACAGAATAACAAATTTATACTTTATATTTAGATGTGTACAGAAAACATACTTTGTTCATTTTCTATAACTTACCTAACCTTCTTTAAAAGCATCTCACCAACCCATTACATAATATTTATTCCACTAGTATATATTTTTCTTAAAAAATATATATATAATAGCTTCTTAAATCATATATATATGTATATATATATGTATATATATGTGTATATATATATGTGTGTGTGTGTGTATGTATATATATGTGTATATATATATATATATATATATATATATATATATATATATATGTATATCCTTTTCTATGTGCTTCCATTTCAGAAAAATACTAACTAAAAATGGTTCAGTCTGATAAACTCAATCCCCTTTGACAGTTTAGTCTCTGTCTCTTTCTGGTTAACACAAATCTTGAAGATACTTTCCTCCTCCTTCCTCCTCTTTTCTTGGATAGATTTTTAATATAATGAAAACTAAGACTTATCTGAGAGAAGTAGAGGATGAAGCCTGGGTCTTTCATCCACATGGTATGGCTAGACTGGGCTATTCTATGAACTAATAATTATTGAGGCAAGATTGGTCCTGTTCAGCCTTTAAAACCATATTTTCAGGGTTGCTTGTTCTTGATCAGAAAGTCCTCACACATAAGAGATTTCTGCAGATTCACCAAACTTTTCAGTTACTCTGTGGCTCATCAACCAAGGCACACAAAACACCTGGACACCCTATGCTTCATAGAGGGCTGGGAACCAGAAGCATTTTAAGAGATTTTTCCAGGCACCTTCTTCTGCCAGTGGTATACAATAACCCCATGTCATGATAGGTGTGACTGTGTTAAGGTACACATAGAGGTTTGTTGCTTTCCTGGGAAAATATACCACTGGCTAGTATCAATGCACTCCAGTCCCCCACCCACTTCAGGATGTTTCTCCCATTCTATTTTTCACATCTTTTATATCTCAAGGTAAAAGATAGAAAGCCACATGTGTCTGATCTTTCTAACCTCTCCATATGCCTGTCTGCTCTTACTTACCATACACTGGGGCCATAATGAGTGAATTTTCTTTGTTAGGTACCATCCCATTCAAGGCAGAGACCACCTAACATCCCCATCCACTTTCTACTGGGACAATGGGTCTTAAGGACTTCAAGAGACCCTGCTGACTAGGAAAACCAGGCATCTACATGATAACTAGCAAGACAGAAAACCAGTGAGATTACTCTCAAATGAACTGCATGAGACTCTGGTATTTTACATGACTCTCTGCAGTAGAGGAAACACTGAAAATAATTGAGCTCTAATTTCCCAGCAGGCCAACTGTCTGAGGGCTCTTCTTTCACCTCCATTGAATTTAATTAGATTAAAAGAAAGTAAAGAAATAAGACATCTCTTGCAAACCTTAATTTGTGTACAGCTTACATCTGTTCCTCTCCACTTGGAGTTCAGAATTTCTGATACTGTGTTTAACATTCACCAGGACTAATAATATGATTTTAGAAATTGATAGTTTTAGTTTAAAATAGATTTTTTTCTCCTCTGAGTACAATTTTGAAAATTTAAATCTTGTATGCTTTGTATAGGCTGAACAGTTATTTATTGCTCTAAAGGAAATCAAACTTTCACAATTTATTATACTCAAATATCCTTGAGTTTCCCCATCATCATATGGTATGACAAGTATTTCACATTTGTATGACTATATTTTTAACAGTTGTGGCTTTTAAGAATTTGAGTATTTTAGAAACAAGGCATACTCAACCTACACATTAATTCTTTATGCTGTACAAAATATCTAAATCAATAAACATTTTAGAAGAATAAAACAATCAATACTACCCAAACTGCAGTGAATAGAATATGTCTTTGTGCTTCAGGTAAGTGCTGAAGGTCTTTGGGGAGACCAATAATTGGATTGATTTAGTTTTTGGCTTTATGATACATCTTGATTGACTACACTCTATTACCAATATTCCCCTTTTGTAGTAAACCTATGAATTCTGGATCAGAGTCCCATTTTCAATTGTATATGTTGAGTGTGTGACACCTGGCATATATCTGGGGTCATCTGCTAAGGAATATGAGAAAGTGAGTATAAGGACAAACTGTTTAAGGTGATTTGTAGAGTAATAATTTATATTTTTTATTTAACAGGGTCATTGCCATAGAGAAATATAGCATTTTACTTAACCCTGAATAAAAGAAGGAATGTCAGAAATAATTTAGTTATAATTCCTCAGCACCATACCAGATAAGAGCCCTCCACTGTCCTCTATTGAATTCAATTAAATTAAAAGGAAATAAATAAGTGAGAAATTTTCTGTGAACCTAACTCAAAATTCTAATATACTAGTAAATACATTATACATAGACAGATAAAGGAGTCCAGTTATATTTTCATTAGGTATTACCCCCAAAAAATATTTCACCAAACATTAACATTTTTTTTTTTTATAATTTAGAATTGGTTGTATGTTTAAAAAACTAAACATTTCTGACTTCCCAAGCCAGGGTTTGCTGCATGTGCCTTTTGCAATTATAATTAGGTGCCAAGCTGCACCCATGGGAAATCAACTGGGTTTCACATGTATTCCTCTTTATCACCTGCTATGGATGTAAATGTCTCCTCCCAAATTTTATATGTTGAAGCTCTAATACCCAACATGACTATCTTTGGAAATAGGGCTTTTGGAGTTAATTAAGGTTAAATGAGGTCATAAAGATGAAATCCTAATCCAAAAGGATTGGTAGTCATATAAGAAGAGGAAGAGAGAGAGATTTTTCCCCCATGCGTACACATTAGGGAAAAGAGATGTGAACACACACCTGAAAGGCAGCTGTTTTCAGGTCAGGAAAAGACCCCTCACCAGAACTCAACCATGCTGGCATGCTGGTCTCAGACTCTCAGCCCCTAGAACTGTGAGAAATAAATTTGTTTCAGTCCAAGGTATCTTACTAAAGCAGGTTGAGTTGAGTAAGACAGGACCATTTTGTAAAAGCACCACTCCCTCTTACTAATCAAGGTCAATTACCCCTGCTAATATGATGATGACTCTTCTTGCCTGGTGGCTCCTGGTCACAAGGAATACCAAAAGCCACGGTGGCAGCTGTAGCTTGTAGCTCAATGTGTCCCTTGCTGTGTTCTAAAAATACTCTTTTTTTGGATACCATGTTCTCTAACCCCACAGAAACAAGAGTTGCAGGGGTAGAAAGCATAATTTCCTAAGTAGGTGATTGGGAGGGATGGTAAGAGGGACCATTTCTCTTAGCACACTTCAGTTCTCCGATCCATACATTCTTTTTGTTGGGGACACAGAATCATTAAAAGTTTTTTGATTTAGTACATATACTGAATTTTGAGTGATGACACCACTTCCCTGCAGAGTATTGCTTCCAAGCTGGCACTTCAGCATTGTCTTTGGTAGGCATCCCTGTATTAAAGGAGACCAGCTGTTCCTGGATGGTGTAGTATGTGATACAATCCGTGGATCTCACTACTATAGGCCCATTCAGTGCAGCAATTTGTCTTTTAATTTGGAGTAAACAATACAGGATGACCTTGATTATGGAGCCCCTAACATTTTAAGCAAAAATGGTAGGTCTCTGAATCTCTAAATTTCCATAGGGCTTAATCCCCACTCTCTTAGTGCATGTGTTTTGCTAAGTCTTCCAAGGCACCAGCCACTTCATACTCATTCTGCCTGTTCACTATGATGTCATCAAAGACATGATCGATGTCATGTTCTGAAGATACAGATCTCTTAAGGCTGTATTACGAAAGAGAACAGAATCTATAATAATAAATGTGTAATATGCTAATTAGACCGGACATCCTTCCAGGCATCCTTCAGGACAAGCTGAGCTGTGAGAGAAGCCTAGGTCCCGGGTGCCGAGGGAAGCCGGTGCTGGCAGCTGGGGGAAGGAAGGCCTACTCTTGCATGAATTTCGTGCATTGAGCCTCTAGTACTTTATATAACACTGGTCTAAAAATGTAAATGAATACTTGTTTCGTTCCATGTGCATTTAAATTATTTCTGATTCTATCTTCTAACATCAGACTTGACACCTATGAAAGATGAAGGAAAGGAAAAGGGTTGGATAGGGAGAGCTTTAAACTGAAATGCAATTGAAAATCTAGTCTAAGATGATGAGGAATCCTCACAGAATGTTTCCCTAGAGTTCAATATCAGACAGAAACAGTCTGGCTCTAATACTCCTACCATTGTCAGTTGTTGCTGGCAGCAGCCTGGGTGCTCATCGCCCTGGTGTGGCTGGAATGGAGGAAAAGGGGAACCCTGGAAACTCAGTCAAGTATGTTGTCTGCAGCAAATTTCTTAGAAGGAAGATCAAAACAGTGCAAACCCATGGCTGCCACAAGCAGTAAAAATTGTATCCATTATCACTTATCTCACCATAAAGATCATGATAAAGATCATGAATTTTAAATTGATTTCACTCTCACAGCTTAAGACAGGTCCCTTCAATGGAAAATAGACAAACAAATAAACTACTTCTCATGGGTACTCATTCTGACCTCAGAAATTAAATGTTGAGCAAATATATAAAAAATGTCAATTTGAAGGCATATTAAGTTATCATTCTGCCCACGGTATTTGCAGCCTAACTCTGTGTATATTAATCCCTATCTTCCCCCTTGAGTCTCTCCACATCCTATCCCTGCTTTTGTGTTCATGCAGCCTTGCTATTAGAGTGCTTCATATTTTAGGTAGCTGCGTACAGAAGTTTGGCTTTTCTTTTTCTTTTTTTTTCTTCCTGCTAAAAGCGTTATTGTTTCATTTGGTCCAATGCATGGGAGAGGGCTTCAGGGTGGTTAAAAGCATGGCTAGTCGTTCTGGCGAGAGGCTCAGGTAAAAGCCAGACCCCAGGGGATGCAGAGGGGCCTCTCAAACGCCTCTGGGCTCCAAAGGCTCCTCGTTGTGCTTGAGGGTGAGCCTTTGGAAGAGATACTCGCCCAGCCCAGCCTGGGGGCCAGCAGCCTGCAGAGGTCAATCAGGTGTTGCCCATCTTAATGAATTTCGCCTCCTCACCCGGAAGTGGTTCTCCGGAAGTCGCTGAGATGAGGGTCTGCGCGGGTAGAACCCCGGCCTGCAGCTGCAGAAGGGCCCGGTTCAGGTTCCTCTCCAAGGCCAGGGCGGCTTCCACAGCGTCCTGAGTGTTGCCCACTCATCTTGGGAGGCTTCAGCACGTCCTGAAGAGAATGCGCCCACCGAGCTGGCTTTCCATCTTTAAGAGACGCTCAGCGCCTCGCGCTTCTTCTGCGCCAACTGGAGGAGGAAGCGGCCCACGCCCTCGAGAGCCACATCCTCAGGGCGGAAATAGAAGCCCAGAGAGAGGTAGGTGTGGGAGGCCCGCAGGTGCAGGCTGGCCGGGCGGGTGACCGCAGCCTCCACCTGGGTGGAATAGTTCTGACGAATGTGAGAGCTCATGACTGTTCAGCAATAAGGAGTTAAGGTAGGAAAACGCGCGCGCGCGCGCGCGCACACACACACACACACACACACACACACACACACAGTGGTTCTGAAGGGTGTGACTGGATAAGACGCAGGAGAGTGGCCAAGTGGCCAGAGGCTGGAAGAAGGGGCATCCCTGGGTCTGTTCCTTCCAAACACTGTTGAAGCAAGAGACAGACCCGGGACGGCCCAGGGTGCTGAGAGAGCGATCTTTATTTTTCAATTATTTACACATCTTCCAACAATCAGGCAATGGTGATGAGCTTGTATCTGATATCCAATGGTTTTTAAAAATCTACTTTTTTAGCATGCAGGATGACAAAAATAACTATCAAATTGGAGATAGATTTGGCAGAAATCAAAAGGTTTTGTGCTTCAAAGCAAAATGATTGGGTGTGCTTTGGCACCTTAATGTATATATTTTCCCACATCAAAAATATGTGTAAGCATATTTTACTCTTGAAAGTTTTATGAAAAATTTTACCTTGTAAAAAACAAGATATATTTGTCCTGTTAGTTTTTCAATGTGAATCCATTATATTCAAATGGGCTGTAAGAAATCCTTCTTAAATTTGTGGCTTTGCATCTTGGTGGAACAGAGTCTATACTCTTATTTGTTTTATTTATTTTGATTAAGGACCCTTTGTCACTCTATGTTTAAACTACTTTTGACATCTGTTGGCTTTAAACTAATCTCAGCATCTGTCTATAGGATTCATCATTACTTATTGTTTCCTCCTATATAATCCCATCAATCTGTGAAAATCATTTTATCTTTTGCTTTTTTCCTTGAGATAAATTTTCTCCTCTTCATATATATATATATCCAGCTTTCTTCATTGTTATACAGGTTGCATTAGTAATTATTTGTATACATACATAGATAGTACTTATTTATACATATGTACATATAGTATAGAACTTTTAATATATCTTGCTCTTGCTCTGAATTTAATAATTTAAATGTTTTGTTTTACAGTGAAAGATATACTCTCTTAAGAAACTACTTTGACTCCTTAAATCTCAAAGTACTGTTCAATTTAAGTTTGAGTAACATGGCTACAAGCTAATTGCTGTGTTATGTGTTTAAAGGAAAGATTTTTTTTTTTAATTTAAAACTGGAAAATAATATATCTCTTGAGGAGAACAAATGCTGTGATAATAGCGATGAGCCTAGAGTTTGAACACTTCTATTTCAGGGTTTTCCAAGTTCAGCACTATTGGTGTTTTGAGCAGGATAATTGCTATGGAGGCTGGCCCTGTGTATTGCAGGATGTTTAGCAGTATCACTAGTCTCTACATATGAGATGCCTGTAATGATCCGTCCCAGTTGTGAAAATAAAAGTATCTACAGACACTACCAAATGCCTCTGGAGGGAAAAATTGCTCCTGGTTGAGAACCTCTATCCACCACTGATATTTAGATATTTGAGCATTGTCACATTTGAGCTATATGCTCAAAAAGTGGGGTAGGTCACTCCACTACTTTAGGCCTCAGATACCTCATCTGTAAACTATATGTAATAATAGCTACTGTGTGGTAGTGTTATAAAGGTGAGAAGAGATGCTCTATTGCAGTGCTTCCAACAGAATATCAGTAATATAATTTCTTAATCTAAATTTCAGAACTCTGTTTTTTATCTAGGCAAAACAAGAGAAAAAATGCTAAAATGCACCCGAAGGAGGAAAAGGGATCATGCCCATTATTAACTCTCCCACTTCTCTCCCACCCTGGCATCACTTTCCACTCGATTTGGCATGTCTTTGCAGTAGCTAAAATTGGCACTGTTTTAAGTCCCCTTCATGCACCACCTGTCTTTCTGGCAACCCAAACTTAGAGAGACAAGTCAGAAGTGAAAGGGGAATAAAGAAGCATAGCCACCAAAACACCCAGCCGGGAGGAGCACATAGGATTCTGTACTTAAAGAGAGTACTTTTTCTTGGGAGAATACAACACATGCCTCGCTGGCTTCACCGGTTTCAATACTTAAACCAAACTTGAGAGATGCTATACTGGGTATTAGAAAAATAACATTGCTTAAATGGAAAAAATAATCATTAGTATGGATAGTAGAATATTAATTATTCCCTTCATAGCTTAGCAGATTAATGAAACTGCTATCCATGTAGAGTGAAATTATTCTTAAGAAATTATTTGATTCTGCAAACCAATTTTATCTTCTAATAGTATTGAAAGTATAAATAAATATTATAATTAATTAAATCATCATAAAAGCCTTGAAATTAAAATCAAAAATTAAATATTTGTTAAAGGATGCAGATATGGGGTCCTTTCTTAGAGGGTGTGCTAGCTGTTAGATGTAATAAAAAAAACTCAATAGACCAACGATGTTACTGCAAAGAAATTTTGTTTAATTTGAATGTCTTTCTTTGCATAGAGTTTTCAAAAACATTTAAATTATTGTTAAAATATCTTTGTGCATTTTCCTATCTTAAGGAGCAAAACAACTTGAGACTTTCCTTAACAACACAAATGCTGTAGTGGTTTTCATTCTTATGAAGAATGAGTAATGAATAGGTAGAAATCATTGCATTAAAATATCTGAAAACTTCATTAACATTAGGTTCCCACTGTGTGTGTGTGTGTGTGTGTGTATGTGTCTATATATCTATATAGATATATAGATATCTATAGATATATATAGATATACATATATATACATTGAAAAAAAAATATATATATATTGATTTCGATTTCAGAGAGGAAGGGAGAGGGAGATAGAAACATCAATAATAAAAGAGAATCATTGATTGGATGGCTCCTGCATGCCCCCTACTGGGGAGCAAGCCTGCAACCTGGATATATGCCCTTGTCTAGAATCGAACCTGGGACACTTCAGTCCTCAGGCCAACACTCTGTCCACTGAGCCAAACCAGCTAGAGCTCACTGGTTTTCTTATATTCATCTGTGTCTGATAGAAGACAAACAAAAATTACCTTGATAACTTAGAGTTTATTATAGTAAACTAGTGGCCTGGTGCATGAAATTCGTGCACGGGGGATGGGTGTTCCTCAGCCCGGCCTGCACTCTCTCCAATCTGGGACCCCTCAAAGGCTGTCCTACTGCTGGTTTACAGGGATCAGGCCTAAACCAGCAGTCAGACATCCCTCTCGCAATCCGGGACTGCTGGCTCCTAACCGCTCACCTGCCTGCCTGCCTGTCTGATTGCCCCTAACCACGCTGCCTGCTGGCCTGCTTGCCCCCAAATGCCCCCCCCCCACCAGCCTGATCACCCCCAACTGCTCCCCCTGCTGTCCTGATCACCTCCAACTGACCCCCACTGATGGCCTGCTGGCCCCCCAACAAGCCCCCCTGCTTGTCTGCTTACCCTCAACGGCCCTGCTCCCCACCAGCCTGATCACCCACAACTGCCCTCCCCTCTTGTCCTCTAACTGTCTCTACCTTGACCCCACCACCATAGCTTTGTCCAGAAGAATGTCCGAAAGGTCTCCTGGAAGGTCTCCCAGTCTAATTAGCATATTACCCTTTTATTAGTATAGCTAGATTTTATCAGAAAGTTAAATTTAAGATCATTGGGGTTCTTACTGAGGTCATAAATCTCTGAGCTAATATTAAAATATTTGTTTACATACTACAATTAGCTTTAAATTCCCCAGGGATTCTTGTTAAAATGTACAATTTAGCCTTCCTCCCTTCCTTCCTTCCTTCCTTCCTTCCTTCCTTCCTTCCTTCCTTCCTTCCTTCCTTCCTTCCTTCCTCTTTTCTTCTTCCCCTCTCCCCTTCCATCCCACTTATTTCCCTCATTCCTTTGTCTTTTCTTTATCACTTCCTCAGTCCTTTCCAGATTCAAAAAATGATTATTCATTATAAAAACCTGCTTCAGATGATAAATTTTATCATTATTGATAGAGTGGGCTACCTATGGACTTGCCTACCTCTAGTAAGTAACTTATGTTAAGACTAAAAGTAGTGTCTTGGAGGCTAAATTTATTATAAACATTAAATGTTATAGACTCTAAATTTGTCTTTTATAGTTATTCAATATCTACCCATTATTATCATTCACTTTGGAATTAGAACTTAATCATAAACTGCCACAGAAAATAATCTGAAACTATTATATTTCATTCAGTCTTCCCTACAGTGGCCTTTCTTAACTTCAAAAGGATTAAGAAGAAAGAAATTAATGTCATTATTGCTCTTAAATGGTGCTTATATTGCCACTGTCATCCTGTCCTTAAACATGCATATTTTTTGTATACATATATATAAAGACACATACAAATGAACACACATAATCCTGCACTTCACCAATATATCGGTTTGTTATATAAGGATTTGTGAAAATAGGTTATTGCTCTGAAGGAAAATTTTTTAGTAGAGAAAGAACAGGTTGTTTGTGACTCAAAATGAGATTCCATTCTGTGATTTAGTTTGCAATTAAAGCTCTCTCTGATTCCAACTACTCATTAATTTATTTAATAGTCAACTTATAATTGCTTCTCTAACATTGCTCTGGGACTAGAATTTCTTTGACCTTTTGTATGAGAAACAAAAGGTGAAGTATTTTGCTTGATTTTTCCTTTTTTTTTATCTTTGATTAAAAAAAAAAACTTGCTCAGACTGTATATGATAGATAATAAAAAAATACATAGGAATAATGTTGGCCTTTCCCATGACTGTTCCATACTGAAAATATATTCAATTTACTATAATTTAATTAGGATTATTGTAAATATTTCCAAGGCCTACTTCAATTATTTCATACACACACACATACACACACACACACACATACACAAAGGTATAATCAAAATCCTAACTTAAGGATTTGAACTTTATACATCCTGATTAAGTGTATTTTTTATTCATTATATATAAAAGTATAATTACATATGTGCAATCATATATGTATTTGCTTATAAATTTGCCATTTTTACTTTTAACTGCATTTTATATATTTTAAAATATTTTCACATCATTTAAATTTCAAAATATTTTCTTCCTGTTTAATAAAGAAGAAACAAAAACACAATTTGGTTAAATAGCTTATTTGAGGTCATAGAATCAGACACTGTGCAATCTGAGGCTGGGATCTCAAGGTTCTGCTTCCTAGCTTAGCAACTTTTCAGTACATGTTTTTGCTGGTGAAGGAGTTATGTTTATGAGAACAGAACTCATGACATTGATTTGTTTGAGCCCAGTTAGGTACAATGGAAATAATCAATGTATAATAAGATAATCCTAACATAGAACACTATTAAATTAAATTCCATTTTGTGCAAATCTTTCCAAGCAACACAAGGCAAATTTTCTTGTACTATATGAATACTATTTTGGGGTTTTAAATGTCTTGCCTCTCTATTCTCTATATTCTCCCATGCTTCCATCCCTTCTCCCCACCAATGCTTGCCTTGTTGGGGGCATTGTTCCTAGACTAGGGTGTGTGTATGTCTATGTATATGTGAGCACTCATGGCTGACTGTGTGTGTGTGCACATGTCCCTTTTTGTTTATTGTGCCGTACTGCATTCCAGCTTCTGGTTTTGAATAGAGTGCTTTATAAATTGTTGTTAATGTTCTCGTTAAAGCTTTTTATAAATAGAATGCAGTATTAAAAGATCCTACCTGCCACAAAACAGGCAGACAGGAAGACTTATTGTTCACCTTTACAGTTTTAATCTTCCTGAAGGAAAAATGAAAGAGGTGTGAGTTTAGGTGAATATAAAATGCTCACTATTTTGAGATAGACATCAGCAAATTGACTCAATTCAAGAACAGCTATACAGAGAGACTTGATTTGGGGTAGTGAACACACAATATAATATACAGATGGTATCTTATAGAATTGTATACCTGAAACATATATAATTTTATTAACCCAGTCACCCCAATAAATTTAATAAGAATTTTCAAAGAAAGAGTAGGTATGAAATATTCAAAAAGCTATTGTGCTGGGAAAGCAAAAATAGCATAGTCATGCATAACAACTGTTAAAAAGCTGCTTCATATGGCCCTGCTGGAGTGGCTCAGTGTTTGAACATCGAGCCATGAACCAGGAGGTCACAGTTTGATTCCCAGTCAGGGCTCAATCCCCGATAGGAGGTGTCCAGGAGGCAGATGATCCATTATTCTCTCTTCCTCTCTCTGAAATCAATTTAAAAATTATATGTTTCATATACAAATCTGCTATGGGACCTTTGTGCTGGACACGAGCTTCGGTAATTTGAGATGGAAGCCAGAAGCCTTAAAAATGGGAAAGAAAAAAAACAACACTTAAAGCTAAGGTTAAAACATGTTTTCCATTTATTTCACTTTTTGAAACTGTTGCTGGAGGACTTAATGGGTCAGATTTCCCAGACATGAGTGGGAATGAGGTGAAGGTTCTTGGGGGAATGCTGACATAAGCATTTTCAGAAACCCCACGGGAAGATGGGATGTGGAAAAAGATTTTATTGGCATGGATTTACATTTCTCAGGTTCCGAAGTCCCCTGCCCCTTAAGCCAGTCCTGGAAAAGGTGCAGTTGGGAGTTCAGCAGAGCCAGAAACAAGTCAGTATCCAGAGCTTCCGTTCTATGTTGCAGCCAGGGGTGGTTTAGCATTCCAGCTAATTAAAGTCCATTAGTCCATGCGTAGCCCCGCATGACCATGAGCCGCGTGGGTGCAGGGGAGTGTGCCCCTGCAACAGGCGTCACAGGAGCCTGGCACCTTGGAGCCAAGAGAGGGTAGCTCCTTTGTCTAGAAGTTTATATATTCAGGTTTCCCAGGCTGGCAGTAGCCATGCTCATCCTGACCAATTACCTGTTTCCAGGAGTGATTGACATGGAAGCTTCGTCCCATGTCAGACCTTTACTGGGGATGTCTCTAAACTGGCTTTCCCCTTCCCCAATCAGCCAGAGGGAACAGACTCCGAAAGTGTTAAATGCAGCTTTTTTGGCAAAGCTGTATCAATGGCATGCCTGTATTATTTGGCCTTCCCTTGCTCCTTTCCTGTTAAATAATAGCCAGGTTATTATCAAGACCAAATTATGCAATTTTTATAACTTACTGAACAAATTCTAAACCCAATGGAAAATATCACTTAGCCTCTCTAACTTGTGTAATGTTAGAAAACAAAGCTGCACCAGTGGTGAGCTGCTCTTGAAGTAATGGTGGTGGCTGTCTGCAGCTGGACTTCAGTTGTAGAAGCCAGTCATTGGAGTTCAGAGAAGTGTGGCCGGCATCTAAATTACTTTGAGTCATATTATTTTCGAGAAGTGTATGTTCACAGTGATAGTAATGTGATAGAAGTTTTAGTTTAAATCATTAATCATAAGAAATATTTAGTTTCAGCAATATAGCTGATATTTTAATAAAATATAATATCCCCTGAAAGGTCTGGAGAAGTTGCTGGCTACATAGGAAAAAATATATGTGAAAATATTTTTTGTTCTTGATGCCATCAATATGATAGATTTGCAATGCTGATCTGCTGAATCTTGCCTAATCTTACTACTGGTTCAAAATCCTTATATTTGAAGCTTTGAAAGGCCAACACTCAAAACGTCAGAGTTTAGAGTAAGGAAACATTTATTAATTGAGAAGGCAGCCATGGAGAAGATGGAAGATGTAATCCTCAGATCCATCTTAAGAAAGTACACAGTACAGGCTTCTTCACAGTAAAGGGAAGGGGAAATAGGAGGGGCTATTTACCTAAAAGGTTGAGCCCCATGCAGACTTCCTCTAATTATTAGCATGTCCAAAGCAGGAGCTATTAGCCTGAAGGTCTTGGGAACAATGCAAGCTTGAATAAGATGGAGTTAGAGAGACCTAGCATTTAACTCTGTCACAGTCTCTCAGTAAAACAAAAATGTTACCTGCATTAGGGTTCATGGGTTTCCCAAGATAGAAATTGAGAGGAAACCCCAGAGAAATTTACAGACATATTTTATTAAGCTTATGCTCAAGTGTAAGGGAGATATTACAGAGAAAAGAAAGATCCTCTGATCTAGCTAGAGGGCTGGCCCTGCTTGACTTGCTTTTATAAGGTGGACACAAGGTGAGCCTGTGCAAAAAGGTGGGCTTATGAAAAAGTTGGGTTTTTGAAAGTTTCAGGAGTGGAATTTTCATGTCAGGGTGAGGTCACTTTTTCCTTCTGGTGGGTTGCTTGGCAACTAGCTCTAAGCTTGCTCTGTGGGGCAAGATGGCATTGTTGCCTATTACGGCCACCTCAGGAAGGTCATATAGTCACCAAACCTTGATCAACTGCACATGCAGAGACATGTTAGGAAGTAAGCATTTAGAAGGGAAATAAAGCCAATTACTTCTGCCTTATTAGAAGAGAGGAGAAAGATGGCGACATTCTTGTGGTCTGGCATTCCTTCTGTCCTTGGGGTCCTATGCTGTCTCACAAATACACATCCTATGAACAATGCTATGGTACACCCTTAACTCAAAATATCTGATATTCATAAAGGCTTTTCAAGATAGGTTTTAGCAAATTTTTTGCTCTTATCTGATTTACTTTCTAATGCCTTGAATTCAAGGAGTAAAATGAATAACTGGCCACCAAAGGTGTCACAATTTATTCTCTAGAAATAAAACCAATATGTTATCTAATTTCAAAGAATATAAAGTACTACTTCTATTTCTGAGCTTGAGTACCTCTAAGCCTGACAAGTATGAACAAGGTAATTATCTTTTAGCTGCAGTCTTGAGATGATCTGTGTGAAAAGAGAAGGAAATTATATTTCAATAAAGCAGTTCATTTGTTAAAGTTTCTACTTCCTTTCAGAGTAGTTGTAATACCAAGGATTGCTATAATCATATGAGCCTAGCCTGATCTCACAGAGTTACCTTGTAAATAGCCTAAATTCTGATGAATCAAGTCAACAAAATTTGGGGGGACATCTAATTTATGCCAGGCTCTGTGTGGGAGCTCATGGCCAGAACTACTATTACCTTGATGATAACTAATCAGTAAAATATGAAACACAGGAAGGAATTGCTTTATAGGTAGTACATAGACTTTTGAATGTTGTCATGACCCTCACCCAGCCTAAAATTGCAAAAGTCAGAAAGTCATCAGCTTTTCATTCTGCATAAGCTACTCTGTCCACAAAACTTGGGAGGCATCCTTGTGATGAACTACACATTCTAGTTCTCATTGGGGATTTACATCTGCTTGCACATTTACATCTTTATCTCATATATCACTTGCATTATTTGTTTATAGTCTGTTAGTAAGACAAAGTGGAAGCAATTTATACCAGGTATGAATCCTCATTATAACAGATATACTCAATGGAATGGATATTTGTGGTTTACTGGTTCACATTTTGCTAGGTGTTCCTGAATATGCAAGAACAAGGATTCTAAACATGAAAAATATAATCTTTGTTGTTTGCTGTTCAGTTTAAATCTAAATATTTTATTTTGATTAATTAAATTAAATATTCCATCAAATAGGTTTTCTTTTTCCACTGAATTAACTGGCTTCAATTGATCATGTGATTAATTACATGTGAATATTAAATATTGGAATTCTATGTATATATAGACTACTCAGGCTTCTGTTTTATTTAAAAAATATTTTTTATTGATTTCAGAGAGGAAGGGAGAGGGAAAGAGATATATAGAAACATCAATGATGAGAGAATCATTGATAGGATGCCTCCGGCACACCTCCACTGGGGATCAAGCCCAAAATTCCCACATGTGCCCTGACCAGAAATAAAAATCATGGCTTCCTGGTCAATGCTCAACCACTGAGCGATGCTGGCTAGGATCAGGCTTCCCTTTTAAACCTGAATAATTTATTCTTTAATACCACAGTAGAATCAAGACAAAATAAATAATTATGCTCTTCTGGTTTATATTTTTGATATTTTGGATGGTATTTTATATTTAAGAAATATATGTCTTTTAATCTGGACCCTACGTTTTTAAAAAAATTCTAATTGTTGTATGTTTTATCTTTACTTATAAATTATTTAATGAAAAAGAGAGTGAGTATAATACATGTGCAGCTGGTGAGTTCACTCCACCCTCTGGAGGGACTTTCCCAGGGCCTCTTCTGTTGTTAGCTAATCTGGAACAGAAGAGTTAAATTTTTGCCTAAGATAATAATACTCTATTAACATAGTCTAGATTATAACTGAAAATTCACTAAAGTATTTATGTGTGTGTGTGTGTGTGTGTATGTATACTATATATCCTATGTTAAGTAGTTAAAATATATTCACCCTATTTGAAAATCTTGGTTATCCAAAAATTGAAATCCAAGCTTGACAAAGGCAGGAAATGCCAAACCTGAAATTTAGTATTTCAGGTTTGGCATTACATCCCTTTTATCAAGATAAATTATAATTTACTAGATAGACTTATTAATTAAAATAAGTATTGTTATCTGCTTATGGAGGGTACAACCCATACATTCAAAGTAGGGGAATAAGAAGGATCAAATCTAGTCTTATCTACTGTATAGATTTACCAACAGGCAATACTTACAGTTGACTTTCTACCAAATTCTGAATGTTCTCTCTTCTAATGTCCTGAAAAACTTTAGAGTATTGATTTTCTGTAAGCAGATATATTGTGGGTTAAACACCTGTCTTCATTTACCCAAGGCCACTGCTAGCCCATCTGGTATCTTTGTGCAGAGAGAAAAATTACTCACTCTGAGCAGTTGGTTAGGAAATGTATCTCCCTATGGGCATGTTGTTGCTTGGTGAACTGAGCACTGGCTGGATTTGAGTCCCACACACAACCTCAGCTGGTGCCTTTGTGAGCAGTGCCCAATATTCATGGCAGTCCTGAGATCACCCTCTACTATGTGGTCATTATCTGCGTTTTCACTTTTACAAAAATTCCCTCCTTCAGTTTAGAAATCTTGTCCTTTCATAAGAGACACCTTTGACCAATGGATAGTTTGCCCTTTAGTTTTAAATCTTTGTAGTCAAGACTTCAGCTTTAAACATCCTTGGACTTATCAAGAAAACAGCAGCCAAAAGAAGACCAAGCTAAACTCCCTAAGAGATAATTTTGCAAAATGTGAAAATTTAAAGAGAACAAAAAGGTAGAAAACATCAGAGACCAAACAACTGAAACTTTTCAAAGTTTTAGCTTAAATCAATTCCATGAGGGCACCAGGAAATATGTATACTTTAATGTCCCCCAAATAGTTTAATCTGATCTGTGAAGTCATAGCAACAGCAGAATACTATGTCCCAGGGACAGACAGTTTGGTGAACTCAGCAGGACAGGCCCAGTTTCAATAGCCAAAAATATATATCCTACAGGCTTGGGTGGAAAAGCTATAACTAAGCATCTCCCTCAACTCTCAGCCATAGAGCTCCCTTATAAATGTTAAAGAATTTTCTCTTTAGATCTCTGGATTTGTTATTTCTTAATTGATAATATGAATGGAACAGTCAATATTTGAAGAATTTCTACACAATTACTACACACACACATGCACACACACACACAGTATTAACCAATTGTCAACAATTTCAAAGGACCATTTATAATTAACTTTACAAGTTGCTTCAAAAACTTAAATGTTGTTAATACCTAGTGCTGAGATGAGTTTGCTAACATGATGGGATGGTGGAGTAAATCGATCTTAATTCCTTTATCAGTTACTCAGAATAACACCATGATAAATAATTATCACCTAAACACCACAGGTTGTACCATTTCCTTTCAAGTGACATTTACGACATATTATCAGCATACACAACTTAAAAGCTTACACATGTTTGTCTCATCCATGTAATCTAATCAGAGGTGCAAACCCTGGATCTGTGCCAGTACCAACCGTCCTCGTTACAGTTGCAGCCTGCATGGCCCATCTGGAGTTGCTGGTCTGCTTGATGTCACATGACAGTTCCTACCAGCATGGAAGATGAAAGGATGTTCAGGCCACGTGTCTAGGGATGACAGTTTTCTTTGTGATGAGCTCCAGAGTCACAGCTTGTTAAATAAGCCTGTGATAGTGATAAAAGACAAAGCCACCAGTTTATAGCAGAATATGGCCTCTCTGCCCATGACAAGCCATGCTATCTCTACTCACACATGCTGACATCTCATAAAGCATTCCCACAAGTGGTGGCTAGAAATAGTCTCTGAAGACAGCCCCAAAAGAGAGTAATAGGTTGCTGCTTATCTTTGAGCAAATGAATGGAAAAAAACCTGAATGTACAATGTATTCTCTAAGCCTCACAGATAAAGGTGGCTTTATACTTAGAACATTTTGTATAGTGGGCCTATTTCACATAATAAATATCTTGAGCAGTGGCATAAAGATGACTATGAGGTCCATGGTTTCAATGACATGCTTAATTTAAACCTTTTTTTTATTATCGTTCCATAGGTCCATGGACCAAAATACATGACTGCTTCTGTTTATTCAGAAGTGATATATCAAATAATAACAAAAGAACAATAATAAGAGAATAATAATAAGAGCCACCACCTAGTTCATGCTTATAATGTGCTAGGCATAGTGCTAATTACACAATATACATTTCAATACTTCCTTATCACCTAAATACAGCTTGATGTACCGTTTCCTTTCAAGTAATAGTATCATTATACCCATTTTGAAAATGAGGAAACAGACCCAGAGAAACAATTTGTCCAGGTTATTCAATGAATAAATCAAAGATTGGAATGATTAACCATTTCAACTTTACCTGAATAGTAACAAATATAATGGGAAACATTATAAAAATGGATAGATGAAAAAATGTGAAGTCTATGGTATTCCCTATTTTGAGGTTACATCAAAATTCATTAAGGATTTAGCCCTGGCTGGTATGGCTCAGTTGGTTGGAGCATTGTCCCATACAACAAAAGGTTGTGTGTTTGATCCCCAGTCAGGGAGCATAGTTTGTCAACTGATCCATGTTTCTCTCTCTCTCTTTCTCTCACACACATCACACATTCAGTTGTTGGGTTTCATTTGTTAGTTTTCATGTAATTCTATAATTGTTTTATATATGTGGATTTTAGCTCTCTGTACTTTCCGAAAAAAATATTGAAAAGTAAATGGGTAAAACACTGTGTGTGTGTGTGTGTGTGTGTGTGTGTGTGTGTGTGTGTGTGTATGTGTGTGACAGACTTTGCAGAGTCCTGGAGAACTAGAAGACACTTAGTGAATGATTATCCAATTGAGATGCTTTTCTCAGCCAATGGTTTTAAAGACCAAACAGGAGACAGAATTCTTAATGTCAAGGAAAAATCATACTTGAAATATCCAAATTCTGAATAAGCTTCTCAGTAGCAATAGCAGCATGTTTTTTTTAAAAAGTGACTTTTTCTAGTCTACTAAAATTGAAAAAAAAATTCCTTTTCATCCAGTGATTCTTAATGTCCTGAGGGGACTGGCTAAACTCTATTGCAATTTTGGTTGTGATGGCCACTATAATTCAAAGTGTTTATGACAAGCTTTTAATAGAATTTACAGACACATTAGGATAGGTTAGTACTGAAACGAAATACTGTTTTAATTATAAAATAAAGTTTCAGACTGGAATGAATATTTTAATTTTAATTAATTAATTGATTTAACTGGTTTTCAACTCCGACTATATGTTTAAATCAACTGAATTACATATTTTTTCATGTGCCAGATTTGCAAATTATTGACTAAGGCAAGACTTAAGGAGCCAAGGCATTTAAAAAATACTTTCAGGTAATTCTGATGTGTATTCAGAGTAAGGCGGTAACCTAGTTTAACCACAGGTCGGTTCTGGAGCTCTTCTATAACACCCCTTCCCAAGATCAGCTAATCTATTGCTTTAACACCTGCAAGTGACAGAGCAGTGTCAGTGTCCATTATCACTGTCATGAACTGAAGACTTGAGATCACTGGGAAAATACATTATCACTAGAGAAGAGCAACTCATCTGATTAGAACACACAACACAAGGTTCTTAGATCTCAAAATTAGTGTATTTTACAAATTTACTTCAAAATAAAAAGCACATACGAGGCAATATGACATTTAAAGCGATTACTTTCCTACAGAAAGTTTTGTGCTTTTTTGTGAGAAAAGTGGAGAAATTAAGTAAAAAAATAGTTAAGGAGTGGCCAGGGAAAGATAAAGATTCTTAAAGCAACAGAAAAAGGAGAATAGGAGATTAAGCTAGAAAAAAGATTTTTTATTTTTTATATCATTCCGGAAGTTTGGCCACATTTTTTGCTTAATTTTCAGCTGCCAACTTCAAGTCATAGAAGAAACACACTAGAATAAGATCCTATCTTTAAACATGTGTGTTGCTTCATCATTCAAGAACACTGACAGGCTTGGTAAGAGAATATCAAAACTATCAAGTGAAATCAGCTAATATTTATTGAACATTGTTAGAATATGATATTAGAGAAAGACAGAATGGACTAATCAGTATATGGAGGACCTGCAAAAAGTAGGCAAGCTTGTTGGGGGTGGACCAGTCAAGTTTGAAATAGACCAAAAGTAGCATATAGATGGAGACAGAAGTAGAAAAACTATCAATATGTGAAGGGAATGGTAGGAACAATGAACAACGATTCTGAGTGAGATGTGAGCTTGACTTCCTGTAGTAGAAGAATAATTTTATTAGAAAATAGATGCTCAATTAAGAAGGTAAACTTCCAAATGACTTAATAATATTGAACTAATGATTTGGGCCTCTGTCTTTTCCCAGGTTAAGAATCATGTTGCAATCCCAAAATTGGAACTTAAATAAAGGATGGGAAGGATTATATTGTAAGTGGAGGGCATGCTAATTTGAACTGTTTAGTTATATTAAGTTTACAGGGAGAGGGGCCAAGAAGATTATCACAGACACTGTGCTATATATAATAAAAAATATTAAGATTAAGGTACCTCTTCCCTTCAACAGATAAACTTATAAGGAGATAAAAACAATAAAATAGCCCTAACCTGTTTGGCTCAGTGGATAGAGCATCGGCCTGTGGACTGAAAGGTCCCAGGTTCGACTCTGGTCAAGGGCATGTACCTTCGTTGCGGGCACATCCTCAGTAGGGAATGTGCAGGAGGCAGCTGATCAATGTTTCTCTCTCATCGATGTTTCTAACTCTATCCCTCTCCCTTCCTCTCTGTAAAAAATCCATAAAAATATATATTTAAAAATAGTTACATTGTTTAAAAACAAACAATAAAATAAAATTCAAATATAAGAAGGATCATTAGTTTATAGATGATTAATTGCACAGTGGTGAGTTGTTCAGAGACTAATGGCTCTAAGTGTCTCCAAGAGGTACAGGTCCCTTCCATCTGAAGGGCTAAGGAAATCTGAAGGATTTATGAGTTGGCAAAAGTAAAAGGTGATAGCCCAGGGGAGAAACATTCTGCCATTAAATGCTTAGAGGCAGGATCTTAAGACTGTCTTATTAAATAATTTATTTGATAAAAGCGGAATTTTTGGCAAGGATAGATGGGTGTAGGTACTTGACTGCACGCTGAATGGTTTGGGCTTAAGTTTGTGGAGACCTATTGAAGGATTTTACAGAAGGGAGTTACTTGTGGTCAAAATAGTGTTAGAGATTTAACTTGATCATACAGAATGAGTTAAAGGAAAGAGAAATTGGAGCAGTATAGATCAGTTGGGAAATTATCACAATAGAGCAACTAAAGCAATAAGGGTCTGAATTTGGATTATGGTGGGGAAATAAATAGAAAAGATCTGCTGCAGTAGCATTCTAATCAAAGGTCTTGGAACATGGGGCAACTGCTTCTTATTCACTTTAGAACTTCTATCACTTAACAGTAATCAGATGTCTCAAAAGAGTTAATTTGGTGAAACATTAGCTTAGTTGAAATGTGTGACAATTTACCACTTAAAAGGTCACACAAGTCAAACCCCAAAGCTTTCTTATTGGATATAATTATTCAAACACCATTTGGAAACAGCATTTCACTTATAGGCTGTCTACCAAAATTTAGCCAGCCCCCTCAATTAGACCTTTTCATCTGTGGAACTTCTCCAAGTCAACAATGTTTCTTGGCCTCTGATGTCCTTTCCAAATCATATCTGACAGGGAGAGAACCCTCTGTCCCTACTGAAGATAGAAAATAACATTAAATTCTAAAGCAATAGAGGTTCATTATCATTTAAAAGGATTTTGAAAACATAGAGGTTATGAATTTGACCATATAAAAGCTCCACTTAGATTGTTGGTGCTTTAGATGATGGAGTAGAGAGAGGTCAGCTTTGCAAGTGGCAAAACAACAACAAATTCCAAAGTACTTAAAACATAAAGATGGGAAAAATGTTAATTTATATCTGCATCTGGATTTTCCAAATGACTGAATATTTTCCAAGTAATTTCTGTTTATAGATAATAGGTGAATAATTAAAACTTTATTATCTACAAAGCATAAACTTTGAAAAATCTATTCCTTAAGTATCTCCTGAAGATTTATTGTTACATTAGAGGCCCGGTGCACGGATTCATGCATGGGTGGGATCCCTCAGCCTGGCCTGCGCCCCCTTGCAATCCGGGACCCCGAGGGATGTAGCAGTACCGAAGCAGCAGGCAGCCGGGGAGGAACCCCAGCCAGGGCTGGGCACAGCTCTGCTGCTGCTCCTATTGCTGCCACCAAAGTTGCTCAGTAGAGGCTCCTGCCACCGCTGCTGCACTTGCCAGCCATGAGCCCGACTTCTGGCTGAGCGGCGCTCCTGCCGTGGGGGCGCACTAATCACCTGGGGGCAGCTCCTGCATTTAGTGACTGCCCCTGGTGTTCAGTGTGTGTCACAGCAACCAGTCAACCGGTTGTTCCAGTCGTTTAGTCATAACAGTCACTTAGATTTATTTATATATATAAAGAGAAAGAGAGAGAGAGAGAGAGAGAGAGAGAGAGAGAGAGAGAGAGAGAGAGAGAAGGTATTTTTGCCTTGCATTCTTTGAAAAGCCTTGCATTCTTTGAAAAGCCCAGGTACATAAGGTGATACATTTAACTTTCTCATTGCCAGCAATGCACCCTGTAATTTGTTCTATGTAGAGCTTTTAGGATTATACAGACATTCCCAGCATATCCTGAGATGGTAATGCTTCACATAACCATAAAATCTTAAATTTGGAAAAGACTTGAATTATAAAACCAACCTCCCACTAAAGACAGAAATAGGTTCTCTAACAAGAATACCCC
This sequence comes from Myotis daubentonii, assembly GCF_963259705.1. Classification (NCBI taxonomy): domain Eukaryota; kingdom Metazoa; phylum Chordata; class Mammalia; order Chiroptera; family Vespertilionidae; genus Myotis; species Myotis daubentonii. The sequence continues at coordinate 53,524,948 of NC_081846.1, forward strand.
TGACACAAATTATCACCCAGGTGTTTGAATGCTTTGCAAGTATTCCATTCTATAGCTGCTACTATAAAAACAAACAAACAAAAAACAACAACAACAAAAGAAACCTAAAAAACTATTTTCCTATATAGTACTTACCCAAGGCATTTATAAAATTGTTGGAAAAACAAAGCCAGCTGCTAATTCTGTAATACTAGAAACCTATTAGAAATATCATCTTTACTTGTTGTTTTTATATGTGACCTCATCTCACCATCTAGCCCTTAATGATATAAGTGTATGTACAATCTAAGTTATATAAATTTTTGAAGTAAAAGCATTCTAAAGAGAAAAGTCTAGGCACTCCATCTAGGTCACTCTCATCTGCAAGAGGAAATCCAATTAATAGGTCATGACTTGTTCTTTGTGAATCCATGATGCCTTCTAGTCACCACCACTTGATTTTCCAAGTGCTTATAAGTGATCTATTTAATAATTTAATTTTTTAATTCTTCCAGGGCTTAATATCAAATTCACTAGAATGCATATTTAGGGTATAATTTATTGATTCATTCATTTAGACAAATATTCACTAAGTGCCTACTTTATACCAGATACAGTTCTATGTTCTAGTAATGGGATGGTACATATATTCTCTACATTCTAAAGCTGATAGTCTAATGGAGAAAATAGAAAAAACACCTGACAGGTTAAACTCACTGTTATAAGGATAGCAAAGAGGAAATAAAAGAACATTTGACAGAACATTGGAGGGATATTTATTGAGGTTAAAGAAGATTTTCCAGAGATGTTTAGATCTTAGCTGAGACATAATCAACAAGTACAAGTTTAGCAAAAGCAAGGATAATTAGTGTGAAGGAATCAGCATGTTTTCAGGTCCCAAGGATGTGTTTTCATCTCAGTGAAGGCCACAGTATGCAGAGAACAGGATGTAGGGCTATGTTAGGGGAAAGGCGATAGTGAGGCTCGAGCAAGCAATGAGACAAAAGAAGACAGTACCAAGAGAAGCCCTAACATCCTAACATCCTAACATCCAAGGAACATGATATATGAGGCCTGGTGCATGAAATTCGTGCTCTGGGGTGGGGGGGTGGGGGGGAGGTTCCCTACAAGGAGCAGGCCTAAGCCAGTAGTCAGACATCCTCAGCGCTGCCATGGAGGTGGGAAAGGCTCCTGCCACGGCTCCTACACTCGCCAGCCTGAGCCTAGCTTCTGGCTGAGCAGTGATCCCACTGTGGGAGTGCACTGACCACCAGGAGGCAGCTTGTGCATTGAGTGTCTGCCCCCTGGTGGTAGTGCACATCTATAGCAACCAGTCATTCTGCTATTCATTTGATCTGCATAGTAGCCTTTTATTATATAAGATTATATATATATATATATATATATATATATAGTGTGTATCTGTGTGTGTTTTTAAAAGAAATATTAAGATGTAGGAACCACAAGGTAGAAGGAAAACCAGGAGAATGTGGTGGCAAGAATGGCAACACAAGATCTTTTTTCTTTTTCAAGCAGGAGTAATTATGCCAGGTGTATTTTAAGAAATCAAGCAAGAAAATTGGGAGGTGTTTATTGTATCTAGAAACAAATAGGTTCTTGGTAACTCTGATGTAAACAATATCAACAGAGTTGGATATTGTAAATCCAAATTGTTATAGATTGAGGAGTGATTGCAAGGGGAAAAATTGGATATAAGTATAGAGAATCCTATGGGTTGCTTCACTGTTAGAAGATGATGAATATAATCCAGTAGCTAAAAAGAATCTCAGGAAGAATATTTTTAAAAGAATAGAGATCTTAAAATTAGAAAAATGGTTAAATCTAGAGTAGGTATAAAAAAGGAAACAATTATAAACTTGAAGAGTCTGAAAAGAATAAGATCAAGATAAAATTAAAACAATTTCATAGGCAAGAGAAAAGACACTGCTTTCATTTTAAAAGGAAAGAGGGGGAAAAATGAATGTATATGCATGGAAGTCTGTGTGATCATAGCTATGGGAGACAAACAAACAAAAAAATACTTATCATATGTCTTCTACTTTCTCTGCCAAACCAGCAACTGAGAAGTTTTAAAGAATGGAGAAAGCCTTGCAATGAAGAGAGGTGGACGTTGGAATGGCTTGCTTTCCAATTCATTGGAAACCTTATTAAGTGTCAAATAATTGAGAAATAATAAACATTATCTGGTGGCACTGAGGACCAATTTAGGGATGATAGCCATAGAGTTATATTTTGTACAGTTTTGTGAAATTTATCCATTAACATCATCAGACAGATTATATACAGGAAAATACTCAAACACACTAGATGAAAATGTCCAAGAAACATTGGGAAGTGAGGGTGAAGGTTAAGATCAAAACACTAAGAGACTAGTTGTGTATATGGAGGCCATATTTCTCAGGATTATATATATATATATATATATATATATATATATATATATATATATATATATATATAGAGAGAGAGAGAGAGAGAGAGAGAGAGAGAGAGAGAGAGAGAGAGAGAAAGGGTTATTATGACAGCAATAAGGAGTACTGGAGGCTAAAATTGCTTGATATTATTCACCCCAAAAGAGTAGTTGTTACAAGAAAATAGAGAAATGAAGGCTTGTAATCAGCACTGGAAATCATGGCAGGAGCAGACATTGAAATGTGTGGATGTGGAAAAATAGCAGCCTTATACTGAGAGGTCTACAGAAAGGCAGAATTGGGCAATTACATTTTTATCCTATTTCAAAAATTAGAGCAGTTGCAACTCTAATTATCGTACCTCTGTGACTGAGCAGAGATGAATGAAAAAGAATTTGCAAGGTCTCTAAGGTGGCCTGGATCCATGTCGTTGTGATTGCTAAACCTTCTAATGACTGCTTAACTGTCCCTAGCAGGTTTTGTTCCATCAAATTGAAGAATGTTCCTATTTACATAAAGGACAAGTCAGACTAGAAAAGTGTGATAGACTCTGAGACATGATTCTTTCTCACTACTGGTTCCAATATCACAGCATGCTCCCTGCCCACTCAACAAGACTCTGCCAAGCTCTTAAAAATAACAACCGTTTTTCATGATTGAGTATTTACTATGTGCAGTCACTTAACAGGCTTTCAGCAACCCTATAAGATTTCAGTACTCTTGCTACAATTTACAATGAAAGCAAAATTTAGAGAAAGTAGGCAAATTGACCAAGTTCACAGAGTTGAATGGCTTCATAGCTCTTACCCTTCTGTGACATGAACCAATTTTTCTTTGAATTTGGCTTCCCCCTTTCCACTTATTACCTACCTGTAACCTTGTCCTTTGCGGGTGACTTAAACCTTATGTGATCAAATGTTCAATTTATCCACATTTGAATAACTCCCTTTGATCTTAAATAAATGTTTCCTATATCTATCCTGCCTTTCTTTCTATAGATTTTCTTTTTAATTAATTTACCAGTCTGCCCATTCCTTAACTGTCCAACTGATAACTTCATTTCTACATGTCTCCACACGTGGCTTCTGGCTTTCAATTACTTCCTTTTTGGCTAATTATAATATCTATGGAGTTCCCTGGATCTTTCTCTCAGCCACTGTAGTAGTACTATGTGTAATAATATGGAGCAGAAGTAATATGGTAACTTAACTGCTCTTGAAGAAAACTAGAATCCTAGCAGAAAGCCAAGTAGATCTTCTCAAAGGCTCTCTGATCTGGAAGTTTATAAGAATTCAACTGGACTTTTAAAAAATAGATGGAATGGTAAAATGAGCTAATTGTCATTAAAGTATCTTTAAAACCTAAAAATTCCATGATTTTGTGATTTAAACTTAGGACAAATACAATCTTGTCCTGGAGGTTGCTCCAGATATTTGTTAACTTACTGAATTCTAATATCCTATAATATAACTGGGAATTAAGGTTTGTGTATATGGAGTCAGAGATCCTACATCCATTTGAGGTTGATTGTATTTTGCACAGCTTGCCAGGCAAGTTACTACAGAGGGAATGTAGAACAACATTTCTTTGGACATGAAGTAAACATTTATATGCCCATAGGAAAAAAAAATATTGATACACTCCAAAGTGATGAGCTAAACTTTTTAATTCTTTCTTTTATTCCTTTATCTTATAAGTATTTTTAAGTAATTACTATTTGCAAGAATGGTAAGAGGGCATACATAAGAATCTCACAATAATTCAATTATAAAGACAATTTTATTTCCCAAAAGGAACACTAGTTATGAGTATGAGTAATTATGATTTGGGAAAAATATTATAAAGACCTTAGAAATATCAGCCCAAATTTAGTTACAATATTTAATCCTGACTGTGGATATTATAATTACTATTCTCAATTTTTCATACACTGATGGATATAAGAAACTGGTAGCAATTTTTCTGAGGTGATATATTGGTTGGGAAGAATTAGATAATAGAAAAATGTGTACCAGAATTTCTTGAGGTTGAGGTATATATAATTATTTTTAAAAGCTTCCAAGGAATTAAAATATAGGACCCACACCTACAGGAACAAATGCATATTATTTGAGAATTTGGGGGCTAAATAAAAACAGACTGTCTTGAGACACTTTTTTGTTCATGGTTGGGGGAGAGTATCTCATGACTGAGATATCATTGTTGGGTTTACTAGCTTAATAAGATTTGGAGTTTAATGGTTATTATTTCTTTAGTGAGTTCCTAAATTCAAACTAGAAAATATATTTAATTTCTAAAACAATGTAATGATATTTTTTTAAATATACTTTATTGTTTTTTACAGAGAGAAAGGGAGAGGGATAGAAAGTTAGAAACATCACTGAGAGAGAAACATTGATCAGCTGCCTCTTGCACACTCCCTACTGGGGATGTGTCCACAACCAAGGTATATGCCCCTGATCAGAATCAAATCCGGGACCCTTGAGTCCCCAGGCTGACGCTCTATCCTCTGAGCCAAACCTGCCAGGGCTGTAATGATTATTTTGATAACAAAATAATTTGTTCCAATTTTTATTGTTGCAAATATTCTTAAAATACAGATTGGATTCTTGGTAGAACATGGAAAGTGACTTGAATTCAGGTTATAAAATTCACAATGTGTTTATATAAATATAAACTAAAGAAAAGGTGAAGAATGAAAACTTAGACCTAATTGAGTGAATGTTTTGAATTTTATGAATAAAGAACTAAAGCTTTACTTTCAAGGTGCTAATTGCCATGGATTTAATGAGACATGTAAGACAGTAGAACTAGACTTATTAGTTCACTTTAACCAAAGTGAAGAATAGGATGCTGATAAAACACTTGCCTTAAGATAATATTATCCAGTAAAGATACCGCTGTAGCATTTGCTGGAGGAAGGTGAGATAGGTGAGAGGTTTAACCTTGGAGCTCCAATCATCATTTATTTAACTAAAGAGACCTGCTTACTAGGAGGATGTTTATCATTTCTTGATGGTCATATTGCAAGCACAATATGTAGAGTTAAATGGCCAAAGATATTTGCTATGGTTTAATGTGAGAGTAAAGAAAATATGCAGAGAGATTCTCAGTGTCTATCCACATCTACATGACAAAACAAAGCAAATACATAATTTCCAATACAATTATCAGCCAACAAAAATGATCCTGCCTGCCATCTCCTCTTTTTCTTTCCTCCACTTTCTTTCTTTTGCTTTAATCCTTTCTTTATTCCAATATTGTCAGTCATATCCACCAGACCTACAAAACCCATTTAGTCCTTGTCATATAGTTTATGACAAAAGACAAGAACAAAATTAAAATCAGTCCATAAAAATAATATATACGTAAAAGAAAATGATATGGCAGAAATAAAATTTAGATGATGAATTATAAAATGAAAAATATTGAAATAAAAAAGTTAAGAACTATATGATTTCACTCATATGTGGGATATAAATCTTAAAGCAACAAATGAACAACAAGAGAAAACAAACAACCAAAAACTCATAGACACAGACACTAGAAGGAAGGTAAGTTGGGGGATATTAAAGGGTAAAGGCTGATCAAATCCATGGTGACAGAAGACAGTTTGACTCTGGGTAGTGGGCACACAATGCAATATACAGATGATGTATCATAGAATTGATACTTGAAACCTATATATTCTAATTAACCAATGTCACCCAATAAATTTAATAAATAAATAAATAAAAGTTTTTCCTACAATGAAATGAAATAAAATAAAAATTACCAGTACTCAGAAAATATAAAATATATTCCATTTACAATAGCAACCAAATTGGCGAATAAATATGAAGCCTATAGATTTTTTGTAAAATAAACAAGTAATATAAAACAAATCTTATTGTGGCATATAAAATAAAATTTAAATACCTGGAGGTTATTGAACAAATGTTATTGATTTGGAATTTTTAAAATATTAACACTATATGTATTGATCTTTAAGTATGTTGTTAAATTCCAGTAAAAATATTCATTGTGGTATCTTTTAATATCTGAAAGAACAACTTTTTCTTTCTATTGTTCTCATTTTTCAAAAATTTCTCATATATTCTTATTTGTAAGTTACATTAAATTATTTTTAGAATTATTTCATCAACTTACTAAGCAGATGACCAATTTACTTGGTAGAAAATTATGCAAAGGGCATAAATATAGATTGCAAAGAAAAAGAAAATAAATAAAAAATGGCCAATGAACATTTACAAGGTAAATATGTAACTTCTGTAATATAAAATGCCAATAAAAATGTATAACATGGTCTTCCTCTTAAGACTGACACTGTGAAACCTTACAGTACTCTGTGTGAGTAGAGAGGTGAGGAAATGGCTATCTTTAATGTAGTAACCTTTCCTCTCCCCATGTGCATCAGCAATTCAATTTCCAGGAATGTATCTGAAGGAAATAATTGTATGAGAAATAAAAGATATATTTACAAACATATTCTTTGGAGTACAGAAGTTCACAGAGAATAGGTCATCAATCAACAACTTGATTAGTGTGACCCAAGGCAAGTTACTTAACTCCCCAAGTCTCTATTTCCTCATCTTTGAAATGGGATGGATGGAAATGCCTATCCCTCAAAAGTGTTGTGAGAACAACTGTGATGATGTATGTAAAGCACACAGCTTATTCTGCACATGGAAAGCAGTGCTTCACAGTGGTGGTTATCAGGAAAAGATATAAGTCATATTTTATTGATACATATGTAAAGACTAAACATTTATGTGCATATGTGTCTATAAACTGTTTCAACAGAATATAGCTTTATTTTCTCCTCAAATGTAACTTTTAAAACTTATAAATTGTTTACTTTTTTATACATATATAGGACTGTATCTTCTGCTGTATAGTTGGAAACATCTTAATAAATTAGTAGAAATAAAACTCTTAAATATTTCATATTCCCAGCAGCCTTGCCACTATCTCTTTATACACACACAATTTAGTCTTATGCTCCACAATTTAAAGTTTACTATTTAATAAGCTTCCTCTAAATCATTAAGTGTACCCTCATAATTGCATGTATGCCTAACACATTGAATGCACACACTGCCACTGCTTTGAAACAAAAAAATACAGATTATGCCTCAAGACTTTCTGCCTCAAGGACAGGTGTGTTGTTGTTGGCTCTTCTGTTCCATTTCTCTGTATTCTTGGCAGAGCTGTTTGCCTAACATAGCAGCCTGGGACTGTTTCATTGTTTACACACAAACATCATTTTAGTCTTATAAACTGCACCAATAACCAAAGTCACACAGCAGTGACACAGGTTAGTTACATCATTCTCAAGAGTGTCAGGATCAGGGTAATGTGGGAGGAGGGCTACTTGAAGGACAACTCTTATTTAAACTCCTAAGATTAGCGAAGAGTATGTTGCATATTTCTGTTATCGCTACCCAAGAAAGTACCAACATCCTTATAAACTTTACTCTCTTAATTTTTACATCTTTCTGAAACTTGGTTTATTCTAATCTAGAAGTGATACACCCAGGGGCAAGCACTGTATCTCCTTTACATTTGCTTCAAGTATAAAAGTTATGTACAATCTCTTGAGACAAAGAAAAAAAGATATTTTTAGTTAACACAAAATGTTCTCAGATTTCTTACTGGCCAGCCTAGATTATTAACAAATTTATTGGATTTAAAATTTCTAAAGCTAGGCCTTCAGGCCACCTTCTCCTGGATGAGTAAATTCTTCCTGATTCTTCTTCTTCAGACTGAAATGTAAGCAATGTGATGCTCTATTTCCAATGCAAGATAGAATTTGGGGTTTTCGGTTCTCTTAGCTAGAAAGTCAGGCACAGTGGCCAGAAGTTCTTGCCCAGACTTTTATTACCCAGATTGCATTGGAAACACTCTTGGCTATTGGAACTCCAGACATAAGATTAATGATCTGCAGTATTGGTGAGAAAAAACACATCAGAGTATGTCAGAATAGTAGATTTTAAAAAATTCTTTATTGTTTAAAGTATTACATATAGTATTACATATGTCTCCATTTTTTCCCCATTGGCCACCTCCATTCCCCAGCACATTCCCTCACCCTCCTAGTGTCTGTGTCCATTGGTTAGGCTTATATGCATGCATGCAAGTCCTTTGATTGATCTCTAATCCCCTACCCCCCACCCTCTTCTGCCTTCCCTCTGAAGATTGAATGGCTGTTCGAAGCTTCTATGTCTCTGGATCTATTTTTGTTCATCAGTTTATGTTGTTCATTATATTCCACAAATGAGTGAGATCATGTGATATTTATTTTTCTCTGACTGGCTTATTTTCCTTAGCATAATGCTCTCCAGGTCCATCCATGCTGTTGCAAATGGTAAGAGTTCTTTCTTTTTTACAGCAGCATAGTATTCCATTGTGTAGATGTACCACAGTTTTTTAATCCACTCATAGGCTGTTTCCAAATCTTAGCTATTGTAAATTGTGCAACTATGAACATAGGGGTGCATATGTCCTTTCTGATTGGTGTTTCTGATTTCTTGGGATATATTCCTAGAAGTGGGATCACTGGGTCAAATGGGAGTTCCATTTTTAATTTTTTGAGGAGACTCCATACTGTTTTCCACTGGCTGCACTAGTCTGCACTCCCACCAGCAGTGCATGAGGGTTCCTTTTTTGCCATATACTCACCAGTACTTGTCGTTTGTTGATCTGTTGATAGCCATTCTGACATGTGTGAGATGGTACCTCATTGTTGTTTTGATTTGCATCTCCCAGATGATTAGTGACTTTAAGCATGTTTGCATGTCTTCTAGCCTTCTGTATGTCCACTTTTGAAAGTGTCTATTTAAGTTCTTTGCCCATTTTTTGATTGGATTGTTTATTTTCCTTTTGTTAAGATGTATGGGTTTCCTATAAATTTTGGAGATTAAGAACAGAGAACCCAGAAATTGACCCAAGCCATTATGCTCAATTAATATATGACAAAGGAGGCAAGAGCATACAATGGAGTCAAGACAGTCTCTTTAATAAATGGTGCTAGGAAAATTGGACAGATACATGCAAAAAAATTGAAACTAGACCACCAATTTACACCGTACACACAAAAAATAAACTCAAAGTGGATAAAGGACTTAAACGTAAGACTGGAAACCATAAAAATCCTAGAATAATCCACAGGCAGCAAAATATCAGACATATGTTGTAGTAATATCAGAATACTAGATTTTGGTAAACCTTGTATCATGTGGAGGGGTAAGAAACAGAAGTCATTTTGAATTTCTCTTAAAATGTATTTTTACTAGAGGCCCAGTGCACAGATTTGTGAACCGGTGGGGTCCCTCAGGCTGGCCTGCACCCTCTCACAATCCGGGACCCCTTGGGGGATGTTGGAGGCCCAGTGCACGGATTAAGCCTGACACCCACAAGCCAGGCTGAGGGGTCCTACTGTTGCACGAATCCATGCACCGGGCCTCTAGTATGCATATAAGATATTTGATTAATCTCTTCCCACTCTCTCCCCTACCCCCTTCCCTCTGAGATTCATTAGTCTGTTCCATGTTTCCATGCTGTGTGTTGAGCGTCTGCCCCCTGGTGGTCAATGCACGTCATAGCTACCAGTCAAATGGTAGAACGGTCACTTAGGCTTTTATATATATAGATTGATTTCAGACAGGAAAGGAGAGGGAGAGAGAAATATCAATGATGAGAAAGAATCATTGATTGGCTGCCTCCTGTGTGCCCCCTGCACCTGCAAGCCAGGCATGTGTCCTGACCAGGAATTGAATCCTGACTCCTGGTTCATGGAGTCAACCACTGGCCCATACCTGCTAGCCAAGTCGTTTTAAATTTTAATGTAACTTCTCCTGATGAGAGTGCATGCTGTTCCAACATTAAGCACCAGAATTGGAAGTCTCTTGAGTGACCCCTGGAAAATCAAGCACCTCACTTAGGAAGATAAAATAAACTTTAGAATGCTATTTTTTTTTTTTTTTTTAGCATTTCAGATTTGGAAAATAAATTGCCAGGCTTTAGGTAAGATGTTTCTCCCTGATATTCTGGAATATATTTACACAGTATAGGTTGATTGATGGCAGACAGAGTGCCCCTGTCAAAAGGGCTATAGCAAAGCTAGAATCTTGTGGATTCTAAACTGAGATCGTATAACATTGAAAAATAAGAAGCAACTTCTTTATAGGACAGACATCCACATTTACGAATGGAGTAGACTGTTCCCTGAATTCCAATAGATGTGGATCTACCTTAAAGATTGTCATGACCTGGAATGATTACTTCTCTCTTCCTAAGTCATTTATGTTGTGAGTTGAAATGCCTTGCACACATTTGGAGCAGCACATGTCTTTATAATCATTAAAATGAATGTTCATCAGAATCACTGTTGTCAAAGAGGAGAAGGTGGGGGAACTAGGTGAAAGAAAGTGAAGAGATTAGCCAAAGCACATATATGCATAACCCATAGACATAAACAACAGTGAGATGATGGCCAGAGGGAACAGGTGTTGGGGGCAGGGTGAAGGTGGGCAAAGGGGGAAAAATGAGGACATCTGAAATAGTGCTAACAATGAACATAAAGTTAAAAAATGAACCTTCATGTCTTAAATGAAGAGAGGAAAACCAAGAAAAATTATGAGTAGCAGAGAATGACTGAATGAGATATGAAATATTTGATAAGTTTTTTCCCATAATGAATAATTCCCAGATGACTATACTTTTAAATTATTCAAATGAATAGTAAAATCTAAGTCCTTTATACTACTATCTCTATATAAAGCCTAAATGACTGAACGACTGGTCAACCAATTGACCGGTCACTATGATGCACACTGACCACCGGGGGCATATGCTCAATGCAAGAGCTGCCACCTAGTGGTCAGTGTGCTCCCACAGTAGGAGCGCCACTCAGCTGACCGATGGGAGCCAGAGGCAGGGCTCGTGGCTGGTGAGTGCCACTGCAGCAGTGAGAGCCTCTCCCAATTGTGACTGACTGGGCGTGAACCTGTGGCAGGTGCAGCGGGGCCAGAATGAGCAGGAGTGGCAGGCAGGAGCGGCAGGCAGCATTGGACTGCTGGTTTCGGCCCGATCCCCACAGGCCATGCTGAGGGATCCCACTGGTGCATGAATCTGTGCACTAGGACTCTAGTTACTAATCTACACTAATAAAAGTGTAATATGTTAATTAGACTGGACAGCTGAACGACCTTCCGGACGTCCTTCCGGATGACCTTCCAGATGAAGCCAGGCCTGCGAGGACCGAGGGCAGCTGCCATGGCTGTGAGAGCTGAGCTCCTTGCACAAATTTTGTGCATCAGGCCCCTAGTATTATTATATCAGTTCTGTATACAGGTATCTAATTTAGAGATCAAGTGACCTAACCTCCTAATACAACATATGAAGAAACTCAGTGAAATAATTTGCACAATCATATACCCAAAATTAAATCAGGAATGGATTCCATAGATATTCTTCTATTATAAAAGGTGTTCAAGAAGCTAGATCTGGACTTAAAAGCCTTAGGTGAAATTTTACTAAATATATAAATAAACAGGCATGTATGGTAGGCAAAATAATGGTCCCATAAAGATGTCCACAACATAATCTCTGGAACCTGAAACCTGTGAATATACAGGGTGGACAAAAGTAGGTTTGTAGTTGTTTGTATGGAAAATTATACAATAATTAATAAATAATAATACAAGAATAAACTCTGTGTTTCACATTTTCACAACTGTAAACCTAATTTGCCCCACCCTATATATATTAAATCTGTGTTATTTATTGCACATATATTTAGGATTGTGATATTTTTCTGGTTGATTGATTTCTGCATGATTTTGAAATGTTGCTTTATTATTAGATGTGTTTTATGCCTTAAAGCCTACATCCTCTGTTATTGTAATATGAATACACTGGTGTTCTTTTTATTAGTATTTCTATGATTTATCAATTCCTATAATTTTATTTTCACTATCTCTGTGTTCTTATATTCAAAATATTTATTTTCTTAGCAGAATAGAGTTAATTCTTTATTTGAATCTAACAGCATAGTATTTTAATTAAAATATATAAACATTTACCTTTAATACAATTACTGATATAGTTAAATTTAAATCTATCATTTGACTATTAGTTTTCTCTCTGTTCCTTGTATCCTTTATTCCTTTGTTTCTTTTAAGTTTTATTTTGGATATGCACAATAATTTTATTATTCCATTTTTCCTTCTCTATTACCTTGTGAATTATACATTTTTTATTACTCTTTTAGTGCTTACTGATTAAAAATTTATTCTTGACTTATTACCATCTAATACAAGTTATTAATAATTTCACTTCCCTGTAGTGCTAGCATCTTAGAACACTTGTACTTTCAAGAATCCACCTCTCATTTTTGCATTATGTTGTAAGGCATTTAAGCTTATATTTATGTTTGAAATTTCATAAAACATTATAATTATTGTTTTATAGAATCAATGTATGTTTACCCAAATATTTACCATTTTCCAGGATCATAATTCTTTTTTAAAAAATATTTTATTGAATTTTTACAGAGAGGAAGGGAGAGGGATAGAAACATCAATGAGAGAGAAACATTGATCAGATGCCTCCTGCACACTCCCCACTGGGGATGTGCCCGCAACCAAGGTACATGCCCTTGACCGGAATTGAATTTGGGACCCTTCAGTCCACAGGCCGACGCTCTACCTACTGAGCCAAACCGGTTATGGCTCATCTACTGTTTTCTTAATTTTAGGTACTGCATTTTTGTTTCTACAAGTTTCATATTTTATTCTTACAGCATATTGAACTTCTCCATGTTACTATTTTCCCATCTATACTCTAATTTCTTAATTATATTTGTCACAGTCATTTTAAATCATTGAGTTCCAATCCCAATACCAGGGTCTCTTGAAAGTCTGATTCTGCTTCTCCTATTGGTTAATATCATATGATCTTATCTCTCTGTATGCTTAACACTTTTTTATATAATTATGAATACTGTACATAGAAAGTTATAAAGGTTCTGATTACAGATGCCATGTTATTCACCAAAAAGGTACTAGGGAATGAAATATAGGAATAATCACTTTAATCCAATCAGAAATGGAGTCAGGTCAACATTGCATTTGATTTAGGTCAAGATTCAATCCATCTCTACTTTGTCTTTATTTCTATGGTATGCCCATCAAGGGTTTTTGATAGAGGACGTGGAAAACATTTTTCCTCTCACCTCTAGGAGATTGTTGGAATTTCCATTCTGCTTTTCATAGAGATTCTTAGTTTAATCTTGTTCTGTGACTTTCAAATGGCAATTATTTTATGGAGAAGTCTGACTGTGTGTTTGACTGCCAAAACTCTTACTGTTTCTTCATTTCCCAAAACTCTCTGCTGGGGCCAACCCTGGATTTTCTACCTCTGGCTGGGCTCAGAATAACAAAATATCCCCAGAAAGTGAAGCTAACGGTAGACTCTCAGTGTCACTTCACCACTCTCTCAAGTGCCTTCAAAACTTGCTTTTATATTCTTTTTCTTTGGAGAGAGACTTTAGTACTCAGTAAAATGTCAGTGTCTGGTAAAAAAAAAATCAGTAAAATTTTCAGCATGGTCCTTTAACCACTTTTTCCATCTATGAATTAAATTATGGATTTATGAGAGAAATTGGCCATGTGTTTGAGGGAATTTAAGTCTCCAGTCCTCAGTGACTGCTAAAAGCTCTGTTGGCTTATTTGTCCCTTCTCATTGTTTTTTGTTTGTTTGTTTTTCCCCTAACGGAAGCACAGATCCCCAGGAGCTAGATCACACTCCAGATTTCACATGCTCCCAGGGAAAACAACTGCAAAGTCTGAGCTCACCTCTGAATACTTTTCTGAATATTTTTTCTAAAAATTTAGTCTCTAATCTTCTTTGTATTCACAGCTCTCTGATGCCTTTAAAAATAAGATTTTTTAAATCTATCTGGTTTTCCTAGGTGTTCACATTGGGAATGTGAGTCTCCTGCAAATTACTTTTTCTTATATTAAAGTGAAAGTCTTCATAGATTGTTTTTCATACTTATTCAAATGCCAACAAGAAAAGGGAGCAATAAGGTACAGTTTTCCAAAGGTTTTACAAGTCCCTATTGTCCAAAATACATGGCCTGATTCATTAGAGAGTAAATTTGTAACCACTAGATTAAAAGAAACATATTTTTAATATATTTTTTATTGTTGATACTATTAAAGATGTCCCCCATTTTCTCCTCCTTTGTCCACCTCCACCCAGACCCCACTCTTCCCTCCCTCTGGCCCTCATCACATTGTTGTCTGTGTCCATGGGCTATGCATACTGGTATATGTTCTTTGACTAGTCTCTTCACCTTCTTTCATCCCATCCATCCCACCCACCTCCCCTCTGACATCTGTTTGTCTGTACAATTTATCTATGCCTCCGGTTCTATTTTGTTCATCAGTTTATTTTCTTTATTAGATTCCACATATAAGTGAGATCAAATGGTATTTGTTTTTCTAACTGGCTTATTTAGCTTAGCATAATAATATTCAGGTCCGTCCATGCTGTGGCAACAGATAAAGAGTTCCTTCCTGACCTAGCCAGTTTGGCTCAGTGCATAGGGCATCGGCCTGCTGGACCAAAGTGTCCCCGGTTCAGTTCCAGTCAAGGGCTCATACCTTGATTTCAGGCTCCTCCCCAGCCCATGCAGAAAGCAAACAATGATGTGTTTCTCTCACATCCATGTTTCTCTCTGTCTTTTTCTCTCTCTTCCATTCTCCCTAAAAATCAATGAAAAAATATCCTCAGGTGAGGATGAACAAAACAAAAAGAGTTCCTTCCTTTTCTATAATTTGTATCTCTTCTGTCTGCCAGTTCTTATCAGTCATATATAAATATATATATTGTTTTCAGAGAGGAAGGGAGAGGGAGATAGTAACATAAATGATGAGAGAGAATCATTGATCAGCTGCCTCCTGCCCTCCCCCCCCCTACTGGGGATCAAGCCTGAAACCCAGGCATGTGCCCTTGACCAGAATGGAACCCAGGAACCTTCAGTCTGCAGGCTGACACTCTATCCACTGAGCAAAACCAGCCAGGGCTATTATCAGTTTTTTAAGATTCAGTTCAAACCATACACTTCTGGGACACCTTGCCTGATTGGTGAGAGATGTCTACTTTCAATAAATTCCTTCACACCACTATCATTCTGTGGTATTTTATTCAACAACAAATATTTGCAAAGAGCTCATGTATTCCGAAATAAAAGAACATTTCTACTATCTAAAATACCTTAGGTATGTGTAGAGAGCCAGGGAAGAATGGATTTTGACTCTTACTACTCTAATCTCACTCTGATAATTGAAAAGTTGTTTTAAAAGACTTTCACAGCTATAGATTGCATGAAAGAGACTCTAACATTTTTTGAAAGAAGGAACTCTTAGACTACTTTGGAAAATATTTTTACTAGTGTAAGTCTCCCACTTGTATAGAGCAAGAGCAGAGCAGACTCTTGGGACACCTTTTACAATCCAATGTGGAGTCATGTCAGCTATGACAGCTATGTCAAGTACTATGGCAAGACTGAGGCAATGGGGTGTAATGGGAATACCTTTGGAAAGGTTCCAGAAAGCCCCAAACTGCAAGTCTGGACACTTGGATAAGGACTTGACCTGGACACTGATATGAGTGGGACCTCCACCCCTTCTGGGCTATAAGAGCTCAGATCTTCAACCACCCAATGTTGGAGCTTGGCTATATACCACCTCATACTTGGAGCCCTTTCAGACTTCCACTCCTCTAGACCACTGTGTAACCTGCCTCTAGTGGCTTATTGGATAGGTTTTCCCTAATAAACCTGGCCTTGTGGAAAGACACAAACCTGTGTGAGTGACTCTTCAGGGATGCCCCTTTCTCATGACACCAGTGCTTTCCTATTTTTGAAAGCCGAAAAAAAAAATTTTAAATATAGAAAGAAATCAGTGCCCCTGATAGCAACATCAAATTTATAATTTATCCCACTGACTATGACTATTAAGTTGTTCAGTTGAATATTTTGTTTCTAGCTAGATTTAAAATCCCTCAAGCTTCAGTGCTGGGTGAAAAACTTTGCTATTCTACTAATGAATTTTATCTTCCCAATTTAGGTAACAGTATCCCTCTGGGCTCCACAGGCAATCAGCTAGCACCCTGAAGCATGCAGTTTAAGGATGCAGTTACTAATGTTAATAAAATGATGACACTTATTTAGAAAAATAGCTTATAGCAGTATTGATGATTTTCCTACAGTGATATTTGAAAATCCGGCCACAATACTTTGATGTTAAATTCTGTGTATTCAGTAGTGCACATTTATCAATACACTACCACATGATTTATTCATATGACTCACCTGGTGTCCTCCAGCATTGATTTCAAGGCTGGTTTTTTTTTTAGCTCTGTAATGAAAACTCTGGAGCTTAAGATCCTGATCAAATGTCATCACTACACCAAATCAGAAATATAGCCCATGGAGGTTAAGGTAGGAGAAACTCGTTTTGGCTCACATCCTAAAATTTTGCAAGAGCTAATATTAGGAAAAGGGGGAAAATAATTCAGTGGGTCAGGAGACTTGCTGTCAGCCCTCACTCATCAACATGGACTGGGTTTATCATTCTGAATGGTGTATTACTATTATGAAAAAAAAATGCTGTTAATCTAATGAGTAAGAGAGGGTGTGTAAGGAGATTATAACTTCTGAAAGTGTACTTAAGATGGAAAGAAAAAAAGCTTAAAAATAAATTCCTGTTAAAATGAAGGTTAACTTAAAATTGGAAACATCCTTGGTATAATAGGCTGCTCCTTTATCCTTCTAAATGTTTAGAAAAGATTTAGCCCTGGATTGTTTAAGTAACATTACCATATCTAACTGGGGTGTGACAGTGACATATTTATGAAAAAATAAATAAATAATTTCCAAGGAGATGTCTGAGTATTTCTGGTCAAACTCTTCTTGGAGGACATCTTCTAAGTAAAACTCAGCATCCTATGAAGCCTCTGGCTATGTATGGCAGGGTTGATGATAGTAGTGGGTACCACACTTTGCTTTTGAAAGATAGCAAAATACTTAGTTTCTATATTCCTCGTCTCAAATATAAATTTCTCTCATATGGATTTAATAACTATGGGTTGCCAATAAAGTCAGTCCTCTTGTTTATATTAATTTACATGTCCGTATAATATACACATCCTATCTAATAATACAGAAACATGGTAATTAACCATAACTTCACTACCCTTCCCATTGGCTAATCAGCAAGATATGCAAATTGGCCTCCAACCAAGATGGCGGCCGGCAGCCAGGCAGCTGAAGCGAACAGGAGGCTTGCTTGCTCCAGTGATGGAGGAGGCCAAGGTTCCCTGCCTGCCGCTGCTGGCCTCTGAGCTGCACTCTAAGAAACAATGTTGCAATTATAGAAGCTAAACAAACCCCAGAAACCTGCTTTCAGCCAGCCAGGCCTCAGAGCTGGAGTTGCAACAGTGTTTCAATTACAAAAGCCAAACAAACCCAGATACCTGCTTTCAGCAGCAGAGGCCTCAAGCTGGAGCCGAGCCTCAGAGCTAAAGCCGGCTCTCAGCTCCAGTGACAGCCATAGAAGGTAAATAAATCCCAGAATAAAAAAAAAAGAAAAAAAGGAGAGGTTGGGAGCTTCAGTCACCCACCAGCCTGAAAACAGCTCTCAGCCCCTCATCCAGGTTGGCCAGGCACCCAAGCGGGACCCCCACCCTGATCCAGGACACCCTTCAGGGCATACCAGCCAGCCCCCACCCGTGCACCAGGCCTCTATCCTATATAGTAAAAGGGTAATATGCAAACTGACCCTAACAGCAGAAGGACTGAGAATGACTAGCCACTATGACACACACTGACCACCAGGGGGCAGACGCTTAATGCAGGAGCTGCCCTCTGGTGGTCAGGGCACTCTCACATGGGAGGAGATCTGCTCAGCCACAAGTCAGGCTGATGGCTGCCAGTACAGAGGTGGTGGTGGGAGCCTCTCCTGCCTCCTCAGCAGCGCTAAGGATGTCCGACTGCAGTTTAGGCCTGCTCCCCGCTGGCAAGTCGACATCCCCCGAGGGCTGCCGGGCTGCCAGAGGGATTTCTGATTGCCATCTTAGGCCCAATCCCCTGGGGAGCAGGCCTAAGCCGGCATGTGGTCATCCCCTGAGGGGTCCCAGACTGCGAGAGGGCACAGGCTGGTCTGAGGGACGCGCCCCCACCCCCACCCCAGAGTGCACAAATTTTGGTGCACTGGGCCTCTAGTTTTTATATAAACATCTGAACTATCAAAAATATGAAAAAAAACAAGCTTCCGTAGGCTAAGAAACAAAATTATTGAGGCTAACATAAGAAAAATCAGAATGTAGATATATAAGAAATATTTACAGACAGACTACCTTCTAGCAATGTAACATAATCTCAAAGTCAATTAATTCCTAAGATGTCATATTTTTATCAAGGTTAGGAAATACCGTTTAGTAATTTTAAAGTATATTTCATTGTGTAATATTATGTTTGGAATTACAATTCAGATAACCGTGTAAATCAGGTTTAAACCAGAAAAAAATCAGTAGGAGATATGAATCAAAAGATTAATTCCAAATAACTAGATTTTACCCACAGCTTCTCATGGCTTTGTCAAATACCCAGTGTCCCAGAAGGTCTAGTTACTGGCAGAGTGTCTGGGACCCAATAGTTGGCATACTGGAGCAGGATGAAGGAACTGAGTTCCAGCAGGCAGTTAGCCAAATTGATACATCAAAAAGACCACCACAGTAATATAAAGTAGTTGCAAATTTAAATATAGATTGATATCCCTAAATCTCAAAGAACATTAAAGAGTACTCATTTGAAATTCAAACCCTGCTTGCTTTAAGAAAGTTATAAAAATATGGTATATATTTTATCTTATATTTTCTTTCTGGTTTTGATGGGAATCAAATTAAGTTAAAGAAAGCTCAAATCTTTCAAACTATACATTTTTGTCTCAATTTTTATAAATATAATGGTGCAAAGGAGATATTTCTGGATAGTTTCCTATAACACAGTGCCAAAGAACATGCCTTTCCACTATTCCCCTGCTTAAGAAAATTTAAAAAATTAGAAGAAATTATTTTATAGACACACTAAACATACTTTTCAATAATGGAGAGCATTAACATTGATATACTGACATATTGATATATTGATACATTAACAGCAAATTAAATAATATGTTTCAATAATTCTTAATATTGTAGAAATCTTGACCCACTGGAAGACTGAGAAGATTTTGATTATGGAGAAATATATACTTGGGATGTCTATAACATTTTAGAATGAGTGACACATTTTATTTTTTTTTCTTTTGGCCTGGTCATTGGCATTGTTTAAAATTATGCAGTGTTTGTTCTAGCTGACAAGGTAACAAGAAACACAACTAAAATTATCATCAAAGATTTTCTTTTGTTTTTAAATTTACTTAAATAAAATTGACATTATTTCCATAATTGACATTATCTTCTAAAATTTTATGAGATTTCACACATGTATAAATTCATTTAATCACTACTACAATCAGGATGCACAGTAGTTCTATTATCCCCAAAACTCTCTTGGACTGCCCATTTGTAATCAAACCCCACCCCCTCACCTTCCAGCATCCCAGCTTTTCTGTCCCCTGGCTAGAAAACTAGGTTTTTATTTTTTTTACTCAGTTGCATACTTCTAATAACTGTGATAGCTTTTGAGACCAAGTGATGAGAGAATGGAAAGAGAAAAATAGCAACAAAGAGTCTCCCTACATTTTGGTACCACAGTTCCTTTGGAGAGAAAGCAGGTTTCATGTCTTTAGAGTTTGGGGTGCTTGTCTAAGTATTGAGTCCATTGCTGCCCCCACTGCTATAGAAATGCATGTGGCTGAAACAGAGGAGGAAAGTTGGAAAAAAAAATGTAGGAGATTTTCTTTACTCTCTCTAACCCATTGGTCTGTCTTTCCCAGTCCCCAGACTAGAAACAGAGGTCGCCCCTTGTTACCCTTTCTGTGGGCACATGATGAGCAGGGCTCAAGTGACAGAGGTCAAGTGTCCTTGGAGTCCAGCCTGGGAACCACCAGATTAAAAATGAAATGGGACACTTTTCTCCAGTTTGGGGTACTTGACATTCTGTTTTGTGTTTGTTTGTTTTTCTCCAATCCACCTGGTCCAACGATTTTCAGAGTCCTCAGAGAGCTTCTGCTTACATTGTATCCAAAATTTTAGTTACATTTAGTAGGAGACAGAGAAAAATGCTGTTTCTCTATCTGACCCAGAACCAGAATTGACACCGGTTTTTTAAGTAAACATTTTAAGTAAAAACCTTTCATGCCCCTGAATAGACTATATTTACTGTTAATACTATACCTTAAAATTCATTTTGATCTGTTTTCCAATAACTCCCTAGATCTAATATGTTTCATTAATATAAACACCCAATAGAAAGGCAAAGGTTATGAATAGACGATTCATTAAAGAGGAACCATCATTAGACAAGACAGATAGATATTTAGCATCATTAATAGTGAAGTAAATCTATATTTAAATAAGGAGACACCATTTATTACACATCACTCTGGGAAAACATTAAAGATTAATAACATACAGTGATGGTAAGGATATATGAAAATGGAAAACCTTATATAATGAGTTATATGAGGTTAAGCCTGTTGTGGAGTGTCTGGCATACTTAAAATTCCTTGTTAAAATCAATTGATAAATTAAATAATTAAATTGCTAGTTCAAGTGAGAATTGCTTCAAACCTTTTAGAAAGTTAACTGAAAGTATAAAGATTAAAAATGCACTTAACCTTTGAGTGAGCATTGCTACTTCTGGCAAGTATCTTACAGAAATAAGAGTACCAGCATTTGAAAATATGTGTAGAACAATGTTTATTCCAGCAAAAATACAGAAAATAAACTGAATTCATGAGCTTGGGGACATTGAATATTATCAGAATCCCAAGGAAACAGATAAATCATGATAACTTGAAGAGAGGTCATTCACAGGGGCATATTTTTAAAACTATGATCAGTATGTAGGAAATCCATAAGAGATATTTCAACCACCCAAATTTAGTAGGAGTGGAGCTGTTACCCTCCATAGGCTCAAGGAGAAGAATCTGTGACCAAGGTAAAAAGGAGAGACTAGAATAGACTTCCTTCAGAGTAGAAGTGGTCTTCATTGAGAGAAACAGCCAGACTGAGGCAAACTTGCATGAAGTTAGCAAGGGAATAAATACCCTGACCCTCACCTTTCGTTCTTTCTTTAATCTCCTGCCAGGACTTCCTATTTTCAACCTAATCAGAACTAAAGGGCAAGGGAACCCATTGGAATTTACCTCCTAGAGCATAGGGTGGGGATGGGAGAAAAGAGGACCTGGGTGGTCAAACAGAAGACATCAGACACAATATTTATGTCACATGGACACTATGGAATAATGCACAGCTATAGAAAAGATGTGAGAACTTATAGGAATGGTCCATATCAAGATATCATGAATGTATGTATCATATATGATACATATGTGGGGAAAAAATGGAGTGTAAAATTTTGAACACGATTCAATTTTTAAAAGTAATAATTATATATGCATATATGTATGTGTATAAATGTATAAATATATATCTATATATCTATATATATAGAAGCCTAAGCAACTGTTATGACCAGAACAACCAGAACGCCTGGTCAACCAGTTGCTTTGACATGCACTGACCACCAGGGAGTAGACGCTCAATGCAGGAGCTGCCCCTTGGTGGTCAGTGTGCTCCCACAGCCAACCTCCTGTGGCTGGCCAGCGGCGTTGGTATCTGTTCCTTCTGTGCCCAGCCCTGCAACCGTCGCCTCCTCTCCCCACCCTGCTGGGGTCTTCAGGCCCTTGGCTGGGATGGGGAACCAGGGGTGGGTGGCGGCGGATGGGGCCCCTTTCTCAGGAGGGCCAAGGGCCGACTCCCTCCTCGAGGTCAGTGGCCAACCTCCAACTCCCCATCCCTCCCTCCGGCCAGCAGGCCCCTATATGCTTGGCTTGATAGGCCCTGATCGCCAGCCAGGCCTAGGGACCCCACCCGTACACGAATTCATGCACCGGGCCTCTAGTATATTCATAAACACATGTGAAATACCTTAGCTTTTTATTTTAGTGTTTCTACAAAGCACTTTTCAGGTAATATATTAGTATGACATCATAAATACTATATTAGTGCTAAATGCACTTCGATGTTTTTAGTAGGTTATCAGTAATATAGATTGGCTGACATGGCTGAAATAAAGAGTAGGGTTCTTTTTATAATTGTATAAATTAAGTTTGCTTTGTGATATGAGTAGACAAAAAGAGTGCAGATAAATGAAATTTCAGAAAGAGAAGATGCCAATTTTATGTTTTTCTCAATTCCACAGAGCTGGAATTTAAATGGAGCAAAGCTTACTGGGATCTGACCTACTTCTGAGTCAGAGAAACATAACAGTTATTTGTAGGCAACTCTAATGTGAGGCCCTTAGCTCAGCAGCAACTTATCTCAAAGTCAAAAAGTTATCCTAAAGTCTGGAACATCTGGTAAATGTTAATCTGGCAACACGTTTGATTTCTTCTGTTCAATTGAGAGTCCCTAACTATTTGGGAAGTTGTCTTCTTTATTGAAGGGTTCTACATAAACACCTCCTCCCAGCTTTTAATAGATACCTGTGCTTATAACACATTTTCCACTTTTAAAGTATTTTCAAATGTCACTGACTTTTAAATATTACCTTTGCATAGAGCAACCTGTAGACATTTTTGTTTTAAAAATGCATGCTAGACTTGGACTTGCTACAGATAACACACCACACTTGTACAGCTGTTTCATTAAACTTACCTAGGACCATTTTCAAAATTCCAGGGCAATAGAGGAATTCCACAACCAAATTCCTGAACACAACCAACCTCTCAGGCTCACTGAATCAATATGACACACACACAGCTACATTTGGTTCTTAAGTCTACATGGCACCCAACAACTGGTATTCTCTTCTCCCCTCTCCCCTCTCCCCTCTCCCCTCTCCCCTCTCCCCTCTCCCCTCTCCCCTCTGCCCTCTCCCCTCTCCCCTCTCCCCTCTGCCCTCTCCCCCTCCCCTCCCCTCCCCTCTTCTCTCTCTCTCTCTCTCTCTCTCTCTTTCTCTCTCTCTGAAAGAAATATGGATGCTCTGACATTATGGGTACAGAGTGTATTGGGAAGAGTCCTAAGAGAGCCATGTAATTGTGAACTGTGTGGGAAGGAATGTAAGTTGCACTTGGACAGAGGTTCTCAACCTGTGGGTTGCGACCCCTTTGGGGGTCAAACAACCCTTCACTGGGGTCGCCTAAGACCATGAGAAAACACATATTGAATATATAATTACATATTGTTTTTGTGATTAATCACTATGCTTTAATTATGTTCAATTTGTAACAATGAAAATACATCCTGCAAATCAGATATTTACATTGATTCATAACAGTAGCAAAATTACAGTTATGAAGTAACAAAGAAAATAATGGTTGGGGGTCACCACAACATGAAGAACTGTATTAAAGGGTCGCGGCATTAGGAAGGTTGAGAACCACTGCACTTGGACCTTTTCAGGCATGGCTGCACATGTGTAGAGCATTTGCCATCATCAATGTTGACCTCAGATGTGAAAGACAACAATTATATAGTGCTTTTTAGAAGAAACAAATCATTTGTGGAAAGTAAAGTGGGGCCTTGACTTACGAGTATCCCGACTAATGAGTTTTTTGAGATACCAGCTGTCTCTCGGCCGATTTTTTTCATTGAGTTGATAGAGTAATTTGAGTTAACGAGCTCCTTAAAGAGCTCGGTCTTGGAACGAATTGAACTTGTAAGTCAAGGTCCCACTGTATTTGCTAAAAGTATATTAAAATATGAGTTATGGCCCTTGCCTGTTTGGCTGGGTGGATAGAGCGTCAGCCTGCGGACTGAAGGGTCCCAGGTTCAATTCCGGTCAAGGGCACATGCCTGGGTTATGGGCTTGATCCCCATTCGGGTGTGTGCAGGAGGCAGCCAATCAGTGATTCTCTCTCATCATTGATATTTCTATCTCTCTCTCCCTCTTCCTTCCTCTCTGAAATCAATAAAAATATATTTTAAAAATATGACTTATGTTTAGGGCATAGAAGAGCCTTGAGATTAGGACTTTTTAAGTACTTAAAATGGTCTTGTGTACATTAGCTTAAGGAGAAATTCTGTTGGGTATTAAACTAATTCTGATTACCTAAAATAAATGATATACCACATAGAAATACCCTTTACATTGTAGAATCATAAATTGAACTAAATAGCTCATTATTATTGAAGTCTGAATGATGTCTTTAATCTTAAATTCCATATAATAAGCTAGATGACAGTAATACTGAAAAAGCTAATCTAAATAATTACCCTGTTTCCATAATTTTCTTGGTAACTGGGTACCTGAAAGTGGTAGTAAAGGTAGAGAGGTTTATAAAAGTGACTGGAAGCTTTCATGACAAAGAACCAACAGGTGGTTATTACTGAAAAACTTGCATAAAGATTGAGAATCTTAAAGTCTTCTCATACCTTTAATTCCAACAACTATTTTAGCATACAAAGCACTTTTATGCTTGTAGAAAATGGAACAGAACAGAAAGCAAAACAGTAGCACAACAGAGCAATAAAAAGTTAAAGCCGAACAAGTAACCTGTAGGGTAAATCAAAGACTATGACTATTTTGTGATTCTGTGGAAGGCAGAAAAAATTGCCACCAATTGAGATAACAAACTTCTTGTAAAATACAGATCAAAACCAGAATAAGAGGTTAATGCCATAGGTAGGATGCTTGCAACATAGTCTTTATCTATATAAGAATTTTTCAAGTGGCTTCAAAGGACCTAGTTGCTCTCAGTCTATTTTCTTCTTTTCTCCTACAGTGTTACTTGTAAAGAGGTTGTGCCAGGCGACAGTTTTAACAGTGGATGTCACAGTATGTTTGCATATCGAAGCTTACTGAAAATACTTACTGAGCTAATGCTAAAGCTTTACTAGCAGTCCATGACTTAATAATAGCAGCAGATAAAATGTCTGTTATTGTCCCTGCAGCCTCTCAGTACCACTTATTTTCCCTCCTTGCCACTTGCCCTCTCCCTACTTGCCTCATGCTGTGATAGCTCTTAAGAAAAAACTAAAAATTTGCTACCCAATAGGGGACTTGCAAATTTAGAAGCAAGGGAATATATGAAAAGATGTAAAGATAAAACAAAACAAAAATGTCTTAGGAGAAGTGGCATTTCATGCTCCTGGACTGGACAGATATGCCTACTTAGTGACCCAGGCCAAAAACTACTTTCTTCATGTCTCAGCTGAATTTTTCACCCGGCTTCATAGATGGGTCAAGTCAAAGGACTCTTGTTGGTTTTTTTTTTAAATTAGCAGAAGTGTCTAATATCTGTTGAATCACTGCTATGTAAAAAGCATTTTGAAGGACATTGTATTCTCACCATCACCCTGTGAGCTATGATACTATTAATCAAATTAAACATATGAGGGAGCAAAAGCTCCAAAAAAGGTCAAGTAACATTCCAAGACCAGGGTGATGAAGCCAAAATTTGAAGATGAGTGTCAGGACCCAGAGACTATGTCTGCTGCTTTTTCTGCCATTTCCTATTGCCTTCTGCATTTTTACTGGCACTTTATATGGGATTTAATTCAATCTAAATCCATTCATTCATCCAGGATTCAACAAATATTTGTTGAGCTCCATGTGAAGTTCTATGTTATTTCCTGAAGCATTGAAAGGTCAGGTGCACTGGGAATTTGAGTTTGATGTGGGGTGGATCAGGGGGCTGAATATTGATTATTCAGCACAGGTACAGAAAGGCACTGCCTGGGGAGGGCCCTAGGGACTTTGAGGAGAAGCATTAGGAAAGAACTAGATAACAGAAAGTCAGAAGATACTATTGACTAGTTGTACATCTGTGACTTATCACTAGATTTGATAGCTTTTCAATGTGTCAAAATGTCCAGATTGAACTACATTTCCCCAAATACCCTGCATGTTTCTGATTAGGGTGGGTAATAGTAAATATTTTTGCCTAGCTGGCATGGCTCAGTGGTTGAGTGTCGATCTATGAACCAGGAGGTCATGGTTTGATTGCCGGTCAGGGCACATGTCCGGATGGTGGGCTTGATCCCCAGTGTGGGGCGTGCAAGAGGCAGCCAATCAATGATTCTCTCTCATCCTTGATGTTTCTCTCTCTCTCTTCTTTCTTCTCTGAAATCAGTAAACGTATATTTTTAAAAGATAATGATAAATATTCTTATGAGATATTTGGAAGGCAAGAAGGAAGCAGCAGCCACTCTGTAGATATTCTCAGTTCAAGGCAGATGCTCATGCATGCTGGTACTTATCTGCAGGCTCACCTTGGGATGGGTAGTAGCCCTGCCTACAACTGCCCACTTTCCCCTGATCCTCCTTCAGTTTGTCAGACTCCAGGGCCAAGGGTGTGTTTAGCTCCATGAGAAAGGGTACCGGCTTCTCCTGCAGGTAAGTCACTTTATTGAGGTTGGAGGCATTGACACTCTGTTCTCATTAACTTACAGCCGGCTCATGCTCCTAGGTGCCAGCATGGCCTTGGGCTCCATACTTTTACATCTATCTTCTTCCTGAATGTCTCTGTCTTGTGTATTTCAAGTTCTAGCAGCTGAAACAGAGGATGCATTGTTACTGAGACTGTTTAACCAGCTTCTACATTGTGTGATATCAAAGCTATTTCTCTGATTGAACCCTGACTAATACACTAGGAAAGGAGAGATCTAAATGGGTTTCCTCCCTACCTGTAGATTACATGACCTAACTATATATCTAATACTTTTTGAACCTCAAATGTTTGTGTGCTTCAGGGGTTACACATCTCTTTTCTTCTTAGTACATGTGCCCCCCAAAATTCTACATTGAAACCTGATTGTCAATATGATGGTACTAGGAGGTGGGGTTTTTGTGGAGGCGATTAGGTCATAAGGGCAGAGCCGAAATGAATGGGATTGGTGTCCTTATAAAGGAGACCTCGGAGAGCTCCTCTGCTCCTTCTACCCTGTGAGATTATAGCAAGAAGATGGCTGTCTATGAACTAGGGAAGTGGGTCTCCCAATACCCTGGTTTTGGACTTCCCAGTCTCCAGAATTGTGAGAAATAATTTCTGCTGTTTATTAGTCTCCCAGTCTATGGAATTTCATAATAGCAGCCCAAAATAGACTAAGACATCACGCTTGGCCTCCCTGGGTAATCTCAGACATTCCAGGTTTTCAACTACCCACTCTAAGTTCCCATAAGCTAAAAACTACCGCTCTGTATTGATAGGTCAGATATGTCTTCTACACTTCACACTTGTATATCTAGTTGCCTACTGAACATATCCACTTAGATGCACTGCATATAGACTAGACTTTAATTTGTTTAATATCAATTTTACTATTGTTCACACTCTGGAAAAACAGATGTAGTAACAGATAAGCAAACACCCCTAATCTTCTCCCAGTGTTTTTTTCTTCAACTATTGGAACAACCATTGGTCCAGTACTCAAGCCAGAATGCTAGTTTTCTTTCATTCCTTGCTATTCTCTTATTTTTATATCTAATTACTTTCATATATTTTCAAAACATCCATTAGATCCATTCACTTTTCTCCTTACACACAGCCACTATTCCAGCCCAAGCCACCTTATTCCAAAAGCTTGCCATCTATACTAATAAAAGGGTAATGTGCTAATTCGACCAGGAGACCTTCTGGATATCCTTCTGGACAAAACCATGGTGGCAGGGCCGAGGCAGAGGCAGTTAGGGGAGATCAGGCCAGGAGGGGAGGGCAGTTGGGGGTGATCAGGCCTGTGGCGGGGGCGTGGCAGTTGGGGGCAATCAGGCCTGCAGGGGGGTCACTTGGGTCTGAGCAGGCCGGCAGGGGAGGCAGTAAAGGGCGAGCAGGCTGGCAGGGGGAGGCAGTTGGGGGTGAGCAGGCCAGCAGGCAGAGTGGTTAGGGGCAATCAGGCAGGCAGGCAGGTGAGCGGTTAGGAGCCAGTGGTCCTGGATTGCAAGAGGGATGTCCCAGATTGGAGAGGGTGCAGGCCAGGCTGAGGGACACCCCCCCCCCCCATGCACGGATTTTGTGCATTGGACCACTAGTCTTTAATAAAAAAGTGTGATATGCTAATTAGACCAAACGGCCAAACAAACTTCCAGACAACATTCCAGATGATTTCCCAGACAAAACGGGCTGCGAGGGCCGAGGCAAGCTAGGGCTTTCTCATACTTGTTTAATAATTTGGATAGGTATAGAACCAGCCAGCAGGGCTCAGTGGTTGAGCATCTACCTATGAACCAGGAGGTCACAGTTCCATTCCCAGTCAGGGCACATGCCTGGGTTGCAGGCTGGATCCCCAGTGTAGGGCAGGCAGGAGGCAACTGATCAATGATTCTCTCCCATCACTGATGTTTCTATCTCTCTTTCCCTCTCCCTTCCTCTCTGGAATCAATAAAAATATCTTTTAAAAAAGAAAAATATATTACTCTATCTTATTTATTGTTGCTTATGAAAAGTCTGAGGTAAATATGGTTTTATCCTTGATATATTTTTTACTCTCCATTTCTCTCTCTCTTGAATCTTTCAGGATGTATCTAGCTGTGGGTTCTTTGGTAATTTTTCATTAATTACATGAAGAGGGAGATTGGTAGAACAAACTAGCCCAGCTACTAACCCCAGGTCCCCAGGACCCTACAGGTCGACATGATATTCTCTCACCAGGGCTTGCTGAATCATTAATTCCATGGATCCTTTCAACATACATATTTACATTATTTTTCCATTTAGAAAATTTCCTTAATTCAGATTACTTATTTGGTCTTCAGCATGTTTATTTTATTAATGAGAATATGCATCATTTTTGTTTTCAAAAATCATAATTTAAAAAACTTTTAATTGTCTTTGATTTTCTTTTAAAGGAAATAAAATATCACATAATTCTGATTTTATTTTTAAAATTCAATGTCACTTGGAAAAAAATCTCTGAAGATATTAATTATGTATTTTAATTATTTTTTCTTCCAATGATTGCTTTTCTAGGCAGTATTATTATTGTTATCACTCTGATGTTAATTGTCCTCAACTCTCTGCTTAATCTTGATTGCTCTTTCATAATTAATTGAATTATTAGATTGATTATTTTAGGCAGGGAGCCTGGAGACCCACACAATTGCCAAAAGGGGGACTTGACTCTGGAGAGGAGGTGGTTTAAGGTATTTCCCTCTAGGCAGAGTGGGTGTTCTGCTTCCCCATTTTATCTGTTCTGGCTGGGGGATATGCCAAACCTCCAGTGCGCCTTTTCCAGAGGACCTTAAACCTTCCCCAGAGAGATTACTGACTTTCTTTAATTTGTGCCAGAATTTTACCCTGAGGGCTAAATCCTTTCTTGTAAGTCACTCCATTTTCTTGTGCAAGATAGGAGGGGTTACTCTCAGCTATTTTGCAGTCAGTTATATGATTCTTTTCTGATGGTCACAAGGCCCATTTCTCCTCTTTGGAATTGTTGGCTATTATTCGGCACTCCTTTAGGAATCATTTGGAAAAACTACTCACAGGTATCTTGGGCCACTGGATGTTGGTGCAGGATAAGCACTACACAAGTCTATGTGAATTGTGACACCTAGACTTGTGTAGTGCACAGGTTGAAAACAACATTTCTGGTGTTTCATCTGCTCTGATTTCTCTGCAAGTCTCTATCTAGCTCATGAAGTGTCAATAAATCCTTAGCTCTGTGTTTTCCCAAAAATATCACATTTTTATTGTTAAAATGTTATTTTAAGTATTTAAATGTGACCTTGGAAAAATGGAAAGAAAAAGTATTTATAAAATTGAATGTATAATTTATTGGGGTAACATTGCTTAATAGAAACAGTATTCTTGAATCAGAAAGCATACACTATATTTATTTATATTAATTTGCCTAGATATTATTGATAATTAGATTAATCTTTTAAATATTTTCACTCTAAAACCCAGAGAAGGAGAGAAATAATCAGAGGTCTCACAGAATTGTCCCGCCAGTGTTGTTCAGTGGTTGAGCATTGGCCTATGAACTGGGAGGACATGGTTCAATTCCAGGCCAGGGCATATGCCTGGGTTGTGGGCTCGATTCCCAGTAGAGGGCATGCAGGAGGCAGCAGATCAATGATTCTCTCTCATCATTGGTGTTAGAGTAACACAGAATACTAACCCCAGGACTTGCTCCCGCACCTGAAGGTCTACATGATGTTCTCCCACGAGGGCTTGCTGTAAAGTCCATATGCCACCCATGCCTACTATGATACCTCTAGTACCACAGGATCTTTGAGTCATATGATCACAACTCAAGAACAGAGTGGCTTGTATGGCAGCCTGGATTACCACAGCACCCTTTCCTGCTCTGGGGCCCATTCATAGATGCCTTTAAGGACAGTAAATATATTCCCAGGTGTGAAATATGCTGCCTAAAGGCCTATCAGCCACTGTGTTTCATCCTTCATGGTGAGAGGCACAGCATGTAATAGTTTGTCCTTTATTGTGGAGAGAATGTGCTAGCATGCTAAAATCCTGGAATGTTTATTAACCTGACAGGCCTCTGAATTATCATAGGATTTATTTTACACTTTCTGGAGTACACGTGGCTTACCAAGACTTTCATCAAGACTGGCCACCACTTGCTCATCCATTCCATTTAGAATAATGTTATTATATAACAGTGGATAAATATGATGTTCTGTGAGATATTCAGACAGTCTTGATTTCTTCAAACTTTGTTATGACAGAGGACAGAATAGCTACCATAGGTCTAGTGCAAAATTGTAAATATATTATTTTGCCTGTTTCTATTTTCTGACAGTGATACAAAAGAAAACACTCACCAGATCAAATCAATGGCTATTTACCAAGTTCCTGAGATCATGCTAATCTGTTCTAGCAAACATGCTACATCTGGCACCACAGCAATGATTAGGCTAATGTTTTCTTGAGTTTCAGTAATCCATTTCATCTTCCAATATTTGTTGTATTTTTTGTTTTGGGTGTGTGTGTTTTTTTTGAGTTTTGTTCTTGTTGGTTTTGTTTGTTTGTTTTTACAAACAAAACGGGTGTATTAAACAGAGGTATGATGATGCCTATCACTGCTGCATCTTTTGGGTGATGCTTATTTCTGCTATTCCCCTGCAATGGGATATTGTATTTTATTAACTATCTTAGCAAGAATATGGGTGAAGCGGTTTCTGAGATTTCCTCTTGGCCTTAATAGTTCCTTTGCCACAGGTTAAGAACCTAATATATAGAATGATACCAAGTAGCAAATATAACCATTGTACATTTGGGATGTACAGTGGTCATAAGAATGACCATTGGGTAAGTCAGCAAGTCTGGAGGACCCGCTATAAACTATGCATGGCCCAGGACCCCATTTATTATCTGTTCTTATTGATCTCACTATAACTGAGGGGGGGGGTACATAATGTACTTTAGGTCTCAGGATATCATATTATCTCAGACCTGTGTTTAAAGGTCCTTGAAATGATTAGGTATTTTATTTTGCTTTGCCCAATGTACAAATACCTGAATAAAACCTGATTTTCCTTTTGGAAAAGGACTTAGGAACCATTGCTATATATAAATTGCTATGGCGTTGCAGGCCTCTTTACAGGTCTTTGTCAGTCAGTGGATTTGAGGTCTGAATCTGACTCTGAGATGGAAACTGGATAAGACATAGTGACATTTTATCAATACATTTGCCTTTACATTCAGCTTCCTGATTTTTCATCATTGCTTTTATAGATTGAACGACAGGCCCGGTGCACGAAAATTCGTGCACTTGGGGGTGGGTGGGAGCATCCCTCCCCTCTGAGCCAGGCATCCCTCTGGCAGCCTGGGACCCCTTGAGGGATGTCCACCTGCCAGCTTAGGCCCACTCCAAAAGGCCTAAGCTGGCAGTCAGACATCCATCTGGCAGCCCAGGAGCCTTCGGGGGATGTCTACGTGCCAGCTATTTGCATGTATATGCACACATATATGTATCTATATACATCCATGTAATTATTAAAAGGATGTGTATACATGCATATACATGCATATACACACATACACATTCATATGTGTATATATTTAAAAGATTTTAGTATATATATATATATATATATATATATATATAACAACATACACACACTTTAACAGCTGGTAGATCAATTCTGGAAATGATATGTATTTTAATAAGCACTGCCTTTAGAATTACTCAGAGTGTGTGTACACATTTTTGGGGGACACCCTCTATACTTAAAACTAAAATTGTTTGTACATGGGGCCTTTTGGGGGAGGTCGCTAGGAGACAGCTCCCTAATCTTCACTGCTTATCTTTCCGCGATGGGTTAGAGTTTCCGTAATTGCCACATCCCATCCTTAGGAGGTATTACCTTTCTGGGTGGAGCTGAGGCGTGGGGAGTGCTGACTCAAGCTGCAAGAACCAGGTGGTGGGGACAGAGAACTGGCCTTCTGGTGCCTCCCAGGCTGTGAGGCGAGGCTGATGGGTGAGTGAGCCCCTCCCATCTCCTGAGAGGTGGTGGGCAGGTGCCACTTTAGATAACAGAGGATCGAGAAAGAATTTGTGATGCTGTACATGACTGCAATCCACCTTCTTCCTGGCCATTTGCTGGGGAAGAGGGTTATTTTCGAGAGTCCCCTGGGGAGAGCAGGCAGCTTTCATTTCGTGCTGTGGCCTGGTAACAGCCTCCCTTACTCATCACGAGATAATATCCCCAGTCCACTGCAACATGCAAGTTTTATCTTAGAAAAAGGACAGAACATAATGCTGGATGCACCAAGAAGGGGTCATTTCAGAAGTTGGTTTTTATGCTGCTCAGGGTCCATTTCTCTCTTCCCATTGTCAGTGGAGTTAAGCAAGGACTAACACAACCCAACGGAGGTTGCCATGAGGGCCAAACAGACTGCAGCTCAGGAGAAAAAAAATTCAGAAGGGCATGTCCAATGTCACAGCACCACCTATTAGCCATTAGAACCACATATAACATGTATGAGGGTCACACTTTGCCAGGCGCTGGCTTGCGTATCCCTCACCACCAGCCCCAGAGCCCTGCAATGGTTCCATTGCACAGATGAGCAAGCTGAGCCCTTGGAAGGTCCCTGGCCAGGATGCCCCAGTCCGCGCTGGACGGGATTTGGAAGCAAACCCCTCCCTTCAGAGCCTGAGCTCCTAACTCCTGTCTCATCGGCCACCGTGGGAGCAAGACTTGTAAGACGGGTTCTTAGGCAGACACAGCATTCTCCTGGCTTAGCGGTGGGGAAACCTGGCATTGGCATGCCTCTCCCTGACAGGCGTGGCCTCTGTGGTGAAACTGCTGGTACCCGCGTCGCTGCCCGCCTTGTTGCTGTCCCCTGCCAGCGAGGGCCCACGCCGCTGTCGCAGCAGTGGATGGTCAGCATGGGCCTGCTGATGGCACTCATCCTGCTGCTCATCTACTTGTCTCGTCACAAGCTTCCTGGTCTGGCCTCTGCCATCTTTGTCATGGAGTTACAATTAATTTACATGTAACTCTTTTATTAGATAGGATAATATATGTTTTGGCTACCTATCTATTATTTCCCTTCAGATGCTGTATTCTATTGACGATGTCTGTAACTGTGAATTGGGTTTCCTTGGCTTCATGATTTGACTCCAACCTCAGAGCTCATTACAGCAAATGCACCTATCTCCTGGTTAAGTTCTGATGGTGAAGTGCTACCACCTGATCTCAGTGGGACTACAGAGGAGAGCAATCGATGCCTTTCTCAGTGATGCTGGGACCAATCTCATAAGCATATTAGTTATTGTTTTGGTGAATGGTATATCTCACTGGCTCTCCCATGGAACAAAATAGTCCAATGAAGTTTCTGACCTTATATTATACACCCGTCTAACAAACTCATACATCAACACTTTCCTCTCTTCTTCTAGAATCTGCCGTAGTAGTTCTGATATTACCACCTCACTAAGTGCCATGCTGGTAAATGCCATCTTAGGTGTGTTCACATCATGTTCAGGATCCTTGCCAGGGTGATACATGCTATATTTTTAAAGAGTACTACCCAAATTTATTTACAGTCCCCTTTGGTCCAGCAGCCTCATAATCCAGTCCCAAACGTACTTTCCCACCTCATGCTGGTACATGTTAATTGGGTCCTAGTGTTTCTATGAGATATATTCTTTTTTCCCCCTTAGTAGGCTCTTATTAGCAGAGCATTCCTAACCACTTCCGTTTTGGCACTGCCTGAATTGAATGGATTTTTGCTCAAATAAACATTTAAAAAAATTTATATGCCTCAGTTTATCTTTAACACCTCAATGAATTTATAATCTTAACAGAAAAATCAAAGAGGCAACTAGAAAATTTGCAACTATAAATGATTGCATTATCAAGAATCAAATAAATGAGTCACAGGTCCACTGAAGTCTGAATCCACTGCAATTTTTGTTAAAAATGCAGATTCTATGGGCCTACCTCAGATTTGCAGAATCAGAATATCTATAATGGATCATGGGAATGTGCATTTTGCAAGCATTGCAAATAATACTGATGTACAGTTATGTTTGAGAGTAACTTGTGGAAACAACACCTCACCAGGAGTTAATTGTCTGTTGGCAGAATGTAATAAAGATGCAGGGAGCTAGAGGTCTTGAAAAGACCCATAAAAATGAATGGAATTTAGATCAATGAATATGGAATAATGTATTTCTGAATCCTAGAGATGAGTAAATGAGCAAGAGATACTTTTAAGAGATATTGAATAGATCAGACAGACTATAATGATGTACAAATTGGAGAACAGTAGGAGGTTAAGTTGTGTTTGCCTTAGGTGGTGGAGAGCTTTGAATGCTAGAATCAGAAATTTATACTTTATTCTAGAAGCAATAGACTTTGGCCATATTTGGCAATATTTACTTATGCAAAAAGAGAATACTGATACAAGCAAAGTTTTAAGACCATTAGTTTGGTAGTGGTGTGCAGAGTCCCTTGAAATGAGAGACACTGTAGGCAAGATCTCAGGTAAGAGATCACTGAGAAAAATCAAGGTACGATGCCAAAACCCAGATGAGGGAGTGAAAGTAGAAGAGGTAAATGGATGTAAGAGAGATTACAGAAAAATACTTTCATACATGTTTTGACTCACTTTCATTTTTTATGAAAGCTGACCATTATTATCTTGAAGTATGTAGAAAAGCTCAAACAAGAAATACTTAACTTTACAGATGGTAATGCATGCTACATGCTTGGACTAGTCACTGACATGGGACTGAACCTCAATGAATGCCAGCTTCCATACGGACTATTCATATGCGGCACAATGTGTACTGTCATGAAAGGATAATTGAAAAGAGTCACCAATTCTGTATTCAAGTACTGGAAAGGTCTTGCTTTTTGCTAGGCTTTTGCTGTTTTATCTAGGTTATACTGAGTTATACAAAATGGCTCTAAGATCCTTTGAAATTCTGAAATGCTATGATTTAAAGAAATAATAACTTAATAGGTGTTATAAGAGATATTCTATATGTGAATGTGCATCATATACCATAAAATAGTAGCAATTTCTTGAGTATATGCTAGGTAGAGATAATCTTCTTCTCATGTAAAGTTGTTTTATTTCTCTACTGTGCTATTTTTGCTATACAATGTGGCATTTGAGTTTGAAGGAAACAATTTTTGTAAATTTTAAATAATAATCAATTCCTCTGGGGGAAAAACAGCACAGTATAACAGATACTAGAATTGGTCATTTTTCATGTGCCTACATTTTTAGAAATGCTTAGGGAAATCATTTTAATTTTGGGGGGGTTACATTGGTTATAAAAATTATATATGTTTAAGGTGTACGGTTCTAAAATACATAATCTGTATATTGTATTGTGTGTTCACTACCCCAGGTCATTTCTCTTTCCATCACCACTTATCCCTCCATTAGCCTCTCCTGCCTAAGCCCACCATTTCCCTCTGGTAATCACCATACTGTTGTCTGTCTATGAGGTTGCTTTTGTTTTGTTTTGTTTGTTTTTTGCTTAATCCCTTTAGCTTGTACACCTAGCCCTGCTGCCCACTCCCCTCTGACAGCTATGGAAATCATTTTGAAAACACTTTATCTAAGAAAAGACACAGAAGCATGACAAAATAAATTACAGATAAACTTCCAAAGCTGAGAAGCTGTAGAACACCCATCTCTGCATGTTGAGTTTAATGATCAAGAAACATGATTGTCAAATGTCTTGTCAGTTATCTATAAAGATAATTATAAACTGTTTTGGATCAAAGTTGCCCTATTAAAAATCTTATACTCCAAAAAAGTACAAGTATTTTTATATTGTTAAAGTTTGGAAAAT
Source organism: Myotis daubentonii (assembly GCF_963259705.1). Taxonomy (NCBI): domain Eukaryota; kingdom Metazoa; phylum Chordata; class Mammalia; order Chiroptera; family Vespertilionidae; genus Myotis; species Myotis daubentonii. Next base: position 53,561,823 of record NC_081846.1, read on the forward strand.
TTACTTTTTTTAAAAAATTTATCTTTATTGTTGAGAGTATTACCGATGTCTTCCTGTCCCCCCTTTTTTCCCTCATTGACTCCCTCCACCCCACACTCCCCCTGGCCTTCACCACACTATTGTCTGTGTCCATGGGTTATGCATATATGCATGTAAGTTCTTTGGTTAATATAAATATAGTTTGCTTTACTTAATATAATCTCTCCAGGGGAAAAAAAAGAGGGGAGGGGGGTAGGAGGATTGTGCTTTGTAATTTACCTTTACTTTTAGGCAAGCATTTCTCCTCATCAAGCACATTTTTCTTGACTAATGTTTGTAGGCAGTCTGCACTGAAAAGTCAACTTATTGGACTTATTTACTGTCACCCATAATAACTAAAAAGTTTTGTTGTCAACAAGAATTTGTTTTAAAATATATTTGCTTTTAAACTAAAATATACTCTGTCTAATAAAAAATTAATAGATTAAAGTTGTGATTCGGATATTTTTTAGTTTATTATTTTTATGGAAATATGCACTCTATAAATAATTAGAATATAAAAATTCTTAAGGATATTAAAAAAGAGATTAAATTACCCAAAACATACTTTATATTTGTTTTTAAGGTTAACACTTATTAATTATACTAGAGGCCAGGTGCACGAATTCATGCACCAGTGGGGTCCCTCGGACTGGCCTGTGGGATTGGCCCAAAATTGGCTCTCCGACATCCCCTGAGGGGTCACAGATTGTGAGAGGGCGCAAGGCAGGCCAAGGGACCCCACCAGTGCACTATTGGGGCCGGGGAGGGACGCGGGAGGTTGGCCTGAAGGGAAGGGACCACGGGAGGGCTCCAGGGCATATCTGGCTTGTCTTGCTTAGTCCCGATTGGCCGAATCCCAGCAACAAGCTAACCTACTGTTCAGAACATCTGTCCCCTGGTGGTCAGTGCACATCATAGTGAGCGGTTGAGTGGCCTTAGCTAATGATCATTAGCATATTATGCTTTGATTGGTTGAATGGACAACTGAACACTTAGCATATTAGGGTTTATTGTATAGGATATGTTGAATCTTGGGTTTTGAATTAGTTGCCCTAACCATAATAAAAAGTGGGCATATAGTGCTTTTCATTTATTTATTATTTTCATAATATAATGAAATTTATCTTGTTTCAAATCAGTTTTAAGATTCTTAGAATAAATGTTCTTTATATGTTTTTTAAAAATTTCTTTTGCACATCAAAGTGCCTAAGTGACATTGTTACAGAAGACTGGAGAGGAACCATGCAATGCTTTGAGAGATGGAGTTACATTTATTATTATTACACACAGGCCCAGAGAAAAATGTCTCTAGAATTCTGAGCGGTCACACAGGAGTTTCCTGTATTTATACCTTTTTACCCTCTTTGTCTCCCAAATATGGGGTTTTCTGGTCCCCTTTGCAAGTTCTTAAAGAGCCCTATGTGCTGGGGCTTTGAGATCTCAACAAAAGGCTTGGCCTGGTGCCAGCACTGATAACTTTGTCTGAGGAAGGTTTATGACCTCTCTGAAATGGGAGTATTCTTATTTCCTTATTATTTAAGCAAGCAAGCATTTACAGAAGCCAGAAAACAGGGTTAAAATTTCGAACAGCAGTTTTTATATAAGACTAGAGGCCCGGTGCACAAAAATTGTGCACTTGGGGAGGGGTTCCTCAGCCTGGCCTGTGCCCTCTCGCATTCTGGGACCCCTCAGGGGATGACCACCTGCTGGCTTAGTCCTGCTCCTCGGGTGATTGGGCCTAAGCTGGCAGTCAGACATCCCTCTGGCAGCCCAGGAGCCCTCGGGGGATGTTCACTTGCCAGCGGGGAGCAGGCCTAAGCTGCAGTCAGACATCCTTAGCGCTGCTGAGGAGGCGGGAGAGGTTCCTACCACCACCGCTGTACTGGCAGCCATCAGTCTGGCTTGTGGCTGAGCAGAACTCCCCCTGTGGGAGCGCAATGACCACCAGGGGGCAGCTCCTGCATTGAGCATCTACCCCCTGGTGGTCAGTGTGTGTCATAGTGACTAGCCATTCCCAGTCGTTCTGCTGTTAGGGTCAGTTTGCATATTACCCTTTTATTATATAGGATAGAGGCCTGGTGCATGGGTGGGGACTGGCTGGTTTGCCCTGAAGAGTGTCCCAGATCACGTTGGGGGTCCCGCTGGGGTGCCTGGCCAGCCTGGGTGAGGGACTGATGGCTGTTTGCAGCTGGTCACACACCCTTCAGGGTTGGGGGGGACGTCTCCACTGGGGTGCCTGGCCAGCCTGGGTGAGTGGCTGATGACTGTTTTCAGGTTGGCCACAGCCCCTTTAGGGTGGGAGGTCCCCACTGGGTTGCCTGGCCAGTCTGGGTGAGGGGCTGAGGGCTGTTTTTAGGCTGGCCAACCCAGCTGGCGATGGAAGCTCCCATCCTCTCCTTTTTTTCTTTTCTTTTTTTATTCTGAGATTTATTTACCTTCTATAATTGAAACTTTGTAGCCTTGATTGGAGATCAGAGCCAGCCAGGGTGGGTGGGAAGCTTGGCTTCCTCCATTGCCAGGGGCAATCCAAGCCTCCTGCTTGCTACAGCTCTGTGGCCACGGCCAGATTAAAGCAGGTATCTAGGGTTTATTTATCTTCTATAATTGAAACTTTGTTGCCTCAAGTGGAGCTCAGAGTTGGCTGAGGCAGGCAGGAAGCTTGGCTTCCTCCATCACTGGAGCAACCAAGCCTCCTGCTCACTCCAGCTCCGTGGCCACCATCTTGATTGGGTTAATTTGCATGTAGTCACTCTGATTGGATGGTGGGCGTGGCTTAAGGCATAGCGAAGATATGGTCAATTTGCATGTTTGTCTTTAGATTAGATGGATGCTTCAACATAACTTTAGGATGTAACCAATATGAAAATGTATACAGAGTATGTAATTTTGTCATCAGGTTTATAATTTGACTCCCTCTAATAGGAGCTATTGGCAGAGAGGGAGATGAGGGAAGTGTCAGGTCTGTTATGCTGTCACAGGTGGACATTGGCTGGGAAGCACCATTGGCATAGAGAGCTGCAAAGAGATCAGGGAGCCATTTCAGGGGGACCATTAATTGGAGGCAGGGTAGTTAGCAAGTCCTTCGGTTTCCCTGGAGTGTCTTTTTATTTTATTTTATTTTATTTTATTTTATTTTATTTTATTTTATTTTATTTTATTTTATTTTTTAAAGTATTACAAATAGTAGTACATATGTCTCCTTTTTTTCTCCATTGACCTTCCCCCAGCCTCCCCTGTCCCCCCACCCCACACATGCCCTCAGCACCTCCCACCCCCAGTGTTTTGTGTCCATTGGCTATGCCTATATGCATGCATACAAGTCCTTCAGTTGATCTCTTACCTACCCCCTGGAGTGTCTTAAAGGTGTCATAAGGACCCTGTCACTGGGAAACTTAGATTTTTCATTCTTGAAATACATAGTTTCCCACACTCTTCCCTCTATACCCACTTTGGACAAATTACTCCTCACTGACCTTCTTTTTAACAGAGAAAGGTAAAATGGTCTAAGGTAGATTTTAATAGCAAGTCAAGCAAATTTTGAATTTAGAAGGCATGTTTCAGAATTAAATATTCCAATTAACTCCATAACTACTAAAAGTAATTCCTAAAAATGATAGTGAAAGATGTCAGAGGATTTGTGGAAAGATTTCAAATTTTAGACCATGCTTTCTTACTTTTCCAGCGATGTTCATTTCAAAAAGAATATTTGACAAGGTAGGGGAACAGAATGCTACCTTCATTCTGTATTTTCATTATGAATTCAAGCTGAGAAACCATGGAGAAGTGACAGTAAAGAGCAAAAAATCTGGGTCAGACATAAATACACAGTGATAAATACATGAACATGTTTGAATTATGCATCTGAATAGATATTGGGAAAAGATTGCTGAATTATCAACTTGCTTTTGCTGAAGGTGTAGTTTATGTCAATATTAGAGCCTAGTTTTATAAATACTATGCTGAAAATTGAGAATGTTATAGAATTGTATTGTTATAGTATTGCATTGTTTTAGTATTGCCTTGACTTAATTAGAGAAATAAGCCCATTGATAGGTGAGATGAATGGTAAAATAAATATGCACAGCCACTTACTAACATAACTTTGATTAGTTCTGTTTCCTTTTCTTAGTTTCCAATCGAGGGATGTTCACTATACACTGAATTGCACATTTCTTGAGTTTATTTTGTGAATTTTATCTATGTTGAATTCAGAAGTTTTCCCAATTTAGGGAACAGGTGCTATATAAATATACACAATCTCTATTTAACAAAGACCCTTGAGGAATGACTAGAGGATTATCTTCAAACCTATTACGAGTGGAACTGAGGCTCCATTCTCTAATGGCTTAGGTAGGCATAACAAAATACATTTCATGTGTGAATATAAAATCCATTTGTTTCAGCCCCTTGTTTCTGATGAATCATCCACGTTCTGTTGCATGTGAGATCTGTAGTCAATAAAATGCCACTCCTTAACTAGCTTGAGGATTAACTAGGCTGATAGTGAAAGATGTCAGAGGACTTGTAGAATGATTTCATTTAACTCTTCTGACCCCAGCAAATTTCCAAAAATCTGTAAGGCAGGAAAGGATGCATCCCTGCAACACAGCTAGAAAAACAAGTCAAAATACCTAACCAGCTAATGGTAGCCTGGCAGTGATGTGTTTTCATAGGCAGTGCCACATGTTTATCTATTACTACCCTTATATCTATGACTTTTAAAATTTCATACTTAAATATTAACCTCATTCAAATGAGTCTGAAGATACAACAAAGAAACAGAGAGTAAGAGGCTAAATAGTCAAAATATATAACTTTCCAACTCCGACTTTTAAGAAAAGTTCACATTATCAATTTTGAGAGTGTTTGTTTGTTTTAATAAAGCCCTTCTTTATAGGAATTACACCTTACATTAATGTATTGCTTACATTAGTGTCACAATTATCCTATACAAAGAAGGAAGGCATAAGTTGGGTCATGGGTATAATTTTGAAGAAGTCAAATTTACCAGCAAGACTTTCCTCCTCTCTATCAGTATTCTTCCTAAATTTTCTGGAACACATCTCCCAAACTCCACATTCTGAATTCCTCAAGACCCTCATGAGCCACCCAATCTAAGCTTAACCCCTCATAACTTCCTCTTTCATTTCTCTCACCCAATCCCTTCTAACCAATCCTTGCTTTTTAAATTTATATCCCAATCAGAATAAAATTTACAGAACAGGTACCTAATATGTCTTGCTTCCAGTTTTATCTCCTATCTGTATGTATAATTCCATCAGTACATTTTTTGATAAATAGTGCATTCCCTGCAACTGATTTGAGCTTGTTATTAGAATACATACTGCTGATTTGACTTATTTCTGGCAATAGCTCAAATTTGAAGATATAAATAAAGGTAAGTTCATTTCCTTAAGGTGTTAAAAAATTGTTCATGACACTTGTTAAAGAGAGTAAGGAAGGCTTTATTAAAGAGGAGACTATTAGCAATGGGATCAGGGAGTTTCTTGCAGTGGGAGAGAGAGTGGGCTCAACTCCAAATACAGTAAGAACATTTGGCATTTATAGCCAAGGAGCAGGGTGGGAGCTGGTAGATGCAAAAGTACTAATAGAAAGCATGAGAGGTAAGAAGGGATTCTGGGTAAATTGACCTAACAATATTTTTGCTGGAGGCAGGCCCCATGATCAGACATCACTTGTGGGTTGATAGAAGATAAGGAATCCAATGAGATATTAAGGATGATCAGGTAATGGAGAATAGGAGATTCTGACTAAAGTTGACCTAACAGAATTAATGCTAAAATTGGACAATGCAGAGCTGAACATGAAAGTTCAAAGGCTGAGGCCTAGGTGAAAAGGAGCTCAGAGGAGCCCGAGCAGAGTTCAGTCAAAGAGAGAATCTGCCAGAGGTCATCTCTGGGCAAAAGAAAGTTAAGGCCTGGCCTGAGTTCTACACTGAGAATTAAAGTAGCATTTACAGGTTTGCTTGACATTTTGCCAAAAGGTTTCACATTTTTATGGCAATTATTATCATCACACTAGAATCTGGGCTTGAATTTTCATCTTTTTTACTTATTCAGAACTATCTATATGTCCCTGTGGGTAGACTGACCATCCTACTATATTAAACTTTGCAAATAGCAGGATTAAAACACAAATTATCTATACTGATTTTAACACAAGATATTGCACTCACAACTAAAAGTCCAGAATTTGGGTCTGAAAGGGTTTTCAAGAATTTAGCAATTCTCACCTCCTGCTTCTAGACTACTAAATACATAATCCAATCAACATGAATGCTTTGGAATGTGATTTCAAAATATTACCATGTTACAACTGCTCCCCTGTACGTGCTTAAATATTGGTAAAACTGGGGAGGGATGTTCCTAAACAATAGTTTTACTGTCAATTCTACATGTAAAACCTTTCCAATTCCTCCCCTCCCTCTTTGATTATGTACAAAACATATTTTTCTATTGTGTGGTAGATAGTAAATCTAATGGCTTAAAAATTAATAAGAGCATTGAAAAGTCCTTCCTGTTTTGTATTGTTTTTTTTTTTTTTCACAGTGTGATAATGCAAACTTCATGAGAGTTGGTGAGCTATTAAATGTAGGAAAGAGAAGCTGTATGGTGGGAAAGAAGGAAAATGTTTTAGTTTCCCAGGGCTGCCATAATGAATGACCACAAACTGAGTGGCTCAAAACAACAGGACTACATACTTTCACAGTTCTAGAAACCAGAAGTCTGAAACTCAGGTGTCAGCAGGGTCATGCTCCCTCTGAAACTCTGGCTAGAATCCTTCCTTGCCTCTTCCAGGTGGCACTCACCATCCTAAGTGTTCATTACCTTGCAGCTGCATCCAGCTGTCTCTGCATAACAACCCCCCCCCCCCATGTGTTTCTGTCCAAATTGCCCCTTTCGTAGAATGACACAAGTCGCTTTAGATTTGGGCCCACTCTAATTAACTCATCTTAACGTGATTATATCTGCAAAGATTTTATTTCCAAATAAGGCCACATTCTGAGGTACTGGAAGTTAGGACTACAACATCTCTTACTGGGGTATACCATTCAACCCATCTCAGAGAGTTCAAGATAGCTTTATGATATCCATCTTGGTCTCTTGGCATGCTAACAAGATTGGAAACTGAGGTTATAGGAACAAGGTTGGTTTAAAATGAGAGAAAGTTTAAAAAATAAATAGTTTATGGGTGGTATTTTCAGCATTATCAATTGTGCTTGCTCAAGGAAACCACATATTGCCAACCCCCTATGGGTCAACAGTATTTCATTGAGCAAAAAGAGATTAAGAAAAGAATTCAAGCAAGAGTAGCCAGAAACTTGGGAGAAAAATTAAAGGAAAGAAAAGGAAAGGAAAATAAAATTTTTAAAAGAACAGTGATCAATAGTGCTGAGTTGTTTGTTTCACCCAGAAAAAAGAAAAAGATTTTACACTCAAGACAGATTTGTTCTGAATACATAATGGATCCTAAATAGATACCTATTTCAAATAAAGGAAAAATAACAATTAAATGATACTTCATATAACCTGAAACCATATGCAGACATTGATTTAATACTGAGCTGAGTGAATTTCTGATCTTACTATCACCATGCTTTTCCCTTGATTGTTCAATCTGAGATGGTCAGAATGCAGATAATAAAGCCAGCTGTGTTTGTGTATGCTTATGAATGTGTGGGTTGCTATGTGATAACTCAGCAACAACCTGGTCAAGCCTGGACACTGACAAGTTGGCCTCCTGCGTCAGCCTGCTCTGGACCTCATCTGCACCAAGGAGAACTTGCAGATTACGTCAGAATAACAGAGATCACAGTAATTACATCCATGTGGTCATGGGGGTCATGTAATTATAATTGAAGTTACTAACTAGTCTTATAATTGCAATTATGGCCTGAAATTTTCTGGGCTTTGATCTTTCAGTGAGTGATATTTTAGAAGGCCAGGGTCATTATATGTAAGAACAAAGGCCCACCACCTATGCCACTTTACAAATTAAATCTGGCCTTTTTTTTTTTGCTTCTCATCTTAAGTTATTAATAAATAAGGCTTTGCAATTCTTTGTGTGTCTTCCCATTTCCAACAAGGTGGTGGAATGTGGAGGAATGAACACCGACTGGAAGCTGACCATCCTGGGTGACGGTTTGGCTCTGCCAGTAACTTGCCACATAAATACAAGCTGGAATCTTACCTTCATGAGCCCTAGTTTTCCTCATTTGAATAAAGAGCACGCATTCAAATAAAAAATTCAAGGATACAAACTTATAAGAAGCAGAATTATTTTTTATGCTGATATAGAATAGATTTTCAAGATGTCAAGGGAAATAATGTCAACCATTATGCTGAACATGGACTGATTATTCCCATAGGTATTTGATATACCATTACATTTACATGCGCTGTTACAGCAATTTTGGGACTACTTCTAGGCAAAGAAGTGAAAAGTAATATTTTGTATTGACTTAGTGACTTTTAAATCCAAGAACTTAAAATCATTTTAGAAATTAAATGGGCAAGGATGACCAGGCGAGCAGTTTTAAATGATTTAGTAACAAAGGCTTTATATCTTTCTGTCATAGTAAGCAAATTGAAAATATAAAACTCTCAGTAATATGAGGTTTTTTAAAAAAATAAATGCAAAAATACTATTATTTAATAGGAAGACTCATCTACACCAGCTAGAAAGAATTAAAAATGTATTTGAATAGAGCAGGAAATAATTTGGTTAGTAAATTTTATAGTATATCCCATCAAGAGCATTGTTTCCACCAAAGCAATCATGGAGTTTTGAACAATGACAAATATTTAAATTCATTCATTCATTCATTCAACCCAAAATGGTTTATTGAAGTCTTCTGTATGCATTGTGTTGTTTTGAGTGCTGAGGATAAGAAAGGAAACAAGCAGAAATCATCTCCACCCTCATAAAGATTATATCCCAGGGAGATGAGATAATAATAAATGAGCAAAGAAATTATACAAGGTCTTTCAGAGAATGCTATAATCTTTGAAATTAATATACTGAGCAGGTGTAATAGAGAATGACTACTGATATGGGTGAGATGATTTTGTTATGGAGGTGACTTTTTTGCTGAGATCCAATTGAGGGGAATAAACCAGTGTGATAAGGCACAAGAGTAGCAGATGTTGATAGGCCAATCTCCACAACTTGTGAATAATGTTATTCATGGAGAGAAGGACTTTGCAGGTGTGACTAAATTTAAGAACTTTGACATAAGAAGATTGTCCTGAATATTTGGATGGGCTCAGTCTTATCATAAGAACCCTTAAAACATACAAGAGGAAAGAAGAAAAATGGATCAGAGAGATGAGACATGACAAAACATGGACCTGCCCTTGCCAACGATGAAGATGAAGAAAAGGGGTCAGGAGCCCAGCAATTCAGCAACCTCCAGAAGCTGAGAATAGGCCTCAGCTCACAGACAAGAAAAATAGAGACCTGAGCCATACAGCTGTAAGGAACTGAATTTTATCAACAACCCAAATGAATAGGAAATAAAATGTTCCCTAGAACTATCAGAGAGGATTTTATTCCAGTGACTCCTACACCAGCTTCTGTCCTATAGGACTCCCAGATAATAATTTCTGTGGCTTTAAGGCACTAAGTCTGTGGTGTTTTTTCATGGCAACAATAGAAAACAAGTGTCTTAGTTTGCTCAGGCTGCAATAACAAGATACCATAGACTAGGTGGGTTATAGACAACAGTCTGGAGGCTGGAAGTCTGAGATCAGGGTACCAGCCTGGTTGAGTGAGGGCCCTCTTCTGAGTCACAGACTGCCAACTTCTTGCTATGTCCTCATATGGTGGAAGGGGGTGGGGAGCTTTGTTGGGTCTCTTTTGTAAGAACATTAATCTAATTTATGAGAGCTCCACCCTAATGACCTCTAAAGGCCCGATCTCTTAAAATCATCACATCAAAGGATTAGGATTTCAACACATGAATTCTGACAAACACAAACATTCAGGCTATAGCGACTCACTTTGTAAAAATAAAGTTAAATGAAGAGAATATTATTCCAGGAAGAGGGAACAGCAAATGTAGAAGCACGAGAGTAGGAATACATTTACTGTATTGGACAATCAGAGAAACACACACACAAACACATACACAAACAAGTAAAACAAAATTCAGTATGACTGCAGTATGATGTGTAAAAAAGAGAGTGATAAGAGATAAAAATCAAGAAGGTAGACAGGGAGAGAATTCAAGAGCATTATTGGCTCTGAGAGAGAGCAAGCTTAGGATTGTTCTAAATGAAATTCAAATACACCAGAAGGCTTTAAATCAGAGTATGTCTGACATGATATAATATATTTTAAATACATATATTATTACTCTGACTGCTGCTATGTGGTAAATGGATTGTAGGAGGCAAGAGCAGAGGTGCCAAGCATTACTGGAGAATCAAACTTCCCTGTTGTTTGGGGTTGCAAGGTTCTTGGGGTACCACAGAAATAAACATTTTCAGAAGTCCCCATAGGAGGATGGAATGTGGAAGAAGGTTTTATTGGTGTGGAGTAACATTTCCCGGGTTCCAAAGTCCCCTGCCCCTTAAGCCAGTCCTAGAAAAGGTGTAGTTGGGGTTCCAGCAGAGCCAGAAACAAGGCCAGTGTCCAGAACTTCTGTTCCATGTTTCAGCCAGGTATAGTTCAGTATCCAAGCTTATTAAAGTCCATTAGTCTATTTTGTGGAGCCCCACATGGCCATGAGCCACGTGGGATCAGGAGAGTGTATTCCAGCAACAGGAATCATGGGAGCCCAGTGCCCTGGATCCAAGAGAAGGGAGTGAACTTCCTTTGATTGGAAGTTTATATAGTTAGTTTTCTTGAGCTTGCAGTGGCCATGCCCATCCTGTCCACTAATTTGTTCCCAGTTATGACTGGAAGACAAGTAGGCACCTTCCCAAGTCACTCAGACCTTACTGGGCATGGGTCTAAACTGCCTTTGTCCAGTCCCTTCCCCATTAATCAGCAGGGAACAGACTTGGAAAGGGTTAAATGCAGCTCTGGCAAAGCTGTATCAATGCCTATATTATCTAGTCTCCCCTTTCACTCCTTTCCTATTAAATAACAACCAGGTTATTACAATGGCATCACAAGGACCTCTGGGAAATAATGTAATAGTCTATGTAAGGTGATGGTGAATTAGGGGATGTCAATAGTGGTTTGGAAGGGGGAAAAATCAAGCATAACCCATGTTTTTGTTTTAAGGAATTGGCTAGTTTTTTAATCTGAAGGAAATTAGAGTGGAAAATATTGCTTTCAATTGACTATAGATAATAACCAATCAGGAAGATGGAATCTAAAGCATAAATTGATCAAAAGCAATTGAGAATATTTGGATTTTGCATTTATTTCTCAGAGAATGTGGGCTCTCTTATCACTTTCTCCAGCACCTTAGTGAAATTTTAGAACATTTATTCAAGTGTGAGTTCCACATAACACCACTTAATTCCTTTAGGCATCCCTGAAGCTATGGCACCTAGAGCACTTATGCAGCCCATATGCCGTGGGTACAATTTACCTCCAGCAGTTGTAGGAATTTATCTTACTTAAGAATGTGGCACACTAGCAAGTTTCTTTTTCCCTGGGACTTGGCTTTAAAGATGCAATTATTAGGATGAAACTACACTGGAAAAACATATTTTAAAAGTAATTGTCAACATAGCTCTATGAGAGAAATTGGAAGTCATAATTAGAATAATAGTTATGCCCAGCCAGCTTGGCTCAGTGGTTGAGCATCGACCTATGAACCAGGAGGTCACAGTTCGATTCCTGGTCAGGGCACATGCCCAGGTTTCAGGCTTGATCCCCAGTGTGGGGCTTGCAGGAGGCAGCCATTCAATGATTCTCTTTCATCATTAATGCTTCTATCTCTCTCTCTCTCCCTCTCTCTTCCTCTCTTAAATCAATAAAAATACATAAGAAAAAAAAGAATAATAGTTATAATTTAATGAGATCTTATTAGGTACTGAGCATTGAACTAAGTGGTTTACATCTGCTTTTTATCCAATGTGATTACTACCTTTAATTCATTTGCTATATGAAACACTAATGTTCGGGGATGTTAAGTAACTTGAGGTCACAGAACCAGCAAGAGTGGAGCTGCCATCAAGCATAGCTCGTGAGTCTTCATATTTTACATTCTAAACACCCACAATAAGTATTTTTCCCTTGTACCTCCCTTATAAATGCCTAAAGTTCTACCATTTTATGTAACCGATATTTATATATTTTCACACACAAAGAAAACAAACCCTCAATTAAGTATCATAGCGACCCTTTGAGAAAAGTATTATTATTTTATATTTGATGATAAGGAAAGTGAAGCTTAGCAGGCCTGATATTTTTTTCTAAGTTCACAAAGCTACAATTTGGGGATGCTGGGATTTGTTCTAATTCTAAATCTCAATCACATTTTGTTTCTTAGGCTTCGTTCTCCAATAAAAAAAAAAGTAACAAAAAGGAAACATTTATTAAAAAATGATAACTTTGTGTTTATTATATGCAGACACTCTTCTAAGAACTTGAACATAATCTTTTAAGAAATCTAATGTTGAAATGTCTGTTTCTCACCATGATGGAGTAATTGGCACCAGACCTACCCTCCTGCCATGAACAATACAAAACAGAACAAAATGTAGGAGTTCATTGTTTGAGGCATTGAATAACAGGTAGTGCAGTACTGTGATCTTTTACAGGGAGAAAAACACAAAGTGTTTCTCCTTTCTGCATGGGAGAATTTTCTGGACCATAGCACAGGGAAGATGGGCCCAAGGAGATAACAGAGGTAGTACTAGGTTGAGGATACAGAGATCTGAGTTTGGACTCAATGAAGTATCTGGAATTTGTGCAACAGGGTAATGGAGAAAAGAAAGCAGTACAAGGATGAGTGCAGAAACATGTCTACCACTTTCCTGTGGTCCTAGATGAGGGCTGGGCTGTGCAAGAACAAGACAGAACTCATTGAGACTTAACAGAGAGCAGATGCTGTGCAACTGAAACCTGCATGTAACTATCTGAGATGGCACAGATATCAGTGGAGGCTACTGAAATTCTGGCTCACCAAAGTGGAGAGATCTCATTATGTTGGACATTAAGTTGAGGCCCCAGAAAGTCTTTAGTATTAAGGATCCCACAGTAGAGAAAATGTTGACACCAAAATAGCCCTAAAACAAACAAACAAACAAAAACCAAAAGAAAAATAGACAGCTATAAGAGCATCTCCCATAATTTATCTATATACCAGAACAAAACACCATACCTTTTTTAGGAAGAAGATAGTATTCAGACTGCCTACAATGTATCACCTACAATTGCCAGCAATAAATTTAAAAAATTACTAGCTGTACAAAGAAATAAGAAAGTATACCAAATAATCAATAAAAAAGGCAATAGACACTGAGAGATGACCCATATGTTAGAATTCAGACAAGAACTATACCATATAACACGTATTTTATAAACATTCAAGGACCTAAAGAAAAAAGCTAGATCAAGTGAAAAGATGAGTACTCTCAGCAGAGAAGTAGAAACTAAAAAAAAAAAAAAATGATGAAATTTAACAACTAAAAACTACAATATTAAAAAAGAAAAATCCAATGGATGGAAGATTGCCTACTACAGAAAAACAAAGAAACAAAAAAACATGTTCAATGAACTTAAAGACAGATCGATGGAAATTACACATAATTCAAGAAAATCTAAATCTTGGAAGGAATAGTGAGTGACTTTGGAACTTGAGACACAACATGCTCCCTACCTAATCCTAAGTCAGTGTGACAGAAGCCCCATTGTGTGTGGGTGTGTCCCAAGAGAAGGGGTTGGGAATCCCTCTCTTATTCCAGTTTATAGTCAAGGGATATTTGTGTCTCTCCAGAAAGAGAGATATGCCTCAGCATTTCCATATCCCACCTATATCTTTGAGTTTCAAAGATTAACTTCCTGGTAGATGAATCCCCATAGTTGGTGATTCTTTTGTCAACCAACCTCCACTCAGAGAACAGTGTGCCAGGCTGAGGATACTGGTACACTAATAACCCTTTCCCCACTTGGCTCATAGGATGGAGGTTTCATGTTGGAAGACACAATGCAAGAAAACCAGAGACATTCACTCTAACCCAGTATACTGCTTCTAAACCAAGGGTGTCATTCCTAGAGAAGCAGATCACTGGCCCCACATTCATCACAGAGATTTTGTACAGGGGAAAAGTTAGGCCATCAGAACATAGTGATCCACAGTTCTCCCAAAGAAACCTAATTTACTGAAACAAAATGTGGGAAGTTTTAAGCCTAAGGACACTCTTAAAAACAATGATTTTCATTGTAAGCAATTAAGAAGAGCTAGCAGCTCTCTTAAAAATTACCCCTGCAAAGAGACCTGATGTTAATTACATTATATTATGGAGCAGTGTGTGTCCCAGGTATTATTAAAAACAATAAGACAATTAGGGGGCAATAAGTGGAGCCTAATAATTGGAATGATACCCACAGAAGCAATAGTTTCACAGAGAAATCAGGAAAAAAGATACTCATAGAACACCAACTAAAATCACTGTCATCCCATAATGCCTGCACAGTAAAACTATATTTTTTTGCACCTGTATTCTCTTCACTAATTTTAAAAGTAACTTTATAAAACAGTACACATACAATTGAATTGTTGGGTCTAAGAAATACAGAAATGAGAAACATTTGACAATACACGCATGAAGAAGAAGTTGGAAGTAAAGCCATAATGGAGAAAGAGAATGACATCATATGGTTTCTCTCTCCCTCTCTCTTTTTCTCTCTCTAAAAACAAATATCTACACTAATAAAAGAGAAACATGCAAATTGGTGTCACTCTGCTACACTCACCAGCCAATCAGAGCACCTATGCAAATTAACCCAACAAAGATGGCAGTTAATTTGCATATGCAGGCACCTAGTGAAGACTGAAGGCTCCAGCCAGAGTGAAGATTGAAGACTGAAGAGGCTTGGCTTCTCCGCTGCAGCCAGAAGGGTTAGGGTTAGGGTTAGGGTTAGGGTTAGGGTTAGGGTTAGGGTTGTTAGGGTTAGGGTTTTAGGGTTAGGGTTAGGGTGCCAGAGGAAAACCGATGCCAACAGCCAGGGGAAGGAAGGCCTATTGCGTGAATCTTCATGCAATGAGCTTCATATATATATATTAAAAAATAAAAACAGACTTGGTTTATTGTTAAAATAATATTTTATCTTTACAGAGGAATTTTATAAAATTCCATAAAGTAGACATGTGGTGAGGGGGATTTGCAGTTTTCACCTTGAACTTGGAAGACCTGTTATTATTAGTTAAATACATTTGTTCCAAGAAAAACACTATTATAGTTTGTATTCCCAGTAATTAGGATTTTTTTAAATTTTTTAATTACATATATGTTTGATGTGAGATTAGATGTGCAGTGCTATAACTGCTGATCAAAACTAGATTGATTTTCTAACTGTGGAGTTTAGTGTAGTGATAGAGATAGATATTAATAAAAAGTACATTAAAATAATAGTTGGGTTGAACGAATATGGTGCTATGAGGAGAGCATATAAAGGAAAGATTTTACCTAATCTATGAAAGCAGGAAAACCTTCCTTTTAAACAGAAAATTAGTGACTGGGCTAAGATCCTGTATAATAAAAGCATAGAACACAAATTGTCCCCTCAACCAGGAGTTCATCCAGGAGTTTGATAGGGGGCAGAACTGGCTAGGGGAAGAGAGGGAGTACCTGGCCAGCAGTTGGCAGCTGCTAGGGACTCTCCCTGTGCATGAATTTTGTGCACTGGGCCTCTAGTATGAAAATAAAATTACCTTAAGTAAAGCAGAGAGGAAACATATTTCACTAGAAGCAAATTCTGAATTCATAAATGTTCCATGTCTGGAAGAATTTTGGAAAAGAGGTTTTTCTCATATTATTCTTACTAGAGGCCCGTGCATGAAATTCATGAATGGGTAGGGTCCCTAGGCCTGGCCGGTGATCAGGACCAATCTGTGGGGCGACCGGCGGGGTGATCTGGGCCCCCGCTCACACCCGTGTTGGCTTGTTGCGACCCACTCACCTACTCCACCACCCTGCCATGGTCCCGCTCTTGTCAGGGCCCATCAGGGCTGGCAGCACCTCCACTGCCGCCCACTGCCAGTGCTGTGTTGAGAATGCCCACCATGTTCTGCACCGCCCCCTCATGGTCAGTGCACGTCTAACTCCTGGTCGGTCTCCTGGTTGGTCGAACTCCTGCCCATGGGGACAATTTGCATATTAGCCTTTTATTATATAGGAATCCTTTCTGTATATATAGAAGTAGCAATAGGCAATTAATAAACCTAATTACTGTGTCTGTAGGTTGACCATTGTTTGCTTGGGGAGTCATGACTACACTCAAGATATGTTATAAATAGTGACTCCTTTTTTCTCAGAATCATCCATATTTAGATAATGAAAGGCATGGACAGCTACATCTGTTATTCTGAGTATCTGGGAACCTTTATGAGTCTGAATCTTTTATCTGTAAGGCTCTTTTTAGCTATGAGCCCCTGTGGTCTTTGGCCTCCTCCTCTTCCCCAAATCAGGGATCAAAGATAGAATAGCCAGGGCCACAGTCGACCTTTTGGGGTTTGGAGCATCCATATGCTCCTTAGATTTTTATGCCACCTCTACTCCATAACTACTAGGGTCTGGAAGCATTCTGTGCTCTCTGACCCCTTAGGAGAGAGGCACGGACCTCTGCCTCTGCAGCTGGGACTATATGACTGAACCAGCGGGGCAGTAGGCAGTGCAGGGCTTGGCACAACTCTTCCCCATCCAGCTGGAGGACCTGAAGGCAGGCGCTGAGCTGTGCCATCCTCTGCCCAGCTGCCTTTTCTGGCAACATGTCAGACAATTGTGGCGCCAGAAGAACCAGGAGCTACATGGAACTCTTGGCAAGGATGTGAATTGTTCAGGGACAGGGGAGCTTGGGGGAGGAAAGAATGCAGTAGGAGGCTTGCTATAGCAGTAACAGGTATAAAGAGAGTGTTGCTGACCCTCTTTACACCTTTAACTGCCCTCTCCCAGGTTTCTCTTCAGGTTCTGTGGGGTGAGGCTGTCGGCACTATTGTAATACTTTTGATAGCCATGAATTTCTGTCTGTTTTTATTTTTGTTGTTGTGTTTTTCTTTAAAAGTAGTTTATTATGTTGTACTGTATATCAAATCATTATTAATATATTTATTCTCAACATTTCTATTGTTGCAAATAGAAGTAAACTCTCCTGCTATGCTTCTACATCTATTAATACATTCATTTCTGCATACACTATTGTATGTAAAATCTATTAATTGACCTTTCCTGTATTATCTGAACATCATTTTTACATTAACACCTTGGTCTTTAATGATTGCTTCAGTGGTATCCTTAGTCTTTTTTCTTTTTGCCATTTTATACTAAAATGTGAGAAATTACATGGTAACCATATGTGTTGTCTCACTGCCACCTGGTGGCAAAGGTATAGAAAAGGCAGCAAAACAAAGATGGATGGCTGACCAGGTGAGTCATTTCCCATAGCATAAAAACCACATGCTCTTAGATTTGTTTTCAAAGACCCCTAACAGAAGCATTTTCTATAATTAAAAATTTGGCACTTTTAATAAACTGCACACACATCTATAAGAAAAAATAAGAAATAAAATTGTCAATTATTAACCAATGTTTCTTTATTAAAGAAAATGTGAAAATACTAAGATGTTTAAAGATCTGTTTTAAAAAAAGATCTATTTTAATTATTGAAGATGATGTTTTAAATGTTTTCAACTGTTATTTTTAAATTAAAAAACTAAAAAGTTTTTATTTTGTGTAGTTTCAATATTTGTAAATAAAGGAAATCAATAATCCTATTTGAAAACATACAGTAATAATTTTTTATATCAAATAGATGCAGTTCATAACCTCTCTTTGTTGCTTAAGTCATTTTTAAACTAAATTCCCAAGACTAAAATCACCACTTTTAGCTTAAGTATTTGGTTTTCACTATCAGCTATTCCATTTTTATTATTTTTACATCATGGTAGAGCCAGTTGATGACTGGTATTTTTCCAATGTCTAAAAATTTTATTATAGCATCTCAAAGAATATGTATTTAGATAATTGATAATACTCGGTATCACTTTGGTTCTTGCTGTTCAATATTTTCTAATTTATTATGCTTTAAATAGTTGCATCTCCTGGAGTATATGGGTTCACTTCTGTAGTCAACTTTTTCTATTAGACAAATTTTGCAGTTCAATCTTCTACATTTGTCACAATAGTATGTATTTGTCTATGTAATATACTATTTGAGTTATTCATATATACGATAATGTATTTCTATATTGGAATTGAGTCCATGTGTGTATATACATGGGGAGGCAATAGTATGTTTACAGTGGTGAGTACATGAAACACAGAGTTTATTCTTGTACAGTGGGGCCTTGACTTACTAGTGTCCCGACTAACGAGTTTTTTGAGATATGAGCTGTCTCTCGGCTGATTTTTTGCTTTGAGTTGCGAGCTAAAATTCGGGTTACGAGCCAGCTTCAGATACCCCACCACTAGTTGGCGCAGCAAACGTCACAGTGAACGCCACAACATTAGCCCAGGATCACGTATCTCACTCGTTCACTTTATGATTTGACATACGAGTAATTTGAGTTACGAGCTCCGTCAAGGAACGAATTACACTTGTAAGTAAAGGCCCAACTGTATTATTATTATTTTTAAATATATTTTATTGACTTTAGAGAGGAAGGGAAAGTCAATGATGAGAGAGAATCATTGATCACTTGCTTCCCTCATGCCCCCAACTGGGGATTGGGCCCACAACCCGGGCATGTGCCCTGACAGGGAATCAAACCATGACCTCTTGGTTCATAGGTTGATGCTCAACCACTGAGTCACACCAGCTGGCACTTGTATTATTATTTATTAACTAGGGGCCCAGTGCACGAAATTCGTGCACTGGGTGTGTGTGTGGGAGGGTGTCCCTCAGCCCAGTCTGCCCCCTCTCACATATTGGGAGCCCTCAGGCGTTGACCCCCTGGGCAGGGGACCCTCATTTCCCCCCATCACTGGTTCTGCCCCCAGCCCAGGCCTGATGCCTCTGGCCCAGGCGTCAGGCCTGGGCAGGGGACCCCCATACCCCTCCGATTGCTGGCTCTGCCCCTTGCCCAGGCCTGATGCCTCGGCCAGAGGCGTAGACCCCCATCACCCTCCGATTGCCTGATTGGCCCCTTGCCCAGGCCTGACGCCTCCGCCAGAGGTGTCAGGCTTGGACAGGGGACCCCCATCTCACCCCGATCACTGGCTCTGGCCCCCGCCCAGGCCTGAGGCCTCTGGCCCAGGAATCATGCCTGGGCAGGGGACCCCCATCTCCCTCTGATCGCTTGCTCCACCCCCCGCCCAAGCCTGACTCCTCTGACCCAGGCTTCAGGCCTGGGCAAGGGGACCATCATATCCCCCCAATCCCTGGCTCCGCCCCCCACCCAGGCCTGATGCCTCGGCCAGAGGAGTTGACCCTCATCACCCTCCAATCACCAATCACCGGATCGGCCCCTTGACCAGGCCTGAGGCCTCCGGCAGAGGTGTCAGGCCTGGGCAGAGGACCCCCAGCTCCCCGCGATGGCAGGCTCCGCCCCTGCCCGGGCAGTGGGGACCTGCAGCTGCAGCGGCCCCGCGATCGTGGGCTTCGCTTTAGGCCCAGGCAAGGGACCCCTAGCTCCTGGGACTGCCAGCTTCGACCATGCCCAGCTCCCATCGCTGGCTCCACCCCTACTTCCTGCTATCACTGGCCAGGGCTGAAAAGGCACCTGATTCTCCAATCATGGCTGGGTGGCGGGCAAAGGCGGCCCCAGGGCCGCCTTTGCCCTGCCCCCCAGCTCTTAGCTCCCCCCTGGGTTTCCGATCACTGTCAGTGGCAGGGGGCTTCTTCCTGCTTTCCCTTTCGCCTCCCTGCATTGTGCCTACATATGCAAATTAACCGCCATCTTGTTGGCAGTTAACTGCCAATCTTAGTTGGCAGTTAACTGCCAATCTTAGTTGGCAGTTAACTGCCAATCTTAGTTGGCAGTTAATTTGCATATAGCCCTGATTAGCCAATGAAAAGGGTATCGTCGTACGCCAATTACCATTTTTCTCTTTTATTAGATAGGATTATTTTATTATTTTCCATAGGAACAACTGTAAACCTACTTTTGCTCTACCCTGTATTTAGATATAATTGACATATAGTATTATGTAAGTTTAAAGTATACAATGTGATTATTTAGTACACTTACATATTGCAAAATGTTTACCACAAAAAGGTTAGTTAACATTTTTAAACTCACATAATTATCATTTTTTGTTGTTATGCTTGAAACATTAAAACCCTACTATCATAGCAATTTCCTTACCTTTGCCAATTTTCTTTATATGTTGTACTGCATCTAGTTTTCAAAAAAACTTTTGTGAATGAACGAGAGAGGAAATATACCTAATTATTCTTATTTCACAAATATGGAGATAGAAACATAAATTGGCAGAGTGAAGAATTGTTGAACTAGAAATTCTAGTTGTAATTCCAGAACTTGTTTCAATAGATCACAACAAATTATGGGTCAATGTTTCCCTTTCTTTTTTGAATATCCACTGAAATCTAATATCACCAAGGGAATTCAGCATGCTCCTGAGAATACTCCCAAGGAGGTGTGAAAGAGTAAATGAGAATCCTATGAGTTTTAAGGCATGGTCTCAGCTGAAAAATGAGAATTAATAAGACATTGCTTTTCAGTTTTATTAAAAGGATTAGAGTTAATTTATGCAAAGCTCCTAGCACAATTCTGGGTAGATAGTAGGTGTTCCAAATAGGTATTATTGAGAAGACATGAAACTTACAAGATTGTTGTTTATCGTCAGACTAGTACAGAAGACGGGTTCTTTAAGATAAATTGAGCTAACATAGATTACATGAAATGTACTGGTAGATATGACTCCTGAAGTCCAAAGCAACCCCATCATCTGTTTGGTGCCTAGCAACGACTTTATCACTGTGGTATTAACACTGATTGGGAAGAATGTGTGTTATTAATGTTTGCAAATCCAGTTCCTTTATCTAGCATCACATACAGTTATTGGTAGTTTGGTTCTAGCCAGCCAGTACATGAGGGCATATCTTATTTTTAATATTGTGCAAAAGAAAAAATAAGCAAACAAATAAAACTCAGATACAGAATTGAGCATATCCAGCTAATATAGGGAAGAATAAATTGTACAATACAATAAATAAAAACTCAGCCTTATAATTTTGTGATCATTTCCTATACATGGTGTGTGTATATGTGCATGTATGTGTATGTGTTTTAATGAAACAATATTTGTACATACCCTCATCACACAAGCAAAATCAACTATGTAACACATGTGCCTTGTAGGCAAAAAAGGTGAGTGGATTTTGGCAAGGACTCAGAACTGAGAAGACACAGCCAGGTGCCAAGAGAGTCTAACCAATCATATCTAAAAAAATAATTTTAGAGAGGGCAGTAAGTGGCCTGGGGAGGAAAACAGAAAGTGTTACCTAGTAACCACTTTACAGTAGCATGCTGAGGCCAAAACATTCTCAAGATAGCAGTGCCTCTGCAAAAGATATAGAAAAGGAACCAGTGGAAAAAAAGAAAAGCTATGCTGGGGGCTAACATTTTGTTTAGAAGAAGGAATTCTGAATAAAAAGGGAGAATGGATGTAATAGATATGAGAGAATTTAATAAAATGACTAAAATTAGTTTTGAAAATTCAGAAAATAGTTACTGTGATGAAAATAAACTTCATGTTTCTATGTAAATACTGAAATGGTGCATAGTTTATTCAGTATATTTATTTATAACTGTTATAAACACATAATTGTCTTTAAGCAAATATATAATATATAAATTACATAAAGTAATTTGAAGATAACTATTTCCTACATATAATAAATCACAGGCCATTTTCTTTACAAAGTAAGTTCTACTTGTGCATTTAATTTTAAGGTTCAAAAGATGTCTATTTGCAAACATCTTTGGCTATGGCAGATAGTGAAAGGTCTACCATAGTCTCAGGCATGAGAAGCATAACAAAATAATACTGAACACTCAGATCGTGGTATTAAGTATCACAGAAATTCAAGAATTATAACAGATGGTCTACATGTTAAACAAGGAAATTGACTTACTAAAAAGAGAATCTAATATATCTCCAAGATGATAAAAAAAAAAAAGGTGATAAAAGCCAGGCTTTAGGAACCTGAGTCATCAAATCTTGAATTGTTGAACTATGATTCTTCTCTGATTTCATAATACAGAGACGGGAGTACTCAGTACTTACTCAAAATTGATCATTTGAGAAAAATAAACCACCAGAAGATTGAAAAGAGATCTCTACAGTCTAGTTATAGTGAACTGTCTGGATTTAATGAATGGTTGAATTTTTTAAAGAGGAAAATATGTGGTGTGGGTGTTGAGGAGTATGTGTATTTTCCCTCTACTGTGATTTTCTGCTTTTTACATTATATCACACAGATCACCTGGAAGCTTTTAAAAAGAGAGGTGTTTATGCCTCACTGTAAAATAATTAAATTGAATCTCTGGAGGTAGAACCTGAGCATTTTTCAAAAGTTCTCCAGATGACAAACAATGACCAACAATAATTAACACTAATTCAGTCTACATGTGTCAGGCAGTGTGTTATATGATTGACTCACTTCTCTCACAACAATGCTATGGGGTTGGTATGGCTTTTATTCCCATGGACAAATGAGCACAATGATGCTTTAGAGAGGGTGAGTAACTTGCTGAAGTATAGAGATTGGAAAGGAGAAAGATAGGGATTATCTGATTTTAGAAATTTATAATCTTTTTTACCAAATCTTCAAAAATCATTCAATTAGCATATTGTGGATGCCTATTACTTATTAGAATTTGGAGAGAGATAAACAGGACATGATCCATGTCCTTGGGGCATTCATTCCTAGAATATTTCTGGCTTTTATGCCTAGAATGTAGCTGAGTCTGTTGGTATCCCTATGCCCCTCATGTGTATTTTTCCTCTCTCTCTTTACCAGCTCTTCAGATAGGAATTTTACAGCAGCTGCACAAAGGCATTTTAAGCTGGTACATGTGCAGCACTCTCTGCTTGGACTTTGTAATTCTAAAGCTGTAAATTGTTGGCTAGATAATAATACAAAGTTGAGTTCTAATGAATTAAATTGCCCTTCCAAAGAAGTGTATCTGGCACCTGTCTTGGTTGAAGGTATTTGCTAACATTTATATCCACAGTACCTAGAACAGTTTCTACCTACTACATAATTGATGTTAAATAACTTATTTAATCCAAGTGAACCAAATTGAATTGGAATAAAACCTCAAGATGCCAATCTGAGTTACTCAAGGATTCATGGTTTTAGGTTTCTACTTCTAGACTACTAGATGAGGGCATGCTGATGGGAAAAGGCCTTATTAAGATAGGTGATGAATCTGTTTTGTATCTTCTGCTGGGATCTATTTATTCTTGTGGTTTGATCCAAATTTACATATGCACTGGGATGGGAGGTTTATAAAAGTGCCATGTACCCTACTGAGTCCTTCATTAAATATTAAGCAGATATGAATGGAATGAAACATTAAACCGATTCCAGAAAATTAAAATAAGCAAAGTCATCATTTGGTGGTCGGGGTTTTGTACTTTAAAGTTTATATATACAATTACAGGAAAGATTGTGGACAATGAAAGCTTATACTCATAAGAACACAGATGTTTCTTCACAGAAATGTGCCCCGACTCTTGGGATTTAAATGCAGAATTTTGAGTTCTGTCAAGAGCTATCAGTGAGGCGTTCTCTCTCTCCAACCACTCAAAAACTGAAAGAGAACAATCTCCCCTTCACCAACCAGTACTTTTCAAGTCATCTTCCCTGGAATCCAGGTCAGGGAAGGAGCCTGAAAATAAAACTTAACTTTTTATGTTTGCATACAAATGACTGCTTCGGGGTTTTACTACATAGCAGTGTGTGAGTGAAGGAGAAGAATTAATCTAAGACATTCTTATTTGTGCAGATCTTGTTTGAGCAGCCAGAATCATCCATGCAAAGCTGTCAGAACTCTTAGATCTGATAGCAAGGACTGGCCACAGCCCTAACAAGCAATGAACTGACCAGCACATTCAATTTTAATCAAGTCCCCATGCCAGGAAAGAAGGCTTTGGAGGAGAGCAGGCTTTGGGGGTACCGTGTGATTATGGAGTTGCTCTTTATTCATGGAACCATTTAAAATAATTGCAGCTGGTGCGGACATTTATCTGGCCAATTAAAAGAATTTTATCATTTGACTCCTGCCCAACATTCGACATAACTACAAAACGACCTTTGAATTATGTACACCTTGATGGCTGGGAGGTCAGGCTTTCATCCAGAATTGCTGTCTTTCCTGAATTCAGGCCAGCTCTTCCTCTTTCAGTTTCCTGTCACAAGTAATAAATGGAAAATAAACCATTCCATTCTTCTTGCAAAACACCAAGGACTCAGAGGTAATGTTTTTATCTCAACTTCGAAGAGGGGGAGGAGGCCAATTATCGCTGTGGAAGGCAAGCTGGACTCTGTCGTTGCAGGTAATAAGATCTGCCTGGCACTCACCATCTGCACCTTCCTAGCACCAGTTGCTATCAAATTACATTCCCTATAAAGAAATTAAAGAAAAATCGAATCACCCGGCATATGTAGATCCATCTCCCCTGGTGTTATTTACATGTGCCTTTGCCACAGTGACTATTAGGAGAAAGGGTACTGTGACCTGCTCTGCAACTAAGTTATGGCTGGATGACTCCACCACAAAGATATGGCCGTATGCCAGTAATGCCACCTTCACTTATTATGTTAACAGTTTATCAGTTATCTAAGGAACAGGGGGCCATAGGTTCACTGAGCCATTTCTCCTTATTCTGGAGTACAGAAGGATGCTAAAAAATAAATAAAATGAAAAGAAGGGAGGAAGGAAGAAAGGGAGGGAGGGAGGGAAAGACAGGACATGCAAATTAGTAGCTCTATCACAAATATTTCTCTTCTGAGCCAAAAGCTGCTATAGATAAAGAAACTAGGAAGTAATAGCTTTTCTTAATAGCCCTAAAAAATCCAGAAAATCTCTTTAGTTATAAGGTTGTGGTTTACAGTATAATGAGGAAGTATGTAAATTGGGAAGATGCATGAATTCAATTCTAATCTTTTCATTGTCACTGTTCATCTGCTTTATTGATCTCTAACCTCTCCTAGTACATTGCCTCTTTTTTCTAGGTATATGTACATGTTATAATTCATTCTCCCTCAAAAATATACTTATTTGGCCACCTCAAGGCCATGTTCTGCTATTGTATTTTATCACTCCTTGCCTTCATCATTATGGCTTTGAAAATCTCCACTTGCTCACTTCCTTTCCTGTCAGTGCCTCTGTTATCCTCAGGATTCCATTAAACTGGAATATCCCCAATTCCATTTCCACATTTCAGCCACTATGCTCTAACTCTCTAGCCTCACAGGCATTTACTATTCCTTCCTTTTCTGAACTCCAGCCATATTTACCGCCTCACTAATACTATTTTCTTTCAACCTCTGTTCTCTTCTTACTGCATCAAGTCCATCCTCTTCTCTCATTCCCACTGTTAGGAACTTAATACAGGACCTTATCATTTTTTACCTATGTTATTTCAAAATTCTCCTACTTAATATTCTTCCTCTAGTTTGCTGAACTTCCAATCCATCTTTCTTCCTGCTGCCTCTTTCTGTAGTTTTGTAGGGACACTCATTTTTTCTCCCTTTCCTTATTAAAATCCTGAAATGGTCATTTGGATAAAACCCAGACTTCTTATCATGCCCTGCATACGTCCTGGGAATTGCTCCCCAGTTTCACCGGACACTCATCTACAGACACGAAGCCATATCAGATTCTTTGCAAGTATCTGACTGCTTCCTTCTACTCATCATAACTTAAATATTTTATTTCATCTTTTAGTAGTAAAGCCCTCATTCCCCTTTTAACCTGGCTAACTCTTACCCATATTTCAGGACAAATTTCTAATCTTATCTCTCTGGGAAATCAACTTAGACATCATATGCAGACAGTCCAATATTCCTTTTCATTGCTTTCGTAGCAGCCTTTACCAGCCTCTATAGTCACTTATGCTGTTTTGCAATGGTCTGAATCCTACCACTAGACTCATCATCTTCTAGTAATAAACTGCATTTTAAATTATATATTCCTAGAATTTTGAACAGGGTTCAATATTAGTCACTCAATGGTTAGAAGAATGCAAGAAAGAAAGAGAGGAAAAAAAGGAAGGGAGGAAGAAGGAACAAAGAAAGGAATAAAGAAATAAAATAAGAAAGAAAGGAAGGAAGGAAGGAAGGAAGGAAGGAAGGAAGGAAGGAAGGAAGGAAGGAAGAAAGAAAGAAAGAAAGAAAGAAAGAAAGAAAGAAAGAAAGAAAGAAAGAAAGAAAGAAAGAAAGAAAGGAAGAAAGAAAGAAAAAAGGAAAAAAAGAAAGGAAAAAGGGAAGGAAGATATGTATTATTGTGCCACCCAGCATCCATCCATTCATTCTTTTGGTAATCGTTTTCTTAGGAACCACTCTCTCCTATTCTTAATCCATGTGATTCAGGTGGAATTAATTTCACACTTGGCTTCAATTGTGGACATATGGATTTTTAAAATATAAGTATTAACTTTGTCTGCCAATTCTAAATGTGGAAGCTTTGAAAGCTCAAATATTTCAAAAATAAAGAAAAGATTTGGTTTATGTTTTCCAAAAATATGTCAGATTGAAAGTGGAATTGTATACTCCTTTAGCATACATATCAACAAAGCTAGATGCTTACTAAATATCTAGCAGGTGTTCTATCTCAGAAGTCTAATATATGAATGAGCTCATTACTTTCAATGATGCATGAAGTCATTTATCCATACAAATGAGTCCATGGATGCAAATTTACATATTGTTTGTAAAAACTTAATCTTTTGCCTAGAACACATTTATGCATATCCTATATGTTACTATTCTTTTATTGTTCATGGAAGAACAGTTATTTTTATTCACTTTTTCCTTTTAATCAATCATAAAATCCTTCCTCTGAGTTGTTCCAGGAATATCATATTTCCTTACCATATCCATAGTTTTTATTTCCACCATCACCTTTCTTAGTTTCCTAGGGTACCAGCTCGTAGGAAAAAGGAAGGCATTCTCCAACTCTTCATACTCTAAAGATAGTATGGCATATTGACAAATCCAAACGCTAATATCCAGCCCACAGATGTATTTTTCAAAAGCCAAATTTTTAACAATTTGAGGATGTAATAAAAATGCTAAATTTCCAGCTTTTCTTGAAAAAAAAATTCAACAAATATAGAGCCCAAGTTCTTACACAGTAACTGTTGAGGGTTGAATTTTACCCCTCCCCCAAATATGTTGAATTTATTTGGTATTTATGAACACAACCTTATTTGGATGTAGAGACTATTGATGTAATCAAGTTATAATGAGGGAATACTGGATGATGACAGTGGGCATTAATCCAATGACTGCTGTCCCTTTAAAAAGAGGGAAAAACTTGGACTTAGAGATACAGACACACAAAGAGAAGAACATCATATGAATACACACAGACACAAGGAGAACACCATTATAGCAGATAATGAAGTGATGCATCCACAACCAAAGAACTCCAAAGATTGCTGGCCTGCCAGAGGCAAGGAAAGATCCTCCCCTTGCCAACACCTTTATTTAGAACTTGTATCCTCCAGAACTGTGATGCTATTGTTTTTAACCACCCAATGTGTGGTACTTTGTTATGTAGCCTTAGGGTACTAATGTAGTAAGAATGGGCTAGAAATAAACAAAGACTGCCCCCTTCAGATGGGGTTTGAGATCTTCATTTCCAAGAGTTAAGCATAGTCCCTGTCACCTCCTGTAGTTTCCGAGTCACCAAGGTTAAGTGTCCATAGTCATTTGTCATCTTACACTTAATTGATTTTGCTTATTCACATTAAATCTTTGGTCCCTTTAAGGCTCTGAGTTGGTGATAATTTACTATTTGTTTTTTAATGCATTCATTTTTTATTTCAAGATGGTTATTTTCTTTAATACAACTCTCAACAATATCAATTAATTGCTTTTGCTGCTGCTGTGTTGTTGATGTAGTTGTTAACATTTTGGATATTGACCTCATCTTGACAAAAAAAGAGAACTGTAATATCTTCACCTAGATTTTAATATTTTGTGTTGGATAATTCTTTGTTTTGGTGCCTTATAATTATTAGCTTCTCGGACCTCTCTTCACCAGATGCAGGAAGCATCCTCACAGTTGTGACAACCAAAAATGATTCCCAGCCTTTTCAAATATTATGGAGGAAAGGGGCGTGGGAGAGAAGAACAATGAAATCTCCTTCACTGAGAACCACTGTCTTAGGCTATTTTTTTTTTCTATCCAGTCACATAAAAATAAACACAGTAGCATACTTTAAGAAATGTTTCCACATAGCAAATGCCTCAAAAAATAATTTACATGGCTCAATGATGCCAGCATACTTTTGTCTTGTCACCTTCTGGACATCTATGTGTAATAACTCTCTTTTCTTATTCTATGACAAAGAGTGTTAGTTGCTTCCCATTATCCCGTTGTCTATGGCACCTTAAGAAGAAGAACACTGATAATTACTTGGGCACATTTTCATGCATATAAAATTTTTCTTCCCTAGCAATGTGGACAATAAAAAATGTAAATAGATGGTGGCCAATCAAACATGTAGAAGTGCTATGTGAAATTTTTAAAAAGAATGCCATTAAGTCTGGCCAGTGTGGCTCAGTGGTTGAGCATCAACCCATGAACCATTAGGTCACAGTTCGATTCCTGCTCAGGGCTCGATCCCCAGTAGGGGGTGTGTAGGAGGCAGTGGATCAATGATTCTCTTTCATCACTGATGTTTCTATTTCTCTCTCCCTCTCCCTTCCTCTCAAAAATCAATAAAACCACATTTTAAAAAATTATAAAAATTGAAAAAGGGGCTTATTCTTATTCAGTTCTTTTTTGCTTCTGGTTAAGTGGGATTGGCTATAATGGTTGGAACTCTGGCAGCCATCCTGAGGCAAGTCACTAAAATTAGAGGAGAAGTCTGGATCCCTAAAACAGAGAAACTGTCGTGTAATTTCAGAATTTCCTCCAGTAGGAATTTAATTTAAGAGAGAAAAATAAAATTTTGTCTTGTTGAAACCACTCTTATTTCAGGTTTCCTTCTCTATGAAGTGCAGTCTACTTCTAGTTAACACATAGCCCATTCTAAGAAGCTTTTCCTAATCTTTTAATGATATTTTTTTACTATTTCAATATGGACTCTTACATAGTTCTCTTTAAAGTTCTAAAATAGTCAGTTATATGGCAATAATAATGTATACCTTGTGTTTTAGATCAGATATAATAAAACTGCCTATGTGATGAATATGTTGCTATAATCAGGAGGACAATTATAACCACTGGATTGTTGTTAGATCTGAGGGTGTCCTCATTAAACATTCCTATTATCCAAGGAAATTATTGTGATGCTCTTTAAAATGTCTTCTTTGCAAGGCGAGGGTAACTGGATGAGTGGAATTTACATACTACTTGACTTAACTCTTTTCTTTTCAGTCATATTAAGTATAATATTGGACACACAAGTTAACATTTCTAAATATCCTTTTTGGCAACAAAATATAATTATTTCCTTTAAACCACTATATTTGAAATCTGATGTCACCAATGGTATTTTAAAATGTAAAGATGCCTGGGTACTACTCCCATAGATTTTGGTTTAGTTATTGTGTGGCACAGCCTAATCATTAGGATACTTTTAGAACTTTTGAGTTGATTAAAATTCACAGCAAAGTTTGAGAGCTATTGCTTTATGCTTTAAAACAATAGTCAGCTTCCCATGATCCTCTCCTCCTCTTCACCCTCTTTTCTGCTCTCCGGTGGCCGCAGCCATGAAGGTCGAGCTGTGCAGCTTCAGTGGGTACAAGATCTACCCCGACACGGGCGGCGCTATGCCAGGACCGACGGGAAGGTTTTCCAGTTTCTTAATGCAAAATGCGAGTCGGCATTCCTCTCCAAGAGGAACCCTCGGCAGATAAACTGGACCGGGCTCTACAGGAGGAAGCACAAAAAGGGACAATCGGAAGAAATCCAGAAGAAAAGAACCCGCCGTGCGGTCAAATTCCAGAGGGCCATCACTGGTGCATCTCTTGCTGATATAATGGCCAAGAGGAACCAGAAGCCTGAAGTTAGGAAAGCTCAGCGAGAACAAGCTATCAGGGCTGCCAAGGAAGCAAAAAAGGCTAAGCAAGCATCCAAAAAGACAGCAATGGCTGCTTCTAAGGCTCCCACAAAGGCAGCACCTAAGCAAAAGATTGTGAAGCCTGTGAAGATTTCTGCTCCCTGTGTTGGTGGAAAACGATAAGTTGGCAGATGAGATTCTTAAATAAAGGCCTGGCTATAACTAAAAAAACAAACAAAAAAACAATAGTCAAGTCAGGCAATTTCCCTACTACTTGGTACAGTTGTCAGAGACCAGGGTTGTGGCACTTAGAAGGGATGAATGAACCATAGCTCACAAGGTTGCCAAGGTGCTAATAATCCAAAGATTTTCTTATTTTTCACCATATTCTTCTCTTCAGATATTCTTATCTCTCCATTAATCATTGGCAAGTTTAAATAGAAGAAGTTAATTTTTTTAACTGTATAGGAACATTCAGACTAATGCAGCGGTTCTCAACCTCTGGGTCGCGACCCCTTTGGGGGTTGAATGACCCTTTCACAGGGGTTGCCTAAGACCATTGGAAAACACATATATAATTACATATTGTTTTTGTGATGAATCACTATGCTTTAATTATGTTCAATTTGTAACAATGAAATTGGGGTTCACCACAACATGAGGAACTGTATTGAAGGGTCGCAGCATTAGGAAGGTTGAGAACCACTGGACTAATGGTTGAAAAGAGGAGAGGAGACCATCAGAATGGGTGTGGCATCAGAATTGACACCTCTGGCATTTTTAGCCACAATTGACTTGACTCCAACCTATTGTTTTCTAACCTTTAGCATTGGCCTTTGTCAATCACTTTCCTTTGCACCTTGAAAAGTGTCTTTTAACAAGTTACAAGAAGTAAAGCCATCCAAAATGAGGCCATGATATTCCAATTTTTAAAAACCCCATGACATTTCTTAGTATCCATTTTCCATGAGAAAATCATTGTTCAAAACATTGCTCCTCCATCTCCTTTAAAATTGAACTTGCTAACAAAAAAATACAACTTGTAACAAGTAAAACTCCAATGCTCCTGCCTGGTGGTTGGTTTTAAAATACATAGAAAGCAAATAATTGCTTGCCCTAAGTGGATGCTATGATGTATGATTTTAAAAAATAGCATTTTATATACCAAATTGTTGATATCAACCAGGTTTTAAAGTGGTTTGACTTTAATAATAGAAAATGGAATTTGAAAATCGAATGCAAACATTTTTATTTGAAAAGGTCAGGGTGTTATTTAGCTTTGTCGTAAATACATTTTTACCTTTTTTAGGGGAAACTCATAGAAAGCACATTAAACAACACTGTTTATAACAGGGAAATATTTATGTTAACACTCTCACAGTTCAAGAAAATAAAACATTGTCAGCACTCATCTGTCACTTCACCATCCTGACCTTTCTCTTCTGCAAGAGGTAAGCCTCATCCTGAATTGTATAGTAAATACCTCTTTACTTTCCATAAGACTCCAGTATGTGTTTTTTAGAGCATCCAACAAAGGTTAGTGTAACAATTGAGGAGGTTGACATGATATATGGAGATGATTAATAGATGGACGGCTAACAAGAATATTGCAAGGATGAATGTTCAGGAGACTGAGAACAGCTCTGTCATAATCAGTAGTATAATTACAACAGACACTTCTAGGGTTCTGGAGAAAGCAGAAAAGTATACAGCAATTGAAATAAAGCTCCTGGCGTAATACTGGGCCTTGGTAAAGATGGAGCGTCTGACTAGGAGCCATCAAGCAACAAAGAAGCTGAGTTCTGTCAGACCCATCAAGACATCAAATCAGGCGGACCTAGCTGCCATCCATCATAAGATGAAAGTAGTGAAACAGGAATTTTGGGGGGTGAAAAAGACAGGTTTTAGGAAATTTTGGAAATTAAGGGGACCATGGAGGAAGTACAGGCCTGCAGAGCAGCAGAAGGTATATTTCCATAGAATAAGGAAGCTGAAAAGTTGCAACAGGTACATTTCCATAGAATGAGGGAGCTGGGAACAGCAAAGGGTCTATATTTACAAAACAAAGAGAAGGAAGCCCTTCCTCCAGAAGAAGAAGAAAGCCCAGAGGGAATAGGAAAACAATAGGGAAGGAGGGGGGCAGAACCTCACATGTCCCATGTGAGGTTCCACCTTTGAGCCTGGGAGTTACTATAGTAACCAGCCTAAGGGAATCGTGACCAATCAGAGGAGATATCAAGGCACAAGGATCTGCAGCCTTTATAAGCCATAGGAAAAAGGAACTCAGTGGGACCCTTTACTCCTCCGTACTTGGGAGTCCATTCTGTGGGACTGTTTCCCCCTCCCCATATGGAAGTCTGTACTTGTTCTTTAATAAATCTCCACCTTTGCTATACCACCTTTTGTCTGTGGATTCATTGTTCAATTCTGGTGGACAAAGAACCCGGGTTCCAGTCCAAGGGAACACCGCATGCTCCAGTCCAAAAATTCCATTTCAGTAGTTTGTTTTAAATCAGAAAGTAGCATGTAGGAAGTATACATAAGCTACATGACTTGGTCATAGACCATCATGCCATATTCCACTATTGCACCAGAACCACTCACATCTATGGCTTCTCACAAGAAAGATGAGTGTAGTAGGCAGAATAATGAACCCCCAAAGATATTATTCTTGTTTTCTCAAAAACTGAGAATGAAAAGGCAAGGCCTGCGCCCTCCATCTTGCCCCGTATCCTCCATTTTTGGGCAGAGCCATGTGCTCGGCAAGGCTTCTTCCCGGAAGCCCAAGCCTCGGCTAGCCACACCCAGGATTTCTTTAAACTAACCAATGACAATCAAGGGAAGTGCACGCCATCGATATGACCACATCCTGTGTAACGAGACATCGACTTGCGCCTGGCCAATCGGCAGGACCCACAGTCACCTCTCCACCCCCCTATAAAACTCCTCTTCCCATCGGGCTAGGTCTCTCTCTGTCACCTGCTGCTGTGTCAGTAAGGAGAATAGGGGAGCCAGACCCAGGTTTGAATAAAAGACTCTTTGCTTTTGCATCGGACTCGCTAGCTCCCTGGTGGGGTCTTGGGAATCTTGAAATCTGTGCATAACAAGAACATGCTACATTATATGGTATCCTGGGCTGCATAGTGTCCACTAAAATTAATGTCCACCCAGAACCTCAAAATATGACTTTATATGGAAATAAAATCCTTGCATATGTAATTAAGGTAGGCATCATAATGAGATAATATTGACTGAGGATTGAACTTAAATCCAATGAATGCACAAGAGACAGAAAAGGACAACACAGAGGTACAGAAAAAAAAAGGTAATGTAAAGCTGAAGGCAGAGATTGGAGTGATGCATCTGTAGACCAAACACCAAGCATCGCCGGCAACCACCAACAGAAGCCAGGAGAGAAACATGGAATGAGTTCTTCCTCACAGCTTCCAGAAGGACTCAACACTATAGATACCTTAATTTCTGACTTTTGGTCTCCTAAAAGGTGAAAGAAAAATGCATGTGGTGTTAAGTCGCCCAGCTTGTGAAAATGTGTATGGGAGCCCTAGAAAATGAAAACTCATAGGAAAGGAGAATTAAGATTGTAGACGGCATTAAGATTGCTCCTCAGCTGATTTTAAGATAGGTTATCCTGGGTTTTCTAGGAGAGCCCAATGTCATCATAGAGACCTCTCGATGTGAAAGAGGATGGCAGAAGACGGAGCACCAGAGAGATGGCATCGTGAGGAGGGATCTGCCTGACTGAGGGCTCTGAAGATGGAGGAGGGAGATCATGAGCCAAGGAATGCAGGTGGCCTCCAGGAGCTGGAAGAGGCAAAGAAATGGATTCTCTTCTAAATCTTTGAAATCTTTCTAAATCTTTCTAAATCTTCTATGCCAACACCTTGTTTTTAACCCAGTGATTTTCTCCTTATCCCATGTGAAATCATTGTAAATTTAAATCTCTTTCTAAATTTTGCTCCTGGTGATCTTCTGGCCAGCAGCTTGACAGTTTCCTCTGTCCAAATTATACCTTCGCTTCAAGCATCATGCAAGTCCAACCTCCTCCCCAAAAAGACTTTTCTGGTTACTATGGTCCTTCCCAAATGTCCCCTTCTTAAATTTCCTGTGATATTAGTAGTCTATCTCACATATTCTAGAACATTAATATATTTTTGTATTATATACTGGTAATGTATGGTAATATTGTTTTCTCAAGCAGGTTTCAAGCTATATCACTCAGAGTCCCAACCACAATCAAATGGCACACACAACATAATAGCATTTGAGTAGGGTTTATTTACTTAGGTACTATTTGCAAACATATGTGTGCAGGCAAGGCCTAAGGAATCATGGAAAACCTGGAGATGGTATCAGTAAGTTAATACCATCCCTAGGAAAGGATGCATATGAGGGAACAGACACCAAAACCCAGAAGGAGAGACAGAAACTTACAGTCAGCTGTTTTGAGAAGCAATGGCCATTGGTTGAGAGAGCCAGTCAACCTTGCAAGGAACCTTGTAAGAGAATAAATATTTTGGTCTCACTCTGGTTGGAGCTTTCAGTGAAGAATTCAGAATCATAAGGCAAGGGAGTAGTGTTAATGTAGTCCATGTAGTTCAGACTCCTAGGGCAGAGAACAGAGTGGAAAATATTGGAGAATGGATTAGTGGAGGCAAGCAGAATAAGGGCTTTAGCATCATTCAAAGCATTTGTAGGTCTTGACAGGAATACATATACACTTTACAAAAACTTGTTAATTGTATTTAGTTTAATACAAGAAGTGCATTAAATAAAAGCTATGTGATTATATTATTCAATTAAGTAAATATTTATTAAACACCTACCATGTAATAGGCACTCTTCTTCAACTGTTGAAGATATAGTGGTAAATGCAACAGAAAGGAAAAACTACTTCATGTATATTTCACGTATTATACTATACACTAAGTGGCCAGATTATTATGACCACTTGATGTTTGTAGGAAAATTAGCTATAATTTCGTCCTGAAGTTGCTAGAGGGCCAGACCATTATAAATAGGGAAGCAGGTTGTTTACCATGACAGTAGAAGTGATTTTTATATGTACAGTGAGTGGCCAGATTGTTATGACCACCCCATCAGTACTTTGTTGGGCCACCTTTTGCCTTTAATACTGTGGCGATTCTTCTTGGCATTGACTCCACGAGATGTTGAAAAGTGATGTAAGGAACCTGACACCATGCCTGATGAATAGCACTGTCCAGTTCTATGAGATTTGATGGTTGTGGAACCAGCTGCCTAATGGCTCTTTTAACTTCGTCCCACAAATGCTCAATTGGATTGAGATCTGGTGATTGTGGGGGCTGCCTAAGCAAGGTAAAGTCTCCCTCATGTTCTTGAAGCCACTCCTGCACAATACGAGCACCATGGCATGGCACATTGTTCTGTTGGAAGAAGCCATCTCCATTGGGATACACCATCAACGTGATAGGATAAACTTGATCAGCAACGATACTTAGGTATGTTGTGCTATTCAGACGTTGTTCCACACGAATTAAAGGGCCCAAATCATGCCAGGAAAACATGCCCCAAACCATAACACTGAAGGGTTGTACTCATGCATGTGGGGTGCATGCTTTCATGCTGTTTCTGCCAAATTCTCACTCTGCCATCTGCATGATGCAACTGGAAATGTGATTCATCAGACCACATGACTTTTTTCCAATGCTCGACTGTCCAATCCTTGTGTTCCTGTGCGAATTGGAGACATTTTATCTTGGTAACTACAGACAGCAAATGTGTTCGAACAGGCCTTCGGCTTTCATATCCCATATGATGCAGTCTATGGCTAATTTGCCCACAAATGTCAGGTGGTCATAATAATCTGGCCACTCAGTATATATATCCCACGTTCAAAGGCTGTTAAATCGTGTTGTTTACCTATATCTTCAGAAAAAAATCACTTCTACTGTCATGGTAAACAACCTGCTTCCATATTTATAATGGTCTGGCCCCCTAGCAACTTCAGGACGAAATTATAGCTAATTTGCCTACAAGCATCAGGTGGTCATAATAATCTGGCCTGTGTGTGTATGTGTGTGTGTGTGTGTGTGTGTGTATTTAAAATACTTTATTATATGCCAAAGATCATTCAGATAGATTTCAAATCTCATAGCCAAAACATTCATCTAGTTTATTTATATATGAATGGATACACATGAGACAAAATAGATAGTAGATACATTTCTTCAAAAGAATAGTTTTATGTGGAAATTTAAAAAGTGTCATTGTTAACATTTATAGTAAATTATTTATTAAAAAATTTTATTCTTTGTGTAAATCCTCATTGTGTTTGCTTAATACTAGATGAACATGAACAGATTTGATGTGTAGATTGCAACCCTCAACCCTAAAGCTCCAATGAATTAAGTACTAAGTTCCTCAATTTTAATGTTCAACATAGTTTTTTTAGGTAGTTCTATGATGTCAATGGCTCCCACTGGAGTTGTATATTTTCAAATGTTAATATCAAAGTTGCATTAATTGAGTTACCATTTCAAAGCATTAATTTTTGGTGTTCTTATGAATATCTGTTAGTCCCTTTTATCAAGACTGAATAACTCTCCATTTCCCTATAAATTTTCCCAAACCCACTTTATCAAGATAGTGAAGATTAGTAAATATTTGTTGATCAAAATGTCCAACATTCAGAACAAGTAGACATTTAAGAACCTAGAATGAATTTTCATGGACAGGATCTTAGGTGCAGGCATTCATTATTGATTATTTTCAGTCAGCCAGCCTAATTATTGTTATTGTACACCAACTACATATAAAAATAATCATGTTAGGGACTGTGAGGTGGGGGGGGGGGAGATATATTGGGAAGAGAAAATGGCTTAAGAAGTTTCTAACGTAGTTCTAAAGGAAATATTTGGGGGAAGGAACTATAACTCAAGGGAAAATGAACTTCTGACATCCTTACACATTGGAATTTAAGAAGACACCAAATGTACATAAACAAGAAATGCTTCCGAAGAAACTGCAAGCATTTGAACTGATCCCTGCAGAACAAGGTTTTATTTGTTTGTTTTTGTTTGTTTTTGTTTGCCTAAGATGGGAAGAGGAAAAAAATTAGGACAAGAAAATGACAGGCAGAAAAGTAGGTATGGAGGCCTTTTGTCACCCAAGTTTTTTGCTTGGACAGATAAATCTGATTTTTTCTATTAAGAAGAGACTGAGGAAAATGTTCAAGACCACTTTCTTCCCACTGCATCTGGAGGTATTTATATTACTTGTAGCCAGAATAGTTATATTTAGTTGCTTCTTCGTAAAAGCAGAGAATAGATAAGATCAATGATTTGAAGTAATTTGATGAAATTGATAAAGAATCTGATGAAATATTAAATGTTAGCTATTTAATAAATTACAAAGAACTTCCTCCTCTGTACTCATCAAATAGTCTATTAATCTTTTGAGGACTTATTTCTCAATCCTCAGGTTGGAGTTTCCCATTCTTATTTTGTGTTTATATAGCCATTTATATATGCTTCTGAGACAAATAACAACATTATAGATTAATTTTAAAATTTAGACTCAATTAATACATGCTCACCCAAATTATTATCCAACAAACAATAAAAATTACATAACAGGATCTTATCATAACCCTTAAATTTTGCACTTAGCAATTAATTTTTTTTTTAATATTGGAAATCTAAGTGCTTCTGTGAAGTATTAGGTCACTAAACATCTTATAAAAGTGTGTTTGTCAGCATAGTTTCTTTTGGGGAATTATTTAAGGTACACTATAAAATAAAGGTGTTGTATAACCTGAGCATGTATATATTTTCTTGGGCCTTTGCATTTGACAGAAAGGAATAAATCTCAGATATCAATCACAATTTATTAAAGACTCTTTATGTCATAGTGCATGTGAGAGTGGCCATGATGCATAATTCTGCTCAAGGAGTCTGAAGAGATAGTTTGCTAGGTGCTATTTCTGAGACTATGATGGCTTTTTTAATTTTCGCTTAAATGTTTTTTCTTAATTTATTTTACAGAGAGAGGCAGAGAGAAGGAGAGAGAAACATTCATCAGCTGCCTCCTGCATTCCCCCTACTGGGGACTGAGCCCACAAACAGAACATGTGCCCTGACAGGGAATCGAACTGGTGAGCTTTAGGTGCACAGGACAATCCTCAATCAACTGCGCCACACTGGCTAGGGCATGATGGCTTTTTTAATTTAAAAAGGGGGAAGTAGATTCAGTGGTATACCCTTTTCTGCTCTTTATGCCTCTTTTATTCTTGCCCTAACTCATTTTTCCTGGAACATTGATTAGCGGTTGGTTATTTTGCAACTATAAGAAACAAACATAAGAAAAATAGTCAGGCATAAAATGGGATAACTGTGTCCCTAATGGCATATACTTGAGCTGTCGTGCCCAGGACTCCCCAACAAGGACTTTTCATGGCATGAGATGAGTAGGCTTCTGAGTGAAGCACATTGGTATAGACTGAGTTTTCTGTTGTTTGCAGCCAAGTGCAACTCTAACAAATGCACTTTGAATCACAGCATGCAGAGAGCTGCCTCCTCCATCACTTACTCATTTTGCTGCAATGCCACAGCCACTGAGGTAGCCCAGACTTCTTCAGTGGGATGCCAATGTCACATTGCTTAATGCTGACACTAAGACTGGAAAGATTTGTAAAGGTGAAGGATTCTAGAACTATCCTGAATGATTATTATGGAAACATTCAAAATAGAAAATGCCACAGATGAGCAAAATAATGGCTGAGGTGTTTTGTGTGTGTGTGTGTGTGCACGCGCGCATACTATTTAAATAATCACTTTTAGCCAAGAATCCCCATCTGTATAATGTCTTTTTTCTCCTGATTTTGTTTTCAGTATGTTTCATAATAGAGTGTCTGCCAGGATAAGGTAGAAGAAACCCCATTTTGGCATAATGGTGCATGACAACATATGGAACAAAAGTAAAAAGAATTGGAAGAGGAATTTCTTGACCTGAATTAATTCCTTAGATTATGGTTGACAGCATAATGAAAATGGCCTGCCAGGGAAAATGATCCACTATTATTTGCTGCTATGTGACATTCTCCTATAAAATAATAATTCAGATTTTAAAAATGATAAGAAATTAAATTTTTAGAAATACAATAGAAAGAATGTATGTAGTAGAGGAGAAGTATTCCCCAAGCTTAATCCTACCAAGGGCTAACAACGCTAATGCTTAATTAAATGGAATCAGAGTTTTGTTATTTAGATGAACTCCCTATATAAAATACATTAACCTTATTCAGCAAATTAGTGCAGGTTTGAAATAAAATATTAGTGTGATACAGTTTTATATTTATATTTTGTCCAAAAAGAGATAGAATATTCAGTTAAGACAAATGAGAGAAAGAGAAATGGAAATGAGTCTGAAAAGATTAAATATGTCCACATTGGGTAAAAACAGCTCAAAGAATTTCAAGATCCAAAGTGCTGTAAAACATTACAAAATGTGCTTGAGTGTGCAGTGTGGCTTAGACATGCAGTGTTGGTTAAAAAGAAACATTCAAATTAGTTATCATATTTAGAAATTTCACAGATTTGAAAGAAAGAGTCTGTTTTAGCAGGTAGGAAGGGCATGAGATGCATGTCTTAGTTACAAGGCTGGGAAATGAACTGAGCTGAACTCATTTTGTGACCTAAAGCAAATCTCTTGATCTTGATTTCCTTAGCTGTAAAACAGCTGAGAAAGACAGCAGTCCTTGTTCCCTTACCTGCTTGACTGCCCAGGCAAGAAGTCCCCTTCGAAGTCAGTACATAAAAGGTTGAAGAGAGGGCACCTAGAACAATTGTATGTGTAAGCCCTACATTTTACTGTTATATTAACAACCACTTGAAACTATGATCGTCTTTGATTTATAATCAAACAAGGCTATTTAATTGCAAACACATATTCTAATTTAGCAGTTTCAAGGTGTAATTGATTTTATATTGCCAGAAAGTATTTTACTTTACCTATGCACATCTTTATACTTCTTTATAATGTCATTAAAGTGGATGCCAGATGGTAGCAAATTATTTCTAGACACCTTTATAGTACCAGGCATATAATGTAATTGTATATCAACCTGAATGAAACATGTTTCTTTATTTAGAAATGGAATCTTATTGATATTTGAACATAAGATAGTTCTTGCATGTCTTGTGGGGTGGGGCTGTCGGTATGAATTTTAAAAGGTTGCTGAATTTCATTGGTAGAAATGGCCATTTTTCAGAAAAATTATAGTAGGCTCATGATTACCATCATTCCTTCCCTCTTTCTTTCTTTCTTTTCACTATTCCTTCTTTTCTTTCTATCTCTCCTTCTTCCTTTCCCCCTCCATTTACTTTTTCATTCTCCTTCCTCTTTCCTAGTATTGGTTTCTACCTCTTCTCCTCCATCCCTTCCTTCTCTTTCTTCCTCCCTGCTTCTGTTTAGCTTTTCTCCTTTCTATCCCCCATTTTCCCTATTCTCTTTCTGATCTGTTCTATCCTTCTTGCTTCTCCTTTTCCTCTCATGCAGGAAACCTGCCTGCCTTTTGTCTGTCCATCCATACATTTATCCTATATGTTTTCCTTTCTTCTTTCTTAAAACAATAATTTCTTAGATATTTACTATGCGCCAGATGGCATGCTCAATATTAGGCATCCTGAAATAAATAGCACATTATTTCCAAAGAATTGCATATGTGTCTAAGAAAGGAGGAGAGATGAATTGCAAATTTAATAAAATTATATAGAGGCCAAAACCGGTTTGGCTCAGTGGATAGAGCGTTGGCCTGCGGACTGAAGGGTCCCGGGTTCGATTCCGGTCAAGGGCATGTACCTGGGTTGCGGGCATATCCCCAGTAGGAGATGTGCAGGAGGCGGCTGATCGATGTTTCTCTCTCATCGATGTTTCTAACTCTCTATCTCTCTCCCTTCCTCTCTGTAAAAAAAAAAATCAATAAAATATATTTAAAAAAATAAAAATAAAAATAAAATTATATAGAGGAGTATGGAAATAGAAGTATGGGTTAGAAAAATGAGGCTTGTGCACAATGTTCATTTCTAACCTCCATTCCTACTTCCAGAGGCTCTTGTAGATACTTAAGGTAGCCAGTAAGCACCACCTCCCACTTTGATATACTGTTAGATATTATCACAACTGGTAAGAATTTCTCTCTCTCTGCAGATATCTGGTCTTCCTTTCATCATAATGTCCTAAGAAAGTTTATTCTGAAGAGACCTTAGGTTAGTTAAGAACCAGAGAACACCTCCCTGGGATTCTCCAATCCTGGACATTGCTAAAAAGCCTGTCTGCAGGACTGGGCCGTGGTTCAGTTCCTAGAAATGGACTTCTGAGTTCTTGGAATAACCTGCCTGATACAAGTGCTTTTGTTTGCCTCAGGCCTTGGGCCATGCTGTATCTGTCTGATATCTGGGAAGAAGCACTGCATGCCTCTGTGACTGATCTGTAATAAAAATCTTGGACACCAAGTCTCAGGTGAACTTGCCTGGTTGTGAACAATTCATATGTGGCCACATTGTTTCTGATAAAATTAAGTCTGTCTCTGTGTCCACTGGGAGGGAACACTTGCAAATTTGCATCTGTTTCTCCTGTACTTCACCCAT
Organism: Myotis daubentonii; assembly: GCF_963259705.1. Lineage (NCBI taxonomy): Eukaryota > Metazoa > Chordata > Mammalia > Chiroptera > Vespertilionidae > Myotis > Myotis daubentonii. Next base: position 53,603,842 of record NC_081846.1, read on the forward strand.
GTACCTCTTCTCTGTAATTTGTATCCTTTTACTGTAATAAAACTACAATAATGAATATATGAACTTTTTGACTCCTGTGAGTCCTTCTAGTGAATCATGTAGCCTAAGAGAAGCCTTAATGAGCCTTAACACACCACGAGATGCCTGCCTCCTTTACTGTACTCTCCATAGAACATGAGCTATGCTTGTGCAATATATCCCTGGAAGCAACTGGGGGAAGCTTGTTCTGTCTCTTATGACCACATGTGAATTCACGTGCGCAATGATCTCAATATAAAACTTTTTTTAAACAACTCTTTGAACTGTACCTTTAATATGAGTACATTTTATTTTATGGAATTTATACCTCAAAAAGGTTGATTTTAAAAAGTCTATATTCTGAGACAATATCCTAAATACTGGGAGGAAATACCACAAATATCAGTGAGAGCCCAAGACTGAGCAAAGTTCTAAATAGCTTTATTACAAGATCCTGGTCCTCATCCTTCATGTAGTAGCCAGAAACATTTATGCATTTCCTTGATGTTGCTTTTTATTACTAAATCAACTTTTATGCTTTCCCACTTGGATTAATGTTTTCCCAAGAGGCTCTACAATCCTTCCCACAAATAGGCTTTTGTAGGGCAGCCCCATCATTTTGCCAGAAGTACCCAAACAAGCTGTAAAACCAGTTAGAGACACAAACTAAAAGCCCTCCTTCAAAATAAAGACCCTACTAAATCAACTTAAAATATATTTGAGTGCTTATTTAATGCTAATGTTGTACCAGGAATTCTAGAAGTTATCAAATTATTATCAAACAAGTTCCATACCTTCATGGACATTATAATGGCTCTGCTACTTACTAGCTATGTGATCATGGTTAAGTTTTTTTTCTTTATTGATTAAGGTATTACATGTGTGTCCTTATCTCCCCATTGCCCCCCACCCCCACTCATGCCTCACCCCCCTGGTATCTGTGTCTATTGGTTAGGCTTATATGCATGCATACAAGTCCTTTGGTTGATCTCTCCCCTTCCCCCAACCCTCCCCTACCTTCCCTCTGAGGTTTGAGGGTCTGATCAATGCTTCTCTGTCTCTGGATCTGTTTTTTTCATCAGTTTATGTTTTTCATTATGTTCCACAAATGAATGATATCATGTGATATTTATCTTTCTCTGACTGGCTTATTTCGCTTAGCATAATGCTCTCTAGGTCCATCCATGCTGTTGCAAATGGTAAGAATTCCTTCTTTTTTACCGCAGTATAGTATTCCATTGTGTAGATGTACCACAGTTTTTTAATCCACTCATCTGCTCATGGGCATTTAGGCTGTTTCTAAATCTTAGCTATGATAAACAGGGGAGATACCATGATCATGTGGTTAAATTTCTTAGCCAATTTGAACTTTAGTTTTCTCACCTGTAAAATAATGAAAATAAGAGTATTGCTCTCATAAATTATAATAATTAGATTATTTTCAAAGTATTATATAACAGTGCAGAGGAGGTGCCTTCATAGGTGCTTTGGGCTTCAGAAGAGGAAAATAAAACAATGATTAGAGTAGTCAGAGAATTATAAAGAAGGTGTGACTTAAGTAACCTGCAGAGAAATTAGGTGAGGTAGAGGAAATATGAAAAACTAATGACAAGGGAAGACTGAGCTAGAAATGAAAGTATATCTACAGGTTTATAGTGGGAAATGAGAAAGGAAAGATGAAGCGTATAATTAGATAGAGCTTTGCATAATAAATAGATCTTAGATGTTTATCCAACCATAATAAATTGATATTATTTTTTCTAATATGGACAATAAAAAGTTGATGTTTCAAAGAATATAAATGCAATAGTAATCAATAGGATTGTTTACAGTTATAAGAGACTGAAAATAGAGAAACAATTTTGGAGACTATTTTGATAATTCAGAAATGAAGTGATAGAAGTCTGTAATTTTTGAAAATATATTTTTATTGATTTCAGAGAAGAAGGGAGAGGAAGAAAGAGATAGAAACATCAATGATGAGAGAGAATCATTGATCCACTGCCTTCTACATGCCCCCAACCAGGGATTGTGCCCACAACCCAGGCATGTACCCTTGACAGAAATCAAACCTGGGACCCTTCAGTCCGAAGCCTGATGCTCTATCCACTGAGCAAAACTGGCTAGAGCAGAAGTCTGGAATTTTAAAGTTTGAACCCCAAAAATAGAATAAAGAAATTTAACTAAGTATAACATTTTATTATAACAATTTAACCTAACACATTATTGGATGGTAATAATAGTATCTGTGTGCTTTTTACTTTAATAAAGAGAATATATGTTGATTTAATGATTAATTAATAGTCTATAACAATTATACATGTTGTTATTTTCTCTTGATGAGAATTTAGTGTTTTCAATATTTGAATCCTCAATATTAGTGACAATATATCAAATAAACACTGAATTTTTTACCAAATTTGTTACACAATGATCTTCAGACTACTCATTCATTCAACCAATAATTGGATCTTTATACTACGTAGTATATTAGGTACGGAAAACATATATTTTTTTCTTTATAAGATAATATTTTATGAGTTGTAAAGCTTGGATGTCTCCTATTTTCATTTTCATTTCTACAACTGAAATAATATAACCACAACAATTCTAACATAAAGCACTTCCATCACTCCCAAAGTTACCTGTGCACCCTTTCTAGTTAATCCTTTGCTTCACTCTATCCTTTGGTTTGAAAATTACTCATCTATTTTTATTAGTATATAGTTTTGCCTTTTAAAAATTTTGTTTAAATGGACTTATAGTTTGTATTTTTGTGACTAGGTTCTTTCATTTAGGATATATAGCTCTTTAGAGATTCATGCATATTGTTGAGTATATCAGGATAGATTATTCCATTTTATTTCTGAGTAGTATTTATTTGTATAAATAAACCACAGTTTTTTTTCCCTATCCACTAGTTGTTGGACATTTGGGGATATTATGGGTAAAGATAATATGAACATTTCTTTTAACATGGTGTCTACTCAAATATATTTTCTATTTTTATTGATTCTGTCCTTTTATTATTAAATTTTAAGAAGGCTGTATATATTCTGGATAAAGGTACATTATTGAATATATAACATTCAGTTTTCCCCAATCTCTGGCTTGCATTTTCTAATTAAAAAAAATTATTGTTGGAAGTATTATGGGTGTCCCCCATTTTTTGTTTTTAATTTTTTTGAATTCTAATTGATCATTTTTTATAATGTGGACTTTTTTGTGCCCTGTTTAAGAAATGTTTGCCTAAGCCAAAATTACTAAGATTTTTTACTATTTTTCTTCTAAAATTTGTATATGTTTAGTTTTTATACTGAAGTCTATGAATAATTTTGAGTTAATTTATGTATATTGTGTGACATAAGGGTTGAAGCCCTATTTTTTGGCATACAGCTTCCAATTATTTTAGCACTGATTATTAACAATTTATCCTTTCTCCATTGAATGTTCTAGGTCCATTTGTTGAAAATCATTTAGTCATGATGTTTGGGTCTATTTCTAAACTCTCCCTTTAGATCCATTTATTTATATGCCTATTTCTACATAATGCCACGATATCTATATCAATAGCATTGTGCTGAATATCAAAATCAGATAATGTAATTCCTCCCACTTAGTTCTTTACTTTTAGAATTGTCCTATATTAATGTAGCATTATATTGAGTATTAAAATCAGATAATGTAAGTCCTCCCACTTAGATCCTTACTTTTAGAAGAGTTTCTATATTCATTTTAGAATTGGCTTGATAATTTGTATAAAATTCTGTTGGAGTTTCTATTGTGATTGTGTTGAATCTATATATGAACTTAAGGAGAATTAGCACTTAAATAATATTAATTATTTTGATGTGTAACATTGTATATTTTTCCATCTATTTGTCTTCTTTAATTTATTTCAGGACTGTTAATAATTTTGGTATATAAGTTTTAGTCATAATTTTTAACTGTACCCTTATATATATTCCTTAATATTTAGGCTATTTTAAAGTACTTTGTATATTAATTTTGAATTACCAAATACTCATTGCTAACATATAAAATGCAACTGATTTTTTAAAATTCCTACTTATATTTATAAACTTTCTAAACCCACTTATTAATTCTAAAGCTTATTTGTGAATTACTTAGGATTTCCTGAGAAAACAATCACATAGTCTGGAAATAAAGATAATTTTATTTCTTACTTTACAGTTATGTTTTTAATTTATTTTTTGTGCCTTTTTTGCAGTGGCCACAACCTTTTGAAAGGTTGAATGATACCTGATCTTCCTTTGTTCTTGATCTTAGGGAGGGGTAATTTAGCTTGTCACCATTAAGTATGATATTTGAGAGAGGCTTTTTATTTTTCTGTACTTAGTGTTTTTTTTTAATTTTTAATCAATGCCTTTTGTCATATTGAGGAAATTACCTGGTAATCCTAATGTAATTAAAAAGTGTTTTAAGTATTAAATTAATATTTGATATTGTCAATTTTTCTATGTCTATTAAAACCATGTTTTTCTTTTTTATGTCCATACCAGAGGCCCAGTGAATGGATTTGTGCACCAGTGGGGTCCCTTGGCCTGGCCTGTGCCCTCTCACAATCCGGGACCCCTCAGGGGATGTTGGACTGCCAGTTTCAGCTCGATCCCTGCAGGCCAGGTGGAGGGACCCCCACCAGTGCAGGAATCCATGCACTGGGCCAGTTTTGGCCCTATACCCACAGGCCAAGCCAAGGATACCCCACCAGTACACCGGGCTGGTTTCGGCCTAATCCCTGCAGTCCAGGCTGAGGGACCCCACTGGTGCACGTATCCATGCACCAGGCTGCTAATATGCATATCAGTTCTTTTGTTAATCTCTTCCTGCCCTCCCCATCTCTCTCTCCCTTTGAGATTCATCAGTCTGTTCCATGTTTCCATGCCTGTGCATTGATTATCTGCCCTCCTGGTGGTCAGTGTGTGTCATAGCTACTGGTCGAATGGTCAAACAAACAGTTGCTTAGGCTTTTATATATATACTAGGGGCCGTGAGGCTGCAGAGGGCACAGTGGCAGGTCTTGGCCCATCCACCGCACCCCGCCCACCCCTCCCTACAGCCCCCAGTCCCGTCACTGCTTCCACGTGCTAACAGCACTGTCCCCGCTCACACCTGCCGACAGTGCAGAGCGATTGGGGCCGGCGCCAGCAGTGGGTGCGAGCCAATCAGGTCTGGCAATTGCTGCTCGCACCCACTGATGGCGCTGAGCAATCGAGACTGGCTCCGGGTGCCACCAGCAGGTGCAAGCAGTGGCTCCAGCACTGGCAGCGGGTGTGAGTGGGGCCATTGCCAGCAGCAGGTGTGAGCAGTGGCTCCGGCTCCGTCTGTGAGCGCAAGGGAGGCCAGCGCTGGCAGCGGTTGTGAGCACCAGGCAGGACTGCGGTGCGTGGGAGCAAAGAATTTTCAGTAACCACCAGAGGGTCACCCCAATGACAGCAACTGACACCCTGCCTTGGTCTAGTGCCCCTGCTCACCTATTTAACCATCCCACCGTGGCCGACACCCACCATGTTCTGTGTGCAACTCCTGGTGGTCAGCGCAGGTCATAGTGACTGGTTGTTCGGTTGTTCTGCCGTTGGGTCTATTTGCATATTATGGTTTTATATGTATAGATACCAATAGATGGTGAATTACATTGATTTTTGAGTATCAAATATTTGATAGAAACTGCACTCAGTTTTCTTAAATTTGGGTGAGGAGAGGTTTGTATTTATGTTCATAAAGGATAGTGCTCTGAAATTTCTTGTAGTTTCTTTATTTGGTCACAGTATCTGCTTGTTCTCATGATTTGGGGTTTTTCCTTTCTTTCCTTTCTGTATAAGTTGTTTTAGAATTGGTATTATTCTTCCCATAAGTGTTTGGTACAATTCACTAATGAAGCCATCTAAAGCTACAATTATTTTAAGGAAAATTTAAACTACCAATTCAATTGTTCTTTAATAATAATTATCTAGTTATTCAGGCTATCTATTTTTTTGTGTTTTTTTTTTCCTTAACTTATGTTATTTGAAGATGTATGTATTTCACCTAATTTGACAAATTTGTAAACGTAAAGTTTTTCATAATTTTAAAAATCATTTCTAAAAGTCTATAGGATCTAAAGCACTTATTGCTTTTATTTCAATATTTGTGCACATTAAAAGGGAATTAATTAGAGGAAATATTTTAATATTGCTATTTGCCCTTTCTCTATAATAGAAGTGTGAGAGATGAAAGAAAATTAGTAAAATGTATATGAAAATCTTCCTCCTGTCAGAGTCTGAGGCATGCTGTGGGACCCAGAGTCAAGTCCCCGCTCACCTATGTGCACCTCGAAATCGCAGGAGACCCAGACCCAGACAGCCCCACCCCCATTGGGCAAGATACAGACCTGGCCAGCCCCACCCCCATCAAGTCCTGCCGGGCTGGGTGCACAGCCTCAGGGCCCACATCAAGCCCCGCCTGGTGGGGGTGCAGCCTCAGGGCCCCCCTCCCAGCACCGAGACAAGGGGTGCGGCCTCAGGTCCCCCACCCTGGACCGGTGCCACACAGCCTCAGGTCCCCAGCCTGCTGCCAGGCGAGAGGCGCAGACTCAGGTCCCCCATCCCAGAGCCAAGAGAAGGGGTGTGGCTCAGGTCCTCCACCCTGGCCTGGCACCACGCAGCCTCAGGTCCCTGCTGATCACTCATTACTGTGGGCGCAGCCATCTTGTGATGGTGTGATAGAGTGAGGGTCAATTTGCATATTACCTCTTTATTATATAGGATTGGTAGCTGGTATTTCCTTTCCTTGACACTGTCTCACAGTTAACAAATTCTGTTCTTCTTAAAAAAAACCACACAAAAAAAACCAGTTTTTTTCTCTCTGTTTCATTTGGGGAATTTTATTGCTATGCCCTTCATTTCAAGATTTATTATTTATTTATTATTTATTTGTTTGTTTTGGGTAATGTTGAATTGCTCTTAATCTCATACAATGTATTTTTCATTTTTAATGTTATATTTACATATCTATAGTTTTATGTGTGTTGGAAGCACCCATTATCTTTACTATCCGAGAAGTGTAAACAAGGAGCCCAGAATGCTGGTGAACCTTGAGCTCTGGCAAAGGTCAGAGCTATGCACCAACTGTTTAGTGGAGACAATGGTAGCTGAAGCAATTTCCTGACCAGATAGTCATGTAAATCCTTACTGATAACATAGTCTGTCTGTTACTGGAAATTGTCTGCCTAAGGGCTATAGGTGTATCCCAAACTGAATAAAAGGATGGCAAGGCCTGGCCCAAGTGGAGTCCTTCTTCTTGTGTTAGGCTCCTGCCTGGCCCTCCAATTTCCAAATTGTTATTTCTTGTCTCATCTCTGTTGTTTGTGTGCAGCCCTTCTCCAGAGCCCGAATCCTGAACCATGCAGGACGTGGGTCATCACAGATGTGGATCTTTGTTATGTATTTCATTTCTTCTTTATGAGGTTCATGTTTTCCTTTACTTTTTTGGGAAGAGGTAGTACATTTATTATAATTATGCAATGTCCTTGTGGGCTAATTCAATCATCTGTATACTTTCTGGTTTTTTAATTTATTTAAAAAAATGTATATTTTTATTAATTTCAGAGAGAAAGGGAGAGGGAGAGAGATAAAAACTTAAATGTTGAGAGAGAATCACTGATCAACTGCCTCTTACACACCCCACACTGGGGATCAAGCCTGCAACTGGGGCATGTGCTCTTACCGGGAATTGAACTACAACCTCCCGGTACGTAGGTCGATGCTCAACCACTGAGTCATGCTGGCCAAGCCGGTTTTTTCTGTTGACTTCTTTTTCTCCCACTTTTTTGCATGCCTGTACTGTTCGTTGGCTGCTAGACATTAATTGTATGCTTTATGTGTTGGATTTTCTTATATTCTTTTACATAGAGATGGTTTTGTTCAGGGAAATAATTAGCATATCAGTATAATCCTTTTGAGACTTGCTTCTGAGCTTTGTTTAAGGTCTAATTTTATCCCTCTATTGATGCAATAACTTTCTGATGAGTTGAAACAGTGTTCCAGGCATTAGAGGGTTTTTCACCTTAGATGGTGACATCGTAACTATTCCCAGTCCTATTGTTCTGTCAAATTATTTCTTTAATTTTTTTCCCTCTTGGGTAGTTTCCTCACACACTTGTGCAAAACTGCACTCAGACAAAGACTTGAGCTGACCCCTGTGAAGCTATCTGAACCTTTCTTTTGTGCAACTCCCTCCTCTCCGTGATTTTGCTCCACAAATTCAAGCTGACTTAATTTCCCTAAACTCCAAACTTCATCTCCTCAATTCAGTTCTTCGAGCTCTGTTTTGTTTCCCACTCTGTGCACTTTGGTCTGCAAACTCTGTTTAGCTGGTACACTGGGGCAATCATAGAGCTCACCTTGTTTTTGCTCTTTTTTCAGGAAATAGACTCCTATAGTTTTTCTTGTTCTATGTCTGGAAGCTGTTGTTTTCAATATTTTGCTCAATTATATAGTTGTTAAAAGTGAACCGTTAAGTCTTGATGTGATTATTCCATCATGAACAGATATGGAAACTTGAAAGAATAGCTTCCAAATTATGTTTAGGAAAAGGCTGGTTCCCAGTGTATAGGTTTGCTTAAATATTACAAAATTTCTATAACAGGATAAATCTGTCCAAAGATATAGAAAACATTTTAAAAATAACTAAAGTTATTTTTTTTCTACAAAAGAAACAATGCAATATAGTATAATTCTAGGAAAAAATACTTGTTTCCATATTGAAAAGTTATAGTTAATCACTACAACAAATAATTCATCTGGTTAATAATAGAGTGTATTTTTCCACTAAGAAACAATTTTAAGGTCTACTGACATGAAAGAAAATTCATACACTATCTTAGTCTTCTTAAAAGCTATAAAGTATAACAACTGGCTCATTTGGGACCTCTGTGCTAAATTAGTTAGAAATTGATTAAATAAATCATCTTCTAAAACAACCTTACCAAAGCAGTGTATCAAATTTTTACCTAGAATATCTTTGTTTGTTTTTTTCATTTAACAAACATAGATTTTATAAATTATAAGAAATCAGGTCACTTTTCATTTCAATGTGTGATGAATATATTAACAATACACATATAATCAGATTATACGTGATATGTTATAGTCAAGTATCTACAAATATCATATTCTTCACAGAGAAGACCTTACTCTTAAAGTAAGATTCACAGGCAGTTAATGAGATAAGCCAAATATTAACCATTTGGATAAAAACTAGAATGTGGAGTATGTTATCACAGAGTATCTCAAGTAGAGTGAATAATGGCCATTTAGATTAAAACTAACAGAAATATGTTATCAAAAAAGCATCCACATTTTCTGAAGAAATATTCAATTTTATAATGAGGCATGCTTATGTTAATACATTAAGAGCAGTCACTGGTATTAGTCTAAGTCACTCAAGCTAATGAGTGTGAGTATGATTTACCTACTCCATTCTACATCTTACTTTTTTATTGCTTTAATTACAAGTATTTATTGATGGATCAGAGAATACAGTTTTAATGGAGCAATAAGGCACAACCATGGATTAAAACAGTTTGTGACACAGCCAAAGGGAGAAAAAAAAAGCATAATCTTATGAACTTTAAATACGTAAGTCAAGGAGCCTTTGAAGTACCTTTCTAACATATCAGCATCAGACAATTATTTCCTTTTATACCATTTCTATGCTCCATCACTTAATCACAAAGTCAGACTGATCTTTTACCAAGAATTTCTCAGTCATTTATACTTGAGTCATCCAGCCTGGCCACCTCTCTATTCCACACTCTTCCCAACTCCTTTGCAGTGGTATTATTATTATTATTATTATTATTATTATTATTAGCAATTTCCTTCCTAAAGTATTGTGTATATATCTTGGGTAGCCTTCCAAAGCAAGGAAACAAGCAAGCGAGCTATGAGTCAGACTGAATAAGCCAAGGGCAGTTGTAAGGATAAACAGACTCATAAGGACAGATGTTAAGATGACAACAGCCTGATTCAATGAAGTCTATACAAAGGTGACTTAGGCAGAAAAGTTGCATTGGCTGGTGCAGAGGCCTGTAATGCCACCTGAGGCTGTGCCAGTGTCACACTCCTTGTTTCTAAGGAATGGTCTAAGGGAGGAGCTCCGAAATCAATTTAAGTAGGCTGCTTATGACACAGTACATTCAAAGGTTTGGACCTATATTAGGAGGTGACTATGGCTTCCGGCATTAACATTTGCTGAGTGTAAAATTCATAGAGAAATTTGTGCAAAACTTCAAGTACAATCTTTACATCTCGTGGACTGGGAATAAGCAGGTACTTCTGTAACACTAATCTTTCTGCTTGGAAATATGAAGTGGAAAACATTCCAGGGCACACAACACAGGTATAAACCATGCTGCGGAGGTGGGAATAGGTGAGACTTTTAGAGTGCACAGCCTCCTCATTCAGCAGTCCATGAGAAAGTCCCCAAGCATATTGTCAGAGCAGCCACTGTGGTGGAGACAGTGTGTCAAAACTAAGCAAACCTGCTGGTATATAGCTGTTTTCTGAAAAATCAACACTGTACTAACAAGAGTAGCCATGTAGGTATGTATGTTGAGAATCAGAGGCCAGAGGCAGAACAACTTGGGCAAGTCAAAGAAAAGACTTTGCTCTACACCTCTCACCCAGGCCACCACCTTTCAAGAACATCCCCAACCCAGTGTCCTTTGATGACAAAGCAGAGTCCAAGGGATCAAGACAAGATCACACTCTTCAGAGAAAACTGTGTTTATTGCAAAGCTTGAAGAGGCAACATCCCAGAGTCCTATTTAGGAGGACTGTCATGGTAATTCAAACTGCCAGTCCATGGCACTATCCTGCCAAGTCAGCAATACATTGAACAGGCACAGCTTGGGGTGCCAAGTAGAACAGAGGGGATTAAAGCTTAATGAAAAGCCAGGAGACTGAAAGACAAAGTGGATGATATCTTGGGTAAAAAAAAAAGAAAGAAAGAAAGAAAGAAAGAAAGAAAGAAAGAAAGAAAGAAAGAAAGAAAGAAAGAGAGCAAACATCCTATGAAAAAGAATGGAGGAGCATGCCAAAGCCTTGTTGGAGGGAAGACAGCATGGCTATAGTCTACATCCAATGAAAGAGTTATTCTGGCTGGTTCTTGACATAATTCCCTCTCTCATTTTCTTAGATGAGATGCATATGTAGCATTCAGCTGCAGAACGAGATGGGGTTAAGGTGGTGAGAATATTTAGAAATGGAAACAACTGATGAATCATGCAGAACAGATATAGACCAGGTATAGCATTCGCTAATGCTCTTTTTATACACATAAGGCAGGTTTATGTTGGAAGAACATATCGGGGGTTGTCATGCACTAGCAGTAGTACTTTGGGAGAAGGTGAATGCTGGGGTGGAGGAGGGGCTGGTGGACAGGAATATACCTACTTCTTATGCTTCAAACACACATGCCACCAACACAACCTTCATTAAATTAGTCAAATCCTATATATTAATGCTATTATTATTACTTTACTAACTTTCAAAATATAGAGTGCTTATATTGTAGGACAACTGTTATTTAAATGCTCACCACCTGCCAGAATTTGTGTTAAGCACTTTATATCCATTTTTTTTCTAGTTATTCTTTACACGAAACTGAAAGTTGGAGATTTTTATACTGCTTTTTAGAAAGGAAGCTATAAACAAGAGAGCTTAACTATTTTCATTAGTTTTTGTTATAAGTGACAATTTTAGGTGAGATTCTAATTTTTCCTGCCTGCACAGAAATATTGTTTTAATAGATCATCTCAAAATGTCTGCCTCTTTTGATATTCTAGAGTTACATATGATAATATAAGCCAAATTTGCCTAACTACTAATTGTAAAGTCAGATGCTTCTTAGATTACTATCTTCTGGTTTTATTCTAAGGTGATTGTGACCCAGTTACTAAAATAATTCAGGATCCCCTTAGTGTTTTTAATGCTGCATTGTGGTCATCAGATCATTAAACTAATTTTGCCAAATTGAGAAAACTTCACATTCATTTCATTGATTTATATTCTACTTAATTTAAAAAATGTGAAACAAATTACATTGCTTATTTGATCTAAAAAGTTTTCATTCTCTTTCAATATAAGAATTCCACTTAAATAGCCCATAAAATTTGCTACCATTTCCTTAAAGACTCAAGCATTAATGTATGATATTAAAATAATTCATAATGTAGGGTTCTTGAGTAGGTCTTCATTAATTCTGTGGGCTTACATACAAAATTCTCCATGTGTGTAATTTATGGAGTACTTGCTATGTGGTAGACATTGCTAAAAAGTTTTTAACATACTGTAAACACTAAATTACTTAATTTTAAAGCAATAGGGACAATTAAGAAATTTTAAGAATATATCTGAATATTTAGAAATGGAAATAACTGATGAATCATACAGAACAGATATCTTTGCTCATAAGTAGATTATGTTGACTATTAAATTATACCCTTGATAGATTTCATCAGTTGAATTTATGTGCTTTGTTCAATAATTGGAATTCTAAAAATAAAGATCCAAAATACTAAAAACTTATAAAACCTGGCCTCAACACAAAATCTAAACTCAGCTTTTGTAGAGAGGAGGGGTAATCTTCCAGCCAGCAAGCAGCCATGATCACCATCTTCTGGTTTTATTCTATTATTGGCTGAATATAGATTGATGTACTTGTCTCCACTGTACCAATGTATAATGCATGAACACGATTACTGATGTAATTTAGAAACAGGATGCCTTTAATCTTCTGCTCAGATCAATCAATTACAGTACATAGGTTATAGACTGTCCTATAATTTTACACTAAATCCTTAATAGAACTAATCTTAGAGCTAAATGAGGTTGGGGGAAATTCATAGCCCACAGAGATTGCTCATATGAACACAGACAATGGAACTTTAACCATCATGCATTTAATTTTCCAGGACAAACAAACAGAGGCTACTCTAAAGATTGTAGAGAACGAATACTTCAGAGAGCAATATGCCACTTTTCTGTTTGAAGAAACCACTTTTCTACTCTTAAAGTGAAATTCAAGGGTTTCCAGACTGAAAAAAATCTGCAAAAGTTAATATCAGATTCATAACTACAGCCATTATGCGCAGTTACTCTCTGCATGTCAAGGCATCTTGCCATGTGACAGGTACATGTTGTGTTTCAAACCGCATTCGGAAATGCCTGTTTCCCTTTAAAGCAACATTCACCCAATTTACACATGGTTTGATAAACGTATTTTTATATGACTTTGACATGACTTACTGTTGTGTTATAAATGCCTTTTTAGTGCACATAAAAACTTAATTACAACCCACACAATACGTGGTTTGTTCAGTTTTCTCTGGAGTCCTTGATGCATTTTTGGAGCAATGCATTTGAGCTTGGATTTACCTAAGAAGCAAAGTAGAAAAAGAAGGTGTTTTAGAAATTGGATGCAAAGAGCACTCTGTGTTTCTGTGGGTATACAGTGAAGACAGTAGTGCATATGAATACATCGGTGCCACTTGCCTGAGTTGGCAGTTCTATTGTATGTTGCTGGTGTAGGCAGAGAGCAGTTGCTACAGTTGCTAAAGGCAGAGCCAGTGTCAGCACCATGGATAGCTTCCTTCACACTTTTAGCGCCTGGGAGAACAGTGCTGTTTAAAGCCCAGCTGCAGCAAGTGAGAGGGATGACAGAAAGATCTACTTATACGAAAAGGGGAAGGAAATAAAGCCATGCACGGGAGGAGCGTGTCTTTTTCTATTCCGAGAGAGGAACCTGCACAGATTCAGGGAAGCTCAAGCTACTATAAGAGCCCGAGGTTGCTATATATTGCTTCTCTTTAAGTAAAGCTAATTACCTGGGAAATTCAACAGTTCAAATTCAGGCAATGTCTCAGCTTTCTAATTCATTTTCATTGCTCTGATATGAAAGAATAAGATCTGCTTAGGTTCTTGTTTTTGTTTGGATTTTTTATCTTTAGGTTGTGTTTTCTGGAACGTAAAATAAAAGTCATTATATTTATTTCCTCGATATTTATTGCCGTCTTCATGATTCATCTTCCTAATGTCCCCCTCCCGCTTGGACCTTCTCAGTTCCATCCTCTTTTTTTAAAAAAAATTCAGATTTGAGGTTGAAACTGAGAAAATATGAATTTGACTATTTCAGGGCACAGAAACCCCCAAAACTTTATCAGGCAACTGCATGTGTAGACAGGGGGCTCTGAATCCTTTATTCCCAACTGGAGAGGAGGTTGGTCCGCATTCTAGTTCTGTAGGTTGTAGTGGTGGCAATTTCCATTGGAAAAAGGGGCATGGAGAGAGGCTGACTATTGGGTTAAGGGGAGAATAATATCAATGAAGCCAAAAGAAGCAAGAAAAACTAGAACAACAACTTAGAAAACAACCCCCCTGGCATGGCTGGTCACATTTGATTTGCTAAGTTTCCAGGAGGACTATTTGGGCAGAAGTGTGTGTACTTATATGAGGAGATTCCTGAGTAGGTGTGCTCTGAGAAGCAAAAGGGAAGAGGACTCGATTCTGCCCCCTTGAAGCCTTCCCCACCCTAAATGAGAAGATTCCGTAGGAATGGTGGAAGAGATCAGACCGGTGTGCCTAGTGTGTTCAGGAGATGAGTGGCATGGGAGGCCACACCGAGGCTGGTAACTCTTAGCCCCACCCACCTTTTGTTCCTTCCCCCCGGCGCACAGGCTCGCCCTTTCCGAACTCTTGCTTTGTTTTGTGCCACTTGCTCCCACGGTCTTTGGGTCTTTGGCCTTCTCATCTTCCTGGCAGCCTCTGGCACCGGGAGACGGAGTCACCCCTCAACCTTGCATCTCCTTAAGGGCTCAAGCAGTGAAACTGGGCATGCCCGGCGGCAGCGCCAGTCTTCAGACTTCGGCAGGCGCTGCTCCGCGCCGGGCAGGGACCGTAGTGCCAGTTCAGCCCGGGCGTCAGCGCCCCCCCCCCCAACCCCCGCCCCGCAGAGCCCGGGGATCCCAGTGCACCCTGAGGCTAAACCTGCACCTTTAAGTGGCTCCTCCTCAATACTCAACCTCCCAAGGCCACCGGAGTTTAGAAATGGTCCTTTCCGAGGGACTGCGTTCCCACCTGTCTTTTCTTTGCAGCTAAAGGATTTAGCTGCTGCGACGTGAGGGGCTCAGGGATGGAGCCCGTGGCTGGCGGCCATGGAGATCACCTTCCCAGAGTAGCTGTTTGTCACCGAGTTTTGGAGATTTCTTGGCTGGCTTCCGCCAAAGCACGCTTGAGTAATCCGAGCTGTGGCGGCGCCCAAGCTCCCGGGATAAAGGGAGCGCGCGTGTGCGCTTGTGTGTGTGTGTGTGTGTGTGTGTGTGTGTGTGTGTGTGTGTGTGTGGTGCGGTGTGTGTGTGTGTGTGTGTGTGTGTGTGTGGTGTGTGCGTGTGCGGTGTGCGGTGTGTGTGTGTGTGTGTGTGTGTGTGTGTGTGTGTGTGTCTGTGGAGAGAGAGAGAGAGGGCGGGGACAGTAACGTCAAGGACCCCCCCCCCCCCTCCGCCAGCCTCCTTTTCTTTCTCCCCTTCCTGCAACAGCCTCACAAGTCTTCCATCCCCGGCCATCCGCACAGCTCTGTTAAGCCCATTTGCAGCGGGAAATTGGCGCTGTTTTGGGGAAAGAGAAGCTGATCAATTGCCCTTGTGACTCCCCGCCCCCTCCTCCCCACCCCACCCCCACCACTCCCTCCTCCCTCCCTCCCTCCCCCGCCGCCTCCCCTCACCCCGCCTCCTTCCCTCTCCCCACCCCCAAACCCTCTCACCCGCGGCAGTTTGAGAGGTGAGGGGAAGGGACTGGGCTCGGGTGGGGAGAGCGGGTGTCTAGAAGTGGTGCTAATGGGAAGAGATTTCTGCTTTCAAAAGAGGATGCTCTGCCACAAAGAGCGGCTGGCGCGCTGGCCTGGGCTCTAGCGGAGGAGAGATCCCGGGAGAACTCGGAGCCGGGGGAGCGCTCCTCGGCGCACGGGGGTCACCATGCCTGTCCGCAGGGGGCATGTGGCACCGCAAAACACATTTCTGGGCACCATCATACGGAAATTTGAAGGGCAAAGTAAGTTCATTTGTTCTTCTCTCCCCCTCGCTTATTCTGCTTCAATAGTGCATTGGGCGTCCGCCGCTGATAAGCGGAGGAGAAGGCAACTCCGGGCTCTGGCAAGTTAGGAGGCTGTGAAACCCAGCCAGGAGGTTCGAATGGCAGCGGGAGTGTTCGCCCTCGGATATTAATTTTGATTTACATGTTAGATTATGGTCTCCATTATAGGAGGCAATTTGATCCTCCTCTCCCACTGCTCCATTATCTGCCTCGCTACTTGATGTCCTACTCTTCTACTATCTTAAAGGGAAAGTGCTAGTGTAACCTGGGTCTGTGTTTTGAAGCTGTTTTAATTGCGGACTTTTTGAAAGTCAGGAGCCGGGCAGACAATACTACTGGAACTAGGGAATGTCAATGGTAGCAGCGATGGAAATGGCCCTGCAAGCTATACCTCACCTTGGTTAATTTGCAAGGCTGTGGCTTGACTTGGATGCTTGCTGGCTGCTAGTTTATAGAAGCGAAACTTTGCATGGAATCAATGTAAATCTATCCCCACTGCAGGATAATTTGGAAACAAAATTGACTCATGCTGATTCCCAATGAAAATAGTTCATTATTCAAAAGAGTATTTCTGTCCCTTAATTATCCCCTTCAATGTGTATCTAGAAATTTAAAAATTGAAGTACACTAAGTAAATCCCACAAAGATGGAATACAGAGAAATTCAGTATTCTCATATGGACTAACTCTAATGAATGAATGTTATATAAATATGTTGATTTTAAATCCTATACTTGGTCATTGATATTCCACATTTTCTTAAAACCACATTGACACACATTTATGTTGTACATTTTGCAGTTACTTTGGTGATGTCTTTAGTGACGTGAGTATATAGTACCTTGTGTATAACA
The DNA here is from genome assembly GCF_963259705.1 of Myotis daubentonii. Lineage (NCBI taxonomy): Eukaryota > Metazoa > Chordata > Mammalia > Chiroptera > Vespertilionidae > Myotis > Myotis daubentonii. The sequence continues at coordinate 53,620,861 of NC_081846.1, forward strand.
TAAACTTGTAAGTCCTATCTGGAAGTGGTAAATATAATATGTGATCAAAAGTAATAAACCATTTGTATTTAAATACCTACTACTACACAAAAATTCATGGTTCTCCCAAAGTAGAAGTGTAAAGGTGTGAACATGATATTTACTGTGTATATGTGTGTAAATATGTTTATCTTCTGGAAAATACGTGTTATGAAAAGTTGAACCTTTGCATTACTGAACTGCTAATTAATGTGAAATACTTTCATTGTTAATAGTTTTATTTTATTTTTTTTGACATGGTGTATGGGCAGCATGCCTTACAGGGATAGAGAAAAGCCAAATCCAGGAATAATAACTACTTTGAGAAAGTTGTACTCTAAAGGCCAAGGTGGAAGTGAGAAATCTGACAGCTACAGGATGTTTCACTGTTTTGGCTTTGAAAATATTTACCTTGAATTTAGATGGTATCCTGGAAATATCAATGGGGCAGCGGATTATCATTAGAATGAATCCCCCAGGGGTTAGAGGGCTGGAGATCTAGGTTAGTTAGGAAATTATATTCTCAAAATTTGAAGAGTAGTCCTTAATACTTTTTTGTTAAAATGGCTTATGACCAGTATTTCATATGTAAGGTTGGTTGTTGTTTTTTTTCTCTTCCTTTCAAAAGCCGGGACAGTTAGCAATTTGGGAAGTACCTGCATTTTATATCTCCTCTTATGCAACAAATTATTCCAATGCTTATGAGCATCTTGTGGAAGGATTTTAAAGGATGCCTTACTGTCTTCTTATTGCAGATAAAAAATTTATCATTGCAAATGCCAGAGTGCAGAACTGTGCCATCATCTACTGCAACGATGGGTTCTGCGAGATGACTGGCTTCTCCAGGCCAGATGTCATGCAAAAGCCCTGCACCTGCGACTTTCTCCATGGGCCCGAGACCAAGAGGCATGATATTGCCCAAATTGCACAAGCACTGTTGGGGTCAGAGGAGAGGAAAGTGGAGGTCACCTACTACCACAAAAATGGTAAAGTTTACCTTTTTAGGATTTCTTGTGTTTGATTCCATTGAAATGAAGTTTTGACAACTGAAAACCAAAAGTTCACATTCAGAGGAACCCCAGACATTCGGGTGCAGATATACTTTGCTTATAGTATTTTAGGCTTCAAAAATATGGATGCTCTCATTCATGGACTAGTGAGAACAATTTCTTCTTTGAATAAGGGTACCACGTACTCTTCAAAAGTGCAGTAACTTAATGTCACTGGGGACAGGATGCCACAAATCAGTCTTACTCTCTCCCCTGTCTAAGGAATGATAAAAGGGCCAATGATTTACTGGTTTAATTGATATGCATTTTGTGGGAGAAAAATACAGAGTTTTATTTGCTTGAACTCAAATTCTTTACAAAGCAAAGTCTTGTTGAAAACTATATACGAGACTAAAACTACTATGTTATAAATGTTTCCTGGCTCTTCCTGGCTTTATTTGATAGGTAACACACCTCTTTCCACTTTTGTTCCTTTTCATACAAGATTAAGACTGATATACAGGAACTTCTAAAATTGGTCTAGTAAACCTATGTATATTCAAATAATAAAGACTGTTCATATATTCAAGATATGCTCTGAAACACAAAATGGAGAAAGGAACTATGATACTGTGGAGTTATTAGTATTCAGTTTTACAACTGCAGCAAAACTGGCATCTTCAACTTAAGGTCATACCTCAACTTCAAGGGCACTCCTTCTTTCAGGCTTGCTGAGGGACCATAAATATTTTAGATCTGTAACAGTTCTCAAAAAACCACATTTAATGGATATGCATTCACTAAATCCATAATATGTATATAAACTCACATGTAATGAATATTCAGATATACCTATTTTTAAGATACACATTTCCAAAGGTACACACTTTGGAAATATTTGACAATTTAGGGATAAAAGGGAATAGATTAAATGCATGTTGTAGTTAGTTTTGTTGATATTGCATTATCATGTTTTTCTTTTTATTTAATTGATAGAAATTAGTGAGACAGAAGGGTATTTAGTCAGCTGTTTAGTTAACTCAAGTTTTGAAAATGAATACAATACATGAGTGATGTGTTATAGCCTATATCATATCATTACTTGTCATTTAATAAAATACAGAGAACAAATTCTAGCAGGGAAAGGTTTAACTCTTCCTCTTGTTTTCTCATAATTAAATACTTTATGATAGAAAACTTACAATTGTTAATTACTAGATTTTTATAGCAATTTGAGTCGGTACGTATAACAAAGTATCATTGGAAAATACTTATATGATTATCAACCAATACAGAGATAGCTTTTAAAGTTCTTTTCGCTTTACCCAGACATTTCAATCAGTAATGTTGGTATATTAGAAATGGCCTAATTGCTCTGTTGTCTTGAAAACATTTCTTGGACTGAGGCTTTAACTACCCAAATGCAACTCGTCGTGTGTGTGTGTGTGTGTGTGTGTGTGTGTGTGTGTGTGTGTGTACACCTGATTTGACTTTTGGAATAATTTGAATGTCTGACTTTTTTGTCTATCTGAATATTTATCATGATGTTGGCAAAGTCTGCATTGTGGTTACTACAGGTCATGTTGGCCCACATTTGGTTATTTTGTTTCCTGAGACAGTTCAGAAGTTTTTCAACTTAGAGAATTTAAGTATAAAATGAATCTAGACTGTCCAGATTACTTGGAAATTAACTATATATTTTTCAGATAGTACTTTCAAATAGAAGTTGTTTTTATTAATTGGAATAGTGATGTTTTGGAACCTAGCTTAGTTTGTATAATATGAGTGTAAAATAATCTCAAGAACACCTTAAAAGCATTTTTAAAAGCAATTTATCACAAACTTGAATGTTAAAAATTTTATAGTGGAGATGTTCATATTTGACTAATGCAAATCTTATTATTTTAGTGATTTACTTGGTTATATAAGTGAAAACCTCTCTGTTTTGGACAAAGTATGTTTATTTGAAAGTTTGTTTGGTATAGAAGTAATCAATATGTGGTGATGATTTTGATACTGTTGGCTTTATTTACAGATGTGACTCGGTCTACAAGGACTTTTAGAGCTAATGACAAATATTGCAGTTTTTTGCTTTTATTTATATGGGAAACAAGCATTTTCTTTTCTTTCAAAGAAAAATATTAATTTGAATGACCTTTTAGATTGTAAAGACACAGTCAGAATTATTGACTTTGAATAATCAACTTGTGTTTTTGCTACTAGTTCATATACCTTGAGGATAATCTCCAGAATTTATTGATTTTTTTCACATGGCATCCACAAAATCAGAGCTTGAGAAGTTCAAATGCTTTGAAAGTCTTGCCTCTTAGAGATCTGTCAGCCACTCTTCTACATTTATAAAAGCAGGAAGGAACAAAATCAGCAACATTTTCATTGGTTTGTTTTTCAAAGTTTCCTTAATTCCTCATTATTGAGATCATTTATTTTTGAGAGGTTCTTGGTGTTTGAAGTATATATAGAAAATGCTTTCTTTACTTATTGCTTTAACTTTCATGTTCCATTCCATGGAATATTACTGTAATTTAGCATGTTACAGGAATATGAATAGTGATGCAATATGCACAACAAGCATATTAACAAAAATTTAAGATATTCTGTTTCCACTTTTTTATTCACTCATATTGGAGTAGCAAAATTAGCGTGACATTATTTCCAAAAGCTTGTTTTCCAACGTGGCCAGAGGCTTTAGACCCCATGATCTGAGCGAGTACCCACAGGTGAGCTACATGATCACCATTGTGTAGCAACACTTCCCACCCTGCCAGTTCTGGGGATTTTACTGGGCACAATTGGATTTGCTGTTTACCAGAATATTAATTTTTAAAAGCCTAGTTATTTGGGGGAGAAATACTTGACAGCTCTTCCTTTGAGGGTTCTATTTTACAGTTTAAGTCATTATTGCATAAATCATTCTTGGCAGCTGTGAAATATTGCTTGAGGTGATAAAGCTATAAATCTTTTGACATAAAACTCTAATTATACAAAACTATAATTATGCTGAAGCTTATATAAGAATAGGTAAATATTTTAGTAGCATAATATATTCACTCTAAAAATACCTTTTCACCTTTTTAAGAATAGGATTGAGAAATAGCAAACACTTCCATTATTAATTAGCTTATAGTTTAGAGATGATGTTAAGGTAAAAAAAAAAAAAAAAACAAACCAGAAGGGTTACTAGTAATTTAGTCATCCCTAGTTTATTGCTGATCTGGCTGGGTGTGTGTCATGGATTAGAGCTAGCTAGTTTAAGTGCTAGACCACTTCAACCACATTTAGGTAGAAGATTTTTACCTTAAATTATCTAGCAACTCTAAACATTTAGAAAATTGAAATAAATTTCTCCAAGAGAAATGAAGGTCTTAACTCAGTAGGAAAATAGAATTTGAAATCCATTATCTTTAAAGGTCTGGGCATTCTTTTATTTTCTCCATTATGCTTTTAGACATAATGCAATGGCAGTTTTGTTAACGAATAACAAATATCCCTATCTTTAAGAACTAAAGGATGAGAAGGGGCTGAGGGAAGTCCTTTTCTGATCCAAACTGGGACCAGATCCAGACAGGACACCAGTCATAGTGGGGTCAGTACCAAGTTCCAGGGGCAGCATTCAATTCAACTCAAGTAAAAAGAGGTGAATCTGCCGTATCTAAGAGTAATTTGGAAAGACCTCTTAGAAAGTATTTTGTCGTGAGTGAAGGTGAGGATACACTGAGGGCCACCTTAGTGGTTCTCAACCTTCCTAATGCCGCGACCCTTTAATACAGTTCCTCATGTTGTGGTGACCCTCAACCATAAAATTATTTTTGTTGCTACTTCATAACTGTAGTTTTGCTACTGTTATGAATCATAAAGTAAATATCTGATATGCAGGATGTATTTAGGTGACCCATGTGAAAGGGTCGTTTGACCCCGAAAGGGGTCGCAACCCACACGTTGAGAACCGCTCGCTGCCTAAGGTAATGTTGGCACTAGAGGAAAAACAGGAGATGCAAAGGAGGATACAAACTGATCCCTGGTTTGAGGATATTTGTATTACAGAGTGACTAATGTTCATTTCTATGTTCTCCCCAAGATGTTTTTATTTTTTTTTTTATGAAATTGTTTCTAAAGAAAAAAGAGTATGTAAACTCTTGAATGAAGAGTCTTTTATATAAACGGAGAACAAAATTTAGGGTTAATTACCCCCTTCCTTTATTCCCCCATTCTAACTTGTTTAAGTATATTTTGTCATTTGTAGGTAATAATAACTTATTAAAGAGACAATGTAGTTTAGCTAAAAATTTAATAGCTCAAAAATAAATCGGATAATAGCTTTATATAAGTTATGTGACATGTAAAATACTCAACTCCCCTCATTCCTGAATTGTGTAGAGATATAGCTGGTAGTTTTTAGAAAAGAATAGACATATATTTTGTGTGTGAGAAATTCAAACAATTAAGAAAAGTTTCCAGGTAACATCTTGCCTAGGGTTTGTTTTGGTGCTCATTTTACCTTTCTGTTTATATTTTTTCATGTTTCATTCAATGAAATATTACTGTAACAACATTACTGTTAATTTTTCTTATATTCCAAAACTTTATAACATCTTATGGACTTTAGATATTGTGTAAATTTTAAACTTAATCAATTGGATTTGTTGCTAAAAATCAGAATTCTCAAGAATCACTCCTCCTCACAATTTGAAAACTTTATTTCAGTACTGTCTCAAGGGAAAACAAAATGTCCTAAAACTGTGGGTGGGCTGTGCTCATCAGCCTCTTTTCACCACTCGCCAGGCCAGCACCATACCTCTAGGCTACTTCGGGGCTACAAAGAAGCCCTTGAGAGATAACTAACTGCTCAGTTATTTTCACACATGAGGGTCTTGAGAGGTCAGTTTAGGGCTATCTGCATAGGCTAGATTTGTTGGGTGGAACTGGCTTCTATTGGCTTCCAATGCTATTTTAATTTTTTTCTATAAATAATCACTAAATCATTTACTTGCTATCAGCAGCCAGGAAAGTCCTATGATAATTGAGTCACAGGGAAGCAGCAGTTGGAGCATTACCTGTTAAGACATCAACACTCATCTGGCCATCTGAAAGTGAAGCCTAGGATCATTTTCAATTTTTCTCTCTCCCTCTCCTCCCTAAACCCAATTGGTCGGAAATTCCTTGCAATCTTTACCTCTGACATATTTCCCAATGTTACCCCCGCTTCTCCAGCACCGCCAAGTACCCTAGTTGAAACTTTCCGAATCCTTCTTCCGGAGCATTGAGTATTGAAGTTTCCCTCCCTCTCCAATCCATTTCCCACAGTGCCATCAGAGAGCTATTTCTGAAATGAGAATTACATACCCTGATGATTTATTGGAGCTAAGCATCATTGTAAATGAATGTCATCTATTCAATAATGGTTATGACAATACCTTAAGGTATATACTCTTATTATCCCCATTTTATGAGAAGAACACTGAGACCCAGAGGGATGGAGTACTTTCCAAATCACACACAGTTCATCAAGTGGTGAAGCCTGACCCATATTTGCTGCTCATCTTAGCTTGGCTTAAAAATCTATCTTAGCCCTGGCCGGTGTGGCTCACTCAGTTGATTGGAGCATCATCTTGAGCACCAACTGTTTCGGGTTCCATTCCTGGTCAGGGTGCATACCTGGATTGTGGGTTCCTTTTCTGATTAGGGTATCTACAGGAGGCAACAGATCAATGTTCCTCTTTTACATCAATGTTTCTTCTCTCTCGCTCGCTTGCTCCCTCTAAAAATCAATGAATATGTCCTCAGGTGGGGATAAAAACATCTATCTTAATTCACTAAAACTCCCAGGATAATGTTTTAGACAGTTTACTAGGATGCATGGCGACCTTCCCTTGGATGCCAAGTTGCATTCACTTGCATCCAAGTAGGGTATGTTTAGAGGAATCAGCTTTGGGAATAGCTAGGTGAACTTCATCACTAAGTTTACCTTCTTGGTGCCTCAGTTGTCTTTTCTGATCTTTATTAGGAGAATAACATCTACTTTGTTAGGCTGAGTGAATATATTGTGTACAGTAAAGTACACGGCATTATTTATGGCATGGTTGCTAGACCATAATATGTGCTCAGTAAACATCAGTTAGTTAAATATCTTCCCAACTACATTTCTCCTAAAAATCTTATGTACTGATAATGCTTGACTGCTCAGATTCTCAAATAAGCCATCTTTCCTTACCCTCCAGAAGTTTTCCTAATGATCAGTACAAAGAGTCTCTGAAGGGATTGCTCTTCCCTCAGTTTCTCACCCTAAAGAAACATCGTCATCCTTCCAAAAACAGATCCAGAGACTTCCGTATGGAGTCCTCCCTGATGCCCCCACTGCCTGCTGCCGAACATTAATTGACATAACTCTGTGTCTCTTTCACACTGGGTTCTCAACTCCAGTGTAGCACCTGGAGTGTGCTACATATCATTACATCTTATTGTAGTTAGCATCATTTGTTGTGTTGTTGTTTTTTTAGTGTATTTACTAAAAATACCAAGTCTTATTAATCTCTGTCTCCAGACTATGTGCAAGATAGCCTGCTATGAAGTATGAGTTCGATTAGCATTCACACAAAGAATAAACAGATGATGAGAAATGGCATGGCAGAGTTGAAAAAAAATAAGAAAGCAGTTGAGATCAGGAGATTCTGAGGAAAGGGAGTTACATGGAAAGTATGATGTTTTGGTTTTTCTTACTTTCTTAACACTTTTAAAATGTTCTTAAGAATAATTTTCACCTTAATTTTTATTAATGGACATATGTCTTTGCTTAGTAAGCTAAGGTCTTACATCATTTTTATAACTTATAGTTTGCAAATAGCTAGAAAAATATTTAGTAAAGAGTTAGAGAGAAGCTATTAACCAGAATCCATTAACCAGTTCCCAAGTGTCACTCATTCACCACCAAATTAAAATGACTCTCACTAGTGTCTCTAACAATATCTTTGTATTAGCTGAACTTAAGTTTTATTCTGGTCTTTTCTGAATTGAGTTCATTGCTGTTTGACATTTACTTACTGTACAAGGTACAAAGTATTGACATTCTACATCTAGTACAGGATTTTCTTAAAAATCTTTAATTGACAATGAAGCTGACCTTAGGGTCAATCAATGAGTGTTGAATCTAAAATTATTATTGTCAAAGGAGTGTTTTCTTTCTATATACATGATGTTGTCTGCATTTAGCAAAAGCACTGAACTACCAAGAAACAATAGAATCAGGCAGCAGCAGAGGACATTAATCACCATAGAGGAAATTTGTCCTATTACTGAACAATTAAGAAGGTCAAATTGCCACTTGTCACAGGTGGGTTATAAGAAAATTGAGTACCAGGCTCCTATCGCTGTAACTGAACATTTTATATCTTCCACTTGTTTCTTTAATTTTTATGAAATATCTAATTAAGAAAATAAAAGTAGTCTTTCTGGGGACAGCTCATCTGGCTGAGGCAACTCCTGTGCCCTTTTCTCACTTAAAGTAGGTTTGCATATGTACAAATTCTCCTTGTTACTGTTTTGTGATTGCCTCACTCTACTTTTTACTTAAAAAAAAAATGGGCAGAACAAGCATTGGGGGGTACTTAGAGGGTAGGAGTTGGGAAAGAAAGAGAGAGAGCTGTGGGTGCATTTCCGCCTTTAGTTGGCTCAGTTTGTAAAATGATCTCAAATTAGACTGTGCTAGGTGGGGCCTGGCAAGGCTGCCCAGCCACAAGGCCTTTGTTTGCCGGCTTTTTCCTCCAGGATGACCAGTTAGAAGACATGGTTACAGCAGGTGGATTCTCACCATTGTTTTTTGTCATTGTTGTTTCCTTTCCTGTTTTTTCCCCCCTTCTTTCCTAAGGCACATTAGGAGTGTTGCTATTTGTTGTTCTTTGTTTTGATAGGATATTAATTCTTGCATGTTGTTTGAAATGTTGGTTTTGAGAAACATACAGTAACTGCATGGGTTTAAGACAACTTAGAATGACTGTGACTTCTCATACTGATTATTGACCTCTATGCTCAAAACACCCTTCTTAATTCTATTCAGTAAAATCTGTATTAATGACCCAAGATGATGGACATGATGACAAAAATTAAAGTAAAAATGTGTGATATTTCCACAAACAATTTCTCAAATATAAAGTAAAGAACAACATCTAACACAAACTAAGTAAGATATTTACATATTTAAAATAATAAAAATATTTGTGATAGAAAAGACCACATATTGAAATAATCTTCAATACGTGAGGTCTTTGAGTGTACTAATTAAGATCACATCAATTCAAGAAAATTAATGTTAGAGTTATGCAACATTATATGTTATGTGAATTATTTTGAATCAAATTCCCATTTACTTATCTTAGCAAAATTAGTAAAAATTTCTTTTATTTTTGCTAAAAATTTCTATATACACCATCCATTTTTTTAATAATGTTAATCAATTGATCTTTAGCTATACATTTTTTAGATCATTAATACACATAGATGTGCTCTACAGGGTGTATTCCATGGACCATACCCCTCTACCCAATTTATATCTTCTCCCAAAGTACCGATGTTAACTGAGTTCTAAGTCTGTGACTACCTCTTTGCATGCTACTTTATCTTATTTTTAATGACAGATTTGGGGGTAGCTATCCAATTTTACAAATTAAATTGAAGTCCAGAGAAGTTAAGTAAAGTACTGATGATCACAGAGCAAAATGGAGATGCGGTTTAAAATCTAGATTTGTCTATGTTTGCGAACCTTAAGGTCTCTAATGATACACTTTTTATAAAAAAATATTTTTATTGTCCTGGCTCATGGTTAGAGAATAGAGTTGTGAGTTCGAAGATTCACATGTTCGATTCCAGGTCAAAGGCATGTACCTTGGTTGCAGGTTCACTCCCTGGACCCGCCCAGGACACCTGCAGGAGGCAACCAATCAAGGTCTCTCTCTCAGCAATGTTTCTCTCTCTCCCTCCCTCCCTTCTACTCTCTCTCAATGGAAAAAATATCATCAAGGGTGGATTAACCAAAAAATAAAACATAAAAAGTATTTTTATTGATTTTTAGAGAGAGAAGGGAAAGGGAGAGAGAGAAACATCAATGTGAGAGGGAAACATCAATCGGCTGCCTCCTGCACATCCCTACTGGGGATCCAGGCTGTAACCCTGGCATGTGCCCTAACCAGGAATTAAACTGGCAACCTTTCAGTGCACAGGAGCAACACTGGCCAGGGCAATGATACACTTTTAAAATCTCATCCTACCATCCTTTATGTTCTAATTCTAGCTCTTAATCCTAGATTTATTGGATTATATGAGGTATGAATGTGATTGATTTAATTCACATCTAAGGGTAAATGAAGTGAACTTTATCTAGGTATTTTGTATTTTAAACAGAATGTATCATTCAAAATGAATCTGTATTACAGGGTGTTTGATTTCAGTAGAGTGAAAATAGCTAGCATATGCCTGTAATCTTTACATAATTATTAATTGCACTCTTTTTTTAATCCTTAAAAATGTCCCCATTTTGGACTGTAAATTACATGGTCAATTTATAGTAGGGGGATATTTTTAGCAAAGGGCCTCTTGGCTGCTATTTGTGTCATCATTATCCAGGAAGTCCAGAAGAAAATTCATATAGTAGAGTGATTCAGCAGCAGAAGCTCTGTTGCATTCTTATCCTCTCCTTTTCCCACAAATGAGTTTTTTTTCCTGGGAATAATATTTAAATGGGAAATCATAAATTCACTGGTGTGATGAGTCTGATTTGTTTAAAACACCTCCTGTTTTCTTCATCTAAGGCCCAATGTCAGACTCAGTTCTTGCTGCATACCCTCCAATCTGTATCTCTGAGCTCCTCCCAGAGGCCACCATCCTCTCCTTTGCTTGGTCTTCTCTAAATCCTTCGGGCATCCTTATTTGAATTTCCTAACATTTTTTCCTTGTCTGTATTAGAACACTTATGAAATTCTTTTGTAATAATTTGTTTCTATGTATTTTTCTTCCATTTAACGTTGAACTCTTTGGAGGCACTGATATTAAAAAACAAAACAAAAGAGGAAATGTAAGGAAAGCAAAAAATAAATGTAGAAGAACCCAGGATTATACCTGTTTAGCAATGGAAATGTCAGGTGGCAGTTTTTAGAGTCTTGCCCATTCATTCATTCATTCATTCTCCTTTGCCTACCATTTTGCTTAATATGAGAATCGAAAAATTAACAAGTTATGTTGTTTATTAATTTAGTAACTTAATAACTTGCTGCCATGTGGTTTAAATGTTATAAAGCAATTCATTCTAATATTTAATAACCTGTGTCTCTTTCTAATAAGAACTAATTGTTCTTATTCAGTTAGACTAGAAGGAGTGAGGTGAATGTTCAGGACAATCCAGATAGATCCTTAATACTACACAGTCAGCTGATTCTGATGGAGTATCCACAGATCAATAAAATAAAGATTATGTCTACATGTTCTTACAATAATACATGCAAGTTTACCAGACATTTTAACTTTCCCTGAAAATCCTTAGTTGAATACACATGATAAAATACGTATAAAATCTTAAAATTATTCTGATGTCTTCTTCTGCTGTCTCCACACACTAAAAACAACCTCACACACTGGCTTCCCATCACATTTCATTATTTTTCCCAAGGCCAGAGTCATGGGTTGAGATTGTAAAGTCTGTATGATATCAGCAGACACTTCATCAGTCACATACTGATACAGGATTTCACCAACTCCTCAAGAATTTCATATCTTTACTCTCTCATAGTGATTTTAACTCCAATGTCAAAAAATTAGAAAATACAAGAACAAATTTTAAAGAAAACCTATAATCTTGAACCTAAGAGATAGCCACTGTCAAAATGATGGCATGTATTCTGTCTATAATTTTCCTACACAAATACACACACATACACACACACAGTTATTTTTTACAATACCAGAATAGCACTAGATATACTAAACTGTAGCCAGTTTTCTCACTGAGAAATTCATCATGAACATGTTAAATGATTTTATCTTATTTAACACATGGGAAGTCTGAAAATTATTTTAATACTCACAAGGTATGGCATTAAAGCAGTGGTTCTCAACCTTCCTAATGCCGAGACCCTTTAATATAGTTCCTCATGTTGTGGTGACCCCCAACCATAAAATTATTTTCGTTGCTACTTCATAACTGTAATTTTGCTACTGTTATGAATCGTAATGTAAATATATGATATGCAGGATGTATTTTCATTGTTACAAATTGAACATAATTAAAGCATAATAGTGATTCATCACAAAAACAATATGTAATTATATATGTATTTTCTGATGGTCTTAGGTGACCCCTGTGAAAGGGTTGTTAGGTTGAGAACCACTGTATTAAAGGAAGTAAAATATTACCAATACCTCATTATTGAACACTTTATTGTTTTCAAGTTTTTGCAGTCGTGAAAACATGTATATCCCTCTTGCACACCTTCACTAATTTTTTCCTTAGTGGATACTCTAGGTGTATAACTGCTGGGTAAAATAATTTGTGTGTCTTAAAAACCTTTGTTACCTGTTGTCCAATAAAACTTCAAAAGCAAGTGCACATAATTGCATATTTATTGTTTATAGTAAAACTTAGCATTCTTTTTCATATTTCTTGACCCTATAAAATAGTATTGTTTTGTCTGATTATTGAAATTAACCCACAATCTTCTGAAAAATACATGTGGAAAATATATAAGGCGACTTATTTTCTTATTTAAAGATTACAATGCTTTGAATTGCCAAAACTAGGGAAGGATGGGAATCTCTCAAATAGCTGATTGTCTGGACTGGATGCCCCAGCCCATATCAGGGTCACTCTTCAAAAAACTGCTCTTTACATTGGCATTTGATTTTACTAATTTTCTGGCAGTTTTTTAAGCCTCAGATTCAGAAACTAGTACTGATTTTTGATTACTTAGCAGCATTCTGTGAACTTTTTCTTCTTTCTATTTGGAGTAAGTAGGATCTTAAGTTATTTTCAGTATTTCTTATTATCTATAATGAAAATATTGATTAGTGAAAATAATTTTTACTTGGTTGTTTGCATATGAATATATATATATATGTTTACACACACACACACACACATATATATATATATGTGTGTGTGTGTGCATATATATATATATATATATATATATATATATATATCCTATCTAATAAAAGAGAAACATGGTAATTAGCCGTACCTCTGCTACCCTTCCCATTGGCTAATCAGGGTGATATGCAAATTAACTGCGAGCCAAGATGGTGGCCGGCAGCCAAGCAGCTTGAAGCGAACATGAGGCTTGCTTGCTTCAGTGACGGAGGAAGCCAATGTTACCCGCCTGCCGCTGCCGGCCTCTGAGCTTGCAGTTTGAAACATTGTTACAAATACAGAAGCTAAACAAAACCCCAGAAACCTGCTTTCAGCAAGCCGGGCTTCAGCCAGCAGGACTGCAACATTGTTTCAATCATAGAACAAATGCAGATCCCTGCTTTCAGCCAGCCGGGATCTCAGAGCTGGAGTGAGCAGGACCGCAACAGTGTTACAATTATAGAACCCAAACAAACCAGATACCTGCTTTCAGCAGCTGAGGCCTAAGAGCTGGAGCCAAGTCTCAGAGCTAAAACTGTCCCAGAATAAAAAAAAAAAAAGAAAAAAAGGAGCGGTTGGGAGTTTCAGTCACCCGCCAGCCTAAAAACAGCTCTCAGCTCCTCACCCAGACTGGCCAGGCACCCCAGTGGGGACCCCCATCCTGAAGGGGGTGTGACCAGCTGCAAACAGCCATCAGCCCCTAACCCAGGCTGGCCAGGCACCCAAGCGGGACCCCCACCCTGATCCAGGACAACCTTCAGGGCAAACCAGCCAGCCCCACTCGTGCACCAGGCCTCTATCCTATATAGTAAAAGGATAATATGCCTCCCAGCACCGGGATCAGCGTGACAGGGGGCAGCGCCCAAAACCCCTGATCGCCCTGCGGCTCTGTGTGTGATGGGGTGGGGCCACAACTTCCCTATCCGCCCTGCTCTGTTCATGACAGGGGAAGGTGCCCCAACCCCCTGATCAGACCTGCTCTATGCGTGACCGGGGGGGCCTCCTTAACCACCTGATCGGCCCTGCCCTGTGTGTGACAGGGGGGAGCTCCCCAACCCCCTGATGGGCCCCGCTCTATGCATGACAGGGGAGAGCTCCCCAACCCCCTGATCGACCCTGCTCTGTGCGTGACACAGTATGGAGCCCCAACCCCCCTGATGGGCCCTGCTCTGTGAGTGACAGGGGGCAGCACCCCAACCCCCTGATGAGCCCTGCTCTGTGCATGACAGCGGGTGGTGCCGCAACCTCCCCATCGACCCTGCCTTGAGTGTGACAGGTGGCGGTACCCCAACCCCCCAATCGGCCCTACCCTGAGCATGACTGAGGGTGGCATCACAACCTCCCGATCTGCCCTGCTCTGTGCATGACGGGGCAGCACCCCAACTCCCCAATCGGCCCTGCTCTGAGCCGGACCAGGGTCTGCACCTAGGGATTGGGCCTGCCCTCTGCCACCCGGGAGCAGGCCTAAGCCAGCAGGTTGTTATCTCCCGAGGCATCCCAGACTGCGAGAGGGCCCAGGCCGGGCTGTGGGACCCCCCTCCCCCCTGAGTGCACAAATTTTTGTGCACCGGGCCTATAGTATATATATAAAAGCCTAAATGACCAGCCGCCTGTTCAACTGTTTGACTGGTAGCTATGACGTGCAATGACCACTAGGGGGCAGACACTCCGACTGGTAGCTATGATGCACACTGACCACCAGGGGGCAGATGCTCAACATAGGAGCTGCCAGCTGCAGTGACTTGGCAGCTGTGGTTCTTGAGTGACGCACCTGGAACCAGAGAGGAGGGTGCCTGATTCCAGGGTGTGTTACCCGAGAACTGCCCTCTCACAATCTGGGACCCTTCGGGGGATGTTGGAGAGCCAGTTTCAGCCTGATCCTTGCAGGCCAGGCCGAGGTTCCCCACTTACCCCACTTATACATGAATCTGTGCACCGGGCCTCTAGTATATACATAAATATATATATATATATATATATATATATATATATATATATATATATATATATATATATATATTTAAAATATATTTTATTGATTTTTCACAGAGAAGAACGGAGAGGGATAGAGAGTTAGAAACATTAATGAGAGAGAAACACCGATTAGCTGCCTCCTGCACGCCCCCCAGTGAGGATGTGCCCGCAACCAAGGTACATGCCCTTGACTGGAATCGAACCTGGGACCCTTGAGTCCACAGGCCGACGCTCTATCCACTGAACCAAACCCATTAGGCTATATTTTTATATTTGTATTGTTTTGCTTAGATTCAAAGTGACAAACATGAAAGGTAATAAACTCATAAAAAATAAACATTCACCTAGAAGACCATGTAACAAATGAAATGTACTTATAAAGTATGAATGAGATCAAATGCTCAAAACCACAAAATAATTATGAGGAAATATATAAGTGACAGAAACTCATCATAGTATTAGATACACCATTAACTTTATCCCAATACTAGAGGCCCGATGCGTGGAATTTGTGCATGGGTGTGAGGGGGGGTCCCTCAGCCCGGCCTGTGCCCTCTCACAGTTGGGGACTCCTCAGGGGATGTCCATCCCCTGGGGATCTGACGTAAGCCAGCAGTCAGACATCCATCTTGCAGTCCGGGGCTCTCACAGTCCGGGACCCCTTGTTCCTTACCGCCCGCCTGCCGCAGAGGTGAGAAAGGCTCCCACCACCGCTGCTGCATTCGCCAGCCATGAGCCCGGAAGGCAGATCCTGCATTGAGCATCTGCCCCCTGGTGGTCAGTGCACGTCATAGTGATCGGTCGTTCCACTGTTCCATTGATTTGCATATTAGGGTTTTATTATCTATGATAATGAAAGCATGACATGCTTATTAGACCAGACAGCTGAACAACCTTCCAGACGTCCTTCTAGACAAAGCCGCTGCAGTGGGGGCTGAGGCAGAGGTGGTTAGGGGTGATCAGGCAGGCAGGCAAGCAGTTAGGAGAGATCAGACAGGCTGGCAAGCAGTTGAGGGCATCAGGCTGGCAGGCAGAGTGGTTAGAGGTGATCAGGCAGGCAGGCAGAGTGCTTAGGGGCAATCAGGAAGGTAGGCAGAGGGGTTAGGGGTGACCAGGCAGGCAGGCAGAGTGGTTAGGGATGATGAGGCATAAGGCAGGCAAGCGGTTAGGAGTCAGCAGTCCCAGATTGCGAGAGGGATGTCAGACTGCCTTTGGGATCGCACCTAAACTGGCAGTCGGACATCCCCTGAGGGGTCCTGGATTGTGAGAGGGTGCAGGCCAGGCTGAGGGATACCCCCACCCCCACCATGCACAAATTTTGTGCACTGGGCCTCTTGTATAGGATAATATCACTGAAATGAGTGTAGGGATATATCATTCCTTCCTACGCTACCTTACTTAACCAAGACATGCAGAACACAGGTAATCTGATCTTTCTAGCTGTAACTCAATTCTCATGTCTTTCCTCCAGGTGTTCTTTATAATGAATGTCACTTAACCAAGGCTCAGTAGGATTTATGAATTCCCGGATTGCTATTCTCAGAATTTGTTCCCCAAATGAAGGACTACAAAAAAAATGCCTCTAAAGATGTACAACCTCATCTGTCCTGTTAATGGGCTTCTAGTCAGTTCTCCAAAATTGCAGGACATCTCTTTGCAATTCATGTTTCTAGAGGGAGCAGGTGTCCTACTGAAATTTCATACCCACCAACATTGATTATTTTAAGTATATTCACAACAATGTAGTGTAGTGAGTTATACAACATTTTGTTTCCATTATGGACAACCTAGAGGATTCTAATAACTTCGATGATGAATTTCCCTCTGGAGAATTCTTCATTTAAAAGAGTTATGTTCGTCCTTTTTTATTAATCTAAACTTTTTGAAAATGTGAGGGATAATAATTATGTTCTTGAAATCTTTACCAAGTAAGAGATTTAGAATATCATTCTTAATTTTTCTCCAATTAAGAAAATAAAGTTAAGTGTCTGGTTGAGCTAGAGCTCAGCTACAGAAATTAAAATTAATCTCAAATGTAAAAGAATAGGCAAGAGCAATTTTACAAATACTTCTTACATGGCATTTGAAAAATTATTAGTAACATTAATTAATTAGAAGAGAAGGCTTAGAAACTTTAATTAGAATATCTGAGGTTACAAAACTTGAAAATTAAAATATAAAAAATGCAGATGAAGCCTGAGCTTTTAACTACTTTAGCTGCATGTTAGAATACTTGGAAAACACAAACAAAAGAAATCCCAGGCAGAAGTGATATGTGCTACCTTCTATTAAAGATTCTAAGAACTATGGGATAAAAATCCAGAAAACTTAAAAAAAAATTATGGACATCATAATATAACCAGGTAGGACCTCCTTGCTCAATCTAATTTTTGCAGAATTAACCTCTCACCCACCCCCACATCTAATTTAAGCATAACTGACATGAAAAATCAGACACTGGAATGGTGTTCTTTCTGTTTATTTTATTTTATTTACATTGGTATTTTGCTAAGTCTGGGCTTATTGAATTACCTTTCTGTGGCAACTTATATGCTATTCTGGGATTAAATAGAGTGAGATTTGAGCACTTTAAATAATATAATAATAACGGTCATTTATTGAATATATACGATATGCTAGTAGTCCTCCAAAATTTAATTTCCCCCCAATCTTCACATCATCCTATGAAGTAGGTATTTGATTGTTTCCATTTTGCGGATTGAAAAGATGAAGTCAATAACCTTTAGAAGGCTGCACAGTTAGTATATATAACAAAGCTGTGGTTTAAGTGCAGTTTGTCTTCTTTCTGAGCCTATGCTCTCAGAACCCTGCTCTACTGCCTCGCACCCCTGTCCATGTGGTGTCTCTGACACACACCATGTACACGTATAGGAGAGCCAGGTCCCATCTTAACAGAAAACTGAATGGTTTCTGGTTTTAAGCATTTAAATGTTTTAAATTTGGAGGCTTCAAATCTTCTTCTCTTTTAAAAATTATTTTACTTTATTTTTTCCATCCATCCCTATTTATCTCCTCTATACCCTCTTCCACCTCCAACCACCCCTTCCCTCTGGCAATCACCATACTATTGTTCATGTCCATGAGTTCTCTCTCTCATTTTTCATTTTTGCTCAATCCTTCCCCCCCCCCTCAACATCTCCACCAGAGCTGTCTGCCTACTTTATATCTATGAGTCTGTCTCTATTTTGCTTGATATTTCAACTTGTTCATTAAATTAAAATTCACATATGAGTGAAATCATATGGTACTTATGTTTCTCTGCCTGGTTTATTTCACTTAGGGTAATGTTCTCCAGGTCTACCCATGCTGTCACAAAGGGTATATTTTTCTTTCTTTTCACATAAGAGTAGTATTACATTATGTAAATGTACCACAGCCTTTTTATCCACTCATCTACTGATGGATACTTGGGGAACTGCCTTATGACCCAGTGATCCTGCTACTTAGAATTTACCCAAAGAAACTTGAAACACTAATTCGAAAGAATATATGCACGCCTATGTTCACGGCAGCATTATTTACAATAGCCAAGATTTGGAAGTGAGTCTTCTTCTCTTAAATGCAATTAGACAAACATGTGCCTCTGGTGTTTTAAAAATAACTTAAATTCACCGATGTTATCTCAGTGCCTTGCCAAAAGGAGCTGTTCAAAGAAACAGCTTCTTAAAAGAAATTAATGAATTAAACATATAAGGCAAACTCTGATCTGTCAGTTACTTCATCAATAAAGTGGAAGCCATCCCTTCCTATTTGGAAGGAATGATAAAGTGGGAGCACCACTCAGTGGCAAAGACCACGGGCTCTGGAGCTAGGTTGCCTGGGTCCAAATCCGTGTGATCTTCTGCAAGCCGCCCACCCAACTGCCCTGCACTCAGCTTCATCGTCAATGAAATGGAGAGTGTGACGATAATTGAATCTACCTTATAGGTTAAACAAGCACTAGGTGTGCCTATGTTTGTGGAAGCACTTATAACAGCACCTAGTAGCCAGTGAGTATTAACAAATGAAAAATGGGAAAAGGATTTGGGTTAAAAATAATAAGTCAAAGTGCTCCCTGAGTGTTGTGCTCAAAAGGAAATTTGGAGCTGCATGTGTGACAGTAAAAAATGTGTATATAATTTCTGACATCACTAGGTGAAAGAATAAATTCACAGTATTTCCTGAAAATTTAAGATGTGAAATCACAGAGGCTTTGACTCATAGATTATGATCTTAATCAAATTCTGTACAATTTAATTTATTTTTTTAGATCTATTTTGAAATTCTGCAACTTGTTTTAGGTATGGTTGTCCTAAAAATATCAACATCCTGGGTAAATTGAACTTTTTA